>NW_022103915.1:81254226-81295093 GCF_000313985.2 Echinops telfairi | reverse complement strand
CCTGTATTTAGACCTCTATAAATGCCCTTTGCCTCCTAGTTCTTTCCTCTATTTCCTTTTACTTTCCTCTTGTCCCACTATCATGTTCAGCCTTCATTGGGTTTCAGTAATTCCTCTTTGTTACGTTGCCCTGGATCAAGCCCTACCAGGCCTCCTACACCCTCCTCACCATCAATTTTGGATCACTTGTTTTTCCTTTGTCCCTGGGTTTGTTAACACCAACTTCCTTTCCCATACATCCCCCTCTCCTATGTCCCCAGGTGTCCTGTTTCTCCTCCAGCTTGTTAATCCTCCCTATCTTATCTACATAGACCTACAGAGATAATAACATGCACATAAAAAAAGACAGAGCAAAACAAAGCAACAAAAGAAAACAAAACAACAACAAAACCAAGGACAAAAAAGAGAAAAGCCTATAAATAGTTTAAGGTCTGTTTGTTGACCTTTAAGACTGTTTTCTGGTCAAGTCTGATGAGGTGCCATGCCCTGGTCCCAAAGTCTAATTTTGGTATTCCCTGTGGACTTCGTTGTTCTGTTCCCCTTGCTGTTCTGTTGCACGCTCTCAGTGTTTTGCCTCAGTGAGGTGGGGTCAGATCAGGTGCAATTCCCACACTGTGTCTCCAGTGTTGTCCCCTGTAGTGCAATGGATCAGTAAAGTACATTGTGTCTCATAGTGAGGCCGGCCCTATGGTCTTCTCTGTGCTTTGGCTGCTCTGAGTGGGACTATCATTCTCAGGGCTTGGTGGGCCAGAATGTGTTCCACTCTCTCTTCCTCTCCCTTCATTTGCTCCTGTGTGATCAGAAATATCCCTCTCTCTGAGCTGTAGCTTCAGTGCTGTCCTCTGAAGTGAATTCTTCTGCAGGGAGGGGAGAGCTGTCCACATAGTTGGGATTGGGGCCGGCCTCTATTCCACTGCTTTTTATAATGTTTTTACTGGTCACAATTTTCAGAAGTAGATTTCCATATCCTTCCTCCTAGTCTGTATTTTTATGGAAGCTCTACTGAAACTTATGGACCAGGGATGACCCTACTAGTATTTAAAAGACCAGTGGCATAGCTTCCAGCATCACAGCATCACAGCAACATGCAAGCCACCACCGTATGACAAACTGACAGATGAGTAGTGGATTTTCTTCATCATGAATATAAAATCTCTACTATGTTTAAACTGCAGAGAATAGGAGACTCACTATAAATGCTGGCCTCAGGGAATCTATGCTTCCTACAAGATTTAAGGTAGATATATTCAGAGGGCATGCTACTCAAACAAGACCCAATCTTTTTTGCTGTTGTTAGCTTCTTTCTCTTTCTTTTTTTGCAAAAAGATTACCTACAGCTAGCTCTAAGCACTAGGGATTGAGGTTTCTATTTAGTCTACAAGTGAGCTAACAGGTTGTTGTGTTTTTTTTGCTACCTGTGGGTATTAATGTGGGATTTCAGTTAACTAAGCAGTTTGGAACCCAGAATAAAAGAGCTGAGGATCCAGGGTAAATGTAGAGAGCAAAAAATCTGCAGACTGCAGTCTACTTTTCTTTCTTTCTGTCTATCTGTCCATAGATCAAATGGGCTTTATTTTTCAGAACAATTTTAGATTTACAGACAATTCAAGAATTGCACAACTCATTTTAAAGGTGATTTAACTATGGGAGGGGGGAGGGGGAATTCTCTAAGACTGATGTGGTGGTGAATGTGCAATGCCCCTTGATTCAAGTTTTATTTTAAGTGATGTTAATTACAGCATTTGATGGGGGCGGATCTAATTCCACACGAACGAAATGGAAGACTCTAAAACGTACCCATGAAACGGCTAAAAAAATAAAGTGAGTGGTGAAGACACCACCAGTCCAACTGAGATTCTGGGTGCTGTCACCGTGTGGTTCCCGTTACCGAGACCCTTGCCAGCTCACGGCCCGCCGGGGTGTTGTTGGTGTTGGGAGCTAGTCCACACTCTGGTTCAAGGACACAAAACCACAACTTGGGAGGGGTTGAAAGTCCTGGATTATTGGCTTCGTCACCACCTACCTTCTTCGCCCCAAAATCGCACACGCACACACACACACAAATCAGCTACCACACCCAGCAGAGTACTTTTGGTGTAAAGAGGTGATGGACGTGGGGGGAAACAGGTCGTGAGGATGGATCGTCAAAAGCCCCTGTCGGCTGGGTGTGCCCACACCATCAAGCAGCGTGTGCTCATGTTAGGGAAGCAAGGTTCAATTCCCAAGAAGTCACAATTTCATTCCTGACTCACTGTGAATCTACAAAGTGCCTCCACATGATCAGTTTCCATTTGCAGCCATTTCTAGATCCAAAAGAAACCTGACATCTCTAGAAGGGGGTCACCCAGTCCACCGCCCCCCAAAGGCTACAGCTGAAAGACCTTTTTTTGGAGCTGGGTCTCTTCTGTACCTCGGAGAGGGGAACACGTTAAAGCTGAATCAGCTGTCACCTGGAGGTCTAACATGATATTGAGCAACACTTGCTTCCCAGACATACAACATTAACAGGTACACTGGAATTCTGAAGGTAGCTATGCTGAAAAATAGTTTAAAATTAGATGATTATACAGTATTCATTTATGCTTGGAATTCCAGTCCTAGGCCAATGCTTGTGGCGTTGAAGTTCTTGCAGAGCGGACAGCGTCAGTTTGATGCCTGGCTTTATTTAGGGTCTGAGTGTAGCCTAAACCCATCAGGCTGGAATTGTTCACCTTGGCTGAGAAGCAGGCGTCAGGGTAGATCTGAGACTTGGCTGCTATTCCGAAGCGAGTGTCTTTATTCCTGGCTGTCCAGGCGAGATTGACAGCAGTCTCCAACTTCTTGTTCACCTTCTGGTAAATGGAGCCGCCAAACTGTCCCGTCATTCACATTGGTGTGAAGCTGGAATTCAACCGTCTTGTAGAGAACCGCAAAGTTGCTCTGGGTCACCCGGGACTCGGCGGTCTCGAGTTCATCTGGTGGCCGGCCAGCCAGCCCTCGTCGCCCAGCACCAGAACCGTGCGGATGGCAGGCCGGCGATGTCGAGATGCACGTCGCAGCCCAGGTTGACGTGCTCCCCTCGTACCCTGTCTTGATTTTGGCGTTCTTTTCCCCAGTGTTCGGGGAGAAGGGCGAGTCGAAGGTCAGCTTCAGTCCGCGGGTCAGCTGGTCTTCCACGGGGATCTCGGGCCGAGCGTGTTGTCTGTGTTCCACTTCTCCGTGAACGTCCGCCCGTGCTCAGTCCACCAGTCCGTTGGTTTCCACACTGCCCGTGACTTTGTTGGTTTCGGGGTTGGCTGATCCGGAGCTGGTAAATTCCAGTCCATCCTCAGATTTTGTTTTCAAATCCAGCTTTAGGAGGCCAAACCCGTGGCCGTTGGTGAAGACATCCCGAACAGGTTTGCCAAGGTCAATGTACATGGGAGGGACAGCCAAACTCTGCTCCGAGGCGGTAGCGGTGGCGAAGGCGTGGGCTGCGGCGCAGAGGAACCGCGAAATGCTCCTTGATATGATTGAACTATTGAACAGCATTTTATATGTAAATCGTGTGCCAATAAATAAATAAAAGTAGAACCTGAAAGCAAGAAAAGGAAAAATATACGAAGAAAGTAGGGAGTTCCCAATACCTCATACCCAGTCTCCTACTGACCTCTTTTAATAGGAATGTAATTTTTAAAACTGCACATTATTATACATCTCTGTTTTCCTATCGTACCGCTGTGTTTCCAGTCTAGGGCTCCTGGGTAGCATAGGAGGTTCCGCATCGGTCTGCTCATTGCAAGTCAGGTGTTTAGAACCACCAGCCACTCCATGATAGGAGATGGGGCTTTTACTCCCTTGAAGATTTCTACTCTTGGAAACCCGCAGAGGCAATTCTACCCTGCCCGATGCAGTCACTACGAGTTAAAATGGCTGTGATTTTGGTTTGACTGTTCTTGTTTTGGTAATTATTCCTATTGTGCCCCAATAATTGTATATAGAAACCACCTTTGTGATTGGTAGTGATGCCTGCCATCAAGTCACTTTCAACTCACGTATGTACCCTCAAAACATAGACCCCAATGGCAGACCAAGCCTGGTGATGCTGAGTCAATTCTGACCCTCACCAGCGTATAGGACAGAGGAGAAATGCCTTATTATACAGGTTTCCAAGGCAGGCTGGAAATCTTGTCAGAAACCGGACTGTCACATCTTTCTGCTGTGGAGCAGCGGGGACCTTCAAACAACTGACCCTTTAGCAGCCAACTAGTTAATCACTGCATCACCAGGACTTCTTCTACACACACACACACATTACTTACATATGTCGATGCAGATATATAACTAGATAATGGATGGATGGATGGATTGTGATAAGAGTTGTACAAGCCCCCAATAAAAGGATTTAAAATAAATAAATAAAATAAAAATAAACAGATATTTGAAGCTACAGCTTGACATCCTGTAGCAGTGACCTAATGTCATTCCAAGTTGGCTTAAGAGGTCAAGAAGGAATTACTGGGAATCAGCCCACCCATTGCAGAGAGCTCTGAGAAAACAAAGGTGGTGCCTTTGCAATGAGACCAAGAGCGCAACAGTGACGATAGAAAGAATTGTTCAAATGTGCTCAGAAGTCCTGCCACTCATCTTTGAATGAAAGGTTTAAGGCTAGGTAGTATTGAGAGTTCCTTCCTAGATGTAATATTGTCTGAAGCAGAGGTAAAAGAGCTGCTTTATATAAGAGTAATTCTCATCAGGCAAGATTCTTTGTCCTGTGCATTATCAAAATAGATAGAAAATATGGAGTTTTTTTCTAAGCCTACTTAGTCCAAGATAATGTGAAATGTTGCAGAGTTTGACTAACTTACAGTCAAACTGGTTAAAAATGCTTAAAAATAAATAAAGGGATATAAAGGAACATGAAAGATTTTGTTACTGGAAGAGGCTAAACTATATATTTGCAATTTCTTTCATCAAAATCATTGTTTGTGCCATTCCCTATTTATCACAATGTAGATCTCACTAACACACATTTTTTCCAGAGTTTCTCCCCCTTCAAGTGAGCTTTATAGGAAGCCTCTTTAAAAGCTTTTCTAAAAACATCATGGCTTATATGCAGGAGACATATATTTAAACTTTTTATTACCATTTCTTCAACCTTGCTAAAGGCAGAAGATACTAGATCTAAGTAATATTAGCCAGAGGCTGTTCTTTGCTTCCCTTGCTGTTTATCCATCTTCTTTTCCTATTAGACTAATAAACAAATTCTGAAACTTTTGTTTCTGGCTCCCAAGAATCTGACTATGCAATAGGGAGTCCTAGAGAAAGACTTAACTGACTAACTTAAGTTACCCTGAGGATGTTTGTCCACTTTCCTTTTATTTTGTCCTTAGATTGGCTTTAGAAATCTGTATTCTGAGCTTCAACAATATAGTTAGAGGCAGCAGAGGAACTATATGTATGATTTGTCTTTGTACCTCTTTCCCAATTCCATCTGTTTTTAATATATTCTCTTGATAAAATGTTATCCCTTCTTTCCAGTCAGGCTTTTGCCTGATTTGATAGAGAGTCCCGCTGGCGCATGTTAAAATTGAAATGTATGAGATCTCATTGTTTGCCTATATACCCAGATGTCCACGCACCGAGTTTACTTTTATAAATGAAATATTGAAAGCAAACTGAAGGCTTTGGGGATGTAGTTGCCCAGGACAGGAACTACATTACTACATCAGAAATGGTCAACATAAGACTGGAAGCTTCTATATCTCAGGTTGCAGAGCCATGGGCTTCCCTGAACATATCTCTAATAAAATTTTTCTCATTGCATGAACTTTTCATAAGCTTTAGGCAAAACCATTCTCTATGTAATAAGATAGGGCTGCAATTATGCATAGGAAAACAATCCACATTCTGGGGCTAGACATGGGATTTAGTTCATGTCCTGTTTGGTAAGAATTTCTAAAAGAAGCTAGTTACAGCTAAGTCATTAATTAAAAGATGGGTGAAGAATACTTAAGAGGCTCATCCATCACTCCTTCCCCCCAAACTCATTTCCTATTCTTATTGGCCCTATTTAGGGTTTCTGATAGCCTTGTCATTCTCCCACAGATTGGCTAGTGGGTTTGATAAGTAGTGCAAATGGTTTATGTTTGATGATTAACTTAAAAATTGGCGGTTCAAATAAACATGATGGTAGGATGGAAGAAAGGCCTAGTGATCTACTTCAATTAAGATTACAACCAAGAAACCCCTCTGGAGCAATTCCACTCTGTTACACATGGGAGGATTAGGAGGCAGATAAGATGCAAGAGCAACTAACAATAATAATAGTGTTAAAGAAACATGCATGCTTAAAGAGTCCAAGACTTGATCTGGTA
This sequence comes from Echinops telfairi, assembly GCF_000313985.2. Classification (NCBI taxonomy): domain Eukaryota; kingdom Metazoa; phylum Chordata; class Mammalia; order Afrosoricida; family Tenrecidae; genus Echinops; species Echinops telfairi. The sequence goes on along the minus strand of NW_022103915.1, from coordinate 81,288,758 downwards.
CATTAGAATCATTCAATTTCCCTTTGACTTCTCTTTGGATTTGCCTCTGAAAAGACCTCTAAAATCTTCAAGAATCATTTTCATGCATTGCTTTAAACAATATTGACTGAGTGCTTGGAATGGACAGGGCTGATGTCTGGAGACCGGGATTGGGTGATTGGCTAGCGAGGAGCTCCTGCCGCATGGAAGTTTGCTGTCTAATGGAGTCTTTTTAATGAGCCAAACCCTAGCAGACCTCACCATTTGCTCTGTGTAAATACAATGAATATACTGGGTTCTATACGAAGGACCAGGCTGTTAGGTGGTGTCAAGTTGATTTTCAACTCATATCCTCCCACGTCCAGAGTAGAGCAGCCCCAGAGGGTTTTCCAGGCTGTTTTCCAATCGTTACAGAGCAGATCTCTGGGTCTTTCGCCCAGGGTTTGCCACCAGGCTCTTCCCTGTTGCACCATAGGGGTCCCTAGAAAGTATCATAAGAGACTCCAAGTTTAGACAGCTACTCGAGGGACTGCCAGAGATGCAACTCTTCTCAATACTTTGACAGCATGGATTTTGATCTGTAAAGCATTTCTTCTGGTGGAAAAGGGAAACAAAACAAGCACGCACAAACAAACAACAAAGCAGTGTCAGAAGGCTTAGAAATGGCAGTATTGTAGATTTCATGCCTCTCTTGGCAAACAGGGGTTGAAATTCAGCCATTTCTGGAATGGAATCAGACCCAATCTAGGGGGAAAGAAACTGAAAAACAAAATCAGGACAGTGGGTGATTCTTTTATCATGCAGAGTCTGTCCCTCATTTTGTATCGATACAGCCATGAAAAGAAAGAGTCTGCTTTTATCTTTAGGAGGACTACCTGTTCTGATTTCCTGGGCATATTAATTTGCTGCAAATCACCGCTGAAGCTAATTCTTATTTTTTGGAATTAATTGAGCTGAAAGCTGGACGTGTGACAGCCCATCCCCTTAGTGGCCAGCACAGAAGCTGAGGACAGACGGCCATTTCAACTTTACTAGCCTGACATCCTGCATAATCACTGCACATCAGCCACAGAGTCTGGCTGCCTGTGCTCTGCCCATTTGCAAGTTGGCTGTGCGCCCACTCACAAATTGGGATGCCAGTTCCACTAGGGCACAAGTGTCACCCGAAGATCACTTCAAACAACACGCCTGCTCAGTTTTGCAAGAGCCATCATTTTGTAGAGGAGAGGAGGAAACGAAAAAGGTTTGAGGTGGTTAACCCAGATTGCTGACAAATGCCTATTTACATCCAATCATACTTTCTGCCTCATCAGACATTTTACATAATGACTTAATGCACTCTTCTTTATCCTTTAAGTTTGACTTTCAATCTCTGCATTTCAAATAACGTAAAAAGGAGAAGTTGCATCAATCCTGAAAGTCACTGGGAATGCCCATGTTCTTTAGTCCCATTTTCTCCTTCGAAGATGGAAAAAGTAAGCGTAGCATTATCACGTGCCTAATGTCTCTAGACACTAATAAGAATGGTGAATAGTTCACCTAAATAAATGCAAATACCCTCTTTACGATTCAATTAATTCAATAAATATTTGTTGCACCAGTAAGGCTTGGTCTCGATGTCTAGACTATCTTCCAATGAAGCCTGCACACCTGATGTCCGGTAATCAATCTCACTAAGGCACACTTCCCATTATACTTGCCCAAGATGCTCCGTAGGTTTTGATAGAACAAGTCGTTGTTGAGTCGATTCTGACTCATGGTCACCCCATGAGTGTTTCATAAGATTTTTAACAGCCATATTTTCGGAAATAAATCACCATCTTTTGAAGCACACCTGGGGGAACTTGAACCTCCAATCTTTCAGTTAGCAATCAGCTAAGCATATTGATTGTTTTGCATCACTTAAGATTTCCTACTGACCACAGAAATATTTAAATTGTTTTTCATGGAGACTAACAATGTTTTACCTTATACTATTACAAATTCTCATATAAGCTAAATAATTACCCCCCGATTTCACTTCTATACCTACACCTTGGGCTTTGTGTTAGGCTGAGTTTTCTAGCAAAACAAAACCAAGATCAATATCATGTTGTCTTAATTAGTATTCTCTACTTTATCTCTAGGTTCTAATATCCATTGCAAAGGCTATACAGAAGTCGTAGGCAATATTCACGATTAAAGAGTTTATTAAAGAAGTTGACAAGTTGTAATGCAAATGAGAAATGTTCAGGATGCAGTTGCTTATCAGGACATGTTACACAGTTCTTTCAGACATACTCATACATGCCCAAAGGACATACCACTACACCGTAGGCCTCAATCCCGAGGTATTCAGTTCAAACTCCAGTTCCACCTCCATAGGTCAGCAAGCCCAACTTCCTGAATTAAGTGGCCAGAGGCACCCCGCTCCACCAGTCAGCCTCCTGCACAAAAGCACGCAGATTTCCTTGCTCCCTGGGTTGGAAAGTCCCACCACTCTGCTCCATGCTCTGCCTCCTGGTTCTGCTGCTGCGCCTCTGATATTACAGGTGGCTTCTGGATCCAGGAGGTTTACTGTCCAGGAATATCGCATCTGGAAGACACACTCCATTCCTGGCTCTTTCAGGTAATGAGATCCCTCCTTTTGCTCCTTAGAAAGTTCATTTTACTCACAGCAGGATGACATTCGAGGGAATCCTAGTCACAATAACTTAAAAATGAATCCTATCAGTATCTCCCCTCACCTTCTTATCTGATCCCTGCAGGAAAAGGTCCTTTGATGGGAATTAGAGACCTGGGCTAGAAGTGTCCCATTAAATAACTCACTGCACTGACACACATAGATATACATATATATGAAAGAACATTATATCAAGAAAAGAACTTTATAGCAGGGAGGCAGCTCAGCCCAGAAGAACTCAAGCTGCTGGCCAACAGAGATCACAGTGCGTGCAGAGTCATGGGGATCCGAGTTCGGGAGGAAGATGGCAGGGCACAACAGCTCCCAGGATGGCAGGCCACATCGGGAACAAGATGTAGAATCCAAACAAGCATGAAAGCGAAGAGAGGCAACAGAGGCTAGCTCTCTGTGACTCTCCTAAAAGGCCTCGCCCCCAGGAAGGCATCATTGGGCTATGATATGATTGATAGGCTTAACCACATGCCTATATTCACATAGGTGCAAGAAGGTGACATAGATACTAACCAGCATAGCCCTCCTCACATTTATAAGGTCTTTCCCTATTGTCCCATCTCTAAATATTGAAATTATATCCATGTTTTTAAAGATCAAATGTCTCCTTAGGTCTAAGTTTTCTTGAAATATTACTATTAATCAACACATAGATTTTTAACCAGAATTACTGCATTTAATCTTCAATTCATGCTTAGAAAGGATATAATTATCCCCATTGCTTTGTGTGAGCAACCCTGAATTATGAGAAACGAAGGACTTGCAAGATGCCCTGCTGATTGAATGCCATACTGAAGCCTGAATTCAGGCTCTCTGTGTGTGGAGTTCTGCCGCCAGATTTCCATCCTCCTCGCACTATCTGGGCTTTGCTTTGTTCCTCTGATATGTCCTCCCTTGAATTGAGTCCATGCCATGGTTGAGATTTTAATTACTGCGTAACTTGTATTATTCAACAATTCATTAAAGATTTAGTGAGCAACTCAATCATTTTAATAGAAACTGTGGATGATTATAATAGAGAGAAAAGAGGAGGAGGGAAGGAGGAGAATATCTAACCTCTGCTGATCTCAAAAGACGTTTATGAACTACACTGAGTCCTTTCACAGACTGCCCCTTTGAATCACTACAACAAACCTCAAGGTATCAGTATCTACAGAGTATAAATAAAGGAACTACAGTGCCTACAGAGTATAAATTAGTATCTACAGAGTATAAATAAAGGCATTAAAAAGGTGAAGTGACTTGCACAAAGTCAGTAAGTTATTAGGTAAAGATTAAAATCTAGTAATTCTTTCCATCATTCAGTCAATAAAATATTTATTGAGAAACAAGAACATACCAGTCACAGTTATAATAACTAAGGGTCTATGAGCAAATTAAACAAATAAAGAGCCAAGCCCACAAGAAACTTGCATTCCAGTGAATGGGTGGGTGGGGGGAGCAGTAAGCAGTATTTAGCATCATTGGAATATTTTCAAATCATATGTAATAGAAAATGGATATGTTCTGGTGTTGTGATGTGAAATAATTACAGAGCATAAAATATTATAATCCCAGTGTATCAATGGCATATGTATGATTTATAAGTATTAAAACATTTATTGAACAATATATAGGTGGCACTGGGGGATAAGCATTGGGCTGCTAAGGATAAGGTCAGTGGTTTAGACCCACACATTGCCCGCAGGAGAAAGATGAAGACATGCGATCCCATCAGATTCACTGTCTCAGAAACTCTACATAAGGTTACTATGCATCAAAATTTAACTCCATGGCAGTGAGTTTTATTTTGGTTGGAAACAACCAAAAAGGATCAGTACTTGGAAAATATGGCTTTCATGATAGAAACAAAGCTGGAGATCACATACGAGAATTTTGCCAGACTTATGATTTCTTCAGTGCAAATATTTTTTTTCAATAACAGTAATAGCAAGTGGACACATGAACCTGGCCAGCTGAAATCCAGAGGAATTAAATTAACTACACATATGGGAAGAAACAATGGAGAATTTCCGTATCAGCAGTCAAAAAGGGGTCAGGGGCTAACTGTGGAACAGACAACTGTCAATTGCTGAAATGTAAGTTCACTTTGAAGAAAGATACAAGTCCCTAAGAGGCAAAATACGACCCTGAGTGTGTCTCACCTGAGTTTTGAAAGCATCTTAAGACCAAACTTGCACCCTGAACACTGACGAGAGAAAAGCTGACGATCTGCGTGATGACAGGATAAACGCCAAACACGGAAGAAGCAAAAAGTCGTTAAAAGGATAAGCAGGAAAGAAACGATCAAACGGGATGTCGTGAGAGATGCTGGCGTTGGCTCTTGAGTGTAGAGTACCCAGAGCAAATGGAAGAAACGATCAAGTAAAAGCGTTGGACAAAATGTTTCAAAGGACAGCTTGAGAAGATAAGTATATAATGAAATGTGGAAAGACCCAGAGCTAAAAATCAAAAAGGAAGAACACACATAGCATATCTCAAGCTGAAAGAAGTCAAGGAACAAATTCAAGATCAGGATTTCCCTACTGAAGGGTTTTATGGGTAAAATATTGAAATCGTGCAGAAAACAACAAAAGAAGATGGATGGAAGACACAGAATCAATGTATCAAAAAGAATTCAGTAACATCCGACCTTTTCAGGAAGTAGCATATGATAAAAAACCCATAGCTATAAAGGAAGAAATCCAAGTTACATTAAAGGCATTAACAACAAATGAGGCTCCAGAATTTTCCAGAATACCAGTCAAAATGTTTCAACAAGCTGTTGAAGTACTGGAAGCACTCATTCATCTATTCCAAGACCTGATCAACCAAAGAGAAGATATCCATACATGTTCCCATTCCAGAAAAGGTCACACAACAGAGTGCAGAAATTAGTAAACAATATCATTTATATTACATGCAAATAAAATATTGCTAAAGTTAATTTAACCATTGTTAAATTGTACATTGACAGAGCTGACAGAAATTCAAGCTGGATTCAAAAGAGGATATGCCATGGAGATCATTGCTACTATATATCTGTTTTTGTTGATTATGCAAAGATAGACAACTTCGTGGATCATAACAAATATTGATAACATTGAGAAGGTTAGGAATTCCAGAACACTTCATTGTGCTTATACAAAACTTGTACATGGATTAAAGACAGTTGTTCTAACAATACTGCATGTTCTACCATCAGGAAGCTATGTATCAGGCTTGTGTCTTTCCACCATACTTAGTCAGTCAGCATACTGAATAAAGAATCCCAAAATGTTGACTCTGTGAAGAAGAATGTGTTGTCAGGATTGAAGGAAGGATTTTAACAATCTGAGTATACAGATAACATAACGTTGTTTGCTGAAAGGGAGGAAAACATGAAGCATTTGCTGATGAAGATAAAAACTGAAGCCTTTAGTATGAATTAAAACTGAACATAAGGGAAAACAAAATACTCACAACTGGACCACTAGACATTAGCATCATGATAATTGGAAAAAATATTGAAGTAGTCAGGGTTTTCAACTTGCTTGGTCTCCATAATCAATATTCATGGAAACATTAGTCAACAAAATCACACAGACTATACATTGGACAAATTTGCTGCATAAGACTCTGTTCGAGTCTTAAAGAGCAAGGGTTTCGCTTTGAGTACAAGGTGCACCTGACCCAAGCAATTGTATTTTCAATCACCTCATATGCATGTGAAAGTTAGACAAAGAACAAGGACAACTACAAAATAAATTATTCATTTGAATTATGGTGTTGGCAAAGGATAGTGAAAGTACCATCAACGGACAAAAGAACAAACAGACTGTCTTATAAGAAGTACAGCCAGAATTCTCCTTAATGGTAGGGATGACGAGACTTTGTCTCACTACTTTGGACATGTTATCAGGAAAGTCCAGTCCCTGGAGAAGGATGTCATGCTTGGTCAAGTGGAGGGGCACCAAAAAGGATGAAGGCAAGATGGATTCACACAGTGGCTGCAGCAATAAACTCAAACACAAGAACAATTGTGTTCTGTTCTGTTGTACATGGGGTCACTATGAGTCAGAACTGACTCCATGGCACCTAAGGCAACAATGGGGTCAATGGCATGAGGTGACCGGTTGGTTGGCTGGTGGTTGGTATGGTCTTGCGGAGATCTGGTGGTACTGTTGGGTGAGCTTTGGACTGTTAACCATACAGTCTGTGGTTCAAATCTGCTAGCTACTTGGTGGGAGAAAGGAGAAACCATCTGCTCCTAAAAGTGTTGTAGCCACAAAAACCCTAAAGTAAGTTACTCTATGGTAGAGGGATTGGATTTTGTTATGCTTTGTTTGTTTGTTTGTTTGTTTTGGTAATCACTGATTCACTTTCTATCTTACCACTGTAAAACTATGAACTCCATGAGGAAAAGGCTGGGCTTTATTTAATTGGGAATCTCCAGCTCCTGTGCTACAACTGTCGCAAGTTAAATGACTGCTGTATAATGACAGGTGCTCTGTAATGGAATTAGCTGCTCAAACGTCTCAGAGTGGTGTTTGATCAGATATTGTTGATTGCCTTACCCCTTCTTTGTCATTTGCCAGGGTTTGCTGAGGAAATAAAGTTTTATAAAGCATAGTGTCCATTTCTGCCATTCCACCTCTTATGGATAACAAGGCCAAACATGGGATTTCCAGACAAGTAGTTGTGCTTATTCAAACCCGGTACATATGTCTCAGGGAGACGAAGCCCTAACAAGGAGAGAGGTGCACCAGCAATGCTACTAGGAAAACAAGTCCAGCAAAACCATAAACCTGTGAGCATTGATACATGCTTACCGCTGTGAGCCACTGGGTTTGGAGGTTTGATTAAGAGCCAATTCATAAAGAAATGTTATCTGAATGTTAAAATTAGAGTGCATTTGTTTAGGCTCGTGCCAATTGTTTGTCATTTTTTATAAATCAATCTCTGAATATTTATTATATATTTAAATAAAAATAGTAAAATTCTGCGACTAATTTGTGTCTAGGACTAAAATTTATTTTTAGATGTCTCAATAAATTTGAATTGATTCAATGGGAACAAGTTTTTTTTATCTACTATTCAGAAAAGATAAACTATATTCATAAATATACAAAAAATTAATTGTGTATTTAGTATGTGCAAGTACTGTGCTAAATGTTGTGGCCAAGCCCTGAAAATGACAGGGAGACTTGTGACAAATCATGACTAAGTTGAGTGAAATTACTGAAATATACAAATTGACAATAAAACACCTTTAGGAATCCCAACATGGTCTAAATAATCAGGAAGGAAAAATTAATTTATATAAAATATTATATTCATGGTAGTGGAAGTAATAAGAATGTAATGAAGTTTTAGAACATACTGACAGAACAACTAAAATTAATAAGAAAAAGCAAGAACAGGCATATGAATGATCAACTATGTAGTTCATAGCAAATTATGTATAGCATTGCTAAAATTGAGAATTCCAGAGAATTTCTTTAGTCTCATGCAGAACCAAGACATGGATCACGAAGCAGATGTTCAAACAGAAGAAAGAAATTCAGGATATAAAATTGGAAAAGGTGTAGGACAGATTTACCTAATTTTGCCTCATTAATTATATCAATATGCTAAACAAATAATCCGAGAAGCTGAACAATGCATGGAATTTTAGTCCTAGATACAAACTAGTCATTGTAGAATTTTACTAGTTTTATTTAAATATATAATAAATATTCAGAGATTGATTTTTTTTTTAATGACAAACAATTGGCATGAGCCTAAAAAATTCACTCTAATTTTAACATTCAAATAACTCTTTCTCCATCAGCTTTGGAGAAAGGGTTATCTGCATACTGGAGTTATACAGATGACGCAACCGTATGCGCTCATGGAGAAAACTGGAGCAATGACTAGTGACGATCAAAGACAACCAGTGAAGATCAAAGACAACCACTTCCAGTCTAGATGAGACAAAAACATAAAGAAAATAGAAATCCATACTACTGAACCAATAAACAGCAGAATAAATGAACAAGAAATTGACAATTATAAGGATTTAATTGTTCTTGGATTAACAATCACTGCCCATTAAACCAGCAGTCAAAAAATCAAATGACATATTACATTGCACAATCCTCAAAAGTCCTCTTTAATGTGTTAAACAAAAATAACGATGTCATGCTGATGAATAAGAGACACTTCACCCAAGCTATGGTATTCGTAATTGCCCCATGTACATGCTGGCAGAGAGCATGTACAGAGAGCTAGACAGTGAATAAATAAGACCTGGGAATAATTGACAGGAGCCCTGGTGGCGCAGGGATTACAAGTTGGGCCGGTAACTACAGGGTCAGCAGTTCGACAGCAACAGCAGCTCTGAGGGATGGAGCTTTCTGTTCCAATAAAGAGTTATCATCTCTGAAACTTATAGGTCAGCTTTACCCTGTTTTATGGGGTATATGAGTTGGCACCGATCCCATGGCATTGAGTAAGAGAAATGACACACTTAAATTGTGGTGTTGATAAAGAATAATATAGATCATAGACCGCTAAAAGAACAAACAAACTATTTTAGAGAAATCACAATCGCGAGGCTCCTTAAGGAAAGCAGAGTGAAACTTGGTCTTTCTTACTGTACACATTTTATCAGAAGAGACTAGTGGCTGGAGAAAGGAACCATTCATATTCTAATAGAATGACAGAAGAAAGAGGGGACCTTCAATTACATAGATGGACACGGGGCGGTCATGGTGGGTTCTAACATAGCAACCATCATGAGGAGGCTGCAGACTGGGCAGCAAATCTTGCCTAATAATCTATAATATATACAGGAGGGGGTACCCCCCCCATACAATGGAATTTTTTTCAAAGCTACGTTGTATTTTTTAACAAAACAACCTCATCACCTTCAAAGCATTCTCCATTACATTTAATACATTTGTCTAATGTGCGATTCCATTCTGGAAATCATTTTTCAAATTCATTTTTTTGGATGGCCGACAGAACATCCTTCGTTTTCTTTTTCACTTCTTCTAAGTCGTCAAATCATCAAATTGCTATGCTTTCATGTTCCTGTTCATTCATGGAAACAAAAAGAAGTCACACAGAGCAAAGTCAGGTGAGTGGTGCAGGGGGCCAGAGAGGCACACTGATTTCTGCCAAAAAATGGGTACACTGAGATGGCTGCGTAAGCAGGTGCATTATCGTGGTGGCAAATCTGGTTAAAAATCTGGCCTTTTTTTTGGTCATACACTGTTACACAATATTTTCTCAACCTCTAAATAGAAAACTTGATTAACAATCTGACCTGGTGGAATGGACTTCAAATGCACTACTAGTCGACATTTTCATCTGTTCGGGAAGTTGACTGACATCCAGAATGAGGTTCACAATCAATTGACATTTCACCTTTTTTGAAATGAGAAAACCACTCAGACGCTTGCGTTTTTCCCATAGTGTTATCCTTGTAAGTTGTGTTCAATATCACAGCAGTTTTTGTGGCATTTTTGCTGAGTAGGAAACAAATCTCACAGCAGCACACTGTTCTCTTAAGTCAGCCATCACACACAAAAAACAAGGTTTAAGTGAAACTGCTTTTAAGAAAAAATTCACTGTGACCAAAGAGAACCTTTTGAGGTGATACCACTGAGTGCACTAACTCGGGGCAAGTTGCTGGATGCTCACCTAGTGGGAAAAATGTGTACCACAGAAGCTGTACTCAACACAGCACAATTCTAGGTTTTGGGGGGTAACCCAGGTATGGCCTTGTAATATATTGGTTACTATGAGTCAGAGCCGATTACAAAGCACCTAGGTAAGGATATGGAAAATCTTTGAAATATTTAGAAAGAAATGGAAAATTTCCTTTCATATGACCCAGAGCAGAGGTTCTCAACCTTCCTAATGCCATGACCCTTTAATACAGTTCCTCATGTTGTGGTGACCCCCAACCATAAAAATAAAATTATTTTTGTTCCTGCTTTATAACTGTAACTTTGCTACTGTGATGAATCAGGCAACCCCTGTGAAAAGGTCATTCGACCCCCAAAGGGGTCGTGACCCACAGGTTGAGAACTGCTGCTCTAGAGCATCCATATGAATAACAGTTAACAGTAGGAAAATGCAGAATATGGAAGGGTAGCATTTGAAAAGGACTCAGATCAAAACAGTGACAAATAGTCTATGTTATTTTATCACCTCAGCTACTAACTTCTTGGGGGGCAGCTGGGAAGTTTTACAAACTGTGTAAATGGCAAAGGAGCCACATCTTACCCCTTTGGCTTCTCTATTGCCAAGAGACAGATGTCAGACTCTTTACCTATTCTGACACCAACCGTTCCTCCCACAGCACTCTACCTCTATGTTGGTTTTGAATTGTTTCAACGGCTACAAAGAACTCACATGTAATACTTATAATTACAGATGTTTATTAGTGCCGTCTATAAGTTACCACAAGCCAGGATCAATAAACAATAAGAGTAGAGCTTACTGGTGACCCACTCCTTAGCCAGCAGCCAAGTTTCTCTCTGGTCTTTGGTCTCTCAGCCACATTGTCCCTCGGCCACTGCCTCCATGGACCAGGAAGCCAGGCTGCAGCTCTGTCTCACAGTCTCACAGTCGTGATGCTGCTCCTCTGCTCTCCCTCTTGGCTTCCTTGTCATAGCCTCTGGTCTCGGCCTGGCTCTTTTCCTCTGTCCCATAGTCTCCACGCTTAGTCTTTACTGTCTCTGGTCATAGCCTCCTCCAATTCAGATAGAGATATTGAACATGCTCAGTGGTCCTGGGATTTCTCTGTGTCAGAGATGGCTCCTATACACTGAGGGGTAACTGTAAGGTGTGGCTTTTGTCACGGAGAAGATCATGTCCCCAAGAAACAAAGGGTGTGACTTGGTTCATACCCTTCACTAAGGTCCAGACTTAATCCCATCTTAATCCTACCCATCAGCACCACAGAGAACTCCTTCCAAAATCGTATTATAGCCACAGAGTAGAGTCCAGAATTAGAACACACTACATAAGGAATTATGGTTAGAAGGGTCATCTTAATTAACTGTATCTCACAAATTCACCCTATGACTTCGAAGAATCATAAATGCAGTTTGCATTTACAGGAGGCTTTACTATCCCCGGTGCTACCTTTTTGATATTACAGAGAACTTCCTTCTAGAATTCCAACAATCCTATTTTCTCTCTCTTCTTACTTTTCTTCTAATTCACCACTTCCAATTCTGCAGTTTCAGCCTGTTACTCTAGTATATGCTCAGCTCTCAGTTCCCATTTTGTGTTGAATACCTGGAATACCCTATATCCTCATGTTTTTCACCATAGATGGGGTTTCAAGGAGATAATAACTTCTTGCTAGTCTTGTTTGTCATTCCTAACATAGAAGAAATGTTACTCAAACAGTTCTACTTCACTTAGAGAAAGAGTAAGGAAGGGAATGGAGTATGAACGAGGAGAGGAACCAGTATATACTCACTGTATGTGGATGGTTTAAATGATCAAGAGAGAGAAGCATACAGGACGGCAGTGACCACCCTATGCAAGGAAGACATGAGGCATATTATTTTCTTGTTCTGGGAGGGGCCTCTAGTGTTTCTGTTTCTTCTTTTTGTGCTCACCGACAATATTATGAAAACACACATTATCTGAGTAAGTCACGATGATCATTATTGATGTGCAAAAGTTGGTCCTGCTGCAGGGTAGAGGGAATCCATTTTCACTGAGCACACGAAAAGTAACACATATGCTAGTTTGGCTGCTTCAGCTTTGTATGCTATATCTTTACAAATTTTCTCATAATTCAACTCCAATTGTCATAGAGGAAAGAGAAGGTTTCCTTCATTGTGGCAAGGGCTATTCAGAACAAATGCAGATGCTAGACCAACTTGAGATTCATATGAGCAGAAACAGAAAACAGACAATTGGAACGCTTTCTCCTACCATGGTGAGTAAACTACACTGGCAGCTAGATGCAAGCGAAGGCTTCACGTTGCAAGACTTTCAAGCCTGCCCCCTTTGCCTTTGTGAACTCTAAGAGCTGTGCCCCCAAAAAAGGTGGTTTGGAAGATTCAATGTACAGAAATGACTGCAACATAAAGTATTAATAGCTGACTATTCATGAAAAGGAACCTAATTAATGGCCATTGGCATCAATTTGAACAGGTGCACAAAACACACAGACATACCATCTAAATGCGCCAAATGTGAAGCTGAGTGAAAACTGCACGGAGTTCCTTGCATTATGCTCTGTGCACTGGAAAATGAAAAAGGAATACATTCCAGATCAATAGGAGTTAACAAAAACAAAGAAAATCTGTCCAATTCAAAATCTCTCAGTGGGGCATCAGAATGGCAGAACCCAAGAAAGCCAATTGTCGTCAAGTCGATTCTGACTCAGAGTGGCCAAGTATTTCAGAAATGAACACTTCTGTGAGAGCTTTCGTCCATACAGCCAATGACCGATTTGAACCAGAAGCCTTGTTGTTAGCAACGTTATGTCTATGGCACACAATCACCAGGACTCTATCGCAGATGTACTCCAGAAGTCCCCACTGAAGTTTCAAATTTATATATGCACTTGGAGATCTAAAAGGTAGCCCCAAATGGGTCTCTATTTTGAGTGGGCCCTATTATAGGCCGGCATCATGTTGCCTCTTCTTTCCTGGGTATCCAGAGAGTTTTAATATGTACCCAGTTGTAAACCTGCTTCATCTCCTTATCTGAACTTGCAGCACTCAATTGCCTTCAGGGTGTCTAGAAGAAATGAAGTTGTATGTCTCAGCATCTTGACTCCCAGAATGCCCAGAAGTAGTCCTAGAGGGAAGATAGTAGGAGACAGAAGCATAAAAAGAATGCTTCACTTCCAAAAATAGCTACTGTTTCTTTTACACATTGTGGGGTAATTTCAGCATTATATTCATACTTTTTCCATAAAGAAATATTCTGAACACACTGATTTTCAGAGGAGCTATCTATGGAATTAATCTCTTAGCCTCTTAGAAAACCATTGTGGGCAGCTTCTTTCCGCGTCTTAATTTGTGTTCTTTCCTGCGGTGATATATGCAGCATGTAGCTCACTCGTGCTCAGTTACATGGAGTTATAAAGGATCGTTACACAGCTAGATATAATTTTGCATCCGCTAAGTCAATAGGCGAGAACTTTCTGATTGCTGCCAAATCCATCATCTCCCCTGACACCGTGTGTGCATTGCAAGAAGGAGACGCTGCCCTTTGTTTCAAATTTTTTGTTATGTAGCTAGCAAGACCAAAGCAAATATTCATTCTCTTCTGTTTCAAATCTTTCTCAGATGTGTATTGATTAGAAACCAACTTAGAAATTTAATTAGAAATACAAGCTTTTCTCCTTCCCTAAGGTTCAGATTAAATTTACCAATTTTTTTTCCTCCCAGACTTACTTATGTTGATGCTATAAATATTAGAAAAGGCTTGAACTCCCAGGTATTATCTAATTTATGCTAGACTTGTGATGATCTAGAGATCAGAAACAACAGCCTCGTCACTGTGTGTTACATGCACTCTACCAGGGGCAGTTCCAGGAGAGGTTGCTGAATCACACTCAGACACACCCTGACCACCCCCCCCACCAGTAACCAATCAGGCCTTCCCAGTCACTTGGCAGGAAATAAATTTTGAGAAATGATATCTTGGGAAAAGCTCTTGGGTAGTTGGGGTAATTTATCTCCAAAGAGTGTGTCTTTGAAAATTGTTGCTTTGAAAATACAATTCTATTGTACTCAGAAATCTTCATTAGCAACAACAAGATTCAGAGTTAACACCCATGGGAGAATCGCCCCCAAATTATTATTTCATTTTGAAGTTAAACTTGAAAAAGACGGTTTGTTCTGCTTGGGGACTGCTCTGATGAAAGCTCCATTAACTAGTGCATGTTCACGTTCAAAGGTGAACTCTTCATTTTACCATAGTCCGGGTGGCTGTGGTGATGCAGTTTTAGGCATTGGGCAGCTAACTGCAAGGTCAACAGGTCAAAGCAATGAGGGAGATGACGTGCACGAGGTCTGCTTCCCTCAGAAAAGATGAATTTTGCAAACTTCAAAATATTGATGTTGATATCCTGCTTCTTCAGGATTGCGTACGCAGGGAAAGAGCCCGGCAAGCAATACAAACTTACAAACATGCAAAGAAAACCTGAGGGAGAAGAGACGTGGAGGCAGAGAGCAAGAGACGTCTTGAATGCCATTAGAGACATTAGAAACGAATAGAGAGAAAGAAATAACTCCCCAAACAGGCGCAATACGGGATGCCTGCGCATGCCAAGGAGCGCGGACTCTAACGTGCGTTTCCGCACTTTTGCTTGTTTGTTTTCAAAGTAGCTTTTCCTCTGGATGTGAGGGAGAAGGGGAAAGGTGAAACAACAAAATGTCTTTTCTGTTTTTGCTTTCTTACCGTTGTTGACTTCTATCTTTGAGAATTGGCTTCCCCAAACACATTTCTTCACACAAATTGGCCACAAAAGCAAACTGGTCCCCAAACCTGAAGGATATTTGCAATCAGCATCTGGATCAGACTCTACAAGGGACAACAGGGAGGCTGTAAAGCTGGAATTTCTCTTTTATGAAGCTATCACTTATAAAACAAAGGGAAATTGGACTTGCATTGCTCTCCTTCTACAAGTTATTCTCTAGAACACTCTAGGGCAGGGGCTATTTTCAGCAACTGGATTCTTGCCATGTCAGATAATATTCAAAATAGCCTATTGTTTTTTGCTCTGTTTCTATGTTGTAAAATTACAAAGCATATTTACAGCCCTCTAAATAACTACCAAATATCTAACAGAGGACAGGGAATTCTTAGAAAGATGTTAAGATGAACTACAGTATTCCTAAACTGAATGACACAGTGCTACTTCTGTCAATGCCATATAATCAGACTTTTCAATAAACTTGGCACTTCTTCCCAGGGTTTTTCTCTTAAAAGAAGAAAAGGAATAATACCTTCTGCAAGCGTGTTCTACATGGTCTGGAACCTATACTGGTTCACAGGCTTAATGCTTATAAACTAAAGCTTTTCTTAAGGCAGTTTTCACTCCATGTGTCTGACCAAGCTGTCCCCCTGGGCCTGAGGGGATCTTATCTGCAGTTCATTTGCAATCTCTAGCTATTGAATGAACCCTAACTACAAGGATGGCCCATGGCCAGGCAGACCACAAGGAGCTGCGTCCTATCGTACTTAGGATTGCTTTGAACAGGAATTGATTGGATGACACTTGAGGGCATCAACAACAAGTCGAGAGGTCCTGAGAATAGTCCGTCATCTTCTTTCTGCCAGGCCCTCCCTACACTTGGAAACCCCACCACTGGAGAGACTTATGTAAGAGGTTCAGGACTAGCTCCAGAAAGTATGCAATCCAGTTGCTTGAATTATGGACTAATTCCCTTTCTTTCTCTCTACTCTAATGTTCTATAAATATAATATCCTGATGAGACCCACTTGGTGCTTTTAAATCCAATTAAATAAAATCATGTGAGGTATACTTTAGATTTGTGTAGTTAAGCAATGCATTTCTTCTTAGTATTCAGCATGCTGACATCACAGAAAGTATTTAATCAAAATAAAATTTAAATCTCCAACTTCTTCAGTAACTAAGCTACTTAGATTAAAAAAAAATATTTTCATCATCAATTAAAAACAAGAATTGAAGTGATAAACTACAATGGATTTCTTTATATAACATTTCTGGCCTTGGGTTTATATTTTTTCCAAACTATTGGTATTGATAACTATTGATGCTGTAATCTTGAAAGTGATTAGTCAATTTACCATCCACTCAATAACTGACTTCAATCTGTATTGGCTAGTGAGCCCTAGCTCATTCTGACTTTTGCCTAAATTGGCTAGAGAGCCCACCTTTTCATGATTAGGAAGTGTATGGACTAAGCAATAAAAACCCCCAAACATGATAGACTAGAACCAGGAGAAGGGCATGTCCTTTGGACACACAGCACTGAGCTCTTTGGACACACAGGACCCTCCCAGACAGTAAAACTGTGACATTGATGAATATTAACTGACACAGTAAAAAATATAGTTGCTGAAAATAACCCATGCCCCAGTGTCTTCTGATGAATAACTTGTAGAAGGAGAGCAAAGCAAATCCAACTTCTCATTCTTTTCTAAGTGATAGCTTCATAAAAAAGAAGAGGAGTGTGTGCTTTGGCACAACTTCCTGAGCTAGGACCCTCCCAGACAGAGTAAAACTGTGACCTTAGGAAAAAAAGAATAAGGGTGACTGGGGGGTAAGCTGAGGGAGGGAGGGAGGGGACAAAGGGAGCCAATACCACGTAGTTCAAGAAGAAATAAAATGTTTTAATTGGACTGTGGTAGCAATTGCATAATGCCGCTTGATGTGGTTGAACTGTGGAATGTATCTGTAAACACTCCTAAAAAAATGAAAACCAAAAACTGTGACAGTAACAAAGGCAACCGATGGCACAGTGACAGGAGAAGTAGACAACTCGCCGAATCCGACCGTGGCAACAAGTAGAACGCCCGGCTGAGAGTTAAGAACTACATGACGGCTTTGCGTTCCTGTTTGAAAGTGTCTGAAAGTTGAAAGTGAACGTTCGGTGGGGATAAAAATTAGCAAGTTCCCTTGAACTGCAAATGTATCTCCTTTTTTACATTGAGTTGTCTTGGTGAGACCCAAATTTTGTATACCTTGATTTCTGTTTATATCTTTGGTTTATATCCTTCTTTGCCTAAATTTGTTGTTTCAATTAGGTTGCTGCCATGAGTACTTCGTGACCATTCCAATGAATTAACAAATCCTACAGAGCAAGAATGGCTTGTGGTGAACATCTGGTTTCAGAAATGGTGGAGATGTTGGGAAAAAGGACATAGTTGACCTCTGTCTCATAGAAACCAGCATGGCCATCATTCTTACAGCCAGAGCTAGTATTTCAGGTGAAAACTACTACACATCAGACAGGCCGAGGGGAAATTTGCCTTTATAGAAAAGTAAACGATCTATAAGTTCTTAAGACTTGACCTTCTAGAGGTTAACCTTGGTATCTACGTCAACATTGGGTTTTTTCCTTTGAATCAAATAATAATATAAAATCCCTCTTAAGTTTTTATCGATTGATTACGTATTGCAGATAGTGTGTCAGGCAAAGACATTTCAAAAAACTAGCAAGGTTCAGTGCTTACCACTTAAAGGAAAATTTAACCATCATCGTATGGCTTGAGAGGAGCACAATAGTTAAGAATGCAGCTACAAATGGAAAGATTGGCAGTACAAGCTCACCCAGTGGTTCCACAGGAAGCAGACCCAGTGATCTGCTCATATAAGATTATAGCCTAGGAAATCTTAATAGGACAATTCAATTGCGTCACATGAGGTCACTATGAGTCACATTGAACTCAACAGCACAAAACAACAACATATGACTTGATTAATTCTATGCTAGGGGTCATAGAGGAGGAACACTCCATTCAATCACAAGATGGTGTGGGGTGTAGATTTCTTAGGATGGTTCTTCTATCAACTATTATTTGGCCTTTGTTAAAATGTTTCCCTAAAGAGGTATTCATTTGGGCTGAACCTAGTAGGACACAAAGGAATGGCCCATGCTGCTAAAGCAGAGGTATAGATATTACAAAGACATGCTAAGACATGGAGAGAAGAATATGGGTTGGTAAGGAAATTGTGCAAATTAGCATGGTTCAACAAATACGTGTTGAGGATGGGAAGTGTCACTTAGGAATGCCCTTGTATGCCATCATAGGCATACACTGCTAGTTGCAAGTTCAAACCCACCAGCTCCCTGGGAAAAAGACAAGGCCGCCCTCTCCTGTGCAGATGGACAGCCTTGGAGATGCTATATAGGGTTGCTATGAGTTGGGGTTGACTCAGCATGGTGGGTTTGATTTTCCTTTTCAAGATTGTAGAAATCTTCCAGAAGAAGAATGTCTAGAAGTGCCTGTTGTCAATCCATTGTAGCTCAGTTCTAAATCTACCCATCCTTACTTGGCTTGCGATACTGGGGGCATTTCTCTATTGCCAGAGAGCAAAAGGATAGTTTCTTCATCAGTCAAAGGTGCTACAAGGACCATCAATGAGGCAAGAGTTTGGCTTTTGCATTTCGATGCACATTTCTCTGTAACCGGCCTGTCAGCATTATAGAATATGACTTTCCAGAAAGTCCTTCCAGTGTGATACCTCATATCACTTCTCAGTCTTCAGCAACCCACGGATGCACGCTCCTCAACAAGAGCTCGATAGCAACCTTGGTGTGGGCAGAGGAACTTCCAGATTTGCTTCAGGCTTAGCAGAGTGGCTGTATCTGCTAGTCTATGTCCTTTATACTTTGTGTTCCCCACTCCGTAACACTAACCCCCTGTGGGTTAGGTCAGCCTGACTAGAGAAACAAATCCAGGGGCACTAATCTATGTAAGAAAGATCTTTATATCGAGAAGTAATTGTATATCAGGAAAACATCCCAGGCCAGTCCAACCCAAGTCCATAAGCCTGATACTAGTAGTCCCTCTTCTGCTGCACAAAGCCACATACAATGATGCAGAATGCAGGAAGATCACATACTGGTGAGAACTTAGTCAAAAACAAGGCTCTGGGAGTTGATGGAACTCTAATTGCAATGTTTCAACAAGCTGGTGATGCACTGGAAGCATTCACTCATCGACGCCAGGAAATTTGGAATACAGCTACTTTGCCAACTGAAGGGAAGAGATCCATATTTCAGAACACTTCATTTTGTTTGTGGAGAACACGTACGTGCATCAAGAGATGGTTGTACAAACAGAACAATGGAACACTGCATGCTTTAAAAGCATGAAAGGTGTGCATCAGGATTGTCTACTCTCATCATACTTATTCGATCTATGTACTGATCAAATAGCTGAAGAAACGGAATTTTCTGAAGAAGAACGCAATGAGGCATAGGATTGGAGACAGGATTGTTAATGACCTTCAATATGCAGACGGTACAACCTTGCTTGCTACAAGTGAGGAGGACGTGAGGGCCTTGCTGCTGAAGATATAAGATCACAGCCTTCAGTATAAATTACAAATAAATGTAAAGAAAACCAAAATCCTCACAGTATTTTTATAATCATTGTTTCATTATAAATGGAGAAAAGATTGAAATCGTCAAGTTTTGTTTTTGTATTGACTGATTGTCAATCAATGCTCATGGAAGCAGCAGTCAAGATATCAAACAATGCATTACATGGGTACATCTGATGCACAAGACCTTGCAGCTAGCACCCCAACTCATAACCACTACAGCGCCAGGCTGGAGTGTGAGGCAGCAAAAAGTACTGAACATGTTACTCGGCCAATTACTTAGGATGTCCCAATGAACCAGGACCCTTGGCCTCCAAAATAAGGAACAAAGTCCCAAGAGTGGCCTCAGCAGCTACTCTTTTTCTGTCATTTTTGTAAATATATCTCTCACATCACTTTTGCTAATTCAACTTTCTACAGGTGTGCAATCTATTGATGAGAATTACAATAACCTGTCAATTTACCTAAAACAATGCCATTTTTCTATCATTCTTAGCCTAACCTCAGATCCATTACTCCTCCCCTCCTGCACCAGCTAACCACTAATAAACTTTAGTCTTCACACATTTGCCTTTTCCAAGAAGGCTATACAATATTTGTCCTTTGGTGATTGGCTTAGAAAAATCTCTTTGAGATCCATTTATACTGTCCAAATTCTTTTTTCCTACTGGATAGCTAGTCTTCTATTACATATATGCACCACATTTTGTTTATCCATTCATCTGCTGATGTACATTTAGGTTATTACCACCTTTTGGCTTTTGTGAATAGTGTTGCAATAACCGTAGGGGCACAGTCTATATTCGAGTCCCTACTGTCTTTTAGCATATACCTAGAAATGGAATTGCTGGGTCATATGATAGCCCTGCCTCACTGTTTTTCACCTTTTTGCATTCTCACCTGAAATATTTAAGCTTTATAATCCCCCCACATCCTCAACAATATTTATTATTTTCTATTTTTGTTTACTTGTTTTATTTATTTTGTTTTATCTTTGGCATCCTAGTTAGAGTGAAAGGGTATGCCAGCAAGGTTTTCATTCATATCTCTATGGTGACTGAACCTTAGTTTCATGTGTTTGATGGTCACACGAATGTTTTCTTCGGTGAACTCTCTAGTCAAATCCTTTGCTCATTTTACCACTGGGTTATTAGGCTTCTGGGGTGGTTTAAGTTTTATATATTCTTTGCTTTTTTTTAATTCTTGCTAGGTCTGTGGTACCCAAGGATATTCTCTAAGTTGGTGGCTAGTCTTTTCACTTTTTTGATAAATTATCTTGATGAGCAAAAGTTTCTATGAAGTCCCATTTATTTAGTGTTTTACTATTCGTTCTTTTGTTATTATATTTCAACAACAAACCATTGTTGAAAGCTAATCTTGACAGCATTGTTCCTGCTTGTTTTTCTAAGAATTTTATGGTTTCATTTTCCACATTTAGGTCTTTAATCAATTTTGAATTAGTGTGGTATAAAGCATGGATCCTCAACAATGTAATTAGCACCCTTGTCAAAAAACAGTTGACCATAGCTGTGTGGGCTTATCTCAAAATCCAACTTTCAGGATCATTAATGTGTAGGTAGAAGCTGCCTTGGAGATAAATGAGTTTGAAAGGCAGTTATATTTAGGGATAAAGTTGGGTTGCTTTCACTAATGTGTGCGCTAATCGAAAATTAGCTGTACATGGCACACTACAGGGGTTGGAAAGAAATCAGGCACCCTAATTAGACACCTATGGGAAATATCCAAACTGAAATTACTCGGACTCAAGCCCCCTGAGCCAGCCGAGGTGTGAGGTACACCTGGGCGCACAGACTAGTCCCAGGCTCATGACATCACCCAGGTGTGCCTAAACTCAGCCAATGGGGTCAACCAATACCTTCAACCACGCCTCCCCAGCCAGGGGTGTTAAGTAGTCCCGCTGCAGGAAGGCCAGCTCTCTTTTGCACTCTTGCCCAAGTGTAGGCTGCAGGCAGAGGGTGTGGGTCTCTCCCACTTGCGGGTGCACACACAGCTGTGTGCCCCCTCGGGGCCCACTCCTGGATTACTCTCGGGGAACACATGGTCTTGGTCTCTTGGCCTCCTGGTCCCCTGGGGATTCCTCAGTTCCACACCTGTGGGTGTTCTTTTCCACATGGCTTTTTGTGCCCAGTTGCAAACCCCATCATGGCTACTGTGCGTCTTGTCATGCTTTCCAGAAATAGCATGTACCTTTTTGAGACTGTAAAACCTGAAACTTTTACATTCCTTCATAAAAACTCACTTGTATTACAAAACACGCTTCTGAGATGTGAATTCTTTCCACTCCATGTAGCAAGAACCAAGGTTTACCCCACTCCAGAAACCTAACAAGTTCATATGTGCAGAGTTTGTAGAGAGTTGAGAAAAATAAACAGAAAAAAGCTCAAGAAAACCTTCATTTAGTAGGTGAGTGGAAGAAAATCAAGAAGCAGAGGCACAAACAGATGCAAGAGGGAAAACGTGAGAGTGCTCAGTGATGGAGTTTCCAACAATGGAAACAAGACAGAGCACAGAAGGTTGATTGGATTTATTCTTAAGAACACCAATTTCTTAGCAGGCCATAGAATTATGGGAATTAGATACAAAATTCAATGGGGTGAAAAGTGACCAAGAGATATGGAAGTAGAGGTCAGTGTCAGGGGCAGACACTATTCAGCCATCTGAAAACACCTCTCGACCCCATTCTCCTTCCATCTTCATATAGCCGCTGAAATGCCCAGCGCCTGGGCTCTGAATCGCCTTTGCAAACACATAACTAATGGGTAATATTATATACGGGAAGTCTCAGCTAGTTCTTCTGGGAAAGGAATATTCCTTAGGCTGTTTTCTGCCAATATTTCTGGGTTAAGATCTTCTCCTTGGGTTACATTCCTTCCAAATCATAACGATCAGAGAGAAAACATCTCCTCATCTATTCATGGTTACTACCCAGATAAAAAGCCTAAAGGGCAGGCATTGTTAATTTAAGTTTTAATTCTGCTGAATGCAGCAGAAGCATGGGTGTCATTCAGGCATTTTCCCTGGTCAAAGGCTCAGTTCATTAACCTACCAAATCTACCCCCATTTTTTGTTTCCTTATGTAAGAAAAATAGACTCCTGTCTTGCTTGAGTCCTAATTAGCTTTTAACGATTTGCAACACAAAACATTTCTAGAGATTTTTGAAAGATGTTTGTCTGTGAGGGTAAGTCGGACCATAACTAGGACACCACACAGCGTTGAAGTACTGGCGAAGGTGTTTTGCTTTTTTTATTAGCCTTGCCTAGGTGAAGAACAATGTTCCTTTCTTTGGAGAACAGATAGATCAGGAAAGAGGGTTGGAAAGAAAGGGCCAAGGGACATTGAGGGAATTGTCACCTGATTACGGGGGGCAGTAGCACCAGGCAAGCAGATCTTGCCCTTCAGTCTTGTGCGCCCAGCCAAGAAAGTCTCCTCCTTCCTGCTCAGAATCCAAACCAACTTGGAAAAAAGTCTGAATCACAATTAGTCTAGTGATGGATTAATTTCCCTTCTTTTTCTCCTACCCTTAGGCTACTTTGCATTTTAGTAGAGAATTTATTCAAGGAATAAATCTTCTGGTTGAATTTCAGACAGGTTCAGGGAGAGGAATTTCAAGAGCCTTTAAACCAGGCCTCTAATAAGCAGTGACCTACTTACCCTCCAGGTAAGACAGGTCCTGCCAAAAAAGTCCACGTGTGCTTCTGTACTGTCCAGGAATTGTGAAAGGTGGCATGAGCTCCCTGGGCTAAAGATGCAGTGTCAGAGAACGTTTAGCTTTCATTATATGTGTCTCTGGGTTCTCTTTGGCTTCAGCCATTCACTATCTAAAAATGAAATCTCGGTAGAACTATGACTTAAAAAAAGGTGCTGCCTTTTCTCTACAATGGATATGGGAGACAGTCGACTACGGCTGAACTTTGCTGCCCACCTCAGTTTGTACACTTCCTATCAACCGTAAGGCTTAGCAACTGCAAAGGCTGATTTGATCAAAGAGGGAACAAATGATCTGATATTCTGAAACCCAACAGTCACTTTGCCACGTTTTAGATCATAGCACGCTAGCAAAACGGCCGAGTCTGTCTTCCACTCCCCTGCCAAGTTCTCTGCGGTAATTCACAGCTGAGAAAGAAGAGGAGGCTGTAAGCCTCTACTCTTGATTGAATCAGAAAGGTTTAAGGACATTGGAGTCACTGCTGCCATCCCACCCTCTTATTCCTGGAACTCATTGCAGAGGGCTCCAGAGTTTTTGCATCCCCATGAACAGAACACGTTGCTTTGGGGTCAATCCTAACTATTGGTAACCCTTTCTGTGTCAACCCCGTCTGACTCTGACCTTTTAGAAGATGCCAGTGTTTCTTCCAAGGTGCTGCTGGGAGGATTAGCTACTGCATTAGTCTAGGTACTTTGGAGAAACAAATCCACAGCGATTCATGTATAAGAGAGAGTTTTATGTAAAGAAAAGGTGCATCACGAAAACATCCCAACCCAATGCTGCCCAAGCCCACAAGTCCAACATTAACCCATTAACCCAACATCAGTCCACAAAGTCCTCCACCCCACAAAACAGAGGCAATGATGCCAACTGCAGGAGGAAAGCTGAGTCAGTAAACGAATAAGCATCTCAGCACTAGCAGGGGTCTCCACACGGCTGCTCCAGCACCCAGGGCTGCATCAGGATAGGTCCATGCGGCTTCTCCTTGGGGATGTCTTGTAGGATGTCAATCTTGCAAGCTGAAGCAGGAAGCTGTTAAGGCAGCTGCATCCTGGTGCGACCATCACAAAGCAAGAGACCCGAGAACTAGAAAGGCGAGGCTTACCACCCATTTATCCCTCCGCCTTTCAATTAGCCCACATGTGATTATCGGCCAGGCTGGCACAATGAACTAACTCAGCTACTAACCCTTTTTTTGGTTACTAGCTGAGGCACACACTGCCCTGGCCTCCATAGCTTCACATTCAGTAAGATGTAGCGCATAGCCCTTCCAACAGAGTTTACATGGTTGAAAAGGTTATCAGGCATGGCTAGATTGCTGGGGTTGGTTTGTTCATTTTAAGGAGTTCTGGTGGTGCCCAGGTTAAGCATTGGGCTGTGATCCACGTGGTCTTCAGTTTTAAACTCCTTGGGAGAAAGACTGGGCTTTCTATTCCCATAAACAGTTACATCTTCAGAAACCCACCTGGGGCAGAAGGGAGGAGGTGACTGTTCTGAGTCAGCATTGACTTGATGGCAATGGATTTGATTTGGTTTGAGGCTCCTTTTAAGCCAGTGCAAACTGCAATGTGTTTTGCAGAGCTAAAAGCTCATGCCCTTAAAATTCTCCTACTCAATTCAATTCTAACCATCATTCAGTGCTTATAAAGAAGTTTTTTAAAAAATGTAGTGATGGCTCCTTTTGACTTATTGAATATTTCCTGGAATCAGGGAGAGTTTAGGTTCTGCTTTAAGACAGCAAGGAGGATCTGTCAAGAGCAGATTAGTAAGAGTATTTTCTCAAATTCAATGCAAGACCCACCGCAGCGTCATTCTGTATAAAAGAAAGGAGAAAGTCAGAAAGCCATGCACTTGGTATGAGAAAAATTTATTGAAAGGACAGGTAGATAATACAGATGCCATCAAGTTGATTTCAACTCATAGCGACCCTATAAGACAGGGTAGAACTGCCCCTGTGAGTGGCTGATAGTCTAACCCTTTGAAGGAATAGAAAGCTTGTCTTTCTCCCTCAAAGCAGCTGGTGGTTTTGAACTGCTGAGCTTTCAGTTAGCAGCCTGATGCATAGTCACTATACCACCAGAGAGCCACTATACCACCAGAGCTCCTCTGATAAATTTGAGCCTTACCTGATGTATCGCTCTTATTGCCATGGGATCAATCCTGATCTATAGTGACCCTATAGGACAGGGTAGAACTACCCCTGTGGATTTTCGAGGCTTTGACTCTTAATGAGAATGGAGAATCTAGTTTTTCCCCCACGGAGAGGTTGGTAGTTTAGAACTGCTGACCTTGTGGATTGCAGCCCAACACAGCCTGGAATACAGTGATTGTCAAGAGTCTTTCCACCATTCTGTGTTTCAAGAAATGGCTTATTGTAAAGAGTCATCTTCCCCCCGGGGTGGTAGATAAGGCTTTTGCAGATAATCCATATATAAGTATGGCCAGAGAAAGTTCCATTCTTTATGTCATATATAAGCAAGCCCATGCTCCTCTGGTCAAGAGCCCTGGTGGTATTGTGGTATGGCACTGGGCTTCTAAAAGATGAGGCTTTCTACTCCCATGAAGAGTTCGTCTTGGAAACCCACCCGAGGGCTCTTCGACCCTGTGCTAAGGCGTTGTCGGGAGTAAGAACCGACGCCATAGCAAGGAGGGAGCGCTGGCAGCTTGATGGTTACCTATCGGACGGCTAACTGGGAAGCCACCAGCAGGGGATAGACAAGGCTTTCTACTCCTGTAAATAGAGTCTCAACACGGAAAGGGGCAGTTCTAGCTTGTCTATAGGGTGACTATGAGTCAGAATTGACTCAATGGTAGTGAGTTTGGGTTGGCCATCTAATTGATTCCAAATCATAGTAACACTACACAGGATTGCCTGAGCTATACATCTTCATGAGAGCAGAGGGACTCAGTTGTTTGTTTGTTTTCCAAAGAGAGACTGGTGATTGGAACTCCGGGCATCCTGGTTATTAATCCAACTCTCACCTGACAGAGCCATCAGGATTCCATAGGTAAATTGTTTATACCCAATGTACAATGCTGACAATATGCCCTCACATTATATTGCTCACAGTTTTATGGGTTTTTAAAAATATATGTATTTATTTCCTTCACAAAAGGACCCTGAACTTTAACCCACCCTCACGCTGATCCAGCATTGGCATCTTAAACAGCCTCTTTAAAATAACCTCTACTAAAAATTATCTGACACAAAAGACTCTCCGCTCAACAATCCAATCACACCATCTACTTATCCACTGCCCCGCCCCAGTTCTTTCTACCCTTCTTATGTGCATCGTCCTCAGGGATAGATTTAGAAACAATGGAAATGCTTATGCATATAATACGCCTATACCTACTTGTGCTCAGTGGAGTGAAATCCCTTGGTATTTTATCTATAGACTTCATAACTCCCATCAGATGATTGGGTGGCAAATGTAAGTAAAGGGCAGACGGCTCTAGTGAGGGGATTGTCGAGTTTTTCCATTCTGTTTGTTACAAAATGAGCTATGTCGCAGCAGGAAGGAGACTCCCATATCCACCAGCACAGAGAGGCTGGGTGAAGAGGTGCCTGTGCAGACAGACGGAAGAAGAGCAGCAGAGAGACTGCGAGTCCCAGCAGTCGGCTTCTTGGCCTGGGGACGAGTAACGTTGAGTGCCTTTGGGCAGGAAGATGAATCACAGAGTGCGGTGCCCGTTGGCCACTATCAGCTCTGCAGGAACTGTGTAACACCTGCCTCAGCAGCCAAGGGGTCTAGTTGCTAAGGCCAAGGGCTGCAAAGAGATGTGTTTGCAAGCATGGCCAAGAAAAGGATCTCAGGACAAAATAACTGTATTCTTAACATTTACAATCCTGACTTTTAATCTTGTGACATCACTTATAAGCCACCATCATTCTGAATATAGTCTGTGGGTTCTCTGTGACCTTTGCGATGGAGAATCAAACCCAGCAGAGAAGTACCGTGCCTGGGAGCAACAACGGGTGTCAGAACAGGGTATAAAGAAGGTTGGAGAGTAGCAGCATGCCTGACCTCTCTGTCTCATAGGAATTATCCTTGGGAAAATGTAAAGTTAGATTCTCCTTCCCTTTGCGTGGAAACCCTGGTGTCACCCAGAGTGGATTATGTAGTCGGCTGCTAATCGCAAGGTCAGCAAGTGGAAACCAGCAACCACTCTGAGAAGATGAGCGTGTTCACTCAAGTGTCTGCCGGAGGGTCACAGTCTCAGAAACCCCCGAGGTCAATTCAATCTGTCCTACAGCATCCCTATGAGTCAGAAACGACATACTGGCAGTAAGTTTGGTTGGAATTTCCCTTTGGCATAGTGGGAGAAAGTCAAACACAGGCTCCATGCCATTTCCTTGCTATATGCCAGTGCGCATGCATGGGTAAGTTGTAAAGTATTGCTATAAAATCATAAACGCCTTTACTACACAAAAATAAAAAAATAGGGAGCTTTGTTATTTCCTTGACATGATCTCCATATAGGCTTATACACTTCTGAAGAAAGAGTTCCCATCTCTAACCCTTTATCAAAGAATTCTATGCCTTTTCATTACATCACCTCAAAATAGCAGTTTGGGCATCAAGGGAGATAAAGTCTGCTCCTTTGAAATGTTCTTCGAGTTTGGGGAACAAAGAGAAAACTGAAGGTGCAAGATCAGAACTGGAAGGTGATCTTGGGTAAGGTTTCCGAATATCATTCTCATAGGACAACATTTGCTACCCTCTAAAAATGAACAGGTGAATTATCATGAAGGGAAAAAAATCCTCTGTATAACCTTCCTTGCCTTTTTCTCAGCAATGCATTCTTTAATTTTCTTTAAAACTTCTTCATATTAAGTCCCATGATTAAGTCCTTCAAGAAAAGCTATCCAGATGGCTCTGTTGAATCCTAAAACAGAGTCCCCAGATCTTCTGACCTGACCACTGTGCTTTGAATTAACTGGCGCAGCAGATCCCTTGTGAAGTTATTCTTTTGATTGGATTTTTAAAGGCATCTTAATGATACTGAAGGAGTCTGGTGGTGTCGTGGGTTATTCCTCGGTTGCTAACCACAAGATTGGCAGTTTGAAACCACCAGCCACTCCTCTGTAGAAAGATGAGACTTTCTAACACCATGCAGTCACACTCTTGGAAACCCACAGGGCTACAGGCTCAATGACAGTGAGTTTTGGGGGAAACCCACAGGGCTACAGGCTCAATGACAGTGAGTTTGGGGGGATGATACTAAGATCAGTGGCAGACACTGAAAGAACTTGTCGACAGCCATTCATTCACCACAGAGATATATTCTGTTTGGAATAAATCCATGCTTATATGAACTGAAACTCTAGGAACAATACTTATTGATGTACCCTATTGTTTTTGTTTGTTTGTCTTTTGATGTGTGTTTCTCCTCCCTATAAAAGCCCTTTTCTGCCTCACTCTGTAGTACATATAGATATTGGGACTTAAGCATTTTTCTTCCCACGTTGGAATATTTTTAAAATAAACAATCTACACTGTTTGAATTTTATCATTTGACAGTGCTGCACTTATTAGAACTATTGCATATACATCTTTATTCATTGATAACAGGATTTCTGCAACCATATTGCTAAGTCATAATAAAAAGGATGAATAATCTAACCACTCATCATTTGCTTTCTAATTCTTGTTTAATTTGTGACTAAGCTTGTATTGGTGACAGTAATACAATATCACTTGCGCCTGTTTTGAAGCAATCACACACTATGAAAGAAGGAGCTGGGAGGAGGTGGTGCTATAAACCATGGCACCTATCAGGGAAGCAGTATGGAGAGAAAGCCCTCACGAGCCTGGGCATCAAGGGTTCCATTTTCTTTCCCACATCCCCTCAATGACCTCTGGGAGTAACTTATTCTCTTTGGGGTCCCTGTAATTTTATCTGTAAAATGAGGGGATTCAACTTCATGATCTCTAACCTTCCTTCCAGCTCTAGAAGTCTGGGACTCTGAAACAATTTAGAGTAAATCATAAAGAAAGACCTTCACGCGGTCAGATCAGCAAAGGTGACTGCAAGGAGGGCTATACGGTGTGATAGCCAGGCCTGTAATGAGATTCGTAATTAAATCTAACAACACGGGGTCATAATCAGATTGCATACTTCAGAAAGCACATTAATCATGAGAGGGATCAGGCAAGTCACTCCCTAGAACACAAGGGGACTGGAAGAGCACAGTGAAGGGTCCCTGTCCCCTCCCGCTGTGAGCAATGTACCTTAGAGAGGACAAGGCTGCGTGGAAGCAGGAGCTTTCACACCATGCTGCAGTTGAATCCCCTCCTCAGGAAAACGAAGGCTTAGGTGCAGGCTCTCAAACTCCCCAAAGTACCTTTAAGGAAAAGGGCACAGTCTCACACGTTATAGGTCCCTTAAGGTGGCCCAATGGACAAGTGGGTTTCAAAAAGTTCCTGGGTAAATTTGGTTATTTTTCCTTTCATTTTTTTCTATGAATTTTTTGAGCTCTCCTCTTAGCTTTCAAGTGTTTACTTTCCTGAAATGATAGAGCGATGTTCTGCTACTCCACATAATATTGGTTTCTGCCAATTTGCCACCCTGTAAAACTAAGGCTCTCTAAAGACTAAGCTGCGACTCGTGACTTCAGGACATGGGCTCCGCAAAGGAAGTGAGTCGGGTATACCAGTTGGATTTTTCCAGAATTGCTATTTTGTTCTTCTTGCCCTTAGAAAAATCCTTGCACCAAATGATAACTCTAGGGCATTTGTGCATGAGTGCATGTGTGTGTGTGTATTGGAAGAGAAGTTATTGTTTACGATGAGAAAGGGGAGATGACTTGGAAGAGTGAGCAATGTAAATAAAGCCTTTATAGTGAAAACTTTCACTCCTAGGAGAAGGGAAACAGACTTAGTGTGGCCTTAGACTCCTTGGGGCTCAGATCAAATGTTGCTGATCCCCCAAGCCTGAGGCAAGCCCTGAGGCAGAGAGGCAGTAAGACAGCACAGCCTAATAAGTGCCTGAAACCTTGCTCTGTCTGATTCAAAACTAGCACTTTGTACAATGCAATGCTATCTATATTTAAAATGACGTGTTTAAGCCACATTTAATTCCCACATACCTATACATTATCAAAGAGCCCTGCAATGCTTTCAGTTAAGCACTGAGATATGCATTGGGCTGCTAACTGCCAAGTCAGTGGCTTAAAGCCGTCAGCCTCTTGGAAAGAGAAACAGGAGGCTGTCTGCTCCTGTAAAGACTTACAGCCTTGGAAACCTTGTAAAGGCTTGAAATGAGTCGTAACAGTCATGATGACAGTGAGACCGGTTGCAATTGAAGACTATAGAGCTATTTAGATGACTCAACAGGAGATAAAGTCAAGGTCTAGACTGCAATTGCCAAGTTCTGAATCCATATGTTTAGAAACCCCAGTCCTTGTTTTGTTGTCATTAGGTACTGTCAGGTTGATTCTGACCCAGCAACTGCATGTGATGGACTGGAATCGTCTCATGTAATTGTCTTGGCTGTCATCTTTATGGAAACAGATCACCAGATCTTTCTACTGCAGGGCAACTAATGGGTTTGAGCCACAAAAGTCTTGGGGAGCCAACAAGTGCTGACCTGATGCACCAGCAAGGCTCCTTGGACCTTGTTTACCAAGGTCAAATGGTATGTCCTTGGAGTGTGTCCTATGACCTTCCAGAGCTACCTTTCATTAAAGACTATGACATCATTATATCCCAAATCAGAAACGTACTCAGGACCTGCTTCAAAACTGGAAAGTTGAGCAAGTTACAGGTCCTTCCCTCAAGTAAAGCACAAACAATTAAACAGTGGATTGCAATGCAATTCAATCCAATAGATGTATAAACTCCTTCTACTTCCACCTCAACCCTGCAGCAGAAAATAGCACAACCAAGATCCTTCTTGATGCCTGCTGCTCTGAGGAAGTGGGTGCTAATGGACATTCAACCTTAAGCTCCTGGGTGACTGACACCTTATGACTATGGAACCGACTTCAAAAGGCCAAAAACTAGACATCAAAGAGACTCAGAGCAACACCGTCTACCATTGACTTGTTATTCTTTGTTTGAGTGATTTAAATAATCCTTGCACAGCTTGTGTATGTAGAATCCCCAAACCCAAACCAACTTAGATTGAATGGATTCCTACTCATAGAGACCTACACAGGCTCTCTGGGGCTTTGTAATTCTTTACAGAAGCAGCTGTCTCTTGTTCTCTCACAGAAAAGCTGGTGCCAGGTGCAGTCCAGCACTCAGCCCGCACGGACACCAGGGCTCCTGCGTAGAATACTATTCACATGTTAGAAAACGGAATTCAGAGTAGCTTCTGCTCCTCTGATCTTATGGTCAGGCTTCAGAAAACTCAACCTTCTGGGGAGCTTTTAAATTTGAAGAGAAATTGACACTGAATCTGGTCAAAAGAGCTGCTGCAAAGATTACAGACCTCTGACTCAAAGATGCATTGGGATTAATTTTATATTAAGTAGTTGGTAATTTCGTGTGCCCAAGAAAAAAGTGGTATTTTCCTACGTGTAGCAAGCAAATTTTCACCCACCCCCACATGTTGATGTAATTTTATCCATCAATTATGAATATATAATGTTAGTTGGTGAAATGTACAGATGGAAGTAAAATAACTAAGTGATCAAGGGATAAGGAACCCTGGCTGCACTGTGGGTTAGCGGTCAGTGACGAACTGAATGGTCTGTAGCGAAACCTCCCCACTGCTGCTCAGGAGAGGGCTGTTGCAGTCAGTGTCCATAAATATTTCAACTTGGTGTCTCTACGGGGCAGTTCTGTGTTCCATAGAACAGCTGAGTTACAATGAACTCTAAGGCAGTGGATTTAGTAAAATGACCTTGAAATGGAGAGACAACTCTGGATTATCTGCATGGGTCTCATGTCCTGACAGTGTAGAAAGGAAGAGGAAGTCAGAATAGGGGAAAAGGGAAAACGCAGCATAAACAGTTGGCCTGATGTTTCAGCCTTTCTGGATGAACAGAGTTAAGGAATATGAATGGAAAGGACTAGGAACAGATTGTCTCCTCCAAACCACACCAAGCTTATTGCCAGCGAGTCCATGCCGACTCGTAGTGACCCTTTATCACAGGGTAGAACTATCCCGTTGAGTTTCTGAGACTAGCTCTTTTTCTATGGAATAGAAAGCCCATGGAGAGGCTCATTGTTTCGAACTGCTGATCTTTCGGATTGCAACCCAATGTGTAACCACTATGCCACCAGAGCTCCTGGTTCTCTTCCCCTACAGTGTCCCCTCAAAAAGAACACAGCCCTAGGATACCTTGATGTTAATCTATAAGAAACACTTCAGAAGTTAAGAAAATAAATTTGTGTTGTTTTATTGTTTTATACTACACCAGGCTACATGAAACAGAGAGGAAAGATGAATTGTCAAGATTTGTAAGAGCTCCAATAAAGTGATTATTAAACAACAACAAAAAAAGAAAGAGAGGGGAAGGAAAATGAAGCAGCCAGCAATCGGTCAGATGGGGCAGAAGGAGTTCTAGAGAGAGTTAAAGTAGATCCGCCGAGAGCTGGAAGTGCCTGCATGAGAGAGAAGAGTAAAACCAACAACGAGGAAGAAATCACAGTGCAGAGAGACCACAAACCACAACAGCTCCTGAGAGAGAGGAACAGGGAACCACAAAACAGTCAACCACAGAACAATGGTCGAAAATAAAACCATCCCAGTCTTGATCAACTGCCTCTGAATGTATCATTTAATTCTAAGGCTGACTGGATGGGGCTTATGAAAGCAACCATATGTCATAAAGAACAAGTTAAACTGCACTGCGAATAGTCTCAGAAGGAAGATAATTCTGCACTATTTATAAATCTCTTGTCTTAATTGCTAAAGTGAAAAATCAACTTACCTCTAGAGGCCTGCCTGGTGTTGCTGTGGGTTAAGCATTGAGCTCATAACCGCAGAGTCGGTAGTTTAAATCCACCAGGTGCCCCACAGGAGAAAGATAAGATTTAGCGTCACACTACAGAGGGCCACGGGGAGTTCGAATCAAATCTCTGGCAGTTGGTTTGGGTCTGATTTTCATGTCGTGACTGGTACTCTCACCCTTTCTCCCTCAGACACTACCCATTCACAGTGTTAGTTTTAATACAGGATTACACCCAAAAATGTAACCAAATCATTGTGAAGGTAAAAGCATATATAATTTAAATACCCCCTTTTTTCCCCATAATATCAATCTCTTAGTGGTGCTTTCTCATAATGACCATCCTATCTCAATTTCCTTCCCCAGTTTTCCCTTCTGAGGTTCTGGTCTGCATTTCAAGCGTTTGAATGCCCAGACTCAGCATGCCACAAAATAGCACTTACAATCTCTCAGCTTTTGTCTCTAAGAATTCTTTATACTCCTTTATTCTTCAGTCCACTGTGTTGTGAAATCATTTACTCAGTACGTGATCCAGAAAGCTGGATGCCGGACTCTCTCTGAGTTCCACTGCCTGGACGTTGGAATCCTAGGTAGAAACACGTCCTAGCACTTCTACATATTCTGTTAGGGGATTTTTATGGTCATAACGGGTGCATACAAAAACCACCCTCCAATCCGGTGACAGAAGGTCATTTATAGTCACCATTTATTCTGAGGGTTCGGAATTTGGACAGAGGACAATGAAGATGGTTGTCTTTGCATCATGAGTGTGTGAGCTCAGTCAGGAAGAGATGCAAAGGCTGAGCAGGACTGGACAGCCAGGCTGGCTCCCCCTGGAGGCGTCTTTACCCGCATGTGGGCTGTGTCTGGAAAGGAAAATCTGCCACTCACATCATGTTATGATGGGTTTTTTCCCTTTGATATTTCTCTCATTCATCGTATGACAAATGTTACAAAAATCTTAGAAGTATGGCAGTTATCATACCTCTTGATAGATCTTAATTAATGCATTCATAAGGAAATGCAGATATAACTATATAACATTTTAAGAAATAGTTTGGTAACTGCACTGTAATAAATGTTCTTTGAAATCAAGGGCTCATGAGGGAGGGGGGAGCGAGGAGGGAGGGGAAAAATGAGGACCTAATGCCGGGGGTTTAAGTGGAGAGAAAATGTTTTGAGAATGAAGTACAAATGTGCTTTACACAATTGATGTGT
>NW_022103915.1:81241094-81253757 GCF_000313985.2 Echinops telfairi | reverse complement strand
TTCAACAAAAAGCACAGCAATATCTTTGGGCTTCTGGATGCTAATGACGGCAGTCGATCCAGATTGCCAGGGAGGTTGGGTAAAGAGAAACAAGAGTCCATGAAGGAGTGTTTTGCCCTAGGATTTCCACTCTGGGTTCCATAGAAGATTGGTTGTGCATGATATTTATATACCAAACAAAGAAATAGGGAACAAAATGAAAGACAAAGACAGAGAGAGAAGAAGGAATGGAAGAAGAAGAAAAAGAAAAATTCAGGGTGTTCTCTGGTTAAATTACACGAGAAAGCCCTTGGTTAACCCTAGCATGCCAGATTTATTTACAATTGAATACCCCTGTACATGAGAAGGCAGAAAGGGAGTCAAAGTGGATTTCAAGTCTACCTCCTCCTAAGAATCACTTGCAGTTCCTTGACTATCTCAGGACAGAAACCTGGGTTAATCAATAGAGATAAGGGATGTACCCAAGGCCAGCCATCTGCTGGGACTGCCCTGAGCCAGAAGTGGACCTGACTCCTTGTTCCCCGTCAAAATCTGTTTCATTCTTCCACCATGCCAGTTTACGAAGGGTACAAATCTTTTTATATGAGAGAACAAAGGGGATACATGGAAAATATCAGTTAGAGATATAAATTGGACTAAGCAATCTGAATTTTAAAAATGAAGAGACAAAAATGATTTTTCATGGATCTGTTTAAACACAGGTGACTGGCAAGTTTTCAGGAGTCTGGTAAAGATACCCTGGCCGTGCGATGAGTAAACGCACCTTGAAAACCCTCTGGTGTTTGGTTCTACATTTCTCTCCCACTCTAGCCAGGAGCTTCTAGTCTGTGGGTCGAACAACACTTTCACGGGAGTCACCCAATTCACAGCAGTAGCAAAATTACAGTTATGAAGTAGCAAGGAAAATAATTTTATGATTGGTGGTCACCACAACGTGAGGAACTGTATGAAAGGGTTGCAGCCTTAGGAAGGTTGAGAACCACCGCTATCTAATCCTATCTCTTTCAGAGAAGTTCATACTGGTAATTAGGCATCATCCCAGGATTTGATCCCTGCTAATTGCTACTAGGAGTTTAAGAAGAGACTACTAATTCAAGAAGAATCCCTGGTGGCACAGTGGTTATGAGTTGGGCTGCTAACTGCAAGGTCAGCAGTTCAAAACCACTACTTTCGCCTCCCATAGAAAGTTGCCATCACAGAAGCCCACAGGGCAGTCTACCCTGTCCTATAGGATCGCTCTGAGTCAGAATCGACCCGATGGCAGTGCTTGAAGACTACCTGAAGAAAGTGGGTTGGTATTGGTAGGGCACCAAAAGGAAACAGTGATTCAGAGGCCGTAGGGAAGAGGAAAAGAGAGAAATGCATGGTCCAAAGAAGAATCACTTCTTCCAGAGGCAGAGGATCATTCAAAAACTGAAAATTACTTTAACTCAGTATTTCTAAAGGGGTGGAGATGGGGTGGAGAGCCAAGAAAACAGGGAGAGGGGGGAAAGTGATGGAAGGTTGCATGGCAAAGATGTCGCAGACGTGATTGTAACTATTACATGTCCACATGAATGTTGAAAGAACAAGCATTGGAATTATGAAGGACCTTGCCTCTTCTTCCCACACGCAGAGTGTAGTGTTGGGATGGTGCTGATGAAAACAGTGGGGCTCTTTTTCCAGCCTGCCTCATCTTTCAGTCGGTTCCAAACCTTGCCTCCGTCCTCCGTCACATTTCCGCAGCGGAATAATAAAGGGGATGTGATTTGGATGCAAGGCTATCACCATGGGACGCTCAGAAATTATCCTCAAAGGTAAGATGCATTATTCTATCCTGCCTCACCTGAAATGGTGGTTTTGACAGAGCTATGCAGGCAAGTGCCTTATGAATAACCTATGTGGACGCCAAAGCCCCCAAACACAAAGAACGAGGGAGAGAAGAAAAGGGAAAAGAACACAAGTCTTCACGTGAAAGACACTTCCCGGAGGTAACGGGGGCCCAGGTGAGCAAACACCAACAGACAGGGTTTCTGAAATGCTGACCATTCCAGACAGTCGGTGCATGCGGTTCCGCTAATAATTCCCTCCACCAAGAAATGGCGTCCAAATCCTCATTCAGAGATAAGCCGGTCTCTCCTCTTGCAAAAATCCTTCTCTCCCCACCTTGAAGCTGGGGGGCTTGGCGTTATCCGACTGGAGAAAGCCAGCAGGATTTCTCATTTTGTCTTGTAACTAACGGAGACGGAAGAGCGCTAGCTCTGAAACCTCATCCTGCAACTCACAAGGAGCCCAAAGATGGCCAAGGGCCGGGGGGCTCCCCGCAGCTGCGCTAGTGGCTCTCCATTGTGCTTGTCCTTCAAAGTCCGGACAATGATTATGCCATCATTCTCTCACCTATTAATTCTTAACTATGAGCGTAATTACACTCTCCAGAAGGTAAATCGGTCTTATAAATCAGTAGTCGCTGACAGTTCACAGCACAATCGGTGTGTGTGTGTGTGTGTGTGTGTGTGTGTGTGTGTGTGTGTGTGTGTTGGAGGGGAGCTGGGGGTGGGGGAGAGGGAGAGTGGGATGTGGACCCTGAAAGACTTCCCACCACCCAGGCCAGTCCCTTCTCCCTTCCAGAACCACAGTCCCTGCAGCCTCAGCAGCCTGACAGGAGGAGAGCTGGAGGAGGAAGAATGGTACTTTGCAAGAGTACCATGGCCATTCATAGGAAGGCGAAGGGGAGATGGGGAGAAGGCGGCTCAGACAGAGACTCGCTCCATTAAGGCTGTGATGAACTCTTGTCTTCTGGCAGCCGTGGCAAGCCTCTGATTGGAAATGTGTGTGCTTTAACCTGCTTCTGGCCTGATGGGGCCTGGTGTCCACCGGGACCAAGGAGATGGAGCGTCTACGAAATAAGTGAATACAGGAGCCCGATCCCGCGGCAGGCCCCTGCCCTTGCCTGGTCTGTGTGCCTGAGAAAAACTGACATTTTGGGAGTGCGTCTTCATGCCTATCAAGCCTCCAAAATTCAACCCAATTCATTTTGTTAAACTTATTTTTAGGACCCCAATAAGCAATTTACTTGTTAAAAGGTGAGATCTCCTTTGATTTTTTTTTCTGGGGTCTTTTGGTTGGCTGCTGGTTTTAAGTTCCTGGGGGTTGTTTTTTCGTGCAGAAAAACACATTGAACTTCTTAAACAATGTATTCCTTAACGAAAAGTTACTCTGGAAAAATACACGATATATTAAAGTAATAAGTTTAAAACTTTAGGTTTGGGGTTTTTTTTTTGGGGGGGGAGGGTTGCTTTTAATTTCCACCTACAAATTTCATTTTATCCAGAAGTAGAGCAGATGAGCAACCACTTTTAAAGAAGATGCTGGCTAATGTTTGGTTCACTTCACAAACACGTCTTTAAACATCCTCAGCTGTAGAAACTGGATTTACCAATTGAGTATATCATAATTTTTTCTGTTTAAGTCACTTGTCTGTTGTTTTGACAAATATTTCTAGGTGCTTCTGAAAGCTCTACCACAGAGTCTATTCTGACTCACTGAGACACTCTATAGGAAAGAATAGAATTTCTTCCTTTGAGTTTCCCAGGCAGTTGCTCTTTAAGGGAGCAAATAGCCTCTGCTTTGTCCTGATGATTCACTAGAAGATTCAAACAGCTGATACTGCAGTTAGCAGCTCAGCACATAATCCACGGCACCTCCAGAGGTCCCCTAGGTATTTTAGTATAACAAAAACCAAAGCAATGTGCACTCCATCTGCACAGTCAATGCTATATAAGGTTTATGAGGCAGCACAGCTTTACCACAGCAGAGAGCCTCACCTTTCTCCCTTTTAATGGCAGAGGGGTTTGAACAGTCAACCTTGCTGTCAGCAGTCCTATGCTTAACCCACAGAGCCACCATAGATTCTTTGTTGCTGTGACATTTTAAAATGAAAACCATAAGCATAACAAACCTAATATTTTGTTAAATATCTCAAACTGAGTATATTATAAAATGTAAACTAAAAATGACAAGTATGAATCAACTACTCAATTACACATGTTGAATGGGAATTACACTTACTCTAATAGACTAAATTCTTCACATATACACATATTCCTTAATATACAAACATTAAATGTGTGCATTTGATTTCCTTATATATGTCTCCACTTAATTTTAAACAACCTGCTTCATGCAGATGGCACCACCTTGCTTGCTGAAAGTGAGGAGGACTTGAAACCCTTGCTTTCGAAGATCAAAAATTGCCTTCAATATGAATTACGATTGAATGGAAAGAAAATAAAAATCCTCACAACTGGACCAATAGGTATTATCATGATAAATGGAGAAAAGATTGGAAGACTGAAATTGTCAAGGGTTTCATCTTGCTTGCATTCACAAGAATGGAAGCAGTGGTCAAGAGATCAAGCGACATCTTACATTCGGTAAATTTGCTGCACAAGACCGCTTTAAAGTTTCAAAAAGCAAGGAAGCTACTTTGAGGACTAAGGTGCACCTCACCCAAGACATGATATTTTCAATTGCATCATAGGCATGTGAAAGATGAACATTAGATAAGGGAGAAGGAAGAAAAATGGATGCATTTGGACTAAAGTGCTGGTGAAAGATATTTAAGTACTATGGACTGCTGTGGTAGTCTAGGTTTGACTAGAGAAACAAATCCAGAGACACTCATATTTAGGTAAGAGAGAGTTTTATATCAGAGTAATTGTGTATTAAGGAAATGTCCTGGTCCAGTCCAGATCAAGTCCCTAAGTCCAATATTAGCCCATATGCCTGATACAAATCTATAAATTCCTCTTCAGACTCATGCAACACGTGCAATGATGCTGAATGCAGGATGATCACAGGCCAGTGGGTGGAAAGTCTTGTGGATCCAGGGGTGGTGGGATCTTCTCATCTCAGCTCTGGCGTGGGTCTCCACATGGCTCCTCCAGCTCCAGGGGTCTGGTTCCATCCGCATAGCTCTATGTGGCTTGTCAACAGAAAGGTCTCACAAGGAGAGTCTTTGTCTCAACAGCAAGAAAGGAAAGGCAGAGAGACTGGTTCTGGCCTTCAGCGAGCTATTTATCTCCATTGTGCCTCCAAATAAGGTCATCAAGCTGTGACCTGGTTGACAGGCTAGACACCACGCCTTGCTCGAGTTGACAGGAGAGTATGTAACTGCCACAGACTGCCAAAAGAACAAACAAATCTGTCTTGGAATAAGGACAGCCAGAGGGCTCCTTAGAAGTGAGAATGGTGAGACTACAAGAGACTAGTCCTAGTAAAAGGACATCATACTGGGTCAAGTAGAGGGGCAATGAAAGGAGGAGGACCTGCAACAAGTTGAATTGACACAATCGCCCCAACAAGGGGCTAAAACTGATAGAGGGTGTAAGAGAATTGACCTGCTGCTAACCAACATAATTACATACACACCGTTTGGCATTCTCTTTGTTGAGATGTAGTTGGTTAATGAGATGCAAGATGTTACAGTCCCTCCTTTGTAGTGAAAAAATAAAAATCCTCTTATAGCTCATCAGTAAGGATATTCTAACACAGAAAGGGGGTAGGAGGTGCAAGGCTATTTAGGCAAGCTCTGGACCCTAAAACCTTAAGGGGTACAGTCTGAGAGTCTGCAGAGAAATGAAGCTATCAATTGATGGTCGACTATCCCTCGGGGAAATGGGGAACGTTTTCCTGGAAACTCATGCCCTTTGTCTCATTGTTTGAGGCCCCTCTGATCATTCTAAATCCTGTTAATTATCTCCTGGGACTATTTCAAGGCCTATTTCTTGTTAAGGTATCTAAGTTGTTTAATTTTTACTTAATCTTCAGAGCTATTTACAGGTAACAAACCCCTCTGTTTCCTTCTGTTATTGTTCTCAGAAATAAACTTAACATTTCTCACATCGACCTAGACTCTGTCTTTGGCTAAACAGTGACAGGCACTGGCTGACCCCCTTGTTAACAGCAATATATAAGAATTATAAGAATAATTGTGAGAACGGCAGGGGACCAGGAAGTGTGTCATTCTGTTTTGCACAGGGTCACTGTGAGTTGGAACCCACTCGATGGCACCTACCAAGAAAACAGTGATCGTGAGTACTGGCGTTACTTCATGTTGTTTGTTATCTGAATGTCTTTAGTGAACTGTCTTCACATGTGCTCTGCCTGATTTTTAATTGGATTACTTATCTTTTTGTTGTTGTTGTTGAGGTATTGCAGTTTTATTTAGATTTTGGAGATTAGTACCTTCTATGGTATAACATTTTTAATCCCCACCCCCCATTGGTGGATTCTATTGTTATTATTTTGATGCAAATAAATGACTCATTTTTAGTAGGTTTTCTATTTTGTCTTTTGTTATGTGTTTCTCATTAAGTTCTCATACTATCACACTGACACAATTGATGTATGCATTGTTGTGAGCTTTAAAAGCCCCTAATAAACTATACATCAATTGTGTCAGTGTGATAGTATGTTTATGCTACGTATCAGGGCCCTTAAGTTTGCACCTATATTTTTTTATTGGTGGTCTTTATAATTCTAGAGTTTACATTTAGATCTTTAATCCACATTGAGTCCATTTTTGTATATGAAGTGAATATGAGCCCTGTTTTATTTTCCTGAACATGGAAATCCAGTTTTGTCAGCACCATTTGTTGATTCTTGTCAAAAGGGGCCCTTTTAACTGTAAGCACATGGATATAGTTCTGGGTTCTCTATTCTGTTCCACTTGTTGCCTACTGTAGTTTTACAGTAGATTTTGAGGTGGAAAAATGAGAGGTGTCCTACTGTGCCCTTCCTTTTTAGTAGTGCTTTGTTTATCTTGGGTTTCTCTAGATCCCACATGAAGTTGGTGATTAGTTTTTTCATTTCTTTGAAGAATGACGATGACATCTGGATCAGAATTGTATTATATATAGATTGCTTTGAGTAATTTCACAAAGTTAAGTCTTCCTATCCATGCATATGGCATATGCTTTCATTTATGAAAGTCTCTTTTAATTTTTTATTACTCGTGTTTGATAGTCTACTTTTTACAAGCCTTTTGTTTTCCTGGTTACCTTTATTTTTAAGTATTTGTCCTCTAGGTGGCTATTGTAAATTGTATCATTTTCTTGATTCCCTTTTCAGAGTGCTCATCTTCAGTATTTCCTGTGTAGAAGAATCCTACTGATTTTTTGATAAGTGGGAATCTTACTGATGTGTTGATTTTTATTTCATTAAAAGATCAGTTTATTAGGGGCTTTTAAAGCTCATAACAATCCATACATCAATTGTGTCAAGCATATTTGTGCACATGTTGCATCATTATTTTCTAAACATTTACTTTCTACTGAGCCCTAGGTATCAGCTCCTCTTTTTTCTCCACCCCTCCCCTCACCTCTCGTGCTCATGACCCCTTGATAATTATTATTTTCATATCTTACACCAACCACTGTCTCCCTTCACCCATGGTTTCTGTTGTTCATCCCTCGGGGGGCAGGGGTGATTATATGTCAATAATTGTGATCGGTTCTCCCCTCCTATCCCTATCTCTTCCCACTACCCTCTGGTATCGCTACTCCCATTCCTGTTCCTGGATTCCA
Organism: Echinops telfairi; assembly: GCF_000313985.2. Taxonomy (NCBI): domain Eukaryota; kingdom Metazoa; phylum Chordata; class Mammalia; order Afrosoricida; family Tenrecidae; genus Echinops; species Echinops telfairi. The sequence continues at coordinate 81,246,192 of NW_022103915.1, read as the reverse complement.
TGTGCCGTGAACTCTTGTCTCCTATCTGTACCTGTGTACATGCTCTAGTCTAGCCCTCCGTGAAAGACAGAACTAGGGTCACAATAGCTGGGTGGGGGGGCAAAGGGAGACAAAAGGAACCAGAGGAATATTGTGTGCTTCATCAATGCTATACTGCACCCTGGTTGACTCTCCCATCCTTGTGACCCTTCTATGAGGGAATATCCCAGTGTTTACAGAAGGGTTTTGGGTGTCTGCGCCAACCTCCCTCATTCTCAACAATATGGTTTGTATGTTCACTTGTTCATTTGTTTGTTCGGGGTCTTCTGATGCCTGTTACCCAATCCCTTCAACACCTCGTGATCACACAGGCTTGTTCCTTCTCTGCTAGATAATCGCTTATTTACTTCCAAGCCTTTAAGACCCCAGACACCATTTCTTTTGGTAGCTGGACACCATCTTCTTTCTTCACCACCTTTGCTTAAGTACCCATGTTGTCTTCAGCAATTACGATGGGAGGGGGGACATCACAAAATGCTAGGGTGTTAGAACAAAGTGTCCTTGAATTGAGGAAGGACATGAGCAGAGGCCCAGGTCTGTCCACTGCCTCAGTGAATTGCCATATAGCTATATGTACATAGGCCAATACCTCCATTTTTATTAATTAATATATTTATATATGTACCCACCTATGCTTATACCTCTATCCAAAGCTTTGCTTCATAGATCTTTCCTCAGTTTCTTTCCTTTTACCTTCCTCCTGTCCCACCATCATGCTGAACCTTCTTCCACCTCTTAGTAATTCCTCTCAGCTAGGTTGCTATTGCTCTAACTCCCTCAGGAGCTCTGCCTCGTCCTTGTTTATTTTTCTGTGGGGTTGTTTGCTCACTGCTCCCGTTCCCCGCCTCCTTCTCCCCCTAAGTCCCTCCGGAACATCAGTCTTGTTGGTTTCTCCTCAAATTCCCATGCCTATCTCATAGAAGTAGCAAACCCCCAACAACAGTGACCACACAAACAAACAAACAAACAAACAAAAGATTGAATAAAAAGAGGAGGGGGGGATTATTATAACCAGGAAAAAAACAAGCATCCATAATTCCAGGTCTGTCCACTGGCATTTATGACTGTCTCCCCCACTGATCCTGAGGGAATTCTGGGAGCTGCCCCTCCTAGCTTAAAATCTATTTTGAGGGGTCTTCAGGGGATTTGTGGCTTGGCTTTGCTCACATTGCTGATCTGTTATGTTCCCTTCTTGGTTCACCCCGCTACATAGTGTTCAGACTGGACTAACTGCCCTCCGTGGATCCCCAGCACTGTCCTCTGTCATGGTATGCTCAAGGGAGGGGCCATCATGTCTTGAGCTGTTGCCGGTCCTACAGTCGTTTCTGTGCAGGGACGGCATCCTCTGGGCTTGGTGTGTCGATATGGGGTCTAGACAGCCCCTCTCTCTTTTCCCTTCTTGGTTTGTGGGCATGGCATGCCATGCCGGCCCTTTTCCCCAAACCTGTAGATTTTAGTGTTGTCCTCTGTAGCACATAATTCTAAGAAGGGGGCCAGTTTGACTCTGATTAGGACTGGCCCTGTAGACCACTCTTTTCATGAGTAGCTCCACGTGGCTATGTTGCCCTCAAAATTTGGTGCACCATGGTGAGGTCTGGGTGGGTTAGTGCCCTGCTGCCCCTGTGCCATCATCTCCCTTCCCCCCTCCCCTTTTACCCCTTTCCCTTCCCCCCTTACCCTTTCTTTGTGTTGGAATAACATGTACCTCCATGGGTTTAGTCTGACCCCCACCTGACTGCCTATACCTCAACCCATATAGTGTGAGATAAGTGGTTTATCTTCTATACCTACTGTGATGATTACACTTATCTCTGGGGACTCATGTTATACTTGTCCTTTAGTGATTGCCTAGCATTGCTTAGCATAATTTTCTCCAATCCTTCCCATGAAATGATGTGCTTCAAGGGTATTGTAGTTACATAATCTGTTGTCAATTTGACTATTAAGAGTGAAAGGGTGGAGATTATCCTGTCAATGAGGCCACAGCATGATGACCTCATGTGGAGCCACTAAGGAGATAAAGAGCTCACTGGAGACAATAGACAGGCTCACTCCCTGGGAGACATTGCAGCTGACAAGACACATGGAGCTATGATAGTGCCCTGAGCTGGAGGAGCCACATGGAGACCCCCTGCCAGTGCTGAGATGCTTATACTGCCACTGGATCCACAAGACTTTCCACCCTCTGGCCTGTGATCTTCCTACATTTGGTATCATTGTATTTGTTAAAGGAGTCTGAAGAGGAATTTATAGATTACTATCGGACATATGGGCTAATATAGGACTTATGGACTTGATCTGGACTGGGCTGGGATGTTTTCTAAATATTCAATTGATCCTGTATATAAAGCTCTTTCTTATACACATGAGTGTCTATGAATTTGTTTCTCTAGTCTACCTGGACTAACACAATGTGATAATCAGGGCTTTTTAGTGATGTGTAGTACTCCATTGTGTATATGTGCCAGAGTTTTGTAATCCACTCATCTATTGATGGAAAATTAGGTTGTTTCCAATTCTTTGCGATTGTGAATTGCACTGCAATAAACATTGGAGTACAGAATACTGGTTGTGGTTTATTTCTTACCTCTTCTGTGTTTATGCCCAGGAGAGGGATAGCTGGGTGATAAGGTAGCTCAATTTCCAATTACCTTAAATGTTGCAAGGCTGCTTGCCACCATAGTTGTACATATCTACAGGACCATCAGCAGTGGAGGAAAGTTCCTATCTCACCATATCCCTGCTAACATGTGTTGCTCTCTTATTTGGGCTACCTTTACGGTTGTTAGGTGGTATCTCCTTGTTTTAATTTGCATTTCTCTGATGGCTAATGATTGGGAGCATTTTCTCATATACTTATTGGCCATTCGAGTCTCCTCTGCAGTGAAACTTCTTTTCAGGTCTACTGCCCACTTCCTCAGGGGGTTAACTGTTTTCCTCTTTTTACAGACTAGGAGGGTATTGTAGATTTCAGTAATAAGTCCTTTGTCTGATATGTAATTGCTAAAAATCCTCTCCCATTCTGTATATTCTCTTGTTATCCTCTGGGTGAAGTCTTTCAATGCACATAGCTGTTTTATCCTTAGTATATCCCGCTTGTCTATTTCAGGTTCTCCTATGTATGTACCCTTCCATTTTATAGTTAACCTATGTATTGCCTAGACCAAGGTTCTTAAGTTTGTCCTGATTCCTTCATTGATGGTTCTGAAAGTTTGTGGTTTTACTTTTAGGTCTGTGACCCACCTTGAGTTTGTTTTTATGCATGGGGTGAGGTAAACATCTTGTTTCATTTTTATATAGGTGCATATCCATTTTTTTCTAACACCACTTGTTAAAGAGGGCATCCACCTCCCACTTGATGCTTTTAGGGCCTTGGTTGAAGATCAGTTGTCTATATGCTGATGGTTTTATTTCTGTTTTCTGTTCCTTTCCATTGGTCTGAGTATCTGTCATTATACCAACACCACAGTGTTTTGAATACTCTGGCTGTGTAGTAGCTGTTAGAGTCAGGTAAAGCTTGTCTTTCCACAGTGGTTGTACCATGTTATATTCTTACCAGCATTATATATTGTTAAGCAATTGGTAACCATCTTCCAGTTAATAATTAGAGAAGGTGAGATTCAGATTCAAAGCCCAAGCCCCTAAACTACAAAATACAAAATAAAATAAAACAAGTTTTGTCATTGAAACTCACGTCATCATAGGAATTTCTATTACATAATTACATATTCTGGTAATCCATTTTTCTTTTGAATAACAAGGAAGTTTTAGTCTTTGCATGGTAGTACCAATAGTAATAAGTAATTAATAAAATTTAACAAGCTCCAGAGCAATCAAAGTTATTATTTCTGGCAAAGGAAAAAGATGATCCTATTTACAAATGAAATATGGAGCTTTCATTTTAGAATTTATGAGATTTAAGCCTGTAAAACATTTGTGAGTGTAAAGAGAGTTTGAAAACATCATGGGGGAGTGGAACATTTAGTTGGAGTTAGTCACTCCTAGACACGATTCCAGCCTCTACCACTTACTAGCAAATATGTCCTTGAGCAATTATTAGCATCCCTAAAACCTAGTTTCTTTTCCTGAAAAATGAGACAAATAAAATCAATTTCATCACTCAATTGGTAAATAGGTGAATGAAACCCTATACACATTCAATAAATAGAGGTTCCTTATCTCTTACTTAACTTAATGAGTATTTCAATATTTTCTCTATTTCATATATCTTTCCTTTAACTGTGTGTGTGCTTTAATTCTTCCATGGAAAATTAAATAAATTTGAATTAGTCCCTGCATGTAAGCTTTGCTCCTCTTAACCAAATGATAATTGTTTTTGTCATCTTAACTTGGGCCAATGCCTTTTTATTTCTGCTGAGTCCTCTAGGAATCTGTAGGGGAAAAATACTAGGCAACATAACTTTCATTATATGACAATTTGTAAGATGATGTGACCATAGGGAATACCAAGTAAAGAATGAAAATTAGTTATCCAATTTTCTCTTTTTCATTCCTTTATCAAAGGAAGGTTGTGGTATGCAGAGAAAATTCCCCACAAAGCTCAGACAGACAGTAAGGGAAACAGAAGAATTCACATAGTTAATGATATAGGCATCAAATTCACTAGCCAACTGGGCACATACACAATTTTAGTTTCTTAAATAGCACATGCATTCAAACTTCATTTACAATTCCCTATTAACTAAGTCATGGTAAATATTAAAATATTGATCCTTTTTTCCCTGTGTGTGCTGTACACTTGCTAGAGTCAAGTTTCCATATGAACACCCCGAGCAAGTCCTTAAGGACTCTTTCAAATCAAGCTTTCAGTCCATATGAGCATCTGAACATAAAATCACAGGATAAGGCCAGGCTGGGCTTTGTGTTCATTTGAGGTGAACTGGTAAGATTTTGTGCCAAAATCTTATCATGTAGGAAATACTATGTTTCTTCCATTTTAAAAACTGAATTTGTATGAGTCTAGGCCCTCCGTTACTGAGTTGTAGGATAACCTTCACCTCTTAGAGAGCTTGGAGAAGACATTTTTCAAAAGTCAATG
>NW_022103915.1:81223298-81239142 GCF_000313985.2 Echinops telfairi | reverse complement strand
AAAAACCAGGAGGACTGAAAGCATTGCCTGATGAAGAGCAAGGATTACAAACTTCAGTATAAATTACAACTCAATGTAAAGAAAACCAAATCCTCAACAACTGAACAATTAAAAAAACATTATAATAAATGAAGAAAAGATTGAAATTGTCCAGGATTTCTCTTGTTTGGATCCACAACCAATTCTTATGGAAGCAGCAGTGAAAAAAATCAGAAAACATATTGTAATTGGTAAATCTGTGCCACAAGATCTGTTTAAAGTGTTGAAGAGCCAAGATTTCACCGTGAGAACTAAGGTATGCCTTAGCGAAGACATCTATTTTCAATCACCTTATATGCATGTGAAAGTGAGACAATGTGTAAAGAAGACCGAAGAATAATCGATGTGCTTGAATTGTGGTTCTTTTGATGAGTATTGAAAGTACCATGGACTGCCAGAAGGACAAACAAATCTGTTTTAGAAGAAGTCCATCAGAATGCTTCTTAGAAGCATTTGTCTCACATACTTTGGACATATCAGGAGAGATAAGTCCCTCCAAACAGACATCATGCTTCGTGAAGTAGAAGATAGTAAAACAGAGGAAGACTGGATTCACACATTAGCTGCAACAACGAGCTCAATGCTGCAAGTTCAGATACAAGAAGACCACTCCAATGTCCCATTAGAATTATTGCAGTCTTTATTTTTCACATCAGGCTGCAGGCCCCTCTTCCCTGGCCAAGTTTCTTTTATGTTATTCAGGGAGGGTAGAATACAGAAAGCAGAAGAAGAAGCAAGTTAAAATACATATATCACTGAGTGGTATTGACAGGCAAAAAACAAATGTATATTTAGGTAAAGTTTCAGGTGCCTTGTTTTATGACCCCATTCCTGGATTTTATCTCTTGCCCTCCAAGTGGAAGTTGGAATGAAGACTCCTGTCCCTGGAAAAAAGACTTACAGCATCTCTTGATAAAGAGTGGTAGATTAAACAAGAATTGCTCTAAGGGCACTTACAAACCTGCATTCCATTGCGAAGGGCCAAGTGGAGGCAAGAGAGGCAAGGAAAATGCCCCCAAAGAAAAGTGCTCTGGGAAGGTTCTGCTTAAATGTGGCGATAAGCGCTTGTCTATTTCATTCAATCATAATTGTGCGCATAGTGCGGACCGGCAGTGCCTCTCTTCATTGTACATGAGATTGCTATGAGTTCGCACTGACTGGATGGCATCTAACAAAAGCATAATGGATACCGTGGCAAGCACCATCCTGGGACCTGGAGATGGACTATGAGATAAAACAGACAAAAATCCGTTCTCTCATGGAACTTATTTATCCTTATTTTATATGGACTCCATCTGACCCAGTATAATTTAAGTAAAGAATAAGCAGCACTTTTCAATCTTGGGACCTCGTACTCCACACACACTTCATCCTGTGTGTGGAGAGTCCATGGCAGAAATGCAAAGAGCCCTGCTATACTGAGGACATTGTGGCTAAAGTCATGAAACAAAATGGAGTCCGAGAGGTCACAGACAATGAGGGGGAAAAAAAAGGAGAACAAAGTTCAGAATCCTAAAAAAGAGTAGACTGTGGGTCTGATAAAGACTGCTAAAGCTCTGAGACCATGACCCTTAGAATGAAGACTGCTCCCAGGGATCACCTGTCAGCCCAACAATAAACAGGTCTCTAACGTGGATGTGTTAGATCCCTCAGGGGAGAGATATACCTCCTTCCTCGTGAGAAAGAATTCACCCCGAAGCCTGATTTGTGATCCAAGTGAGTTTTATGAGAGTTAGATGAAGTTTCAGATTTACACAGGCACCCGCAGAGCCCCTCACCCCGTGCAGCCTCCCTAGAAGCTGCTCAGAAATTCACGTGGTCAGCTCCAAGCTCCTGCCTTTTTCAATTATTCCGCAGGAGGCATGGTAGACGACCCTGGTTGACCCCATTGGCTGAATTGAATTTACCTGGCCTAGCTGGGCCAATCCAGGTGCAGCGCCCACTCAGGTGTCCCTCCCCTTCCTGGCCGGAAACCTGAACCTGTGAGCATGCTCAGTGTGCTACTCCTTCGTGGGCCTGTAGCTCGGACCTGTGGGCATGCATAATGGAAGCCCTAGTCCCTAAGCTAAACTACCTAACAGACAGAACTATAAAGTGAACTGTCACACCGCGAGGAGTGTACTCCTCCAAATGGCTTTGGAGCCTGGAAGAGCAGCACTTGCCCCAAACACACAATTCAGAAGGCTGGAACAATGGAATCCGCGGCAGAAACGGGAAGTGTCCTGCGACACTGAGGACATTGTCACTAAAGTCATGAAACAAAATGGGTAGACATTGCTGAAGGGAAACTAATTTGCTCTGTAAACATTCCCCCAGAACACAATAAAATGTTTTAAAAAATAAAAGAATAACCAGTACTAAGAACTAATGCAGCAGGGAAGTGAGAGAAGAAATGGAAGGAATCAGCAAGGGGGTGATATTTCAGATAGAATGACCAAAGAAACCCCTTCAAAAAAGATGAGTAAATGCCTGAAGGCAAAAAGATGATCAGCTGTGTAACTCTGGGGCAAGAGCAGCCCCATTGATGAGAAGCAAAAATGAAGACCATCAGGTAGGAGGAGCAAATATGGCTGGAGACACTCTCATAACTGAAATGTAATGAAAGAAGGCATTGTGAAAGAGAAGTGAGCATTCAAGAGGACGGGAGGAGGCAGCATCCTGAGTGCCACAAAAAGGGTTGTACCTGCATCCCCACTTATCCTCCACTCACTACATTTTCACCTTTCCAACATTTCCGCTCAAAACTCAAAGATCAGCTCCTATACTTAAAAGTGATTGACTTTCTCCTGGTGCCTCAGGGCAACCAGCTTAGAAAAACAAAGAAGTAGCTCAATGGAAAAAGTCAGACCTCTGTTTTCTGCCTGAGGGGGAAAAACCTGTTTTCTGAGGCAAGAGAATCCCAAACTCAGATGTCAATGACTGAGCCTACGAATCCCAATAGGACAAGGAGATAGGAATATTCTTCTTCTACATAATGAGAAGAAACCAGCAGCTCAGCAAATTATTCTGTTATCCCAGGTACACGTCAAACTAAGAAAAAGTCAAATGTTCAGTGTGGCTTTTAACACTTACTATGGGATCTATTAACACGTGGCACACACTGTGGGGTCATCATCATAGAGTAGCTAAGGCCAAGGGAAGGAAGTTACTTTTTGGACTAAGATACAAGTGACCCAAACCATGGTATTTCCAATTGCTTCATATGCATAAGAAAGTTGGACACTGGATAAGTAAGACTGAAGAGAAATTGATGTATTTGAACTATGCGTTGGCTAAGAATATAGAAAGTACCATGGGCTGCCGAAAGAACAAACAGAACTGTCTGGAAGAAGTATAGCCAGAATTCTCCTTAATGGTAGGGGTGACTAGACTTTGTCTCACTACTTTGGACATGTTATCTGGAAAGTCCAGTCCCTGGAGAAGGATGTCATGCTTGGTCAAGTGGAGGGGCACCAAAAAAGATGAAGGCAAGATGGATTCACACAGTGGCTGCAGCAATAAACTCAAACACAGGAACAATTGTGTTCTGTTCTGTTGTACATGGGGTCACTATGAGTCGGAACTGACTCAGGGGCACCTAAGGCAACAATGGGGTCCATGGCATGAGGTGACTGGTTGGTTGGCTGGTGGTTGGTATGGTATTGCAGAGATCTGGTGGTACTGTTGGGTGAGCTTTGGACTGCTAACTATACGGTCTGTGGTTCAAATCTGCTAGCTACTTGGTGGGAGAAAGAAGAAAGTATTGGCTCCTAGAAGTCTTGCAGCCTCAGAAACTATAGTAATTGACTCAATGGTAGTGGGCTTGGATTTTGTTATGTTGTATTTGTTTGTTTGTTTTGGTAATTACTGATTTACTTTCTATCTTGCTATTTTAAAACTATGAATTCCATGAGAACAGGTTGGGCTTTATTTAATTGGGAATCTCCAGCTCCTGTGCTACAACTGTCGCAAGTTAAATGACTGCTGTATAATGACAGGTGCTCTGTAATGGAATTAGCTGCTCAAACGTCTCAGAGTGGTGTTAGATCAGATATTGTTGATTGCCTTACCCCTTCTTCTTCATTTGCCAGGGTTTGCTGAGGAAATAAAGTTTTATAAAGCATAATGTCCATATTTCCCTTTCCACCACTTATGGATAACAAGGCAAAGGATGTGATTTCCAGACAAGTAATTGTGCTTATTTAGAACCTGTACATATGCTGCAGGAAGACGAAACCATAGCAAGGAGAAAGAATAACCCAAACACCAGTGATATGAGAGGGAAAAGTTTTCATTTCCAGTAGCGTAGTGACAGACTAATGTCTCAAGGCCAAGAGCTCCTCAGCTTGTATTTCTACCTTATAGGATACTATTGGGGTAGATGCAAGAGAAAGGAGACATCCACGGTGCCTCTTCTGCATTGGTGGTTTCCCACTGTGTCATTCTCTTATTGGTGGCTTTAAAAAATAGGAAGTATTACACATAGGTGGGAAGGGCTAACACAAAGGCAGGAAACTGTTTCTTGAACTGTCAATCCTAAGATTCTCTAACTTCTCAGAACTGTCTGGTCTTTGGGCCAACGCCCTAAATTCTTAGTGGCTGGGGATCTTTTTCCTCATGTCGATCATGAGGCAGTCCGTCAAACACAATACAGGGACACTTAATGATATAAGGAAAACAAAAATCCTCACAACTGGACCAATACATAACAATGTGACAATCAGAAAAAAAGACTGGTGTTGTCAAGGATTCCCTTTTTATAAGATCTACAATCAGCCCTAAATGGAAATCCTAGTCAAGAAATTAAATGATATAGTCGATTGGGCCAGCCTGTAGCACAGTATCTATTGAAAGTGTTAGAGAGCAAAGATGTTATCATGAGGACTAAAGAGGGACCAACCCAAACCACAGTATTTTCAATAGCCTCGTGTGCATGCGAAAGATACGAAAGCTAGAGAATTCATAAGGAACATTGGAGAAGAATTGATGAGAGTAAACTAAGATCCAGCCACCAGCCGTGGCAGTCAATCACAGAGATGGGGGTGAGGAGAATCCGCATTTACTCAATAGCAATGGATGAGTTTCTGATTATACATTCCCCCTTTCTAAGTCAAAGATAGCTCATCTTTCACATTTTGGTTTAAAGTATCTAGAAATCGAACTCAACTTTCAATTTTCACCCCACTCTGCAAGTCAAGTAACGGCACTTTTGGAAAGGACAGAAGGTGTCTACAAAGGGATGCTGCCAACACTGATCTGCTTAAGTAACCAGGAGGAGCCCTTGCTAGAAAGCAAAGACATAGCCTTTCTGATTACATAAATCAGAAGCACAGAAGGAGTAGAACAGAACAGAAGGATTTATTCGAGCTCAAGATCCTTGGTAATGACTGTTAACAACACAGAAGAGGAATGCAGGCGGAATTCTCATAGTTATAGGCAAAATTACAACTTTAATTGGTAAAATTATGCTTCTAAAAACTAAAGCTATATCAAGGTGGCTGAACTCCTTTTGGAGCAAAAGTGATTTGGATAATAGAAACCACTTTTGATGTATTTTAAGGTCGTCTGTTACCATATGTGCTCCGTTCATAGTGACAGATGGGGATTGATTTTTTTTCTCTCAACTGCACAAAAGCTAGCTGAAGCATATGCAGAATTCTTAATGGCATTAAAGTTTTGCCAATTAAGAACATGTTCAAGCATTTGATATAGTACTTGATAACAGGTTTCATAAGTTCCATTCTGAAATAGAAACCATTATTTTATTACATGGTAAAGTTATTATGATTAAAACAACTATTGCATGGGTCATATTTTCAGCTCCGTTTCTCCCTCTGACATATGTAAAATTTAATAATGAAAAAATAGCCAAATTACTGGACAGAGAAAAAAATTGAGTTACAAATATTGTTGTGTTTGTTGTTATTGTTGGTAGGTGCCATCAAGTTGGTTCCAATACATAGCAACCTTAAGTACAACAGAATGAAATAATGTCTTGTCCCAGGCCATTCTTATACTTGTTCCTCTTCTTGAAGTCTTGTGCAGCCAGGGTGTCAATGAACATCCTTGAAGACCTTCCTGTTTTTCTGCTGCTCCTTGACTGTATCACACCCGATGCGATGCCCTTCTTCCTTCTCTCCTGATAACACATCCAAAGTATATAAAATAAAGTCTTGCCATCCTTGCTTCTTTCATCTTTTTTAAACAATTTATTGGGAATTCTTACAGGTATCATAACATTCCATTGTTCACTCACCTCAACCAGCATTGTGCAATTGCTACCACAGTCAGTCTCAAAACATCTTCTTTCTTCTTGAACTCCTAGATATCAGTCCCCCTTTATCCCCTCCATCTCTGGCCCTCCACCTGAGTAAGCCTTATTTTACGTTTGTTTGTTTTTTTTGCTGAATCTTACACCATCCAATATATACATTTACATATAATTCAGCTCATCACTCCCCTCGAATGAGGTTATAATATGTACACTTACATATAATTAACCTCATTGCTCCCCTCAAATGAGGTTATACAGTCATCAATGCTAACAGCTTCTCCTTCTCTTCCTCCCTTCCCCCCACCTCCCTTCCCATTCCCTCAGGGAACCATTACTCCTGTTACTGTTTCTGAAGGTTATCTATCTTGGCTTTCATGTATCGAACGATCTTAATTATAAAAATGTACACATGCAAGTCTAACATGATTCATGAGGTAAAACAAATAAAAACCATAATAGTAAGGGAAGGAAATATTCTGTGCTTCAGTGCTATACCGAACCCTGGATTTATCATCCTTTCCCAGTGGCCTTTCTGAGAAGTGTCCAGTTATCTTGCAGGTGGGCTTTGGGTCTCCACTATATCCCCACCCCTTTATATTGATTTGATCACTTGTTTCTGAACTTCTGATACCTTTTTTCCATCGACACCTCATGATTGGTCACACAGTCTGGTGCACTTCTTCCATAGATAGATGACTGCTTGTTTGACTACAAATCTTTAAGACCACATAAACTATATCTTTTGATAGCTGGGTCTCATCAGCTTTCTTCAACATGTTTGCTTATGCACCCATTATGTCTTCAGAAGCATGCCAGGAAGGTAGGTATCATACAATGCCACATTATTAGAACAAACCTTTCTTGTACTGAGGTAAGATTTAAGTAGAGGCCAAAAGTCCTTCTGCTTTCTTGTTGCATTTTCATTTATACATTTATATAAACAAATATACCTGTATTTAAATGATTATATGTTCATGTATACCTATATTTTTGCTTTCTTCTTTTTTCCTCTCTTTCTTTTTTCTTTCTTCCTGCCCCACTAACATGTTTAGCTATTGTTCACCTCTCAGTAATTCTTCTCAGATACGATTCTAATGATCAAATATGACCAGAAAAGCTACTTTCTCCGTACCATCCATTTTAGAATCCTTACTCTTCCTCCATACCCATCTTTATTGACTCACCACCACCCCTCCCATGATGCCCAGGAACTGTTGGTCCTGTCACTGTATACGTGGGATTGCCCTAGCCTGTCCATCTTGTATAGATAAACACACACACACACACACACACACACACACACACACCTAACCCAGAGCAGATGAATATCGCTCCGTTAAATAGAGAGAAGAGCATTTTATAACCCATCATTTCAGCCCCCTTTCCTTTCAGGGTTCCCTATCACAGTCTGCTTACCTAATAACACATACACCTTTTTGGTCTTCAGCATTGGTGTCCAAAAGGTGCACATCCTAAAAGTCCCCATTGCTATTCCTGCAATCAGGAATGGGAAGGACTAGTCCTCCCTCCCCACCTAGCCCTCACCCCATTACACCTTTAGACTTTCAGTGTGGTTCTCTTGTGCATAGCCCAACCAGTTCAGATGGGATGCTAAGTATTACCTTCCACTTCCACCCCCACCCCCCACCCCACACACACTGAGTCAAAAGTAACAATTGGGATTCCTCAGGAACTTTGTGGCTTCAATTCGATCACTGGCCTGTTTCACTCCCTTCTTGGTTTGTCCCCAAATGGGCAAATCAGACTGGCTGCTCTCCACGAACTGTATCTTCAGGGCTGTCCTCTGTAATGCTGAAATCTAGGGAGAGGACTTCATGCTTGAGTTGAGGCCAGCCCTGCAGTCATCTCTGGGAATGAGCTGCTTTGAACAGGAATGTCACCCTCATGGATTGGCACACCGGAATGAGGTCTACTCCTGCTCTCCCTTTCCTGTGGAGACATAAATAATACCCTCCCCTTGGGTGGGTTAGTGCCCTGACCACCCATTGCTTTCTATTTTTTCCCTCTGTGATCATATGAGAGGGGCCAGGGGGAAGATGTCTTTCAGCAAAGATGCTTTTTACGATGACACATGAATATGTCATCATTGGTTTGGCTTATACCAGAGTATCTGGTCCTCAGCTAAAGAATTGTGTGTTGTGTGCATTTTCCCTTATGCCTGTTCTGCTAGTTGAACTTGCCTCACTGGACTCATGTTCTACCTGATCTTTTGTGCTCGACTGACTTCACTCAGCATAACATCGTCCAACTCTTTTCATGAGATGAGGTGTTGCATTGTTTTGTCAATATTTTTTAGGATCCATAGTATTCCATTGTGTGTATATGCCAGTTTTTTAATCCATTCATCTAGCAAAGAGACTATATTTCTTACAAAATAGATTGATTTTTTCTTGTAGCTGTCCCTGGTACTTCCAATATTCTTCTCCAGCACCACATGTGTCCATTTTCTTGGGTGTTCTTTAGTCAATGTTCAACTTTCACATACATATAAGGCGATTGGAAATACCATGACTCAGGTGAGGCACACCTTAGTCTTCAAAGTAACATCCTTGATTTTGCATACTCCCAAGAGGCCTTGTGCAGCAGATCTCTTGACTGCTGCTTTATGAGCACTGATTGTGGATACAAGTAACACAAAATCCGTGACAACTTCAAACTTTTCTCTATTTATTATGATGTTACCTTGGTTCAGTTGTGAATAGCTGGGTCTTCTTTTCATTGAGTTGTAATCCGTACTGAAGGCTGCGATCTTTGATCTTCATCAGCAAGGGCTTCAAGTCCTCCTCAGTCTCAGCAAGCAAGATGGTCATCTGCACATTGCAGGTTGTTAATAAACCTTCCAATCCTCATGCCACATCCTTCTTTATATAATCCAGCTGCTCTGATGATTTCCACATCATACAGATTGAATAAGTATGGTGAGATGATAAAAGTCTGATACACACCTTTCGTGATTTTAACATGCAGTGTTCCGATGCTCTGTTCCCACAACTGCCTCTTAATCGATGTGCAACTTCAGCAAAAGCACATTCAAGTGTTCTGAAACCCCCTTCTTCTCAAGGTTATCCATAGTTTGTTAGGGTTCGCACAAGTTGAATGCCTTGACATAGTCAATAAAACACAAATAAACATCATTCTGGTAGTCTCTACTTTGAGCCCAAAGCCATCTGACATCAGCAGGGATATCCTTTGTTCTCCATCCTCTTTTGAATCTGATCTGAACCTCTGGCAGCTCCCTGTCACTGTATAGCTGTAACAATTGCTGGATGATCTTTAGTACAATTATACTTACATGTGATATCAATGATTTTGTTCTGTAATTTGAGAATTCTGTTGGATCACCTTTCTTTGGAAGGGGTACAAATAGCAATCTCTTCAGTTGGCCAAATAGCTATCCTCCAAATTTCCTGGGATCGATAAGTGAATATGTCCAGCATTTTATCAACTTATTGAAACATTTCAATTGCTATTCCAAATAATTACATATAGTGTACATAAACAAAGATAAATATTTTAGCTTTAACACTGTCCATAGATTACTAAAAATAAAAATATTTTGAAAGATAAAATTGGGGACCTTCACAGTGGATTATCCAAGGGGTTGTTCTTCTCCTTCTCCTTCTTCTCCTCTACCTCTTGTTCCTCTTCCTCCTCCTCCACCTCCTTCTACTTCTCTCTTTTAATCAGACATTACATTTATGTAATTACTTTGTGGTCTAAACTGTTAACTCATCACCGTCAAACCAAAAGGTTGGAGGCTCCAGTCCACCCAGAGTGCCTTGAAAGAAAGGCCTGGTGAAGTATTTTGGAGAAATCAGCTACTTAAAACCCTATGCAGAACTATTCTACTTTGACACACATGGATCACCACAAATCAGAATTAGATAAAATGCAACTGGTTTGTGGTTAATCATAAAGTTTAAACCAATTTTCTTTAGAAGGAATGATTTTAAAAGACAAAATTTTCTTAATTGGCTTAATTGACCAAAGTTTGTTTCATATCAGTTTTCTTTCTCTCCTCTCCCCCTCCCCCTTTTGGAATGATTTAAGTGTAATTTTACAGAACAAATTAGTTTCTTATTCAACACATCATACATACTTTATTTCATGATATTTTCTGAAATCCCTTCAAAATAACAGCACTCTTATGATTTCCTTCCTGAGCTCTGCATTCCCTTGGTCCTTGCCTATTCCTGCCTCTGGACTAGGTTTGGGGACAAATGCTGCTCTTTGGGTCTCCAATAGTTGATTATTCTGAGAAGTACTACTCCTCATGAGAAGTATAGTTCACTTTTTAAGTTTTTCTATTGTTTAGCTGAAACCTGATCCCTGTGGGGTGAAGGTACAGTCACAGATTTGAAGGATGTCAAAGGAACATAGTCTCAAAGTGTCTCCTAGTATCCATCAGACTAGTAAGTCTGTTTATACTTTTATGATTTGAAGGTTCTTTCCAACAGTTTTCTCCTACTCTCTCTAGGGCTTCCCAATCAGAACATTGGTTATTGGTTTCAGGGCACCATCTAGGTATTCTGACCTCAGACTAGTGGTAGCTGTGGTTTAAGTGATCAAGTCAATATTTGCACTAATTGTTTCCTTGAGTCTTTTGTGGTTTGTGGTTAAACATAGGGATTTTCTTCTCTCTTCTTTGCTCCTGATGTCAGTTTTGAAATGTTTTACCACAAGTTTAAGGGACTTTTCCTTTGTCTCCCGACCAGGTTCTCCCTCTGAGAGCATGACTGGGATCTTTAGGGAAGCATTTTGCCTGTTGATCATCCTATTTCCTGTGCACATGAGTTTAAATGCTGGTCAATTTTCCTAAAAGTGTGGACATTTTTCAAGTGGGTCCCCCTTCCTTCTTCCATGTGTTTCCTTGCTTTGAGATAACTACATTCAGATAATACCCTTTCATAAGCTGCTACCTCTTTTACAGTGACCGCACGAGGATTTGATGGTGAGAAGGCAGAAAGGTAAAGATAAATCAATAAAAAAATAATTTTCCAGCCTGAGTCAACATCTGATTATTTTTAAACTTCTCCTAAGTCAATCACACAAATGTTTGAGATGATGGTTAAAACCAACGTAAGTGAGAACATATGAAACTCAGAGAAGTAAGAACAGTTGCCTCGGAGCCAGAGTCATTGGCGGAGTCCCCAGATTGGCATTCCTGTCTCTTGACGCCAACTGCAGAAGTGATTCCCTGTGCCCTACACTACAGCCTGCTAGATTCAGCTGTCCGGCTCCGAAGTTAGTCTGTATACAGGGCCTCTCCGTTCCAAGTACAAGAATAATCTTGGTGATCGGAACCAAAGATCCAGATACATTTTGAAAGATCAACAGTGACAACTAGGAAAGAACCATGAATATCTCTAATTAGCAAAACGTTTGAACTTTTCAGGACTGAGACATTATACTGTGAGGGTATGGTAATGTTTAAATTCTATTAAAGACAGTCAAATGTTAGAAAATTGCTTACTCCTAAAGTAGATTAATTCCATTCATCCTATGAGCTCCTAACTTAATGTGAGGGTTGGATTTCAAGTGGACTCTGACTCATGATGACCCTATAGGACAGAACTGCCCTTATAAGCATTCCTGAGATTGTAACTCTTTATGGGAATTGAAAGCCTCATATTTCTTCTGGTGAGTGGTTGGCGTTTTTGAACTGCCAAACTTGAGATTAGCAGCTCATCATGTAACCACCGGGGAGCCTTAGTTTTGAGCATAGGAGCTAACAACTCATGAATGTTACAAAGCTTAGTCTAAAGTTTTGACCTGCCATATTTGAAACAAAACTGCAAATAAAAATTCTACCTCACACAGGAATCTCTAATGAAGGCACCATCCTGGCCAAGTGAAGGGGTATCTAAAATGTGCCCCAAAAGGTATTCACCCTTTGCTCTCTGTTTACTCTGAAGATGAACAATCTGATTCCCACCCAAGGTATGTTGCCACATTGGAATTTGGTGACAAAGGGATTCTTTTACAAAACTCTTCAAAATCCTACTAAGTATGTGTGCCTTATATAACCTTATTTATGTTATGGTTAATGCTAATTTTATATTCAGAATACTAGGATGAAATCATTTTCACACGGAGTTGATGTAGATATCACAAACAAAACAATGGACAAGATATATTCATTAAACAATGTACCAACTAGTTTGTCCTTAAGTCGATTGTTTCTCAGTATTCTCCTCCATTAGAATGCTCAACCCATAGAATAGAAAAAGGATTCCTTTCTCATTTAAATTACACAAACAAGAAATTTAAATGTATTACCACCTTTAAAGGTATTCAAACTTAAAGAGCAAAGCCTTCATTTCTGCCATGTAGGCCATGCATGCATATGTACTATATGAAATGAGGTGATGTTTGAATAAATAGCCCTCACCTCCCCTTGACTGACATTTCAGGACCCGTGCCTTCATCTAACAGTGAGTGGCTCAGTTTCCACTTCCATCCATGACTCTCCACCTTACTTAAGAAGGCACTCCATTCACCACTTCTACCAGCTCAGTCTGGGACAGTGACAATCTGCAGGTCCTTGGACATAAATAGAAAGCCCACATTTGTAAGAGGTAATATAGCTGCCAAAGTTAACCACTGTCAAAAACAGTTAATAATATGGTTAGTAGGAGAAATCTGGTTTGCAAGAGCAACCTCTAGGTGCAACTTATGTACACTTACATACACATGTATATAAATGCTACAGGCACAGACAAAATAGAATATGTGATGTTTTCATGTCAGTTTGGGCAAAATATCAAAGCCAACCTGGAAAGAAGCCAAGCCTGGCCCAAAAGCAGCTGGATTTTTTTTTTTTTGGTCTTATTTATAAGCCTATCAAATAGCTCAGCCAACAAATGCACCAACTCATTCTCTGGCCTAGATTTGAGTTACACTTGGCCTTGACAAACACTGTGCAGATGTTGGCTAAATTGTGTCTGCTTTCAACAGAAGGTCAATAAACTGAGAAAACTAGCTTTGTGTTCCCTACAAGCCCATTGATCCAAATCCTAGAAATAAAATTAAGCCACCATTGGGATAACCAGAGTTTGAGATGGAGGGGTTGGGGAGGAGGGGAGGGGAGAGAACTAAATGTAACCATAACTGCTCCACAAATTAATTTATATTACAGAGAAAGTCAAACATTACAGAAAAGAAGAGGAAGAGGAAAGTTATGCTGGGAACATTTGAGATTAAAAAAAAAAGGGAGAAGAGGGATGGAACGAAAGTGATGCATGCCGAATAATGATTAGTCATCTTCCTCCTCAAAGCAATAGCCTAAGGTCCCACTAGACCTCACTCTGCTCATTTGCACTTGTACACACCACTGGAATTGTGAGGCTGCTGTCGATGCAAACAATAGCCTGTGTGCATGTCTGTGTCCCATGTTCACTACTCCTAGAGGAATAACCAGATTCTTTTCTCAGTGTTTAGAATTCTAAAACCAGGTCAATCAGCCTGAGCCATGCAGTGTTACATCTCTTGAAACTGTGTCATCATCTCTATAAGGTTCTCAGTTATTTAGAATCATCAGGCAATTATTAATTGTAAGCCATTTTCCTTTTTAGAATTTTTTATCATGTATTTTATTTGTTGTTGTCAATGTTGAGAATATACACAGGAAAACAGAACATATCAAGAAATTCTATATGTATAATTCAGTGAAAATGATTTCATTCTTCATTCCATTAACATAAACTCACTGCCCCTTAAGTCTTCTATCTCATCTTTCAAGTTGCTGTTGTCAATTTGGTCCCATACAGATAGTTTTGTTTTGTTTTTATGAAGTGATAATATAGTACCATGTCTTAGGTACTATGTTGTTTGTATTTTATTATTACTTGTTATTTTATACATAAGCCATTAAAACACATGTCATCTTCATTCAGCATGTGCAGAACTGGGAATAAGAAATACTAAATCTCCTGAGCATATATACTCAGAAAGTAATGCAATTAAGTTTCAAAGCCAGAATTGCCTGAATATTAAAAGAATTTTTTCTACCATGCCAACCTATTTCTCCATTTTATTTTTTTTACTTTTATTATGTTAAGCGGCAGCTCTCAAAGATGGGAAAAAGCGTATTCTTATAGAAAAACTAGGACACCCAAGGTATCGGACTTGGCCAGAATTTAGTTTTTAAAAAATTATAATATTGTATGAAATGTAAACAAATAATGAAAATTGAAACATTTCAACAAATGGATACATTGCTGGAGATGCTCATTTATCCATCCAGAAATTTGAAAGACAGCTCTACAGAGATCCATATCTGTGCCCATGCCAAAGAAAAATGATCCATCAGGATGTGGAATTATTGAACAATATTATTAACATCACACACAAGTAAAACTTTGTTGGAACTAAATACAAACAGTTTCAGTACTGCATCCACAAGACACTACCAAAAATCCAAACAAGATTCAAAATAGAATGCAGAATGAATGGAATCATTGCTGGTGTCAGAAGGATCATAACTGAAAGCAAAACAAAAAGCACCAGAAAGATGCTTAACTGTGTTTCATTAACTATGGAAAGACATTGGACAGGATGAGTCATAAAAGTTACATATATCATTGCAAAGCATGAGAATTCCAACACTGATCTTGTGTGGAACCTCTATACTTGCCTCACCTTAGCAGCTGGAAGACCTAATCTCTTAACTGGCATGTGAAAGCAAGGCAAGGAATATGAAAGACCACAGAAGAGCTGATGCTTTTGAATTTTAGTGTTGATGAAGTAACTAAAGTGCCATGAACTGATACAAGGAAAAACAAAGCTGTGTCCAAAGATGCACAAGCGAAAACTCCATAGAAGTGAGGGTGGTGCGGTTAAGACATTGTCTTACATCATTTGGAGTTGTTATCAGGAAGGAATAGTCTGTGGAGAAAGATATATCTGGTCTTTGGTAAGGTAGAGTCAGCAAAAAAAAAAAAAGAAGAAGAAGACCATCAGTGAGGTGGACTGACATAGTGGCTCAACAATGGGATCAAATCTTGGAAGGACTGGGATGATGGCTCAGGATTCAGTCATCGTTTATTCCCTTCTACGTAGAGCTGCTCTGAGGCAGAACAGCCTCAAGCATACACGATAACATATATGATTCAATAGTCAATGCCATAAAAATTATGTAAATTGCAACATCCTTAAAAGATCGTGAGGTTAGAATATAAAATTATTTTATATTTGCTTTAGTTGAAGATAAGTCTATTACAAATTTAATTAGTCTGAACAGGGACTCCAACCAGATATACATGAATAAAACCTTTCAAATCTAGCAAAGGAGTTCATAAGAAAGTTTTGAAGTCAAGAGATTGAATTCACTTTGAATTGTTAAGACAATTAGCAGCAATTAGCAGCAGCGAATAGCAGCAGAAAATGAAGAAAAAGTAATATACTGATTGCAATGAGATGGCTGTTGACAGGACAGGTTAGGGTAGGAGGTGAGGATGAGGAACATGCAGAGGAACCTCCCAAAAACAACTGGAATTTTTCAAAGCTATGTATTTTATTTTATTTTGCTTT
>NW_022103915.1:81219836-81222473 GCF_000313985.2 Echinops telfairi | reverse complement strand
CATCCCAGTGGTGGGATGAGACAGCAGTCTGGCAGCAAGTATCTGACTTCCCCCCACACAGGCATGCTGTTTTTTGCCCAAACCTGGTGCGTTGAAATGGTTGTGTGAGCAGGTACAGTGTAATGGTGGGAAAGTCTGTCCCCCAGGTGTCACAAATTAGGTCTTTTTTGTTGAACACTGTCACGCAATCTTTTCAGAACCTCTAAGTAGGAAGCTTGTTTACCACTCTGACCTGGTGGAATGAACTAATGAACTCCAAGTGTTCTAGGGGTGAACAATTTTGTCCTTTTGGGAATTTGGCTGATCTCTAGAATGAGGTCTGTCATCAATTTCACTTGAGTTTCACTTGACATTCCATTTGAGTTTCACTTGACATTTCATTTGAGATTTTCCCATAGTACCGTCCTGATAAACTGTGTTCAACATTACAACAGTTTCTGCAGCATTTTTCCCAAGCAGGAAACAAAATTTTATAGCCGCACACTGTACTCTTAAATTAGGCCATCACAGAAATGGAGGTTAGAGTGAAACTGCTTTTGTGAAAAAATGCACCATGACCAAAGAGAACCATCCCAGTCGACGCCACTGGGAGCTGCACTAACTCAGAGCGAGTGGTTAGATGCTCACCTAGTGGGGGGAATGCATACTATGGAAGCTCTACTCCACCTAACACAATTCTGGATTTTGGGGATATCCCCTCCTATGTTTAGAAAATGTTCATCAAATATCGTTAAAATATACTGTTGAGACTTCAATGGCTGTAATAATCAGAAATTACTGGGTATAAATGTAAACTAAAAGGAAAAGAGAGATCCATTAGAGGAATGTGGAAGAGTATTAGAGGAATGTGTAATGCCTGATAGGTCCAGGAAATTCTTAAGCACTGATATATTTCCTCATTTCTTTGCTGGGGTGAGAATATCTTGGAGGAGAAAAGGTTGGGAACATGTTTTTGTGTATATGGATAAAGATCTCTAAAAGGAAGATGGGCAGGAAATGAATCTTTATTCTGATAATGGCAAACGGCTGTGTCCTTCACAATGCACAGTGCCCATAAGTCAATTTCGACTCATAGCAACCAAATAGTACAGAGAAGAACTGCCCCCAGAGAGTTTCCAGGCTCATGATTTTTCACAGAAGCAGGCCACATCTTCTTCCCCGTGGAGCAGCAGACGGCTAAAGTCACTGACCTTTGGTTAACACCAAACTCTAACCACTATGCCACCAGGATTCCTTCCTTCAGAATAAAAATATCCTCACAGAGTTAGTTGACTCAGGCCACTCCTCTCCCTGATTGGGAGTGAGGTCAGGCCAATATTTCTAGAATGTAGAGAAGGATGGGAGAATTATGAGCTGACACTGGAGAGGTACGTGGAGCTGAGGCTCGGCAGTACTTTGTGGGTATATTAATTCTTCTTTTCTTTTAGAAGTAATTTTCTTCCCTTGCAAATTAATAAAAATCAAGGCACTTGGGACATAGTTATTGATTTTTCTAGCACACTTTTGTTTGCATATATCAATCTTAAAGGTTTGCCTTCACTAGGCAGGGCAGATGAATATCATCACTGTCCTACCCAGGGAGAAGTAAACTCTATAATGGGGTCTGCAACACAATTTAATTTATAGGGACCTTGACCACCTCACTCTACTAATGTACATGATAGAGGTTTACTGTAATAAAGATGCTAGTTCTGACAATCCCCGAAGAACTGAAAACTGAAATTTCCTTCATCTGTCTTCTGTCGAAGAACAAACTCCTGTACTCTGTCAGGAGTAAAATAAAAGCTGTTTTATTGAGGAACAGTAAACATGGATGTGGGAAACACCAAGTAAGAATACTTTGCACTTCACTGTTTCTATCCAAAAGAAGTCTGGTGGCTCAGTGGACTATGCACTGAACTACTAACCACAAGGTAAGTGGTTCAAACCTACCAGTTATTCCAGTGGCGAAAGATGAGGAAGGCTCAGTGGACTATGCACTGAACTACTAACCACAAGGTAAGTGGTTCAAACCTACCAGTTATTCCAGTGGAGAAAGATGAGGAAGGCTCAGCTACCCGAAGGGGTGGATCCACCTTTTCCTACAGGGCCACTATGAGTCAGAATCAACTCAGTGCAGTGGAGTTCAGTCTGTATCAAGTAAAGGTTTTAATACATGGAGAAGGAGGGAAAGGTAAAGACTCATGACCGACACAGCTTCAGGGCAGCTTTGACTTCTTACTTCGGTGTCATCGTTTCTTGATCACATGCTATCTCTTGAAATGGTTCGATATTGGCTAGTTCTTTGGAGGACAGTGACTATTACTGCCATCTTATTTTGTTGCTTCCTGAATTGTTCAATATTTTTCCCATAGACTTTTAATATTGCAACGGAGGCTTGATTTTTTTCTTCTTCAGTTCTTTCAGCTTGAGACATTCTGGGCTTTTCCCTACTTTTCTGTTTTCTAACTCTTGGCCTTTGCACATTTCATTATAGTTTACTTTGTCTTCTTCAGCTGCCCTCTGAAAATGTCTGCCTAACTCTTTGTCTTCGTGTCTTCTATTTGCTTTTGCTACTCCATAATCAAAAGCAAGTTTCTGAGTCTTTCCTGACATCTGCTTTGATCCTTTCTTTCATGTATTTTCTTTTAAATCAAT
>NW_022103915.1:81209830-81219319 GCF_000313985.2 Echinops telfairi | reverse complement strand
TTCATGTATTTTTAATGACCTTTTGTTTTCTTCATGTATGATGTTCTTGATGTCATTCCACAGCTCATGAGGTCTTACGTCATTTGTGTTGAATAAATCAAAACGATCCTTAAGATGTTCTCAAAATCCAGGTGGAATATACTCAAGGTCACATTTAGGTTCTTGTAGATTTGTTTCAGTTTCTTCTACTTCATCTTGAAATCATGTATGAGCAATTGATGGTCTGTTCCACAGTCAGCCCCTGGTGTGGTTTTAGCTGCTGATAGTGAGCTACTCTATTGTTCTTTTCTCACAGATGTAGTCCATTGGAGTGCTGGGTATTCCATCTGGAGAAGCTCACTTGTGTATTCATCCTTTATGTTGTTGAAAAAAAAAACCAGGTTTCTGTGATGGAGACGTCTTGGATCTTGCAAAATTCTATCATGTGATCTCAAGCTTCTTTTCTATGACCAAGTCTATATTTTCCGACTACTGTTCTTTCCTCTGTTTCCTACATTTGCATTCCAATTGCCAATATTTATCAATTCATCTTGATTGCATATCTGATTAATTTCAGACTGAATAAGTTGGTAAAACTAATCGACTTCTTTATCAGTAGCTTTAGTGGTTGATGTGTAAATCTGAACAATTGTTGAATTGACTGGATTTCTTTGTATGTGGATAGATATTATGCTATCACAGACAGCATTGTACTTCAAAACAGGTCCTGAAATGCCATTTTGAATGGTGAATGTGGTGCCATTGCTTTTGAATTTGCCATTCTTGGCATAGAAGACTATGGTTATCTGACTCAAAATTGCCAATACCAATCTATTTCAGTTCACCAATGTCTACGATATTTATCTTTCTGCCCAGGTTGGGTGACTTTGCTGGTATTTCACATACCAGTGACATAACTTCCAGCACTACAGCAGCAGTCAAGCCACCACATTACAACAAAATGAGCAGTTGATGTCTTTAGTGGACACACCTTATTAAGGGAAAATTTTTAAACAAAGCACTTTTATACCAATCATATAATTGAGAAGCAAAACTTCAGTATGGGTATCTTCTGCTGAAACACCACATTGGGAAAGGAAAGCTTATTCTTAATTTAAAAATATATTAGAAATGGTTGAATTAGTAACCAACAGGTTCATTTGCAAATGTCTGATACAGAACTGTTTACAAACAGAATTGAGCACCTTTAGGAAGCTATAAACAAATTCACTTACAAGTCTATACCTGCTCAATTACAATTTCACTTAAAGCTTCCCAATGGCTATTGGGATTTTTTCAGATGGGCACTAGTTATAAGCTAATTGCTAAAATATCACAATTGTTATTGGGGTTTACCTAAATTATGTTTCAAAAGGAAAGTCATCTTAAATAGAACCACAAGCAGTAATAATATGGTATGAATCTGAAAAATATTTACATACTTCATTTACATATCTAACACTCCACTGGTCCTATAAAACTCTCACCTTCTATGTTCCATCCGCAGTCATCTATTCACACGCATAGGGACCCAGTATCTGCAGCTGCCTATATTAACTCAGGAATGTTTTAAAGTGTCTAAAACTCATCATGGCCCAAACTAAACCAATGATTTCCATTTCTTCTCCATATTCACTATCTTAATACCTGGCACATTTGCCCCCTTAATTCTTAATTCTCTACTTCCACTTCTCATATCAATACTTCATTGACACTACAACCATCAAGTCTTTTTCGGACTTCACACAGAATATCATACTTGTTTTTACTTTACCAGTGACAGAGAGCTTTTGGAAACATAACCCCACCCCACCACCACCACCATTAAAACACTTCCATGGTTCTTTTTTGGAATAAATTGGATTTTGTTTTTTAATAAGGTGGGACATATATTCATAAAAATTTTCAGCATCTCAGATTCCTTAGGAACTTGCTATTTGAGTGTGTACTTAGTGAGGACCTATATAACTACATGAATCTGAAGAAACAGGCATCACACCACCAATTCTCCACCAAAGTCCTTTTGGGACCAATGTGTCCTACATAATTGTATCAATGTCCATTTTACTTCTGTTTTGTTGTTGTTGTTTATATTATTTTACTTTGTTTTCTTGATTTCAGCATGCCTTCCATTACTGAAAACACAATGTTACTTAATACTTCTGTTACCTTATGCACACTAAACCAGGTATTTTAGAACTAAATTGTGTTTATCCTCTTTCCTGCTCTAATACTGCCAACTGAGTTCTTTGTTTCTACATATTGGAGAATGCTGACTTCTCCTTTCTGGAATATGAACGGAAATATCATTCTTCATATAAATTTAATAATTGGTTCTTACCACCCCCATGTGCTCTACGGTGTGCATATCTGTTACAGACAAAGAAAATTATGTTGGAAGAAATAAAGACACAATTCAAAACTAGCTGTAGCAGTTACATGATTTTATGTCAACTTGAAGGTATCTGAAAGTGTAGGGGTGGAATCCAAAGAGTCAATGAGGTCACAGTCTGGTGGGCTTCCTTGGGCCTGTGACCTTCTTATAAGGAGGACCTTGGGAACCTCCTTCCAACTCTGCCACTCTGCTTTCCTGCTTGATGGGACTCTGGTGACCACCCTGAGAGTTGCCAGAACCCTGCCATATATCTACTAACCTTGGATGCACACAACTCTGCACCTACCAGCCTGTGATCTTCCTGCATTCTGCATCATTGCATGTGGCTGCATGAGTGTGATGAGGGACTTATTGACTAGCATTGGGTTGGTGGACTTGAGTTGGATGGGGCTGAGAGGCTTTCGTGGTCTATAATTACTTCTTGATGTAAAACTCTTTCTTGTACTTATATGAGTGCCACTGGACTTGTTTCTCTAGTTAATCTGGCTGAACACATTAGCTGGAATATAAAAAGTACAGATATGTGAGGACATTGTTATTGAGGAAGAGCAGTTATTGTAGCAATAGATATAAAATTTCTCATAGATGCTGAGTAACTGGATTTCAGAAAAGGAGTCTCAAGACACCCAGTGGACACTAGCACGTGGCAAGAACTTATAGACTTTCACTCTTGCATTTCACTTTTCATCTATCAAAGATACTCTACCTACATCCTCCATCTTCACCTGTTAACAAGACAATTATTGAATCCTGTTCCAATTTCTTGTTTGATCAATTTTTGGTTTGGTTTTGTTTTCCCCTAACTTCTTACTTCTCAGAATTATGGACAATTTGTCGATGGGCCACTGTGGATCAAATGGTTTTAGTTGCTTTAGTCAGCAGGATGGGAATGGGAACAAATCCCAACATAGAGGTCTGAGTAGGTCAGGCTATGGAATACAGTCAGTACCATATTTTGAGGGTTTACATTGGTGGATTCAATCAAACAAGATTAAAAATATTCTAATAACAAGAAAAAGAGTGGCTTCAGGAAAGCAATGAAACAAAAGACACGTCTATCTACAAGATGAGCAAGATGAGCAAAAACACTAGTAAATATGGATTCCTAAGAACAATGAATCATTTGAGACCAAAATAGAAGAACTTGCCTATTGACAGCATTCAGAAGGCTAAGGAAGAAGGAGGATTGGAAGCAGGAAGCAAAAGGTACAAGTGGGGTGAAAGGTGTTACACTGTGGAGATTGCACTCAATGGCCTACGATCAAATGTTTATGAATTGCATAATGGAAAATGGATTTGTTGTATGACGTTCCACCCAAATCACTATAAAGAGTTTTAAACATAAAAAGTTTAAGAAACTTTTTTACAGCATAAAGTACTTTTCCCATATCATTAATATTGTATTAGATATGTAAGTATATAAATACGATGGAAAGTATACAGGAGAATGTACATCAGTTATATGCAAATACCACACCGTTTTATATATAAGGAACTGGAACATTGCAGATTTTTGTATCCATGGGAATTCTGGAGCCAATCTCTAGCCAGTCCTGAGAGACAACTGCACCTGGCCGACTGCCTTCTAAGCAGTCTTTCTCTTCATTGCCTTACAACCAGAGTCCTTATATATTTGTGCATACAATTGCCATGTGACCCAGGGAATCGATCTTGATTGGATTAGGTCAATTACGGTATCCTTTGTAACTGGTTGGTTATAAATCCTATTTTCTTCCCAACCGGATATAAGGACATTTCTGCAGAAAACCTTCCGGCGGATACATTCTTCTGTGATATAAAGAAAACCTAAGAAAGAGTCATTCATCTTTCTGTTCTTTCACTAGCTGTTACATCAAAGTGATCATCTGTCCCATGACCATTCACAGGTAATTCTGAAGGATAAGTGACAATATGGATATGATGGAATGTCTGTACTGGGTTAATTGTTGATATACTGATATAATCCAGAAGTATTCAATCATCATATCTTTTTAATACAAAAGGCAATAATCGATACATAAGTCTATAGTTAACTGGATGTGCTATTACTTACAGTTAGAATCCTATTACAGCAGGATTGTGTTTCCTAGATGCCTGGGACAGGACAGGTTTTAGATGCATATCTACCGAATTATAAATACCTCTACATATTTGGATATGCCTCAATTTTTCATTTATTCATAAGAGCACTAAAGTTAAAGCATTATTCAGTGTATCAATTTACAGAAACATAGATCTAATGATTAATGTATTCTAAAAACTGGCTCCTAACCTTTAACTATTTATTCTAACTCTTGTCTCATATAAATATGTATATTTGCAAAATATATATATGATATGCTATAAGCTCTATACCTGAGGAAATATTGAATGCTGACAAATTCTGGCATTGAATTAATCTTCTCCAAAGACTTTTCATGGCACTTATATTTACGGTTCCAGGGAGAATCAGAATCATTGTCTTACCAGAGAAAATGCTTATGGAAATACAGGAATGCTATCATGCCGTCCTCAAAATCACCACTTTCCTTAAGATGGTATCTCCCTGTATATAATGACATGGTTATAGAAATTTATAAATTATGCAATATTATAAGTTTGAAATTACTAAAACATGTATCATTCTTCCTGTCTTACAGAGGAGAAAATTACACTGAAAAAAATTGACTTCTCAAAACCCATGCAAGTTAATGTAATTTCTAGAAACTCTTTGGCTTCTAATGTTTTTCCATTAATATTTTCTTTTGTGTGTGTGTGTGTGTAAAAGTCATTTTATTAGCATATAATATACATATCATACAATTTTGTGTCTCAACTGTATTAAGAAGCATTGTACAATCATCACCATAACCTATTTCAGAACATTTCCTTCTCATATTTATTGTTAGCCGCTTATTTTCCTCTATCTCTACTTCCATGCCATTAATATTTTCTTAACTCATTATGTAACCACAGCTTGTCTGCCCGTGTATGGCATGTGGTGTGTGCCTTGCTGTGATTCCAGAGGTTATTTCCTGGTATTCAAAGACCATCAGGGACATTCAACCGGAACTCCTTTCAGCAGAACGGCCAGCCTAAAAACAGACTGGGGAAAAGGAATAAGTTGTCCACTTCTGAAGGATTAGTCACTGAAAACCTTCTGAAAATTACAGCAGTAACAGTATCAGAAATAGTGCCAAAAGATGAATCATTAAGGTTGAAAGTCACTAAAAATACAACCAAGGAAGAGATGCCAATCTAAATTAGGGTTGCCCATAATTGCCGTGATAATTATTGGAGATGGGAATGTAAAAGCTGGAAAGAGGAAGGATCAATAATAAGAACTGTTGCTGATGAACACATATGAGAATGTTGCAGAACTGATGCCTTTTTTGCAAATACCATTTTAGACAATAAGACCTCACCAGATGGAACATACCAGAATCAAGTTCACTACATCTGTGAGAAGAGGTGAGAGAGACACTCAATATGGGGCCAGAGCCTAAGAGTTAATTGCTTATATATAGGTGCATTGAATGCATTAGCCCAAAACAAGCCTAGAGGATTTGATAGAATACCACTTGAAATGTTTCAACAAGCTGATGTAGCACTGAAAGCATTCACTTATCTATGCCAAGATATTTGGAAGACAACTATTTGGCAAATTGACTAGGTTCATGTTTGTACCCATTCCAAAGAAAGAAGACACAGCAGTATAAGCAAATTATAGAACAATATCAGTGATATCCCATGTGAGTAAAATTTCAATGAAGACCATCCAACAAAGGTTGCAGCAGTACATTGACAGGGAGCTGGCAGAAATTCGGGTTGGATTCAGAGGACATGTAACAAGGGATAATATTACTGACATCAGATAGACCTTGACTCAAAGCAAAGAATATCAGAAAGATAACACTGACTATGCAATGACATTCAACTGTGTGGATCATAACAAACTATGGATAACCTTGAGGAAAATGGGAATTGCAGAACCCTTCATTTGTTCTCATATTGAACTTTTACATGGATCAAGAGCCAGTTGTTAGAACAGAACAAGAGAATACTACCTGGCTTACATCTTCTCAGCCTACTTATTCAATCTGTATGCCGATCAAATAATCATAGAGGCTACATTATCTGAAGAGGACAGCAGTATCAAGATCGGAAGAAGGCTCATTAACCATTTACCATACACGGGCAACACAACCTTGCTTGCTGAAAGTAAAGAGGACTTGAAGCACTTGCTGATGAAGACAAAGATTGCAGCCTTCAGTAAAGAAAACCAAAATCCTCATAACTGGACCAATCGGTACTTGAAGTTGTCAAAGACTTATTCTTGGCTGGATCTGCAATCAATGTCCATGGAAGCAGCTGTCAAGGCATCAAACTACACATTGAATGGAAGTAATCTGCCATGCAAGGCCTCTTGAGAGTGTTGAAGAGCAAAGATGCCCCTTTGATGCACCTGAACATGACACTTTCCAGGGCCTCTGATGCAGGTGAACGTTGGACATTGAATAAGGAAGACCAAACAAAAATCAATGTATTTGAACTCTGTTGTTGGTGAAGAACATTAAAAATACCATGAACTGCCAAAAGAACAAATAAGTCTTTTGGGGGAGTACAATTAGAATGCTCCTTAGAGGCAAGAATGGTGAGCGTTTGTCTTGGGTACGTTGTCAACCCTTTGACATATCGTTAGGAGAGAAGAGTCCCTGGCAGCTAAGTGGAGGGGCAGTGAAAACGAGGAAGTCTCATGACGAAAAGGACTGACACCGTGGCAACAGTAATGCACTCGAACATTAGAACGATTGTGAGCATCGTCCAGGAGCGGTGACGTTCCCTTCTGTTTTACACGGGGTCGCCATGAGTTAGAACTGACTCAGTGGCACTTGAGAATAAGTTCTGGTTGAAGTTGAAGACAGTTACAACAGACAAACAAGGATCTAAGTAAAAGATTGAGTACATCCCACCTCTTAAGAACAAGGTCAACATGCTGCACACTAATGTCAGAAGGTAATCATTGAATAAGAAAGCCGACAGAAGAATGGGTGCCTTTGAATTATGGCTCAAGGAAATCATCTGGAAAAGTCTGTGGATCACCAGAGTAATGAATACATTTCTCTTGGAAAGAACTACTTGGAAGGTGTTCTTTAGGAGCCAGGATGGCAAGACTTCATGTCTTGCCCCTTGGACATGATGTGAGACCAATCCCTTGAAAAGGACGTGATGCTTAGCAAACGAGAAGGTCAGTATCAAAGAGGAAGGCTGTCAGTCAGAGGGACTGATCCAGCAACAGTGGACTCCAACACAGGAAACACTGCGAGGAATGGACAGCCAGGTAGCATTTCCTTCAGTTGTACATCTGGCTGCTACGAGTGAGAACTGACTAGGTAACTGCTAACAGCAACGAATCTATTGCTATAGATAATTGCCTATGAGTTTTACACCTTTTATCTTTTGAAGATTTTTTAAGTGGGATGACAAATGCAAATCTGGATGTCTAATATTTACATATGTGATTTTTGTTAATTTGTCCACTTCCCTTTCTGCTCAACCAGAAAAAATACCTTTAATCTTATTAACTTACGTGAATTCTTCTGTGACAAGCAATTCTTTTTAAACTAAGTCTTGGTACTTCAGGAGTTCATCAAAATATATGGCAATGATAGACTGTCGGCTTTCAGATAAATTTTACACACAAAGAAATAACCTTTATATCTGGGGGGGGGTGTTTAATAGCAGAAAATTTAAGCTTTATATTGCATAGACAAACTGGGTAACTTACATAAAAGTTGCTCTAAAACTTTTGACAAAAGGAAAATATAATTGTTTCATAGTGAACTATTCTGGCAACAAATAATGCAAAGCAATGATGCAAAGCAAACAAAAAGTTCATCTATCACAGGACAACGAAACCACCAGAATAGAGAGAGAGCTGGCACAACACAAAAGAGGTTTAAGACTCAGCAAACTGGGACTCATACCGTAATGCAGAATCTATAAAGTGAAAGTAATGTTTGAATCATTATTTAGCTAAAAATTCACAATTGATGAAAATAAAACAATATTTTTAGAATATGAAAGATTCGAATCCCAAAGAAAACCTTTGAAATGAAAAATTTAGGTATTGAAAGACATATACCCACAAGAGCAGTAAAACCACAAAGTAAAGCTAGACCTAGGAGACCGTGTAAGAAGTAGAACGAAGTAATAAAAGAAATGCTAAATGTGATCAAAAGTGATAGGGAAACTTAAATATGAACTTCTAAATCAATGATTAGAAAACCCGAGAATAATATCTTCAAAGTGCTGACAAAAATGACTACCAATGTAGAATCCATTATTTATTTAAAGTACTCAAGAGGGCAGGAAAATAAAACATAGTAGAAATGGTGAGATAGAATGAAAACATCCAACAGATCAATTTTCATATCAGTTACATTAATTATCAGAAAAATAGAGTTAGGAAGATATTAGAATTAAAGAGCACAGGGCTGAATAAAAGAAATAGCATGAGGAGAAAATGAAAAAGTAAAACAAATCCTATCTAGACAGTGCATTGTGAAGTAGCAGAACTTCAAAAACGATGATAAAAATCTTAAAAAGAAAACCAGAGGAAATACAGAATACCCAAATAAAATCTTATAAGACTCTGGAATAATGTCTTCAAAGTGCTGAAGGAAATACAGAGGGAGAGAAATTGCTATTCACAAAGCCTGCTGAAATAAGAACTTAAGCAAAGAAAGAATAAAAACGACAAGGATGATGTGTGCAGGAAGCAGGGCTAAACAAGAAATTCATGACCAAGTTGGTATAACTAAATAATCATTGAATATAAATACTGCTACTAATTATATAGGATCAGGAGATCAGAAATGAAATTGTCACTGGTGTGAGAAAAGTGCAAAAATATGAACTTTAAGAGGATTCAAAAGTATGACTATATAAATTTAAGATCATCGAAAAATAATTGAAACCTTGTTCTGAAAACAACAGGTAAAATGACATAAAAAGTGTAGGTCTAATGTACTTCAACATAGATCTTTAAATATCTTTTTTGATGGTGAATGTAATGCTGTTCCTCTTGGATTTGCCATCCTTGCATAGTAAACCAAATGACTGAGTCAAAATGA
>NW_022103915.1:81206415-81208504 GCF_000313985.2 Echinops telfairi | reverse complement strand
TGAAGAAAGGTCTGGTGAATTACTTTCCCCAAAACAAGTCATTGAAAAGCCTGTTTATCTATACTCAGAAGATATAAAGATGCACTTAACCTATAACTTGGAAATTCCCAAACATGAGACTATAAAGACATGCATAAGACTCTTCTTTCATTGATTCCTTTCTTTAGTCATTTTGCCTTCCCTCCTTTTCATTTTTTCTTTCCTAACTTTTTTCCTTTGTTCCTTTGCCCAAGAGAATTACAGTCATTTAAATTCCTAATACTTTTCTACTTGTTTTTCTAACTTCTAGGAGTTCCAGATAATGCACAAAGTACACAGTTGAACATGAATTCGAAATAACAAATAGTATTGAGGATATCCTAAAATAACGATCCATTGCTTATATGACACTCAAACATAATGGGGAAATCCTACATTTTTATTTTCTAAATCTGGCAATTTTACCAGCACCAGTTTTTCACAACTGCCAAATTATTTACCAAAAGTATCTATGAAAGTAAGTAACAACGTTTATTCCAAGCAAGCCATGTTTAACCAAATCTCTGCAATAAGGAAATAGATGGCTCATGACAAATTCTATCAGTAATATACTGTCTCTGTCTCATTAAGGTGCCTACAAAAAGGTCCAATGGAACAGTGGTTACTGAGAGAAGCTGTTGGGTCAGTGAAGTTTGGTAGAGAGGTCACTCCAATGGTTATGGTGACTGCTTTCTTATAAGATTGCAAAGAGGTCATCTTGTAGATGATCTGGATGACCTCCAGATGGTCTCCGAGACTTGTTAGGAAGAAGCTTGAAGAAGGTTGAAGCTGCATTGGAAGAAAAGAGCCAGGAGAGGTGCCATGAGGAATTCTGTCCCAGCGGAATTCACCAGCTCACTCTTACAGGGCTGCAAGAGCTGCTGTCCTGTGAGAATTTCATGGGGAAACCTTACCTGTGCATCCTACAGCCCTAAACGTGTCCCTTCAGACATCGTTTCTGTTCCTCAAACTCGAAGAATGTTGAAAAGAAACGTGAATTTCAGTCCCACAAGAGTGCCCAGACTGCTGTTTTGATGGGGTGCAAATTGTAAATACAAAATTCTTCCTGGAGAGTTTACAGAGATGAAAACACCATTTTTAGAAGTGTATAGAATTAGAATATGTTGGTGAGGTGGGAATGAAAACAACAACAACAACATATATATATATATGGAGGGTTTAAAAGGATATTGTTGTTGATTTCATTTCTTGAGATAGGCTATGTAAATATTTATAATAGACTTCTTTAAGCTTCGCCCCCCCTACCCCCGTCCCCCCAAAATCTATCCCAATTGCTTATCCCTCAACTCTACATCGTGGTTGAGTGGCTTTAAAAAACAGATAAGGACAAATAAAATTGAAAAGGACTTTCTGTCTCTAGTGAAAAGCAAGTTAATCTTAAAAAGAAGAAAAAGAAGAATCGGTAGTTTGAGAAGCAATAGATTCACATTTTGACATTTGTGTTTGATAATGTTTCTATGATTTGAATACAATTTTTTAGATACAATTTTTTGTATTAAGGCCCAAGGGGTTTCAAAAAGTTCATGGAAAACTTCTGTTACCTTTTCATTCCATTTTTCCATGAATTTTTGGAACACAGCAAATGTAACAATGGGCTCAATCTATATAAAATCATTCATAAGTATTCATTAAAATATTCAGATTAAATATACATATTTAATTCTAAATATATCTACAGAATAGATCTGCTATAAATGTTCCCATTTTATATATGATTAAGAAGACTGCCAGTAATAGATTCTATCATCTATCTATGCCATCCAGCTATCTATGGGATAACACTGGGAAGAATGGAAATTCCAGAACACCTCATTGTGTTCATAGAGAACTTGTACAAAAGGCAATCTTTAAGCAGAGTGGAGATGGGGGTGAAATAGTTCCTGATTTAATATCAGGAAAGGTCTGGATGTTGAGCAACTAATAGAAATCTGAAGATAGCCTCTCTGAAGATGAATGGATGGGAGAAATGCTCATTCACCAACAGCAGTATGCAGATGACACATTTGCTTGCTGACAGCAAAGAGAATGTATAGCGTTTTCTGATGAATCT
>NW_022103915.1:81177112-81205627 GCF_000313985.2 Echinops telfairi | reverse complement strand
CAGACTGATGCTTTTGTTTGAAGCAAGTTCTAAAGACACTTTGAATTATATTTTGGGTTTCTGGACATGAGTAAACTATTTGACTTCCCTACTGTAGACTTCAAATTTCCTCTGAAGACGATTTTTCTCTCCTATGCCAGATTTATTTAGTTATTTTTGTTGTTTCTTTCTCTGAGAAAAGTATTAAAAACAAATAAATAAAACCCATCACCTTCCTCCGAAGTTTTCTTTATAATTTACTTTCTGTCTTAATTGGTGCTCTCCAGGATATGATAGGTCAAAGGTCTCACCTCAGTCCCTGAGCAGTTATCTTTATAGCCTATTTCTTTCCTTAATTAATTTTGAGGTTGTGGGCCGCTCAACATGGTGGAAAAAAACTAACTCAGGAGCAATTTGTATAATAACATCATAGTTAGTGCTCTTTACTAGTTCATAAGAGAAGAAAAATATAAAACTGAGTTAAAAATTGTTTATTGAAGCATTAAACATTTGCAAAGCAAAGAATAACAGTTGTTCAAATGGGTAAGTGGGTACAAATTGGCTTCCAGCTTCTATATCTTATTTTTCCTATGATTGCCTTCATGGTACTACTCTAGTTGGGTATTGCCAAAATCCCAACTCACTGCCTTTAAAGTGATTCCAATTCATAGTGACTCTACAAGTCAGGGAGGAATGGCCCTGGTGAGGAATAGAAAACCGCCTCTTTCTCCTGAGGATCAGTAGATTCAAACAACTGACCTTGTGGTTAGCAGCCCATTGAGTAATCAACAGAGGCACGAGGGTGCCTCTCCTCCACAGCCCTACTGTTGTTAAGGATCTCCGGTGACATAGTGGTTATGCATTGGGCTACTAACCACACAGTTAGTTTGAAAACCACCAGCTGCTCCCCAGGAAGACTGGGCTTTCTATTCCAGTCAAGAGTTATGCTCTTGTTCTACCCTGTCCTATAGGGACTTTGTGAGTCAACATCAACTCATGATGGTGAGTTTTGGTTACTAGTAATACCGGTTGTCATCAAGTGAATTCTGGACTGGTCCTTGGCTTTCCAAGGATGTGACCTTTCAGGACCAGGTGGCTAGCCTTTTCTTTTAGGATGCCTATGAGTGGGTGGATTTAGGTTGTCATCACTTGGACTAGTATTAGAGTGCTTCACTGTTTTGTGCCCCCAATAGATCGGTAACAAAACTCTTCTAGTTGTCTTAAAATTGCCTGTGACCTAAGAGAACTCTCATTATAGGATAAAACTGCTGCCTTTTTGCAATCCTCTTCCCCTTTGAGATACATTATTTTTGCAATATAAAATTAAATAACAGATTGATTTCATAATCAATCTAATTTTTAATTGGTTTTGTTTGTGTAGGCTAAACAGTCTCAAATAACCTTATAATATTGGTTTTTTTCCTATGTTCTGCTTATTTTCCTGTTTTGCCTTATACATTTTAGGATCTTACTATTAGCAACTATATTCATAAATAAATTTTTAAAAGAAAAATTAATATATAGATTATTTCCATGCATGACTAGTAAAATTGTATAGTGAAAATATCATAAATCATGTATATATAAATAAGAGTAAGTTTTAAAATTGCTACAAATATCAAAGCATGAAGCCATTATTTCTCAACATATTCTCTATCTAAGTCTATACATTTCTGAAAGTGGTACTTTATCTCACTCGCCCTTCCTGGGAGAATTCTGCACTCTTTCATTTGCACCATATCAAAAGAGTAGTTTGGGCAACCCTGCAGAGACTCAAGTTGTGTTCCTTTTCAGCGTTCCTTGAGTTTGGGGGGAAAAAGGAGTGTGAACAGACAAGATCAGAACTGTACGAGAGACGAGTTAGTTTTACCAGCACTGTTCTCATAGGACAGACCTTGCTAACCTTGAAGAATGACCAGGGGCATTATCGTGATGGCTTCCTTGACCTTTCTTTTTCATGAATGAAGTTTCCAGTTTTCTTAAAACTTCTTCATAATAAGTTCCTATGACCAGCCTATAGCCTTTGTGAAAGTCTATCAAAATTATCCTTGTGGAATCCCCAAAAACAATCACTGTAACCTTCTGAGATGACCTCTCTATCTTAAGTTTAACTGGCGCGCTAGATCCTTTTGGAAGTCATTGTTTGCTTGTCTTTTTTTGAAGGCAACATAATGAATCTAAGACAAGGATATAGTTTGAGAGAATCTGTCCATAGTCGCTGATTGCAAAGACATGTTTCCTCCTATTTCATTTGGAAGACTTGTGCATGTATGAACTGGGACTTCTTTATACATAAATACACATACATAGGTATGTGTATATGTTGCGGTTGTTTGCCATGGAATCAATTCCAACATTTGGAAACCCCACGTGTACAGGTGATCCTCAGGGTTCCCAAGATGGGACATAGTAGCAACAGGCTGCTAAGCCTCTTCTCCGAGCGACCTCAGGGTAAGTTCAAACTGCTATTGTTCCAGATAGTGCCAGAGCACTTGACCATTTTTGTCACATGGAGAATCACACACACACACACACACACACACACACACACACACACACACACGAACTGCTTTGAACTCTTTTCTTAATACATAGAGAATATTTTCCCTTCTTGTTACATATTTCTTCACATATTTTAAATGGTTTCCTAGTAGTACATTATCTTTCAAAATGGAAAGCTCGATTTTTTTCAAAAGATTTCATCCTTTGAAAAACTCGGAGCTTTTATCTAGAAAACAGAATTTGTGGAAAGAGAAAAGCAGCCGGGGTTGCCCTGTGATGGAGTGTCTATGAAGGGGTACGTTCTTGTCAGGGTAACTAATTCTACTGAGGACTCACTCGGGGACGGTCGCAATGTGAAGCTATGTTTTACAGCTCCAGGGATAGAGATCAGTGAAAGGAAAGGTGAAAATGATGAAAGTCCACGTGGTGACACTGTTAAAGATTTACCTCAATGTGCCTTTGTTGGTTAGAACTCACTGTGCTGCTTGCAAAAAGAAAAAAAAATAAATTCACTCGGTTGCATTCATCTGTCATAGATAATACGCTGCACAGAGAGGTGGAAAGAAGTGGTGAACTTAGAATCGGTCTGTGTGCACGTACAATAGGAGACCCTCTGGAAACCCAGCAGGCCAGGGAAATGAGTGACTACCATGAAGAGGGCAGTGACACGCTGCTACTGAGATCAATGCGCTCCAAGCTCCAGAGAGGGGAAGGCTAACTTGATCTCTCTTTGTGTGCAGACTGTTGGGTGTGCTGCACGCACCTACTGACTTGGTGGGAAGTCACCATCAATTGCCAGACAAATGCAACCCACTCCGCCACCAGTAGGAGGAAGTCCCCTTGTAACCCTTCCAAGAATTCCACAGAGAATACATTCTTTCTGTAACAGTGATGGATGGAGCCTGCCTCCGTCTGACTAACGGGGAATATTCCAAAGCTACTGAGATCAATGCCTGTGTGTCAGTCGCAACTGTTAGAGGCAAAATTTCTAGCAATTTGTGAAAAGATAATTTATTTAGGGACTGTCTGTAACTGTCTAGCTATTGCCACAGTAAAGAGAGCCGAGTGTTTTTTTCTTATGAATTTCCCTTTATCTTGTCATCTTCTTGAGAATTTCTATTATAGCATACAAAAAAGTGGTAATAGTCTTTTTTTTCTCTCTACAACCTTATAGCTTGTATATATCACATTTTTTTTCAGAAAAGTATTATGTTAAGAAGCGAATTCTAACAATGTCAGTGCCCCATCTGGTAAATGAAGAATCATCACATTCTCAGTCTTTGAATATTTTCCTTAACTCTGGATGGTCAGCTTTTCAGCATGGTCTCTTATACTCTTATTCTTGTCACTCAGTCGCTTTCTCTCTCTCCAGCACGTGCACACACACACACACACACACACACACACACACACACACACACACGTGCGCGCGCAGACCAATCTCTATATCAGTTAGTGGAGGGCTCCACTTCCCATGATTTGGAGACCCTCAGGCAGCATGGTATCCCTTGGAGAGCTTTTAAAACATTCCTCATTCTCTTCTGATTCCTCAAAAGTACATAGAGCAAAAAGCCTTCTTAAATGACTGTTAATTTTCCCCACCCTAGGATTCCTTATGTGGCAAAAATGATTAACACACTCAACTGCTAATCAGTAGATTGGAAGTTCAAATCCATGAATAAAGAAAGGCCTAACTTTCTTGAAGTCACCTCCTTTCAGAAGTTTCAGCATTAAAACATCCTGTAGAACACAACTCAACTGTAACATGTAAAGGGTCATCGTGAGTAAGAATGAACTTGAAGGCAATTTGGTTTGGATTCCCCAAGACAGGATCACCTCGCTCTCGCCCATTGCCTTTTGATAGGTAGAGATCCATCCTACTTCACCTTAACAGGCTCTCCCAGTGAAATTATAAGGTCCCCTGTATGCTGGGCAACCATCACACCATACCTAATGTGTCAGATTGTCATCACACAGTTTTTGACAGAGAAATTGTTCAAGTTATTTCTATCACAATCTATTTCTCTATGTTCTAGTCTGTATTCTTCCAGACAAATTGACCATTTAACGCACCCACTATTTTTTGACCCCCATGCAGTACAAAGCACCCAAAAGAGTTTTGAAACCGCAATCACAGCAAACAAGATGACAAATCAGATATCATTTTCTTGCTTATTTTTTAAAAGAAAGGATGTAAAATTCTAACAGAAAGAAATGCTCAAGGAATGCTGTTGTCAGACAAGCTGCGGCGGGTGCACTTATCCACCCATCATCAGGCTCGGCCTCCTTAGAGAGGCTGGCATTGAGTCAAGTTTTTGATAAGGGAACACATGTGGCTTTGTAGACAAGGATTAGAAAGCTATTCTGAGCATAAAGTAGAGCCATTCTTTGACAGGAATAAGAGAAAAGAAATAAAAAGGTGTCTAGGGTGAATGGTTTCTCTTTACCCCTTGAAACGCTCATTGTCCATCTGACAAATCATATCCATCCCATTTTCCAAAGCTTTCCCCACGGCTTAGGAAAACAACTGAAATCAGCTTGCATCATTTTATCTGTTACAGAATGAGCCTCTTCTTTTCCCCAAGATTGCACTAATCTCTAATGCAAATATTAATTTAAATTATACATTGGCTGGAGACCACATACATGCTTCATATTTTAAGATACCCACTGTATATATTCATGCTCAATTACAGTCTCTAGGAAAGCCAGGGCTTGGACAGTCCAAAGCACTGAAATTGCACAACACACTGAAAGAATTCTGCTGTTGACATTTTCTGTTGATGTAAATTTTGACAAGTGACTTATTCTGTCTCAATTTCCTCATTTGTTAAATAAAGGCCATTTTGTCTGTAATAATAAAGTTATGGTGATTAAATGAGATCAGGTTTGGCATAAAGTTAGCTACTAGTAGGTGGTATCTTATTATCTTCTCCTTTTTCCCCTAATTAACAGAACAATTACAATGGTAAGTTCATATTTTGAACACCATTAACCTACCATTGGGAAGTTCCCACATGTTTTCTTAATGAAAAAGAGCGAGTCTGAACACACAGACTAAATGTCTGGGATTAGGTATGAAAACCTGCTAATCTTCTGAGATGTTTCTGCAATGAGTAGGTTCCTTAATATATTTAAAATATATAAACACAGTATTAGGACAGCATCGTCTAGCAGGCGACTGCTAAAAGATAGTACTTCTGTTTTAAAGTGCAGAGTTCTCAAAGGTTGCTTTTATTTAATAAATTGAACTCTGCTCCTCTTTCCAGACTAGTTATGTGAGCTCTGACTTCCCAGATGCTCTGGGATTGGCCCTGGACCAGGAAAGAGTTCTTGTTACTCAGTCTTCCCTCAAAAAACCTTGACATGGGGAGAATATTTGGACAGTTTGTCCTTCATTAATGTAAGTCTGGTTTGTTAAATCAAGTATTGCTTTACAAGGCTTCAGATTAAAAACTAATTACAACAATGATCAACAAGTGTAAAAAGTCAAGAAAATAATGATATCCCATCTGTTTGTCTGCTTGGCTTGAGAAAACAGCACCGTGGCAACAGCAAAAATTCATCATTTTTTTACAAACAGCTCTAACAGCAATCTATCGTGTATAATAATTCTTACTTGTTTGATGCATAACAGCTACATTATTTCTTAAAACAAATAAATTTATTCACACAATGAAGTCTTATTTATTAAGCAAAAACTGTGTATAGAAATTTTCAAGATGTTTCAAACCCTATCTGGAGATATATTTTGTAAAAAGGCAAATGAAAACCTTCTGAATGGTTTCTTTTCTTTTACTAGGTTTACACTTATAGATGATTTTCATAAGATAATTTTCATGGTAGGTAAAGCATGGTGTGTATGGGTTTATGAGAGGAGGAAACTGGCTACATTAAATTAACGTAAGATTATATGAGATTGATTGCAATTATATTTAAAATAGTCACTTGTTGACATAATGTAATAATACTTTTTATAAACAACTGTTGTTTTCAAACATATTTTATGTTTGGGTGTCACACTCGTACATTCATTACACATTAAAAACTATGAATGTTTAATTTGGCTTTAAATAAGTCAAAATGATAAGCACTATAAAGACACAACTAAAAAATAACTTTTATGATCAAAGAATAAAATATAATTTTTCAAATCACTAATTAAATGGATATTGTATTTATTCCCAAGTTATTCTGGTCCCCCAAAAGGAATCTTGTGAATAATAAAGAGATGTAATTAATGAAAAGGGCAACTAATAAATATGTCAGAAACAATTTATTGTTGGTTTGTGTGTATTCCAAATGCCACCACTAAAATGCAAATGAAGCTTCAAAATCAGGTTGTTAAATTAAAAAAAAAGAGACTTTCTGCACAGTTACTGAAGCAATTACCATTTGTTGTCAATACTTAGAGCTCTAATAGTTTTGGGGGGAGGATTTTACTTTGATTCTTTAAGAAATTTAAATACTGGCCTATGTAACATCTTGTTGGCTAACTATGGTGTGATTTTGCTTGCATATTATGTACAGGCTTTCTAATTTATAATCAGTTTACAAGGATCGAAACATATGTTGATATGTTGAAAATTAACTAGCAGTTTTGAAGAAATAGTAGAGAAACAAAAGAGTCAGCAGGAGGTATATCAGTTATCCGAAGACTTCTCTTACGAAAATATAACTTACTCAACTCACTCCTACAGAGTAAATTCTGACTCATTGTAGCTAAAGCCTGGCTTCTTTATAACAAATACAGTGTTAAGTGAATTTCTGAGTTTGTTACATACAAAGGAAACTTCTGAAAGGAAAGAAAGTCATGGACTGTAACTAGAGCAGAAACCAGTAAGCAGTAAAGAGGCAAATTGGAGCAGAGAATTTAAGAGATATTTGCCTGGAGGCAGAAGACTTCATCAGCACTGCCACCTAGGGACTATGCCTGGGGCCCTGGCAAGATTGGAGCAGAACTTGAAACTCCTGCATTAATCATAAAACTTCCAAAGGGAGCTAAAGTGGTCACAAGTTAGTACCAACCCTGGATATTTGCGGAACTCAAGACTTCTTTAGAATACACGTTCTCCCATTTATGCCCGCTGAAATACTGGAGATTTTGTTTAATATGGTATGAGTCCACAATGAAATCCACTAAACAAACATATAAATAAAGAAATATATAAGGACAAACATAATTAAGCCGTCAATGACTTCCAATAATAAAATGATCAGATATGAAATATAAAGTTCCTTTAGGTAAACTATTTATAGAAATAAAATATGGAACAAAAATCAAGAAAATACTTAAACTACTGCATGAAAACTTTAAAATATAACGTTTAGAAGTGACAAATATATTATTTGATTCCCAAAACCTCTTGCATGGAGTAACAGATTAGACAATGGTAAAGACAGAATTAATAAATTGTGAGATAGAGATACAGAAATTATATGCCAATGCAAGACAAGGAGAGAGAAATAGGAGAAAGAGTTAAAAGGCACAAAGAGGTGTATAAGAAAGTCCAAACAACATAGAATCAGATTTTCAGATGGAGATATTTCACTCGGCAAGACAAACATTGCTGGAAAATTTAAGACTTTATCAGAGACAAATGCTGCTATCTAAAGGAAGCACAGCACATGCTCAAAAGGGATAATTTTTTAAAAGAAATGTATGCATTGCAGTGAAGCTGAGAACGCAGAGGAGAACTTACAATAAGTAAGAGAAGAATGATAGATCACCTTCCCAAAAATGACGATCAGAGTAACAACAGACATTTCAAAGGCAGCAATAGAAGCCAAGAAGCAGTGTAATAATATTGTCAAAATTCTCAGAGCAAATAGCTATCAAACAAGAAATGCATTTTCTTTCAGTTATGAGTCTGAAATACAGACACTTTCAGATTTTAAAATACTGAAAGAGTTTTATTACCAACAAATCTTCCCTAGGGGAGTTTCTAAAGGCTATGTTTCTAGACGATTGAAAACCATGTCAGAATCGAAGATGGAAGAAATAATTGCAAGCAAATAAATAGACAACTGTGAGAAAATTTAAATAAACATCGCATAGATTATTATGGCTAAAGG
This sequence comes from Echinops telfairi, assembly GCF_000313985.2. Taxonomy (NCBI): domain Eukaryota; kingdom Metazoa; phylum Chordata; class Mammalia; order Afrosoricida; family Tenrecidae; genus Echinops; species Echinops telfairi. The sequence continues at coordinate 81,197,071 of NW_022103915.1, read as the reverse complement.
CTTAATTTGGGTATGTATAATTAGGATGAACTAACATTTATTAAAATACCCCAAGAAGAAAAGGAAAGTTTGGGTAGTCCTAGGATCATAAAAAATATTTATTCATAGGTAAAAATTCTACATAAAATCCACGTCACTATTGCTTTGCAAATGAGTTCTGTCAAATGTTCAAAGAGCAACTACAATTGTACCTATTTTGTCAAAGAACATATTGCAGGACCATTCTTAACTTGTCTAGGTACTAAAAGTATGTCAGAATAACATGAAAAAGAAAAACCATATCACTCTCATTCTTGAAATAAATTGCATGTTGTTAAATTAGCAAACAAACCTTAGCCATATATTAAGCTAGCTTTGGTGCACACAAGGATAATTTAGTATGATGAAACTTCTAAACATCATGTGACACACTGACACACTATAGGAAAAAGATTCATCACATCACTGAAATAAACACAGAAAATTTTAAAGAAGCTGAACTCACCTTCATGATAAAAAGAGATAAGTTACAAAAAATGTCGAAGAAAGATATTCTTAAGCTGATAAAGTGTCATTATTAAATTCTCCAGTAAATATAGTTTTAATGGAGTCATTTCAAAGAAATTCTGTTAATCTGAGAAACAAGATAAATATGTACTTTATCATAATTTACAGCTATCATTCTAATAGCTGTATAGGCAGTAACGTGAGACAAAGCTAAGAAAAACTATGAAGAATGAAAATAGAAGCTTTTCGTATTCGCACATTATATCCTTGCTTATAAGTGTGTGTATTGTTTTTAGGTGCCGTTCAATCAACTGTGATTGATAGCAAGACCTCTCTTACAATAGACTCAACACTGCCCCGCCAGTCCTGCACCATCCTCACAATTGTTGCTCACTGTTGCAGTCACTATGCCAAGTGATTTCATTGAAGGCCTTCCTCGTTCCCTCTGCCCTTCTACTTGATAGGGCCTGGTGTCCTTTTCCAGGGACTCGCCTCTCCAATACCATGTCCAAAATACATGAGATGAAGGTCACTGTCCTCCCTTCTAAGGAGTAGTCGGACTATACGTCTAATACAGTTTATTTATTCAATATTGTTTCAATATTCTTCACCAGCACAATAATTCAAACACCTCAATTCTTCAGTCTTCCTTATTCATCGTCCAACTTTTACATGCATATGAGGAGACGTAAAGTACCATGGCTTGGGTCTGGCACATGTTAGTATTCCAAGGGAAGACTTTTCTTCAACTGGGTAGGGAGATTTTTGCAGGTGATGTGCCCAATGAAATGTGTCATTTAATTCCTTGCATACTTGTTCTATGAGCATTGACTGTGGAGCCAGTAAGACGAAATCATGGACAATTCCAATCTTTCTCCAGTTTATAATGATGTTGACTATTGGTCGAGTTGTAAGGCTTTGGGGTTTTTGTTACACAGTTGCAGTTCACATTGAAGGCTTCAGTCTTGGTCTTCATAAGGAAATGCTTCAATCCCTTCTTTTTCTTAGCAAGCAAGGTTTTCTATTTGCAGATCAAAGTTATTAATTAGTCTTCCCTGATTTCTGATGCAGTTGTTCTTCATAGAGCCCAGCTTCTCAGATTATTTGCTCAGCATGCAGATGGATTAAACATAGTAAAGTCTACAGCCCTGACACACCTATTCTATTAAAAAATTCCCCTTTTCTGTTCAAACAACTGCTTCCTGACACATATACAGGGTTTACATGAGCACAATGAATTTCTCTGCGATGTCCAGTCTTCTCAGGTTATGGGCAGTTTGTTATGATGCACACAAATGCCTTTGCAGATTCAATAAACCACAAGTAAACATCTTTCTGGTATTCTCCATCTCAACCAAGGACCGTGATGCCCTTCAATTCTTTTCTGAATCCAACTTGAATTCTGGCAACTCCCTGTTGGTGTACTGCTAAACTACTTTTAGAATTAATTTCAGCAAAATTTCATTTGCATGTGATATTAATAATATTGTTCAATAATTTCCACATTCTGCTGGGTCATCTTTCTCTGGGATGGGTACAAATAAGGATTTCTCCCAGTTGATTGGCCAGTGTGTGTATAATAAATCTAAAATAACTTACAGATAAACTTAACAGACAGAATGTTTCAGAGAGATTAAGACAATATAATTTAAATAAAACAAGTAAAGCAAGAAAAATGTGATTTCTGTATATCAATATGTTTTTTAAAGAGCAACAAAACAGAAAGTCCTTTACTATCACTACCTACTCTACACCCCTGCTAGACTTTTTCCTTATCAATATTCACTGTATTACTTATGCTGTTTATTTTCCATCTGCCTCATCTTAGAACTTAAGATCTATGAGGAAAGGGTGTTTTTTTCTTCCTGTTTTCTTATTTGAATTGGGTTTTTTTCCTATCCCCTGGCATAGGGAGTTATTTTGGGGGCTGCTAACTGCAAGGTCAGCAGTTCAAACCCACTGGCCACTCCATGATAGAAAGATGAGGCTTTCTCCTCCCATAAAGATTACAGCCATGGACACCCAAAGTAGCAGTTTTACTTCATCCTATGAGGTCACTATGAGTCAGAATTGACTCAATGGCAGTGATAATCTGAGCTAGCACCTTGGACAGTTGATTTATAATATGGATTCAGTAAGAATGTGTTGGGGAAAATGTGCATATGTTCAAAATACACTGGTATTAACATTGACAAGCTATATAACCCCAAAGACTCTGTCTAATAAAAAATGCAAGGGATTCGAAGAACAAAGTGATATAATTTTATAGAACCATCAAGAACCCAAATGGAAAAAAAAAAGTTCACTTCCATTGAGTCAATGCTAACTCATAATGATCCCCTGTGGGTTTCTGAGGCTGTAATTGCTTACAGTAGAAAGCCCAGGCATTCTTCTGTGGCCTGGCTGGGGGTTTCAAACTGCAATCACAGCCTAACACATAACGACGACATCACCTGGGCTCCTTAGGTAGCATCTGACCTCAGACTTCACAAAGAAGAAAGGGGAATCAAGCGCAACATCAGTCCATTACTGATTTCTATGAAGAGAGTTCACACTTGCCTCCACCCTCAACCTTCTGCCAAGTCTGACACTAGTTGCTACTTTCATGGCACACTTTACATTTCTGCTGGGTATAAAAATCAACTGAAATTAGTATATAAAACGTGAAAACACTCACAAATTTGGGAGTTACTAGGAAAGTTTATAGGTTAAAATCCAGAATCAGAAATTCTCAGGATACATAGAGACTTCTAGAAAGATGGCACAGACATAGAATCACCTGTCTAGAGCTCTCACTGTGTGAGTAGGAGATCACCAGGTGAGGAGACCAACCCTGGGGAATCAGATGTGAGATCTAGATTCTCAACACCCCAGGGTTTTTATTTTCAGAACTCCCTCTCTGATTTTCCTCCACGGAGAACTCAGTGGAGCTCCTCACTGCATTATCTTCTCACCACCCCTACCCACAGCCTTTCCTCTCCCCTACCATAGCAGGGTCAGTGGGGTAGCAGGATCAATGGAGGTGGGACTAACAGCCTCCTACACTCACCACTAGTTCTGCAAACCCTCAGCCTGGTGAAATATTCCAAAAGAGTGCAACACATGACTCAACATCCTCTCAGACATCTGAAAGCATTGGATGCTAGAACCCACAGTGGCCCCCTTAGCAGAGCGTCCATAGCTCCAATCCCTTAATGGAGTCCTGCTCCCTCCCTTTTTGTAAGGGCACAGTTCACCAGATAGATACCATCAGCTAACTTGGAAGGGATCCAGCTCCAGTAAGACAGGAACACAACTTGAACACATAGAAGAAACAAGAGTTTATTCGATTTTTTTTCTCTTTCTTTTGAGAAAGAAAACCATGAAACTTTTTACCCACCAGAGAAACTGGAACCCAGCACTCCCTGCTTTCTCAGAGGCTTCCCTCCCCTATCCGGTACACTGGCAAACACTGGGAATCACTGTCCTTAGCAGGACCAGCTGCTGATGAGAAGTCCCTTGTTTTAGTCTGGATGGACTAGAGAAACAAATCCAGAGACACTCATAAATGGGTAATAGAGAACTTTATATTAGAGAGTAATTGCATATTAAGAAAACTTCCCAGCCCAGTCCAGATCAAGTCCACAAGTTCGATATTAGCCCATATGTCTGATAACAGTCTATAAATTCCTTTTCAGATTCATACAACACATACAGTGACACTGAATGCAGGAAGATCACAGGCCAGTGGGTAGAAAGTGTCGTGGATCTAGTGATGGTGGAAGCATCTCAGCATTGGTAGGGGTCTCCACGTGGGTCCTCTACCTCAAAGACGCTGGCTCCATCAGCATAGCTCCATGTGGCTTGTCAACAGGAATATGTAGCAGAGAGAGTCTGTCTTGTTCCACAGAGTTTTTTATGTCCATCGTGCTTCCAAGTGAGGTCATCAAGTTATAACCCGATTGACAGGCCAGACTCCACCTCTTCCTCAAGTTGACAGTAGATTGTGTAACTGCCACATACCTCGTCCCCTTCCATGTTGAACCCCCACTCCAATAGCCTATTTCCACCCTGAGACCACACACAAGGAGCAGACAGTACCGAGTTGTGCAGAAATCCACAATAAAAGGGTCTTCTAATATAAACACAATTACAGAAGGGCTTTACTTTCCCAATATAATACACAGCTTCAATAAGTAACTCTGGTAGATTTAATATACCTCTCACATACACCAATCACAATTACCTCAAGACCCTGCTTCCTCCACTTCAGTAACCCAAATGTCTTATAACCTATCAAGTAACATTACATCTCTTATAACCATCTTCTCCAACTCATCATAAATTATGACAATTAACAGGAAGGCTTCCTATGGGTATAACAGGAAGGCTTCCTATGGGTATACCACCATTAAATCGTACTGCCTGTATTAGTCTGGGTAATTTAGAGAAACAAATCCACAGAAACTCATGTATAAGAGAGAGCTTTATATAAAGGTTAAGTGCACATCAAGAAAGCATCCCAACCCAGCGTTGCCCAAGCCCACAAGTCAACATTAACCCATTAACCCATATGTCCAACACCAATCCACAAAGTCCTCCTCCAACTCACAAAACAGGCAGAATGATGCCGACTGCAGGAGGAAAGCCGAGTCAGTGAATGTGGAAGCATCTCAGTGCTAGCAGGGGTCTCCACATGGGTGTTCCAGCACCCAGGGCAGCATCGAGGTAGGTCCATGTGACTTCTCCCTGGGGATGTCTTGCAAGAAGTCAACCTTGCAAGCTGAAGCAGGAAACTGCTAAAGCAGCTGCACCCTGGTGTGACCATCAAAAACCAAGAGACCTGAGAACTAGAAAGGTCAGGCTCACTGAGCCCTTTATCCCTCCGCCCTTCAATTAACCCCACTTGTGTTTATTGGCCAGGTTGGCACAATAAACTTACTAACTCACTGCCAAACACCTATATCCTATTCCTCCTACTCACTCAAGAATCACTCCCACCTCATCTATACACAATATTATTTCCAGCATCTATCTGATCCTCCTCTAACCTAAAGAGCCAACCCCTCCCCCACTACAAAACCAGCAAGCCTATGCCTCACCAACAACTCAACCACTATGTGGTACACACAATTGCCATCAGCAGTTACCACAAAAAAAATCAAGAGAAACAAAAGTCAAGAACTGAAAATTACTTTAAACACAATGGAATGCACAGAAGAAGCCACTGAATTGCCAGGTAAAGAATACAAGAAAATGATTCCTCGGTACTTACAAAATATTAGGGCAGTGGCTCTCAACCTATGGGTCAGGACCCCTTTGGGAGATCGAGTGACGCTTTCACAAGGGTTGCCTAAGACCATCAGAAAACATATATTTCTGATGGCCTTAGGAACTGAGACACTGCTCCTCTATCCATCTCCAGGCAGGTCCACCTACATGCAGACGCATCCACATACAAGTACCCAGCATGAAGACTGTTACCCATGCTACACCATGCTTCAAGACAAAATTCCACTTATTTGTCATTAGAAATAAATATTTCACAATATATAATTACATATTGTTTTGTGATTAATCACTATGTTCTAATTATGTTCAATTTGTAACAATGAAAATGCATCCTGGATATCATATATTTACAATACAGCTCATAACAGTAGCAAAATTACAATTATGATGCAGCAATGAAAATAATTTTATGGTTGGGGGTCACCATAACATGAGAAAGTGTATTAAAGAGTCGCGCCATTAGGAAGGTTGAGAACCACTGTATTAGGGGCTCAATCCTGAAAACAGATGAGAATAATGGAGCTACTAGAAACCTCACACCCAAAACTCTTCCAGAACAGCAAACTCCAAACTTGTTCTATGAAACCAGCATAAACCTGAAACCCAAACCAGGCAAAGACCCCACAAGGATAGAGAATCACAAGCTGAGATCTCTCATGAACATAGATGCAAAAGTCCTCAACAAAATCTTGACCAATTGAATCCAACAACATGTCAAAAAAATACTACATCATGTCTAAGTGGGATTCATACCAGGGATTCAGGGATGGTTCAACATTCGAAAAACAATTAAAGTAATCCACCACATTAACAAGAAAAGGCTAGGAATCATATGATCATATCAAATGATGGAGAAAAAGTATTTGACAATATCCAAAACCCATTCATAATAAAAGTTCTCATGATGGTAGGATTAGAAGGAAAAATCCTCAATATGATAAGGATTGAACAATACTATACAAGTTTTACATAATAAAAGGATTGTGTACATAATAAAAGTTCTCAAGGAGGCAGGATTAGAAAGAAAATCCTCAATACAATAAAGGCCATATTGAAAACAAACAGGCAATATTATACTCAACAGCTCCACTGAATGAGGGAACCTGACAAGGATGGCCCTTGTCCCCACTTCCACTCATCCTTGTGCTAGAAGTACTAGCCAGTAACATAAGACAACAGCAACAAATCAAAAGAATACCATTGGCAAAATACAAATTGAAACTTTAGAATTTTCAGAAATCTAAAATAATTTTATATTTTGAGAATCCTAAGGAGTCCACAATAAGATTGCTCAAAACAGTTGAGGAGTTTAATAGAGCAGTAAAATACAAGATTAATATCAGAAATCAACTGGGTTCCTATATACAGGTTATGTAATACAGAAAAAGATATCAAGGAAACAATACCATTCAGAATAGCCATGCAAAATCTGAAATTCCTAGGAATAAACATAACTCCAAACCCAAAAAGACCTGCATAAAGAAAACTGCAGAACATTCAGTATAAGAAACAAAAGGCATCTAAACAAAGGGAAGAATATTCGTGTCTGTGAATCAGAAGTCTCAATATTGAGAAAATGCTAATACCTAAAGCAATCAACAAATTCAATGCAATCCTGATCCAAATTCTAGTATCATTCTTTAAGGAAATGGAAAATTAAGTTACCAACTTCAAATGGAGAGGGAAGAAGCCCAGGATATGCAAATAACTCCTCAAATAGAAGAACAAAGTAGGCGGTCTTTCAATACCAGACCTCAAAACCAACTATACAGTCACAGTGTCGAAACAGCCTGGTAGTGGTACAATGACAAATACATAGACCACTGGATCAGGAAAGAAAACCCAGATATAAACACATTCACATACAGAGAACTCATTTTGACAAAGGCCCAAAAAGCATTCACTGGGAAGAAAATGCCTTCTTCAATAAATGGTGCTTGAAAAACTGTATATCCACCTACAGAAGGATGAAATAAGACCCATATCTCACCCCATGCACAAGAACAAACTTAAGGTGGATGAAAGACTTAAATGTAAAACTCAAAGATATTAGGATCATCAATGAGAAAATCAGGACAAATCTAAGGGTCCAGTGCAGGAAAATCATGGGCTATCAAAAATAACTAAAGAATTAAACTATGTGGAAGACAAAATAGATGAGTGGGGCCTATTAAAAATAAATATCTTATGTACATTGGAATATATATAGGTATATATAATATGTATATGTAAATATACAGATATTTAAATATAGGTATATTTTTATCTATGTATATAAATGCAAAAGTAACAAGAAAGCAGATGGACTTTGAGCCTCTAAATCTTACCTCAGTACAAGAATGGTTTAGTCTAATAATGTGGCATTGATTGATATTCACCTTCCTGACACAATCGCTGGAGACAAAATGGGTGCATAAGAAAATGTGGTGGAGAAAGTTGAGGGTGCCCGACTATTAAAAGATAGATTGTCTGGGATCTTAAAGGCTTGTAGTCAAACAAGCAGCCAGGGATGCACCAAAGCCCACATGGAAGAAGCACATCAGCCAGTGTGATCATGAGGTGTTGACAGAAAAAGGTATCGGAAGTAGAAAACATGCCACCATATCAATGTGAAGGGGTGGGGATGTCGAGGAGACCCAAAACCCACCTGCATGATAATTGGACAGTCCCTCTCATAAGGGCCATCCAGAAGGGATTATAAATCCAGGGTGCAGTATAGCACTGATGAACCACATAACTTTCCTCTAGTTCTTTAATACATCCTCCCCTTATTATTATGGTTTTCATTTGTTTTGCCTCATTAATCATGTTAGACTTATATATGTTCATTTATATCATTGAAATTGTTCCATACATGAAAGCCAAGAAAGATAACCCTTCAAAACAGTAACAGGAGTTCCCTGAGGGGACAGGAAGTTGGGGGTGGGGGCAGGTAAAGGGAGAGTTGATAGTATTGATAACTGTATAACCCCACTTGAGGGAAGCAAACAACAGTATTGTATATGAATAGATATATTGGATAGTATAAGATGTGACAAAATAAATTAGTTCTAGAGGGGAGGGTGGGGGCTGGAGGAAGTAATGAGGTGCTGATATCAAGGAGTTCAAGAAGAAAGAAAATATTTGACAGTAACTGTGATAGCAATTGTACAATACTGGTTGATGTGATTGAACTAAGGAATGCTATTATATCTGTATTATATCTATTAAATCATTATAAAATGATTTAAACAAAAAACCACTTCATTAAAAGAGTAAAAAGACAGCCCCAGACTTGGAAAAGATATTTAGTAATTACAAAACAGACCAAGGACGAATTACTAATATCTACAGTTTTTTACAAGCCTACCATAAGAAAACAAACTAATAGCTCTCTGAGAAGGTGGACAAAGGAACCGAACAGAAGACTCACAAAGGACAACACTCAAATGCCTAATGAACAGATGAGGAACAGTGATGAACGATCTAATACCCATAGCTTTAAAAAAATAGAAAGAGAAACTGAGAACAGCCAATGTTGGAGAGGATGTGGTGATATTGGAAGGTGGTACTGCAATACCTAAAACATATGGAAACTGAAACACCATATGACACATTAATACCATTACTGGGCATAAGCCCCCCAAAATAAAAAACAGATCATAAACAGACATTTGCTTTCCCATGTTTATTGCAGCACAGTTCACAATGGCAAGAAGATGGAAGCAGCCCTAATTCCTATCAATAGAAGAGTGGATAAAAAATTCTGGCACATATACACAATGCAAAACTATGCATCCCTAAAAAAAAAACCTAGCAATAAAACACCTCAAAATGTGAAGGAATCTAGAAGACATGCTGAGTGAAGTTAGTCAAGGGACAAATAATTGTATGTGTCCACTGGAGAATGGGCACAAGCTCAGACTCACAGGGCATCCAGTCTGCTGGCTGGAGGGTCAGACACCCTGGTATAGGTGCCCATGAACCATACACCATCTGGTCACTTTGCTGAAGGGTGCCTCATGTTAGTTGGGTTCCAATAGTCAAGGGAGGGGAAGAAAAGGTTGTCTACTGAATGGCTGCCATGTAAATCTATGATGAAGCCCCCCTGGACAGGTAGATGGCCCTATCAGAAGGATGAGGGAGACTGACAGGAAAAACAACTTAGGAGAGGAGAAAAGGAGCCAACACATCTGAGGGAGCACAATTGCATGTCTGCTGGTTGGAAAATAGGGATACCAACCCCCAGTTGGGGGTCAGGTGGGGGAGAATGACTGAAAATGCTTTGGGGGACCCTAAGTGGGGAATGTCTTTGGTGGTGTGCACTGAGTGGGCCACATTGACCCGGGCTCTGGGAACATCCTGGGGACCCAGTCAGTGTGGCATGGAACACTGGGACACTGAATCCTGGATCTTCAAGGCACACAGCATGCTCCAGAAGCTGCATCAATGTGATCCAATGTGGAAACTCCACTGGTTGAACAGGATTCTAACGCAGACACACTGGTAACCTGAGAACTTAAGTCGAAAAATACATGGTGTCAGAGGAAGTGGAAGACAACTCTACCAAGATTGTTGAACTGTTACTAGGCAGACATACCTGGCCTTGTTACATCAATATCCTATAGGCTGTATTATGATAGGTATTTTTCTGGCAAACCTGTGATGGACACTCTGTTTTATTTTATTTTTGTTTGTTCATATTAGGATGTTTGTATATGATCTTCTGTTTTTCAGTAAATGAAACCCAGGATTGATGAACCTATAGGGAAAACAAGTAGAATAAGGGTTTTTGGGGGGTGGGAGATAGGGTAGATGGTGTGGTGAGGTAAAAGGGAGACAATGTCAAGGAGTCCAGGAAGAAAGAATATGTTTGGAAACTGATTGTGGAACCAACTGTATAATTCTGCTTCATGTGATTGAACTATGGAATGATATGATATATCATTTCCCAATTAATAACAAATTAAAAAAAGACCCAAACCAACAACATAGATCCAAGAATGGGTTTTCGGCCTCACACTAAATCCTCGCTACAATTTAAGAACAATTAATTCTTACATTGCTTGATACTCGCGCTGCTTGATACTCACCCTACTTGATACTCGCCTTCAGGATGGGAGCACACGGTACAGGTGCTCTAGCAAAATGTGACAAAGAAAATAGAAGGTGCCCGGCTATCAGATAAAATAGAGTCTAGGGTCAAAAGGTTTGTTTCCAAACAAGCAGCCATCTGAGTGAGATGTCAATTAATTCCACATGGAAGAAGCACACCATCATCAGTCACCGAAGGATTGTAAATCATATAATCTGAAGTCGAAGGAGGGATTAGTTTCAAATCCTAAACCGTGAGAATTTGGTTTGCAGAAGGCTATAGATGACAGTGGGAGCCCAAGATTCATTTGTGGGAACGACATAAGAAATAAGCCTCCGGTGATCTCCTTCTATCCACAATTGAGGGATGGAAGGAAAGTGGTTACTAAAGAGTACATTGGAGAGATGAGTATAGAAGATCAAAGGCATACATATGACTTAAACAGTTAAAACACTTCATCAGATGACCCCCTTCTGATCCATGCTGAATCTGCTCTGATTTTCAACATTTTCTGTACTTTTCTTTTGTTTTGTTTTGTTCATAGTAGGGTGTATCTCAGAGGTGTTAGGTTACCCTCATGTTAGCTGTGTTTCATGTTTTTCTGTGTTTTGGTATATGAAACCCAGGATACATTAATCTACAGGGACAGCAAGTAGAATAAGGGTTTGGGGGAGTAGGGGACAGCGGGGTTGTCGGGAGGGGGGGTGGGAGTGGCTAAAAGGGAGATGATATCAAAGAGTCCAAAAAGAAAAAGAATGTTTGGAAACCGATTGTGGGAGCAATTGTATGATTCTGCTTGACATGACTGAACTATAGAATGATACATGCATTAACTCCCAATTAATAATAAATAATTTTAAAAAAAAAGAAATGCTCAGAAACATCTATTCTCAGCCACGTTCAGAGGCAAGCCTCTCTCTGGTCCTTAGTCTCTCAACCACGCAAATCTTTGGCCCGACTGCTGCTCCAGCAAGTGTTACAAAGCTGCCAATAAATGCCTGAACAACATTCCATTCTGCCATAATCCTTGGCTCCAACCCAAATGGGTTTGTTGGTCAATTGGTCACCAAACCTATTTCCCCCAACTAAGTACCCGAAGGTCTCCCACTGTGAAAGTGTGCCTCCTGTCCAAAATCACTCCAGCGCTCAGAAAGCCACTGCTATGCCTCTTGCTCTGGTTATCTGTTGTTCCTCTGTTCCTCTGGTGTCTCCAGGATCAAAGAGGTTCCATGAGCAGGGATCTCAAGATCCAAAGGACACAGTTTTCTCCTGCCTCTTCTTTCTTGGTGGTCATGAGACCTGCTGTGCCTGCTTCTGAGATAGCTCATTTTACAAACCAGGTGGATGGTAAACTGACAAATCTCATTACTTTTTCATACTCCTCATTTATATTACCCCACCCATCATTTGGTGGGAGTTACAAAAGTTGGTGAGAAGACCCATATTGATGCACCTTGATTGCATATTTGAATCATATTATGTTTAAGAAGTTGGTAGCCAATACCAGTCTATTTCAATACACCAATTCCAGAGATATTGATCTTTATGTGTTCCATTTTATTTTTGAATATGTCCAATTGTTCCAGGTGCATACTTCATAAATCTCACAAAGTGATTGTTAACAGATATCTGCAGCTAATTCTTTTCATTTGATTTGTGGTCCAAAAGCAAATGGAGATCATGAAAGCTTGGCTCCTTCCATGCCATTTTAAGAAGAACTCCACTTTAAAGAGGTGGCTTTTAGTGGGTCCTATTTTGAGAGTCTTTCAATCTGAGCAGCTCATAGTCTAGCACTTTTTTCAGATCTGATGTGTGCTTTTAGTGGCTCCTATTTTGAGGGTCTTTCAATCTGAGCAGCTCATCTTCTACCACTTTGTCAGATATGATGTGTGCTACCCACAGTTTGCAGTGCTAATCAGTCAGAAGTGGACCACCTATTTCTTCTTCCGAGTCTGTGCTAGGGTAGAATCTTCACGAACATCTGTCTACCATGGTTGACACTGCTGGTATTACAATAGCTTTCATCCTCACAGCAGCAAACAAGCCACACTGTATGACAGACTAATAGGTGATTGGTGATTAAGATTTAGAGTAAATAATATTGTCTATATATTTGGAAAATTAAATGAGTTCTGATGGTGCAATGGTCCAGTACTTAGCTGGAAAGTTAAAGATCAAAAGGTTGAACCCACCCAGGGGACCCAGGGGACAAAAGGCCTCGCAATCTACCCTTGTGAGAATTACAGCTTAGCAAACACTATTGTGCACTTTTACTCTGTTCTTAAGAGTCCTACAGGATTTTTGTGAGCCAGATTCAGCTTGATGACACACACGTAAATGTAAAATATAACAGATTTGATAGTGAGATCTGTAGAAAACAGGAACTGTTCAATAAATGTTGCTGGATATCATTTGTCTAAAATGAGAAACAAAATTAAATTTTGCTCACAGTATACAGAAAAATAAATTCCAGAAGAATTTTAGACATAAACATGAATGGCACATTTTAAAATGTGTGGAATAATATTTAGAAACATATTTAGGATCTTTACAAATGGTAGGGTTTCTTAAGCAAGATGTAAAAATTATATTCACAACAATGGATATATTCAATTATATAAACACAAGCTATGCTTATCAAAAGGCAACATAAATATAGTAGACATTTTAGCTACAAATTAAGTGAAGAAATTCAACAACCTGAATATATGAAGAACTCTAAAACAATATGATGGGATAATAGGAGAAAGATCATAAAAGAAACAAAAACAATATATGTTTTAAAAATCTATTAATGCCAGTTAGTTAAAGAAAAACTTGCTAAACCTCATGTGGTAGTTATATAATCTGATATCAACTTGTGGAGGGGTGGAGTCTGGCCTGTTAATTGGGTCACAGCTTGATGACCTCATTTGGAGGCACCACTGAGATAAATAGCTAGCTGGAGGCGGGACACGGATACACTCCTTTTGAGACACTCCTTTGAAGAAGACACATGGAGCTACACTAGAGCCCTGGAGCTGAAGGAGCCACATGGAGACCCATGCCAGCGCTGAGATGTTTCCACTGCCACTGGATCCACCCACTGTCCTGTGATCTTCCAGCATTCAGGGTAATTGCATGTGTCGAGTGAGTCTGAAGAAGGATTTATAGATTGGTATCGGACATATGGGCTAATATCAGATTTGTGGACTTCATCTGGACTGGGCTGAGATGCTTTCTCAATATTCAATTGCTCTTGTATATAAAGCTCTTTCTTGCACAGATGTGTGTCTATGAATTTGTTTCTCTAGCTTATTCAGACTAACACACCTCATAAATAATCAGGCAAATGTAAATTAAGATGAAAACCAGATAATGTTACATCCATTAAAAATACAAAAAAATTAGTAAGTCGCACCATGCTAAGTGTTTATAATATCATGGAGTAATATATGCATGCATGCAAACTGGCTTAATTTTGAAAAAAAATAATATGACCTTGTAAATTTCTCCATATGCATACCCAAACACACAAAACTGCACATACGACAATGAGTTGATTTAGACTCATAAAGAGAGAATGAGACTGCCCCATAGGGATGTTCCCAGATATAAATCTTATGGAACCAGGTTGTCATGTTTTTGTGTCATGGAGCAATTGGTGGGTTTCAAGAGGTAACATTTCAGTTACCAGCCAAGAGCTTTAATTATTACTTTACTATAGCTCCCATGATACCCAAGTACTCAGAAACCCCATTCCTAAATAATTGGGAAATTCCTTTACATGAATTTGTTCAGAACACATGAACAAAATTCTTCATAGCAGCAACCAAAATCTACATGGATTAGAGACAGATAAACATGTTGAGATTCATTTAGCTAATTGAATAGCATAAATCAATTAAAGGAGGAAATGCAATTATAAGCAATAATATGGATAAATATTAGTAACATAGTGATGAGTTAAAATTAGTTCCAAAAGAATACATACAATAAGATTCACTATTATAAAAAAATCCCAGGTCAAATATGATTAAATAATACAGACAACTTACACAATAGCTTTGGGAAGGAGGGACACAAGTTTCAGGGTTACAGTTAACAAGAATAGGGGAAAAGGAGATGGAATAGGATCTAGTATATAGGTTGAGGGAGGAGCACACAGATATATTCAATGAAAACAATGATGCTCATATCTTAAGTTGGGTGATGGATTAGTGTCTTATATCTTGGTTCTATATTACATATGTTGTCTTCATTGTGTCTAATACTACATAATAAAAAATCTTACTAACAGTTGGAAGAGAAATGTTACCCATAGTTTGCAAATTTTTTGTTATAAGCATTTGCTAAAACACACCATTTTGAAAATTTAAAGAAATTTCTAACTATGTTTTTTTCCTCAAAATTTCATATTCCAAGTTGTGAAACACCCTAGGTAACACTACAAATGTTAAGCTAGTGATACACATACATCTTTTTCCACTTTATTTATTTTCTTGGGAGCTCTGACAGATTTTATAACAATCCATAATTCAATTAGATCAAGCATAATTCTACCATTACTACCACCATCATTTTCAAAACATTTTGCGGAACTCTTTGATATCAGCTCCCTTTTCTCCCCTCCCTCCCCCACCCGACTGCCCAGGAACCCTCGTTCTTACATTATAAATTGTTATTATTTTTATGCACATATTTTGCTTTAAAACATTAAATAGCCCATGAAATCAAAATTAAAAGTTCATTCAGTTTTTGTTTTTCCTTTTTAAAGGCAATGTCTTCACCTCAATAATGTGAGAGGATTCTATGAACAATTATTATTAGTACCAGTTGCTGGCATCTGGGAAAAGCTCACTGTCATATAAAATCACACACAAAAATTTGGGAAATTTCAGAATTACTTTATAAGACTTATTCAAATGGCAAATTTAAGACACTAAATGAGTTATTATGAAATTACAAAGTATCAGAGTGCATTATTATATGCAGGAGAAATTCACAGTCTGTTAGGATGCACACAACACAAGCAATAACGCTAAATGCAGGAAGATCACAGGCCAGTGGGTGGAAAGCCTTGTGGATCCAGTGGCAGCGGAAACATCTCAGTGCTGGCGTGGGACTTCACATGGCTCCTCCAGCTTCAGGGTTCTAACATAGCTCCATGTGTCTTGTCACCAGGAAGATGAAGCAGAAAGTGTCTCCCGCCTCCAAGGAGGAATACAGGAGTTCCCAGAATCCTCAGGAAAAGGCCATGTCCACACAGAGGCGTCATTGGCTATGGTCTGATTGACAGGCTAGACTCCACCCTTTGTAAGTTGACAGGAGATTATGCAACTGCCACACTAATCTTCATACTTCTGAAGAACAATCTCTTATTATTTTGTTATGAATAATCACCCTATATTAAGCTTGTCTTACCCTATCAAACAATCAAGCCAACGTCCCTTATTTTAATACTACTTGCGTATTACATCCTTCATTTTTGTAGAAACAGCAATCTCTTGCAGCCTCTGCTTCAATTTTTGAAAGAGTGAGTCTCTTGATTAAAGGGTTGCCCTCTCTTTCAAATTTACTCAAATAATAGTATAATTTAATGAAAAATTTAATACTGAGCATCTTCCACCTGCAAGGTTCTTTGCTAAGCACATGAGACAGAGGTGTAACTAACAGGTGGAACTTTATCCTATATAGTCATTAAGAATGGAATGGAGAGAAAATAGATCAGAATAATGGAACTTAGATAAGAAATAATGTACTACTATAGAACACAAAATCTGTCACGACATGTTTGCATAGCATACATGTTCTCAGAAAAGTTATGTAGTACAAAGAACAGAAAAAAATAAATAAAACTCACTGCCATCGAGCACATCCTGACTCACAGCGCTCCCCTGTGGGTCTCCACAACTCTGATTTGGGGATAGCAGTAGAAAGCCCAGTCTTTATCCTGCCTAAGCTGCTGATGATTTTGAACTGCCAACCATGGCCAGCACAGCCCCATGCGTAAGCACAAACAATAGAAAAACAGTCAGATAGGATAGACCAGAGGATGTACACTGGTCCAGATAGGAACCGGAAATACAGGGAATCCAGGGCAGATGATCCCTTCAGGACCAGTGGTGTGAGTGGCGATACTGGGAGCGTAGAGGGGAGGTGGGTTGGAAACGGGGAACCGATTACAAGGATCTACATGTGACCTTCCCCTGGGGGACGGACAACAGAAAAGTGGGTGAAGGGAGACGTCGGACAGGGAAAGATATGACAAAATAATAATTTATAAATTATCAAGGGTTCATGAGGGCGTGGGGAGCGGGGAGGGAGGGGAACAATGAGGAGCTGATGTCAGGGGCTTAGGTGGAGAGAAAATATTTTGAGAATGATGAGGGCAATGAATGTACAAATGTGCTTTACACAATTGATGTATGTATTGTGATGCATTGTATGAGCCCCAATAAATTGATTTTAAAAAAAAGGAACAACAGTCAGATAAAGCATTAAGCAAGAAAACTATTCAAATTCAATATGTAATCAGAAAAACAATTTGCATGTTCCAAAGTAGTTTTGTTGTTCTTTGCTTTAGAATTTTATGAACACTTTAAGGCAAATTTTTTAACTATGGGGAAGGAGTGGGAAACAAAGTGCAAAAGATTTGACCCAGAAATATTTTAGATAAAATACACCAGATCTGTCTTGGAGGGAAAGAGATATCCTAAAATTAAGCTAGTTATAAATTCAAAGACATACTTTTATTTTTACAGGAAGAATGAAAAATGAAGGGTAATTGTGTTTTTATTACAAGAAAAAAAAGTTTAAGACAGAGAAAGCTTGAGAGAAGATTGATTTGGGAGGGAAGGGACAAGATGAACTATCGTGGGATGTGAAATTGAAGGCTATTCCCTCCCAACATCTTGGATGGAAGAGGATCCGAAAGAACAGCTTCCCAGCAGGCATCACAAGCCCTGCCTGACATCGGGTCTATTTACTTCTGTAAAAATGGCCATGTGTCAAACAGTGGAGAAATGTAATCATTATTTTTAGAAGTTTTGAGACATTTTCCATTTCCTAGCTGACTATCATAATGTATTTCTCACCGCGTTGTTCACCATCCATAAAACTTGTGTGGGATTTGCGAAGCAATCTCCAGTTTCTTCCCTCTGGGATATGTTGCTGTAGAACTAGAAGAAACCTATAGTGATTTCATTTTCTTTTTCCTTCTACTCTGAGGAGAAGGGGGGTGGGGGGAATGAAAAAAGAAATACAAAAACTATTTGCTAAAAAATTGTATGGAAAGCTCTTAAAACAGAATCACAATATAAAAAAAGGAAATCCTTTATTCCATATCTCTGGGACGTTTACAACTTTGGTGGTCATTGGAGAGTTTGGGTGCTATGCAATTTGCCTGTGGTGCTTAAGCAAGGGCTGCAACACCAGGAGGGGAAGGGGAAGTCAGAGGCGTGAGATGGGGTGGGAGATCGCCCAGAAGAATACAGCTTAGGGTAGATTTTGCTGTTGCTGTACTGCCCTGGTTATTTCATTAAACATGACAAAATAAAGCCCTCAGAATTCTGCCTGCAAGAACCCCCCACAGGGGCATGGATTGGAGATTAGAAATCAAGCGCCTTCATTGCTACCCAGGCTTGGATGCCTGGCAGAACTCTTACAAACTTGGTATGAAAGGTTGAGCCGGAAAAATTAGGTTAGCACAGGTTTTTCTCTACTTGTCCAGAACTAGTATTTATAGAACCCTAATAAATTTGCGTCTGAAAAGTGAGGCCAAATTTGTGCATTGTGAAAATATGGTTGTTTTGGACTGAGTTGTCCAGCGATATTTAAACACAATTGACAAAACAGCTTTTTTTACCCAATGAAAAGAACATGAAAACAAATGTAATGAAAAGAAAACGTGGCAATGCAGTCCTCTGGACACTTGCGCATTCTTTCTGTGCTATTTTTCCCTCAAAAAACTAGGGCTTTGTGGTAAATTATATTAATTGGGCCAGTCTTCCAATGGCTTAATTCTCATGTAGATTCAGGAATAGAAATATGTGTGTATCAAAGTGTGTGGTCCTTTGTGTTTAGTAGACTGACTGCACACATCCCCACAGGATGCTGACCCAAGAGAGAGGACAGAAGAGTTATACTCATGCTTGAATCTCTCTTTCTCTGTGTAGTCACTGTGGCGCCTGGGGTAGCTGGGCCTCGATTTTCTTATTTGCAATAGATGGTGGTGTGTATTCTAGACTGAATATTTAACCTTGTGCTGTGCATAAGTTATAGAATAAAACTTGGTGAATACAATATTCTTAAATTTTGCAAAAAAATTATTGGCCTAAATCAATTTACCATACGAATTGCCCTATTTAGCAGATAACTCTCCCTCCCTCCTCCTCCCCCACCTCCACCCCCCAATCTCTCTCATTGCTGTCAGGTCCATCCTGACTCACAGTGACCCCAAAGGGCAGGTTAGAACTGACCCTGTGACTCTGCAGGGGTAGGAAGCCTCCATCTCTCTTCCCCAGAAGAGCGGATGGAGGTGCAACCACTACACCATCGGGGTTCCCAGAGAGTACGTGGTAATGGAAAATGCCTTAAGACAGCTCTTTTATCTATGTCACTGTAACTCCCACCAAATATTTGATTGGGACTCGGCAACCAGTGCGTGTGTGTGTGTGTGTGTGTGTGTGTGTGTGTGTGTGTGTGTAACACTAATGGGGAGGCCTGGTCCATTTCAGTTGGCATCCCTGGCTAGTAGGATGAGACCTCTCGGCAGGACAGAGAACCCCACCTGGACCATCAGAAGGAGAACCATCAGGGGCACACGTTCCAAGTGGCAGCACCGGAAACCAGAGACCCTAGAGGCTGTGGTATGGAGATCCTGAGGCAGAACAAAGAAGCCAGGCGGAGGCCAGAGGCTGAAACAAGGAGACCAGGAGACAGAACAAAGACGCAGCAGGGAGACGATGAGACCCTGAGGAGAGCATCCTCCTGACTTCCTGCCCCAGGAGGCAGTGGCCTAGGGACTGTTTGCTGAAGAGAAATGCTGCCGTGAACCAGTGACTGAATCCTTACTGTTCATGGATCCTGACTGGTGCTGAACTATGAACTTCCCCAACAAACCCCTTAACTGTGACTTTTGTATGTGA
>NW_022103915.1:81152890-81177012 GCF_000313985.2 Echinops telfairi | reverse complement strand
GGGGGTGGGGGTGGGCAGTTGGTGCCAGAACATGTGAGGATAGAGGAAGGGTGGGTGTAAGTCTGACCCCTGTCGTGGAGCAACAGGGAAGCCAGAGAAACTCAGGTATGGCCACCTCCATGCTAATTTCACAATTACCTTCTTAAAATCATGGTCTTCCAGGAGGTACATGGATTTAAAAAGATAGCAAGTAAAAGACAGACTAAGATATATTGTGCTGTTAGTATGGCATAGGCCTAAGAGTAGTGTATTCTAGTTAATTTAAGTATCAATTATATGCCTATACTAGCGAATGTTATGGTGCACTTGATCTACTACACACTCAATATGAACTTAATCAAGAAATCCTGAAAATAATTCTAGGAAATACATTAAATTTAAAATAAAATATTTCTTATTTTGCATTAGACTATAATATAATCGATGGCAAGGTACATACATTGAAGTAATTTTCGTGTCATTAAAATAGTTCACGTTCAATAAAACAAACATAAGTCAACAAGTATTACTAGTAGGGCCCATTTTATGTAAACACAGGTTTATTTCAAACAAAATATCTTTACACATGTCTCTGCGATCAGTGGATGGTTGTAGACAATTCCTCTTAGCAATGCACTTGTCTTATCTCATTGTGGTGCTGGTGAGAAGTGATCTCAAACCGACGACTCTGAGGGGATCTGCCGACAACTTCAATTCAAAGCGGAGAGGTCAGTTCCAAAGATGATGGTGACTGTGGGCACAGATTTTCTCAAAGTACACAGGAAGATCACAAGACCTTATTAGGGCGAAGTTTAAGAAACTAGAACACGGTACTGGTGAGATGAAGGCAGAGAAATTCATGCCAAGAAACATTCATCTAACATGACAATGCACCTTCTCATTTTCTGACCACAGCACAAGCTGGCCTACTTGGATTTCCGTGGGAAACCTTGCCCCATCCACCCTACAGCCCTGTGCCTGCCCCTTAAGACCTCTTTTTGTTTCCCAAACCCAACAAACATTTAAGAGTAATAGGATTAAGCCCTTCAAAGACACCCAAATTTCTGTTTTGACCTGGTGTAAATCATAGTCCAAAATGATTTGGGAACAGGCTAATGAGATGCAAACACTGGATATCGATCTAGGTGGAAGTCAAGTCGAGAGAACTTAGCTTCACATTTTGATACTGTGCATTGCACTGCTAAGCACAGTTGGAAACCACCAGTTGCTCCTCAGGAGCAAGATGAGGCTTTTTATTCCTGTAAAGGCTTACAGTTTCAGAAAGCCACTGTGGTGGTTCTACTCTGTCCTATAGGGTTGCTATGAGTCAGTATCAATGCTATGGCAGTAAGTTAGTGAGTTTAAAGGTGTCTGTGATTTTATAACAACACTTTTGACTTTATGTATAAAAGTCCTGTCTGTATTTGAAAAAGGAAATTCACTAGAAGGTTTACTATAAGGAATAAAACAATGAACCAAATCCCTAATCATGGGAGCAGATGTTTGGAGGGGAGAAAACCACTTCACTACCTCTCATGAGATGTGTGAAATTCCCAGGAGGCTCTGTAAAGAGGTACTTTCAGGTTTAAATTAAAAGTCTATTAAAAACATTATTAGATAGATATATATAGATTGCTATAGACAGATATAGAAATAGATGATGATATAGATATAGATGATATAGATATAGATGATTAGATAGATATAGATACATAGATAGAGATAGAGATAGATATAGATATAGATGGATAGCAGTCAATCTTTCAATAGACTTTGAAATTCAGAATAGTCTGCATAGGGTCAGCCATGACCATAAAGAGGTTGTATGGATTGAACCCTATCCCGTGGCAGACAAAAAACACAAATTCGAATCCTAATTCCAGTTACTGTGCCTGAAATTACATGTTTCAGTTACATAATCTCCTGTCAATTTGTGAAGGGGTGAATCTAACCTGTCAATCAGGTCATAGCCAATAAAGCCTCTGTGTGGGCATGACCTTATCTTGGGAATGCTGGGAACTCTGGTCTTCCTCACGGGAGGTGGGACACACAGGTTCTCTCCCTTTCCTTTCTTGCTGTTGAGACAGAGAGCTGCAGGAGACACGTGGAGACCTGCGCCAGCGTTGAGATGCTTCCACTGCCACTGGACCCACAAGATTTTCTACCCACTGCCTGTGATCTTCCTCCATTCAGTATCATTACATGTGCTGTGTGAGTCTAAAGAGGAATTTATGGACTTGTATTGGACATATGGACTAATATCAGACCAATGGACTTGATCTGGCTGGGATGTTTTCTCAATATACAACTGCTCTTTCATATAAAGCTCTTTCTCACACTCATATGAGTGTCTGGTTTGGTTTCTCTAGTCAACCCATACTAACACAATCCTCCTTGGACATACAGATGCAGTGGCTATGTGTATATGGTCATAAGTGTCATATGGGTAGGGTATATCCTAAACCTTAATCATTTTTTAGTTGCCACACTATTCACAATGAACAAAAGATGTAAACAACTCATACATTTACAAATAGATGAATAGATAAACAAAATGTGGTGTGTACAAGCAATGGAATACTGTCCAGCCAGAAAGAATAGTGATGAGTCTCAAAATAATTAATTATGTAGATCAAGTTCTGATACATGCTCCATTATAGAAAAACCAACAAGACTTTATACTGAGTTAATCACTCACAAAAGGACAAATACTGTATGATCTCAATGATATAAAATGAAAAATTGGAAATATATGGAGACCAAAGGTTGTTGAGAGTACCCAGGGGTAGAAGCAAAGAGGAAAAGAGGAGCCATTGTTGGAGAGGCAGTGAGTTTATGTTTGTGATGATGGGAAATTGGGAGCCGATTAAAGGCAAGGGTTGCACAATTTACTAAAATAATTAATACCTCCAAATTTTACATCTGAACAATGTTGAACTAATCAGGTGTACCACATATATATATTTTAGAAAGAAGGTGCTGATGCTGCTGATGCACAACAGAATACTTCACCAGAGTTCATTAGTTTGTTGTTTTGAGTGTGAAGACGTAGGGTCACAATATCATAAGTCAATTGAGCCTAATATTGTTTTCAATGTCTTTTTCTCTATCTCTTAATTCATGTGTTATTGTCAGGAGTCTTAAAAATTTGCAAGTGGCCATCCAAGTTGCAACAATAGATCTACCAACAGCTGGCATCGTGGAGGAAGAAGGAAAATCAAGAGGCGGAGGAAGAGTATTGTCAGGATGTACTTCTGCCTCCTGTGCCTGCCATGAGACTAGAGGGTCTGGGGGCACCTGGTTACTGTTAGTGAATGTTTTTATCAAAGTTTCTGTACAATAATCCCAATCAGCACAGGGCCACAATTTCAAATTCACAATGGAATCCAGACCTTTGATGCTGATGCTGATAACACCCAAAATGATTTTCTTGAGGTAATCCTTAATCCTTAAACCTCAAATTAAAACTTTTTTTCTGGAAGTCTGCATTGAGCCAAACAATAGTTAATCTTAATTAGTAAAGTATGTCTGTGCATTGTGCTTTTTCAAAGATTTATCTCTGTAGGACCCAAACGTTTAGATGAGAATTGCTTCTGTGCTAATGGAGGTGGAATAAGTTGGTAAAAGATAATGAGATTGCAATCATTGAAGAATGTAAACAATGTCACTCAATTGCATATGTAGAAAATCTTGAAGTGGGACATCCCTTCCTGTGTATGCTTTCATAAAAAAGACTAACAATATATATTTTAAAAAACAAAAATAAGATGAAAAATATAAACAAGCACCAACTTTGGTTGGGGGAGAGAAAGGAAAGAGAAAGTGAATGTCAGGTGAAGATGGCTAAGTAACTAAAGACTGGGGTGACACAAGGTCAAAGACAGGCTAATTTCCCCCCAGAGCCAACAGTAAGAGAGCCAGTGCCTTGAATTCGGACTTGTAGCCTCCTACACTGTGATAAAATAGATGTATAATCTTTGAAACTGCCTTTATTGGTTTTTCTCTTACAGTAGCAGAAGATAAATGAGAAAATAGGATTCCCCTAAGTACCAATTGATAGTGAATGAACAAGGAGTTGTGTTGAGAAGCAAGCTTGGGTTTTATTTGGCTCACCAGGAAAGCATGCAGCATTCACTTAGTGACCTACATCTACTTGGAAATTAGGAATTATCCATAGCATCATGAGAGCAAATATTATCACAGATGCCCTACTTTTGTTGTTCTTTATATATTACAGTTTTTAAAAAAAATATCCTTTGACCACAAACATAAACCAATACAAAAGAAAAGAAAAACATGAAAGCAAATCCTTCAACTAAGTAACTGGGCTGGATTTCAGAGGCTAACTTCTGTGCTTCTAATTTCTTGCATGGATTCAGCTAATGCTTAACAGCCACCACAATCAATCTAGAAGAAGCTGTAGTGATACTGAGCCAAAGAGAAGGGGAAACTAACTTGTTTCCCGAACTAATTTCCTCTGCAGTCCTGTGAGGAGGAATAACCCCTTCCTTCTGAGCTTAAGTGAAATGTATGCTCACTTTGCATGAGTGGCATTAGGTAATTCGGTTTTGATGGACTGGTATCTGTGGTGCTGGAGGATAGCAAGAATCAGAGAGAAGGGAATGGTCTATAGGTACTGGACATATTTTGGGAAAAGAAAGATGAGAGAATTAGAGACAATATACTCAGAGAACGTATGTAAGAGAAAACCCAGGGAGACTTGGAAAAATTAATATTCTGGGACAGAATTAATGCCCAGCAGTATTTTTTTCTTTGCAAAAACTATTGTGTATGTAACTCTATACAGTCTATAAGGGCAGGTCAAGAAATGTTTCATAAAATCATAGAGACATTAATTAAATAAAAGTAGCAAATTGTGAAGATACTGCTTTTCTACATACCCTTACACAGTGTTTCCATTGAAGACTTCCCCAACAGATTCTGTGCTCTCAGAACGACACCACTTCAAAGGTGGTACATGTCCAGTGTTCCTTGAATTGGTGGGGGGGTGGGGGTGGCAGAAAGAAGTCTGAAGGGGAAATAGAAGGTCTCTAAGGTACATGGAGTCAGGCTTTCTAACAATATTCTTGTAGCCCAGCCCTTGCTACTTCAATGATAGATCCATTGTGCTGATGAAAGAAAATGCCTTGGCTCAAATTTCCGTAGCTTTTTCTCACCAATGCCATTTTCAACTTTCTTCAAACGTCTCCCGATTAAGCCCCATGATTTTCCTGTGTCATTTGAAAAAAAGTGTCATGATCACCCCTGTGGAGTCTCTGAAAACAGTCAACATGACCTTCTCAGCTAATTTCTCAGCTTAGAAGTTAACTGGTCCAGTGGATCTCCTGAGAAGTCATTGTTTTAATTGGATCAATTCTTTGAAGGCACTTAAAGGCTCCTCGTACAGCTGTTGGGTCAGCATGGAACTTTTAAATTCAATTCTTCAAACTCCCCAGTTACCTGATGGGACAAAGATGAGGTTATCTGCCTTCAGAGATTTGCCATCTCAGATCTCCTCTATAGGGTCAGATGGCCTAAGACAAGGATGTGACTGGGTGAATCTGTCTGCAGCCATCCACTGATCTAAGAGACCTGTTTAACTATATGTTGTTTGAAATAAACCCAGACACGCATAAACAGGAAGCCTGCTAGCAATAAGTGTTAACGTACCCTCTTACACAGCATCAATGCACCAAAATTAACTAGTCAACACTCTCCCATTTTGAGAGGTAGCATATGAGCAAAAGAAGCAGTGGTGCTGAAGGAAAAAAGTTCATACAGTGCTAAATGAATTAGCCAAAAACAAGGCTCCAGGAGTTGAGAGAATATCCATTGAAATGTTTTAGAAAGCTGAAAAGGCACTGGAAGCATTCACTGTATGCCAGAAAATTTGGAAGACAGCTAACTGGAAAACTGACTGGAAGAGATCCATATCTATGCCCATTCCAAGAAAGGTAATCCAGTAGAATGTTCAAACTGTAGAAGGATGTCACACACAAGTAAAATTTTGCTGAAGATCATCCAACAATAGTTGCAGCAGTACACTGACAGGGACCTGCCAGAAGTTCAGGTCAGATTGACTATGCCCCTGTGGATGATAATAAACTTTGAGAAGAATGGGAATTCCATAACACTTCGATTGTGCTCATTCGGAGCTGGCACATGGATAGCGTGTGAACAGAACAAAGGAAGACTACATGGTTTAAAATCAGTAAAGGTATGCATCAAGGTTGTATCCTCTCACAATACTTGTTCAATCTATATGCCCAGAAAATAATTGAGAAGCTGGATTATATGAAGATAATCAGCACCAGGATCAGAGGAAGGCTTATTAACAATCTGCAGTATGCAGCTGACACAACCTTGCTTGCTGAAAGTGAGGAATTAAAGCACCTGCTGATAAATATCAAGGATTGTAGCCTTCAATATGGATTACTACTCAATGTAAAGAAGGCCAAAATTTTCACAACTGGACCAATAGGTAATATCATGATAAATGGTGGAAAGGTTGAAGTTGTCAAGGATTTTGTCTTACTTGCATCTACAATCAATGATCATGGAAGCAGCAGTCAAGAGATCCAGGGATGTACCGCATTCGGTCAATCTGCTGCACAAGACCCTTTAGTGTATTGAAGAGCAAAGGTGTTACTTTGAGGATTAAGGTGTAACTGATCCAAGTCATGGTATTCTCCATCGCATCATATGCAGGTGAAAGTTGAACACTGAATAAAGAAGACCATAGAAAATAGACCCATTTGAGTTGTGGTGCTAGAGAAGAATATTGAATGTACCATGGACTGCCAAAAGGACAAACAGATCTGTATTGGAAGAAGTAAGGCCAGAGTGATCCTTACTGGCAAGGATGTGAGACTTCATCTTACATACTCTGGACAGTCAGGAGAGCTCAGTGCCTGGAGAAGGACCAGATAGTACAGTAGAGGGGCAAGGACAAAGAGAAAGAATCTCAATGAGATGGACTGACACAGTGGTTGCATCAATGAGCTCAGGCATGGGAACGATTGTGAGGATGGTGCAGGAAAGTGTAATGTTTTGTTCTGTTGCTCATAGGGTTGCTATGGGTCAGAGCCGACTCCATGGCACCTAACCATAATAAATCTTACAAAGTCTATACTGAAAATTCAGTGGGGGCATTCCTCTACTTTCAACATACCATTAGAAAGAGTCTACCTTTTAAAAACAATCTAGATCAGTTTTTTATCATTTAATTGGATAACATCAAAATTGTTAAGGCAAGTGTGGTAGTTACATAATTGCACCTCAACTTGATAAATTAGTGTAGGTGTGGAATGTAGGGGTGGAGCTTGATGATGCCTCCTTGTAGGTGTGGCCTTCTCATGAGAATTCTGGGAACTTCCTCTCTCTCTGCCTTCATCTTCCTGTTGACAAGCCATGCGGAGACTTGCTGAGACCTTCGAGAGCCCCTCTCTGTTTTCACTTTTCTGTTGATGAGATGCATTGAGCCACACTGATACCTGCTAGCGTCTTGGAGATAATTCCACTGCCACTGGATCCACCAGACTTTGTACCCACTGGCCTGTGATCTTCATGCATTTTGCATCATTACATGTGCTCCCTGAGTCTGAGAAGAGATTCATGGTCAAGTATCAGACATATAGGATAATCCAGACTTATGGACTTGATCTGGACTGGGCTGGGATGTTTCCTTGATATACAAATGCCTTTTGATATGAAGCTTTTCTCTATATATATAAGAATGTCTCTGGATTTATTTCCCAAGTCTACCTGGCCCGACACAGCAAGTCATTTGTTTTTCCTTTCTGTTTTTTTGTTTGTTTGTTTGTTTGAAGAAAGAGAAACATTATTGAGAAAATTACTTAACACCAACCTTGAGATTGAACTTCCAAAATGGAGTGTTACATGGCTTTTATTAAAGTCAATTTTTGAGAGAGCTTCACAAGATGAATACAATAACATTTCTGGTCTTTGAATCACCATTCACAAATTAAAAACAACAATCTGATATTACTCTTTGTGGCTTAGTGGCATCGTTTAAAATGCGAAACGTTTTAGCAAACACTCTGGGGTTGAGAGATAAATGTTAAAACATCAGTGGTCTCTGTATCTTGGTGCAAAACCAAAGTTAAATAATTAATGCCACATTTGTATGACTATACTCTTGCTCTTAAAATAGAGCAATTCATTTGGGTGGAGAAAGAAGCATCTATAATCTAGAGATCCAGGAAGTATTTTGTTTATATGTCCTACTTTTCATTTCAAACAGGTTTTATATTTGCAGTCAGGTGATAGTATGATGCTGAGATTTCAACCAATGTTAAAATCTCTGGACAAGCTAAGTTGCTTCCTCGTGGGTGAAAATGAGACAAAACCAAACAAAATCACCTTGACACAAGCCAACAGAATATTCTGACTTTGGACAAATCAGCGTAGTGGTAGCATGATGATAACACTTAAAATTCAAGGAGGCAGTTATTGGTTGTACTAGTCCTGTTTATCATAAGCTCTGTTGATAGGAGACAATTATCCATCTGATTTGATCAGCATAGACAGTCAAATCGCACAATGCAATGGGGAGATACTGTCCTGACTAGCTATACTGATCAAATCAAGAGAATAACTGCCAGATCGCCCCTTGACTTTATGCTGAGTAGATGCTGCCGTGGGGAATGGCTTAGATTCAAAGGCTCTGACTGTTTGAAGTTCCCCCCAAAGTCTGTTAATTGGAACTCTTTGAATGCTTTGGACAGTTAAAATTGCATAGTGTGACTTGGCTGGCTAATCAGTTCTCAGATCCCATAAATTCAATTATCTTCATATAGCGTGGGGGGAAATGTATTCATAATAATTATTTTAAAACATAGTGGTCTAGTCTGCTGCTAAAAACAAAGTAAAACAATGCATTTAGGTTAGTCAGCTAATCTTTCATTTGACAAAACAAGAAACAAAGAGGTGAATTTTTCAGCTCACAACTGTGTTTCAGACAAGGACCACATTGACAAGTCCCTTGGTTAGCAACAAGACTCCCCTCTTTTAAAAAAAATCATTTTATTGAGGGCTCTTACAGCTCTTACAACATTCCATACATCAATTTTATCAAGCATATTTGTACATATGTTGCCATCATCATTTCTAAAACATTTTCTATTTGTGCCCTTGGTATAAGCTCCTCTTCCCTCTCCCCCTCCTCCCGTTCCATCCTCATGAATCCTTGATAAATTATATATTGTTATTATTGTTTTGTATCTTACACTGTCTGTTGTCTCCCTTCACTCATATTTCTGGTATTCTTTCCCTTCGGGGGGTGGGCTGGGCTATATATCCAACCTTGTGATGGATTCCCCTTTCTCCTCCTTCTCCTTCCCTGACCATCCCATTAACCTCATGATATCCCTACTCCCACTACTGTTCCTGAGGGGTTTATCTGTCCTGAATTCCATGTGTCAAGAGCACCTATCTGTAGCAATGTGTGTTCTCCTGTCTAGCCAGATTTGTAAGGTAGAACTGGGTCACAGTAGTGGGTTGAGGGATGGGGCAAAATTCAGGAACTAGAAGAATGATGTGTGTTTCGTTGGTGCTGTATTGTACCTTGATTGAATCATCCCTTCCTTATAACTCTCCTTAATGTCAACAATTCACAGAAGATTAAGCAACAGTTTGGGTGCTATATTCTAATTTTACTCCAGATCAAAAAGCTAACCTGGTAAGCTTTTTAGATATATATCTTTCCCCCTAAAAAGTTGTGTTTTTAAATAAAATAAAGGGAAGTTACACTAAGCTGCTATTCATAAAGTTCTCAGTGGACAACCTTCCTAGTATGTCCTTAGTCTGGAAACTCTGCTAGTATGTTCTTAGTCTGGAATCTTCCTAGTATGTTCTTAGTCTGGAAACTCTGCAGAAACTTATTCACCTTGAGTGATCCTCTAGATCTTGGAAATACCAGTGAAATCACTCCCAGCATCACAGCAACATGCAAGCCTCCACAGAGCAGCTGACAGATCCATGACAACAACAATTGGTTCAACCTTCACAATGATTGTGAAGATGGCCAGTGGGTTTTTTTTTTTCCTTTTGAACATAGGGTTGCGATGAGTTGGAATTAACTTGATGATATCTAATGACAACACAGGGCCAACAGGGCCCAATTCAGTTAAAAGAGGAAAGTGTTCCTGGTTAATAAAACTAATGAACTCCAACCCAAGGAGGTGAAGTGCTATATAAAACCCAACAAAAAGATCCTCACTGTCATTGAGTGGATGTAGCCTCATAGAGATCCTATAGGACAGGGCAGAACTGTCTCTGTGCATTTGGTCTTTAAGGAAGTAGAAATTCTGACTTTCTTCCTCGGGGCAGCTGGTGGTTTCCAACTGCTGACCTTTAGGATCCCAGCCCAACTCTTATCCACTCTGCCACCAGGTTCCAGTATGCCACATATCTTAGTTTATTATCAAGAATGATCCTTTCTAGTCCAAAACACAAAACCAAGTCAACATTGGTTAGAATCTTCTGTTGTTAGGAAGAAATGCTTATGCCAAACCACACACACAAATATATCAAGTATAAATATATATATATACACACATACTAAATAATACTATATATACACTAAGGAACTATATATATACACATACATACATACATACATACTTAGTAATTCTATCTACCTATCTCCCCTGAAGTCTATTGCTGTTAGGTGCTGTCGATTCAGTTGTGATTCATAACAATCCTATGTGCAGTAGAATAAAACACCACCCTGTCTAAATGGTTCTTATCTTTGAGCTCATTGTTCCAGCCACCATGTCAATCTAAGGTATATTACCCATCAAAATAATTAATTATAATAGGTTTTTTATTATTAATTCTAGAAAGTTCATAATATTCTTTAGGCAGATGACTGCTTGATTTTGGCTTAATCTTTCTGTATGAGAGAAAGATGACGTTTTCTACTCACATAGAGAATTACAGTCTTGGAAACTCACACGGGCAATCCTACGCTCTCCTGCAGGTTCACTGTGAGTCAGAATGGATGGCAGTGAGTTTTCTGGATTACTATCGAAGGAGATAGGAACACTGACAAAAACTGAACCAGCCTAGTCTTTATTCCTGAATCAGCTGTAACAAAACTATCATGTCAGATTCCATGAGCGATTATTTCATTTACTGGTCAGGGGATCATATTCCAGGAAACATGCAATCAAATCACTTCATGCCAAACCTGGGAAATTTTAGAGGTCTAAAAAGTTTCCCATGGTCAAGGGAAAAGTAGAAAAGTACCCAAGGAGAAAGGAGAATGATGCCTGATAGGCAGCAAAAACTAAATAGGGGGCAAGGAGAGAAAGAGAAGGAGACTTTAGTGAAGGACACTTCTCAGTGTGAATTTAGAGGAGCCTAGGGCCAATTACAAAATCGGAAGGCGAGGTCCCTAAGATTCCCCTCACTTCTGAAATCACCACCATGTTCATAAGGTTCCAAAACCCACCTCCTTCAGATTGATAACTCTCTAGAAAGACTCAGTTGCTATACTCATGAATACTTTTTCTAATATGAAAAGGATACATAATCAGATCAAAGAAAGAGACACATAAGGCACATTGTCCAGAAAGTATCCAAATATGACAAGTCCATTGTCCACTGTGTTAGACCTTAAATGCTGAGCACTAAATGTGTGGAACGCTATGATTATAGTGACAGCCCAAGATCCATATTGAGTCTCCACATGGTTTAAGCCTCCATTGTATTCCTTCTGACTATTAACCAGCAATGTCAATAGCCTTTACTTCAGGCAGAGTATGTTAGAAAGCAGATTATTACCACTCTCCTAGCCAGTCCTGGCAGGGCAGTCTAGTGCTGCTTAGGGATTTTCTTGCGCATGTCTTTAAAAGAACTTTGAAATACTTGGGTCACAGAGTCAAAAGGTACATCCTGACTGCCTAGGTCAGAAAGCTTGAGCCAATCCGGTAAGCTCTTCTGTCTAGAATAATGTCAGGGTCCCAATCATGCTCCCACTCCACTGCTGTATTCCACCTGCAGCTGTGATGAGTGATAACCTGTCATGCTTTTGTCTCTGGTTCTTTGCTCTCCCATGGGCTGTTGCCTTGAAGGCTCCCTGTAAATCATTGGACGCCATTGTGACCTAGTGACCTCCCTCATCTGGATTATGTGTCTGTCTTTTTGTTGTCTTTGTCTTATTTAAGACTTAATATATGTTCTCAATAAATAATATTCAAGTTTGGGGCCTCTTTTGTCACCCACAATACTTCTCTCCATGTTGAGATATTCCTTTATGAGAATTGATGTGTGATCATAATATACAGTACATTGTCAAGCAGGGTAACTCACCAAAGCTTTCTTGTTCAGAGTTTTACTAGGCATGATTGATGGATTTCTTTGATGCTTGATTTCAGTCTCTAAGTCATTTGATATTCCCAACCTAAAAGCCTAGTGCCCAAAGATACAATGGGAGTCCCAGTTTTGCGAAATGTATAACAGATATAATCTGATCACAGTTTAAAATAAATGGGGTGATCCTGCCCCATTCTCTAGGGTATCTTACCAGCTCCCACTCTAAGACATTTTAAAAGGTATTACATACAAGAGGGATTGTTAAAGTTCATGTGGGAAATTCCATTGTCTTTCAATGCCACTTTTGAGTGAACTTGCTGAAGTGCCCCTGTAGATTACAACCCAGAAACTGAGGACAAGCTTTTCCCTTTGGGAAAAGCTCATTTCTTTACTAAACATAAATAAATGAACCATTCATTTCACCAAATCTATATTGAGAACCATCTTATACCCATTATTGTTGTGAAGCATAGTAGAATGCAAAAAAGAAAAAAGAGCAGCTGATTACACTATGTAGGTGCTTAGTAGTTATTTTCCATTATTTAGCACAACAACCAATTGGGATGATTATTATTATCATCGGCATTTCATGGAGGAGAAAGGTGTAGCTTAGAATCCATTAAGTCACTAAGTTGTTAAGAAGTGCAGCCTGATTTCAAGAAGCCCTCAAAAAGAATTACATAACAAACGTGCTAGTGAAAATGTGCCATCTGGAAACCTCCATCCGCGACTCATGTGAAGCTAACAGTAATACATGCCAAAGGCAGACGAGATCAAGAGATTGTCTATGGAAAATATGGTACTGAAGACAACATTGACAACTGGCTAGGAATTAGGTAAGCAGAGAAGTAGAAAGGAACAGATCACGTAAGGGAAATATCGTGTGCAGATGCAGACACATGAATCGGTTCAGAATATGTGACATTGGAGAAGGGTTTGAGAAGTAACCTAGGAGTGGATTACACAAGCAATAAAGCATGAAAGCGTTAGTTTATGCTTCAAGTTCTAAGTGATATTAGAAGCTCTGACGTTGTTTCCAACGCATAGCAACCACATATACAACAGAGCCAAACCATGAGCAGTCCTGTAGGAGCCTCACAATTGTTGTTATGTTCCGGCCCATGCGGGCAGCCACTGTATCAGCCCATTTTTGTTGAGGGTCTTCCTCTTTTTGGCGACCCCTCTACTTTACCAAGTGTGACGTCACTCTACAGGGACTTTTGTCTCCTGATCATATGTCCAAAGTAAGGGAGGTGGAAGTCCCACCATCCTTGCTTCTAAGGATTATTCTGCTGTCCTTCTTCTCGGGGCAATTTAGTTGTTCTTTTGGCAGCTCCTGGTGCTTTTAATATTCATCAGCACCACAATTCATATGCATCAATTCTTCTCCAGTCTTCCTTCCTCAAGGTCAACTTTCACATGCTTGTGAGACAATTAAAAATATCATGGCATGGGTTAGGAACACCTTAGTCCTCAAAGAAATATCCCTCCATTTCATTATTTTTAAAGAGCTCTTCTGCAGCAGATTCACCCAATGCAATGTGTTCTTTTATCTCTTAACTGCTGCTTCCATATACATTAATTGTGGATCTAAACAAGATGAAATCCTTGACACATTCAATCTTTGCTTCCATTGATCATGATGTTACCTACTGAACCAGTTGTAATTACTTTGGTTTTCTTTACAGCATAAGGTTTACATTGACTTGTAATCTATAGTGAAGGTCGTAATCCTTGATCTTCATCAACAAGCTCTCCAAGCCCTCCTTCATCATCACAAAGGTTGTGTCCTCGCCAAATTGCAGGTGTTAATAAGTCTTCCTCAAATTCTGATGCTGTTTGTTCTTCTTCCTATAGTTCAGCTTCTCTGAATACTTGTTCAATATATAGATGAAATAAGTAGGGTGAAAAGAGACAAGCCTAAAACACACTTTTCTTGATTTTAGACCATGGAATATTCCTTTGTTCTGTTTGCACAATTGCCTCATAATGCATGTACAGATTATGCATGAGCACAACGAAGTGTTCTGGTATCACCTTTCTTCTCAAGACTGCCAATAGTTTGTTATGATTCACATAGTCCAATGCTTTTGTTTAGTCAATAAAACACAACTAACCATCTTTCTGGTATTCTCTGTTTTCAGCAAAGGTCCATCTGATATCAGCAATGATGGCCCTTGTCCACGTATTCTTCTCAAGTCAGCCAGAATTTATGCTAGCTCCCTGTCAAGGAACTGCTGCACCCATTGAATGATCTTCAGAAATATTTTACTTCCGTGTTACATCAGTGATATTGTTCTATAATATGAACATTGGGTCACCATTCTTGAAGATGAGTTGAGATATGGATCTCTTCCAGTCAGTTGGCCAAGTAGCTGTCTTTCACATTTCTTGGCATAGGCTAGTGAGTGTCTAGTGCTTCACCATTTTGTTAAAACATTTCATTTGGTATTCAGTCAATTCCTGAAGTTCTTTTTGTAGTTAATAACTTCAGCCAAACTTGAAATTTTTCCTTCAGTACCATTTGTGCTACCTCTTGACAGGGTGGAATGATGACTAGTCCTTTTTGGTACAGTGACTCTGTGTATTCCTTCCATCTTCTTTTGACACTTCCTGCAGCATTGAATATGTTACCCAAGTAATCTTTCAATATTGCTACTCAAGGCTTGAACTTTTCCGTTTTTTTCAGTTTAAGATAGCTGAGTATAGTTTTTCTTTAAATTTTCTAATCCTAGGTCTTTGCATATTTTATTACAATGCTTCAGTTTGCCTTCTCAATCTGCCTTTTGGAGTTTTTGTTCAGCTCTTTTCACCATGTCTTCCATTTGTCTTAGCTCATCTATGATTAAGAGCAATTTCAGAGTCTCTTCTGACATTCATTTTGGTCTTTTCTTTCTTTCCTCTCTTTTTAATTACTTTTTAGTTTTTACATGCATGATGCTATTTTTATCATCTTGTCTTCTGTCATTAATGTCCAATATGTCAAATATGTTTCTGAGATATTCTCAATCAGGTGGGAAATAGTCAAGGTCATATATTGGCTTTTGTAGATTTACTTTAATTTTCTTTTTTCTTTTTTTTTTTTTAACTTTAATTTTCTTCTGTTTCAATCTTAACTTAGATATGAGCAATTGATATGTGTTCTATAGTCAGCTCCTGGCCTTATTTTAGTTATTCAAATTGACTTCCTCTATTGTATCTTCTCACAAATGTAGTCAATTTTCTTTCTATTTATTCTATCTGGAGATGCAACATTTTGTGTTGTTGAAAAGGGGTATTGGTGATGAAGAAGTCATTGGTCTTGCAAAATTCTGTCACTGAATCTCTAGCTGCATTTCTGTCACCAAGGCTACATTTTCCAACTTCTGTTCCTTCCTCTTTCTTTCTAACTTTTGCATTCCAATCACCAATCATTATTAATGCATCTTGATTTTATGTGCGATCAATTTCAGACTGAAGACGATAGTAAATATCTTCACTTTTTGCATCACTGGCTTTAGAGATATATGCATAAATTGAATAGTAGTTGTAGTGACTGAATTTCCTTGTATTAGGATAGATTTTATAATATTACAGAGAGTATTGTATTGGTTCTTTTGACAATAAATGCAATGCCATTCTTCTTGAATTTGTCATTCCTGGCATAGTAAATAATATGGTTGTGTGATACAAAATGATGAATACTAGTTTATTTCAGTTTACTAATGCCTTGGATATCAATCTTGATAGATTACACTTCATTTTTTTATGACTCCAAATTTTCCTAGAGTCATATACTTCATCCATTCCAAGTTCCAATTGTTCAGTGATATTTGAAGTGGCTTCTTTGAATTTTGAGTAATGCTCCATCAACAAATGTAGATCCAGAAGACTTTATTCCTTGCCTACATTTATGCTTGATTCTACTTTGCCAAGGTTGCTCTTTCTTAGTCGTATTTTGAGTGCCTTCCCATCTGTGGGACTTATCTTCTGGTATTGTTTCACTGCTAGTCCTAAGGTTTTCCGTGGCTCTTTCCTCAGAAGGAGACAGCCTATTCCTTCTTCATAGCCTAGTCTTAATCTGGAGGATCTTCTGAGATCTGTTCATCTTGAGTGATCTTGCTAGTATTTAAAATACCAGTCACCTAGCTTTCAGCATCTGATCAACATGCAAGCTGCTATAGTACAAAAAACTATGTGATAAGTGGATATTAAATAATCTGAATAGGAAATGAGCATTAACTTTTTTTACAATAATTAGAGGAAAGTTAATTTGGCAACAGTTGCAGGATACATTATAGAAATGAGGAACTGGAGGCAGATGTAACTATTAGCACATTATTAGGATATGTTTCTCTATGAAAAAGAACTGCCCTATAATCTGCCTTACACAGAGGCAGGTAGGCAGTAGAGGGCAAATAATTTAAGATGGACAATAGAGGAATAGAAACTATCTAAATAGGAGTCCATCTTGTGAGAATGTTTTATTTATTATATAGGGATTCCTACAATCAACTCTAGATTTACAAGGAATTGAAGTAGACTTAACTATATGAGAGAAAACAGCACTCCTTCCAACAGGGTATGAAAAACTGATGGATGACAAAAATAGTTTTAAAATTAAGACATGTATAACAGCATAAGTGGTGACTGAGAAAAGTGACAAGAGATTAAAGTGAAGACCCCATGGAAGAAAGCCAGACGAAGACCAGTAAAAGGAAATGAAGAAGCAAATCATGTGGACCACGGAAAATATTGCCTGACAGTCAGAGCTATGGGATGATGTAGGCTCCCAAGGGAAGCTGTAGAAATGTCATCCATCAGGATTTTCAACGTGAGTTTGAACAAAGCAATAAAACATCTGCTGTGAGAGCAATTTTGCATCTGCATGAAAAGATAGCATGGTCAAGTGGATCATTTTCCCTACTAATATATTTGAATCCACACTAACTTAAGTCAAAAATCAAAATAACATTGACCTATGTGACAGCATTTTCTACACATCCTGCAGGGAGAATGCTCTCAGACACTCACATACCCCTTCTGTTAGTTACCGTGGTTGCTGTTTATAAGATGAACATTCTCCAGCTGTCTCAAGCAATGCCCCTCGTCTTCTGACTCTCATCAGTTGACCTGAGTTCCTATTTCTCAGAGGAAAGAGATATTCTCCCTCCATCACTCAGTCTCCTTCTCTCTATCTCTCTCACACATATTATTTTACTTGTTCTTTGTGGCGGACTCTATTGGCTACTCACCCAATTACTTACCTCTCCTTTTTCATTATAGAATCCAGCTCTTTTCTATGCGACATAGTCATGTATAGGGTGGGAGGACACACATTCTGCAGCCTCAGCCAGTATGTGTCATATTCTCTCAAATTCTTCCTCACAGTGATACTTTTAGTAATGAACGTGGCACACAATTATGATCACAGGCATTAGAAGCCAGTCTGTTAGAAAGAAAACATATGGATTTTTTTCTCTCTCTAAAAGTGCATTAGATCCATCAAGCTATTTGTATTATGATCACCAATATTTAACTGAAAAATTCATGGACCGTTTTTCAGTTCTTGTGCAGGTTGACATTTTCTTGATATGGGCTTGCTTACTCTCTATCGGATTATTACTTTCATTATCTTGCTATATTACCCACTGCAGTACACTGCTTGATTTCCATGAACATTGTTACTTCCATGAACATTGATTGTGGATCCAAGCACAATGAGATTTTTGAGAACGTTGATCTCTTCTCCTTTTACCATGGTGTTGTCTAATGGTCTAGTTGGGAGGAGTTTTATTTTCTTTCCATTGTAATTTATGCGGCTTCTGTCTTTGATTTTTGTTGACAACTACTTGAAGTACTCATTGCTTTTAGTAAGATCAGTTTTATCATCTGTAGATCACAGATTGTTAATCAGCCATGTTCTTCTTGAATTATCTGTTCCGCAATAAGGGTGAAAGAGCACAGCACTGATGCACACCTTTGCTGACTTTATTCCTTTGGTATTCTTGAAGGACTGCCTCGTACACTAGGCACAGGCTCCACAGGAGCACAATGAAGCATTCCAGAATTCCCACTCTTCTCAAAGTTGTCTGTAGTTTGTTCCAATCCACAGGACTGAATGCCTTTGCCTAGTCAATTTAATGCAAGTAAACACCTTTTTGATATTCTCCACTTTCAGCCAAGATACATTTGGTGCTAGCAATGACATTTTAGTTCCCTGTCCTCTTTTGAGTCTGGTTTCCAGCTGATAGAATCACATAGTGCTGGCATTTCCAAAGTCCTGATCATCTCATTCCTGGTAAAATATTGAATGACTTCCTTTAATTTTAAGAGCTGCAAGTCTTCAAGGTTAAATGGGAGATATTTTATTTAATAGCTATTTCTTCACACAGCATTCTGAAATCAACATAAACATAATTTTCATTATTTCATTTCACAATTAATCAATATTAGGAAGCACATTAGTCAGCAGCTATTTTTGGTTGAAGAAGCACTTTTATCATACAGCATATACCTTTCCTGTGGTGTATCTATGATACATCATAGGCCACAAAATAATCTGCTTCTATATACACATACCTTCTCTTGTTTAAGTAGAACAAAAAGTCATTGGGCATAGCTTCCCCTCACATGTCATACACATATGCTAAGAAGTAATTCTAATTTGGAATATTAGTTGTTTCCTCTAACAAATAAATTCACAGGCCTGGAAGGGGAGACTGCTTTACATAGAATGCTCAGGTGACATTTAAGTCAAAATTCACTCAATGAGATGGAGAAACGCACGTTAAGCCGAATGAACGAAAAGGGCAAAGGCTCTGAGGTTTGTTTAAAAACAAAACAGAAAGAAGGTCAGTGTGGCTAAACATGCACAATAGAGAGAAGGGTGGGATAAACATTTGACGAGGAAGACAGAGGCTGGCTGGCTCCTATAGAATCTTGTTGCGAATGCAAGAAGATGACATTTCATATTAAGGATACACCATAAGTTTGGTATGGTGGAAATTGCATTTTAAAAGGTTCTCTCTAGTTGCTTAGATGGTGAGAGAGCAGCCGAGGAACAATTATGAAGTAAAAACTCTTAAGTTAAACTATTACAGACAGATTAAAATAGGTCACAGTAGGGTCAAACCAATAGACGTGTTGGGAAATGATTAGATATGGGATATACATACATGTATGTATGTGTTTAAGTTTAGGAGACATTTACAATACAATATGCGGGAGGACATATGATACAATCTGTGGATTAGAAACAGTATTCTTCACTTGCTTTGTGAAGAATGAGCAGGTAAGCTAGAGAACTGTGGTAATGAAGAAGTTGGAGATGAGGTAGGAGATAGAGAGAATGGATCAAAGTGGAGATCAATCTACAGAGCAGTGAAAGAAAGGCATAGGTGGCAGTGAGAGGAGATGGTTAGATATATATTTTTTTCATAGTGATGTCATTGTTCCCAAGAAATTTGGTCATGAAGGTAACTAGATAAATAAGGCAGGAGTACAAAGGTCCTGCCATATCAAGAGCTTTATAAACACGAAATGTTCAATTATGCATGCATGCTTTTTAGGAATAATCTATACGGAGGGAAAATTGATAAATTAGGAGTCAAAGAGTATAATTTAGAAAGAAAACATTGGTGAGAGAAGATAGGACCTATCAAAATGCATGGGGAAAATTTTTCTGTAACTAAAGAGATTTTTTTTCTCCATAGAATTTTCATTTTATTGAGAAAATATATAATTTGTTTTTTTAAAAAC
The DNA here is from genome assembly GCF_000313985.2 of Echinops telfairi. Classification (NCBI taxonomy): domain Eukaryota; kingdom Metazoa; phylum Chordata; class Mammalia; order Afrosoricida; family Tenrecidae; genus Echinops; species Echinops telfairi. Next base: position 81,156,954 of record NW_022103915.1, on the reverse strand, counting down.
CTTACCTATTAGGATTTTCTTTCCCCTATGAAGATATTTCATGGATCGGCTTTCTATAATGTATTTTAAGCTTTAGAAACCACTTGGGAAGGTGTCTGAGATTAGATGCGACAGTGATACTGAGTGGTCAAGTGGGCCTTGGTCCCATAGAATCCTAGTAATGTAATTAATGAGCCCTGGTAACATAGTGGTTAAATGTTGGGCTACTAACCATAAAGTCAGCAGTTCGAAACCACCAGCAGGTCTGTGGGAGAACAACATTGCTTTCTACTCCCATGAAGAGTTAGTCTCGGAAATCTACGGGGGAAGAGATTTTTTTTAAGTGATTGCAAATGAAATATAAGTTTGGTGACTAGAAGATGGTAGCAAAACAAATTTAATATGACTATTAGGGGAGAAGAAAATGGTATAGTATGTTTGAAGAAAGGAGAAAGTTATAAAACTGTAATTTCCAAGATTAGGGAAATAAACCTATAAGGAGCAGCCAGTGGGTTTGAACCACCAGTCCTGCAGTTAGCAGTCCAATGCTTCCCAACTGTGTATACCACCAGAACCTCTAGTGGGAAGTAGCTCAAAACACACACACATGCACACACACACATTCACATTCATTGCCATCGAATCAATACCAACTCATAGTGACCTTATAGGACAGGGTATAATTACTCCTGTGAGTTTCCGAGACCAAAACTCTTTGTTTGAGTGGAAAACCTCATTTTTCTCCAGAGGAGCAGCTGGTAGGTTTGAACTACTGACCTTGCATATCACAGCCCAAAGTATAAAAACTACACCATGAAGGTTCCTTGTAGGAATTAAAAATAGTAGTTAATGTCTGTTTGAGGAAACTGGACATGAATTTAGAGTTCAACCCATGAACAACTTTTTTCCAACAAGATTCTCTGGATTTCTAATTTTTTAATTTTATTTTTTGTTTGTTTGTTTTTAAATCATTTTATTGGGGGGCTCGTATAACTCTTATCACAATCCATATATCCATCCACTGTATGTCAAGCACATTTGTACATTTGTTGCCATAATCATTTCCAAAACATTTCCTTTCTACTTGAGCCCTTGGTATAAGCTCCTCATTTTTCCCCTCCTTCCCTGCTCACCCTTCCCTTATGAACCCTTAATGATTTATAAATTATTATTATTTTGTCATATCTTACACTGTCCAATGTCTCCCTTCACCCCTTTTTATGTTGTCCATCCACCACGGTTATATGTAGATCCTTATAATCAGTTCCCCCTTTGTATCCCACCTTCCCTCCACCCTCATAGTATCACCACTCTCAGCACTGGTCCTGAAGGGATCATCTGTCCTGGATTCCCTGTGTTTCCAGTTCCTATCTGTATCAGTATACATCCTCTGGTCTAGCCAGATTTGTAATTTAGAATTGGGATCATGATAGTGGGGGGAGGGGAGGAAGCATTTAGGAACTAGAGGAAAGTTGTATATTTTATCATTGCTTCACTGCACCCTGACTGGCTCATCTCCTTCCCATGACCCTTCTGTAAGGGATGTCCAGTTGCCTACAGATGGGCTTTGGGACCCCAATCTGCACTCACCTCTTTCACAATGATATGATTTATTGTTCTTTGATGCCTAACACCTGATCTCTTCGACACCTCGTGGTTGCATAGGCTGGTGTGCTTCTTCCATGTGGGCTTTGTTGCTTCTTAGCTAGATGGCCGCTTGTTTACCTTCAAGCCTTTAAGACCCCAGACGCTATATCTTTTGATAGCCGGGCACCATCAACTTTCTTCAGCACATTTGCTCATGCACACATTTGTCTTCAGCAATCATGTCAGGAAGGTGAGCATCACGGAATGCCAATTTAATAAAACAAAGTGTTCTTGCATTGAGGGAGTAATTGGGTGGAGGCCCAAAGTCCATCTGCTACCTTTATACTAAACCTATAAATATATGCACATAGATTCAACAGGAATAGAGAAGATAAGCACATTGAGGAGTATAAGGAGGCACGTGAATACAATAGTGACAGTGAGAATTGAGGGCAGCTATCAGGAACTCAGACATGTCTGACCAGCGTCAGGTGGTAAGAAGGAAGCTAGAGAAGGTCAGATATGGCTCTACATGCCATTTTCTTACTCATTGACACTAACAGCAGAAGGCCTGCTGAGTTGTGGGATGACATTGAGAATATCATAAATGAAGAAAGCAAATTGTTAAAGACAGGAAAGAAAGAAAAGATCAAGGTATATGTCAGAATAGACCCCGTAACTTGTTCAAATGGATGATATGGTGAAGCAAAATAGCTAAAGAGAAAATTTCAAAGGCCATTTTGAAAAGATAAAGCAGAGTATTATGAAATGTGCAAAGACCTAGAGTTAGAATGAATTACAAAAGGGAAGAACACACTAAGCATATCTCAAGCTGAAAACTTGAAAGAAAAATCCAAGACACAAGATGAAATATTAAAGGATTCCATGGTCAAAATATTGAAAGATGCAGGAAACATCAAAAGAAGATGGAAAGAATACACAGAAATACTGTACCAAAAAGAGCTAGTCTCCATTCAAATCATTTAAAGAGGTATCATTTGAGCAAAATCCAATGGTATTGAAAGATGTCCAAGCTGCATTGAAGACATAAATGAAAAACAAAACTCCAGGACTGGATGGAATACCAATGGAAATGTTTCAACAAGCTGACAAAGCACAGGAAGCACTTACTCATCTATCAAGAAATCTGGAAAGCTACATGACAAAATGACTGGAAAGGATCCATATTTGCACATATTCCAAAGAAACGTGATCTACCAGAATGGGCAAAGTATAGAGTAGTATCATTGATATTACATGCAAGTAAAATTGACTGAAAATCATTATACAACAGTTTTAGCAATACCAAAAATAAAACAAAAACTTCCTGCCATTCAGGATCTTAATAACCCTATGGGGCAAAGTAGAACTGACCTTGTGGGTTACAGACACCGTCACTCCTTGTCTTTATCCCACAGTTAAATGTCAATTTAACTGTCCCACGGATAAGTCAATTTCCTTTTAACAGGAAAAGTATTGCAAAGCCAGACCATATGATGTAAACTCTAAAACACAAGCTGAGATATAAGCATCCTTGTTGTGTGGCTTTTTGCCAGTTCTGTGCTGCCATCTCCAACCAGTTGAAGTCTTTTTCTCCAGCTGTAGCACAGGGGGAATGTGATGGTTATGCTAAGATGTTCTGTGTAGGAGATGGGTACTCCACACGAGAGAGCTGTGATTTAACATATAGTCAATGATTTCCTATTTGGGGTCCATTTCCATCTATCCTCGATTAATTATCAGCAAAGTATCTATGTTTCCTGCCTTGTGGGTCATTTTTTACAAAACTATCCCAACTTGCATATCCTTTTTCATTCTCAGGACACTAATTTTTATCATAATGGTTTTGTTTCAACTTGGATGGGCCAATATTTTCACTGGCTTGGCTGTTAAGATATAATAATGCCCCAATTGGCAGGAAATTTTGGAAGAAAGATCCTTGGCCAACTAACTGGAAGATTTTCATATGTATATCCATTCTAAAGAAAGGTGACCCAACAGAATCTTCAAATTATACAACAATATCATTGATATCACAGGCAAGCAAAATTTTGTTGAAGATCATACAACAACCATTGAAGCAGTACATTGTCAGGGAGCTGCAGAGGTCCAGGCCAGACTCGTTCAGAAGAGAATTTGGAATAAGGAATATATTGCTGATATCAGATATTGGCTGATAGCAGAGAACACCAGAAAGATGTTTTTGTATGTTTCATGGACTATGCCAAAGTGCTCGACTGTGCGGATCATAATAAACTCTGGATGACCTTGAGCAGAAGGGGAATTCATGAACATTTCCTTGTGCTTCTGTAGACCTTGTACATGGATCAAGAGGCAGTTGAGCTTTCCTCTTGTCCCGCTGTCATGTTTGGGCTTCAGTCAGATTTTGGTAATTCCTCTCAGCTACATTGCCCTTGATCAAGTCACACCAGGCATTCCATTCCCTCCTCACCATCACTTTTAGATCACTTTTTGTTCCCTTGTCCTTGGGTTTGTTG
>NW_022103915.1:81148751-81151579 GCF_000313985.2 Echinops telfairi | reverse complement strand
AGCAACAAAGCCCACATGGAAGAAGTACACCAGCCTGTGTAATCATGAGATGTCAATAGGATCAGGTATCAGGTATCAAAGACCCAAAACAAAAAATCATATCAATGTGAATGAGGAGAAGGGTGGAGTGGACAACCACAGCCAATCTGTAGACAATTGGGCCTTCCCTCACAGAAGTAGCACATGGAAGAGTTAGGGTGCATGATATCACTGATGAAACATACAACTTTCCTCTAGTTCTTTAATGTTTCCTCTCCACCCCCACCCCCCACTATCATGACCCAAATTCTAACTTAAAAATCTGGCTAGACCAGAGCATGTACACTGGTACCGATAAGAACGTGCAACTCAGGGAATTCAGGACAGATAAACCCCTCAGGACCAATAATGAAAGTAGTGATACCAGAAAGGTAAGGGTGAGGGGAGAAAAAGGGAACCGATCACTATGATTGACATGTAACCCCCTCCCAGGGGGAAGGCCAACAGAAAAGTGGGTGAAGGGAGACAGTGGTCAGTGTAAAACATGAAAAAAATATATATATATATATATATATATTATCAAGAGTTCATGAGGGAGACAGGGTGGATGAGGGGGGAAATGAGCTGATACCAAGAACTCAAGTAGAAAGAAAATATGATGGCAACCTATGTAAAAATGTGCTCCACACAATGGATTGATGTATGGATTGTGATAAGAGCTATAAGAGCACCCAATAAAATGATTTTTTTTAAAAAAAAACAGACAGTTGTGCAAAGAGAATAAGGGAATATTGCATGGTTTAAAATCAGGAGAGGTGTGCGTCAGGGTTGTATCCTCTTACAATACTTATTCAATCTGGAGCAAGTAAGCAGAGAAGCTGGACTATAAGAAGAAGAATGGGGCATCAGAATTGGAATTGGAGGAAGGCTTATCAATAACCATCAAAATGCAGATGACACAACCTTGTTTGCTGAAAGTGAGGAGAAATTGAGGCAGTTGATGATGAAGATTAAGGATTACAGTCTTCAATATGGATTACAACTCAGGGTAAAGAAAACTGAAATTCTCATATCTGGCTCAACTGGTAACATTATGATAAATGGAGAAAAGATCAAAGTTGTTAAGGATTTACTCTTTCTTGGATCTATAATCAATGCTCCTTTAAGAAAGTTAAGAGATCAAATGATGCATTACTTTATGTAAATCTTCTGAAGGACTAAGGTTATTATTTTGCAGACTAAGGCAGAAAACATTGAATATACAATGGACTACCAAAAGAAGCAAATCTGTTTTGGCAGAAGTACAACCAGAATGCTCCCTAGAGGAAGAGGTGGCGAGAATCCTTCTTAAGTGTTTGGATATTTTGTCAGAAGAGACCTGTTCCTGGAGAAGGGCATCATGCTTGGTAAAGTAGGGGAACAGTGAAAATGAGGAAGATCCTGGATAAGATGGATTGACATATTAGCTGCCACAATGAGTTCAAACATAGTAACCTTGTGAATATGGTGTAGGATGGGGAGGAGTTTTGCCCTTGTGTCCTTTTGTATGTAGATTGCTAAGTCAGAACTGACCCTATAAGAGCTAACATCAACGTAAGGAAATCTTTACAATAATGGCATATATATATATATATATATATATATATATATATATATATATATATATACAACCTTATTGTTAGCAGTTCAATGTTTATCTCAGCACTGTGGCTCCTTTTAATGACAGTAGAAATGAAATGAAAGAAAAATTATATTAGTAGGGTCAATGGGTTGGAAGTCTAGATGATATCAAAAGATTGCTCCAGTGAGAGAACGTGAGGAAGGAGCTGGAAGTCTCAGGTGGTAGTGTCAGACTTGGATGTTTGCAACTAAAATTTACAAGTGGTTCCATTTCTCCTGGCTGAAGGTGTGATATAGACCTTGATGTAAGTGGAATGAATAAAAGTAAACTAGAAACACAGATAGCAAAGTACTGGACGGGTCATCCATTTGCATGTTGGAAAATGAGAGCGATTCAAGAGCTGGAAGCATGAGAATGAATAAAAGCCATAGCCCAAAGTTTTCAAATTAATGAGAGAAAGTCACAAGTCTGATACGGCAAGGGGAAGGGTATACAGGGGATACAATTAGACAGCATACATATCTAAGAGAAGAAAGCAGTGTGTTTTGAATTATTTTGGAATTAAAGAACAATACAAAGGAAGCAAAGCAGACATGGACTTCACTGTATTGGAATCTAGTGAGGACGAAAGGTGTTAACCAAATAAATTAATACATAATTTTAAACTCTGACAATTAATGCACAGTACAGGTCACTGTGAAAGTCTCTGTGAAAGGAAAAAATATATACAGTGACCGAGTGTCCAGTGCAATGATGGTCAGTGCTCTTGAGGGTGTGATAGTTGAAGACAACCAAAGAATTCATAGTAATTAATGGCAAATGATGGTTGCAGAAGAAAGTGACAACACAGAATTAAAAAATAAGTATGCTAGGGCAATTGTCCTGAGAACTCAGGCAATGTTTGAGTTCTGAAAGTGATAGGCATCACACCCTAAGGATTCTAGCCCAATGGGAAGGAAACTGCTCCATAGGGCATGGAGATATGAAGAGAAAATGAGCCAGGGCTAAGAATATTGTGAAACAAATGGCATATAAAACTAAGCAAATAAGAAAACCAGAGGAGTGGAGGTTGCAGTGAAAAAGTGGGAGTATATCCTTCTGAATTGTGAAAAATTGTGAAGAAATATCATCATAGGATTACCAATAGGACCTTGAATAAGACGTGCAAATGAATTTACCAGTTGGATGTCTGGTAGTTTGACGAACGTCAAAATAACTTCATAATTCA
>NW_022103915.1:81147285-81148651 GCF_000313985.2 Echinops telfairi | reverse complement strand
CAGGTTAAGATCATAAGTCCATATTAGCCTATATGTCTGATACCATTTTATAAAGTCCTCTTCAGACTCATGCAACACATGCAATGAAGCTGAATGCAGGAAGATCACAGCCCAGTGGGTGCAAAGTCTTGTGGATCCAGTGGCAGTGGAAGCATCTCAGCACTGGCAGGGGTCTACACATGGCTCTTCCAGCTGCAGATCTCTAGTGTAGCTCCATGTGTCTTCTCAACAGGAATGTCTCTCTGGGAGTGTCTCATCTCAGTGTCCCACCTCCAGGGAGCTATTTATCTCCTGAGAGCCTCCAAATGAGGTCATCAAGCTGTGACCCGATTGACAGGCTCTCCACCCCTTCACTCTTAAGTCTCAAATTGACAACAGATTATGTAACTAACAAAGATGTGATAAAGTAATATATTCTGAATAGAATTGCTTACATTCTGAATCTCAGTTTCCCTGCAAATAAAATGGGAATTATAACTCTATCTTGAATAGCTATTGTGAGACTAGCTATAACATGTAACATTTAGCAGAGCACTCAGAATATAATAGAAAATTAAAGATAGTTGTATAAATTATTATATTTATATTTTCTATATGTTTACTGTTAGTAATACTAAATACAGTTTTGATTGCTTAATGATGATTTCTATTTTATTCAGCAGCCTAACAAGTACAGTACTTATTTTTATATGAAAAGAGCAAATGTTTTGAGAATGTTGAGGGCAACAAATATACAAATGTGCTTTACACAATTGATGTATGTATGGATTGTGGTAAGAGTTGTATGAGCCCCCAATAAAATGATTAAATAAAAAAGTAATATTATGCATATTTTGTATCTGGAAGAAAGTGAAAAAATAATAGAAAGTGAGGCATGGGTGGTAATTACAAATTCTAGCCCTGTCACTAACTGTCTGGTATTTGGGAAACATTGAAACCTATTTAACCCTGGACTTTTTTTTAATCATTTTATTGGTGGCTCCTACAACTTTTTTTTAATTGTAGAATATTACTTTTGTTTTGATAGAGGTTTACACAGCAGTTTAGGTTCCCATTCAGCAGTTTCTACAGAAATTGTTTGGTGATGTTGGTTATATATTTTTTTCTAAATCATTTTATTATGGGCTCCTACAACTCAACACAATCCATCCATCCATCCATCCATCCAGTGTGTCAAGCACATTTTTTTTTCTAAACAGTTTATTAGGGGCTCATACAACTCTTATCACAATCCATACACACATCAATTGTGTAAAGCGCATTTGTACTTCATTCTCAAAACATTTTCTCTCCACTTAAACCCCCGACATTAGGTCCTCATTTTTCCCCTCCCTCCCCGCTCCCCCCTCCCTCATGAGCCCTTACA
>NW_022103915.1:81089911-81147026 GCF_000313985.2 Echinops telfairi | reverse complement strand
TGATCGGTTCCCCCATTCTCCCCCACCTTCCCCTTCCCCTCCTAACCCTGAATAGTCTATGTGGTACAAAACCACATGGAAGAATGCTTGTAACGTCGAATTTAATATGTTTGTAAGACTTGTTTAAAGTGACAGAGCAACCCGAATACTGAGACAGGGACGCAGTGGAGCTCCCCATTCCCTCTTAGGCAGCACCCCACTGAAAGTCCTAGAAGGCTGACCAACGAGTAAGTATTACCATATCCAATCAAAGGCAATAAAGTGCAAAGAGCTTTGCACAAAGTCACAAGTCAACTCAACAGCAAAGGCTAGACCAAAGATTGATGGTGCTCGACACTTGCTTTTCTGTATTATATACTGAACCGACCGTACTTCCACTCTTATAGTCGCTTCATTCTCAGACATGGGGTCCTGTACTTCCTTACTTGAGTGACTCGAATGGGGGTTCTGTGTTCAGACAACACCACGTGATGATGCTCTTCCTTGCAAAACCCGCGGTGTAGTGAGAAGGCCACCTTGGCGGGCAGACCACGACACGAAAGCAAATAGCAGATGCTGATGCGGCCAGCACCAAATTTATCACTCTGTGACTTTTCCAACTGTCCCTCGAGGCCGCATAATCCCCGTTAGTCAAGTAGCTCTGATTTCAGGCCCTCACCCTCACCAGGACTCCTGGAAGTCAGGGCTGAATGGGTGAATGGGTAGTTGTAATTCCCAGGGGAGCACTGTGAGCCGGGTCACAACTTCTGAGGTAGTCTTCTGCTTTTTCATGTGAAAGCCACTTCAGGCTGAGAATATCAGTGTGCCAAACGCAGTGTGCACTCCTCCTGTCTGTACCATCCTGAGCTACCATCACAATGTGGACAGCCCATTAGCGGGTAACTCACTGACATGGTCGCACTTGACCCTCCAATGTCTGGTAATGAACTGCCGCAGCCGGGGTGCTCTGCATCAAAGACTCCTCGTGCTGGCGAGCAGTCTGCAGGATAGTCCATCCCGTCTAGAAGTAGATTCTTTGCCAGGCAGCCGGCCTGCGACCTTAAAAGTAAAATTGTATTATATCTGTGAAACCCCACTGTGAGGGGCAAGCTCAAAGCCATCACAAAAGCAACTTTGGCAAATTCCGGGGCTGTCAGTCCACAGGAAGACCTTTCAAGGACAACACTTATCCCAGTGGCTGAATCTCTTGAAGAACACTGAAAAGTCCAGGTGGTAGCATAAGCCATGGATAGACACCTCGACCTCTCTCAAACATGCCCCAAGGGCCAATCAAAACAAAACAGTCATGCTCTTTGAAGAAATCAACAAGTTTGGCCACTCCCCTAAACAGTTAGTTTCAGAAATCCACAGAGGCCATTTTTGCAGAGTCCTGTAGGGTCACTATGAGTCAGAATAAACTGTGGCAGTGATCTGGGGTTTGGGTTTTTTTTAGGTCCAGTTAAAGACTAGATGGGGCCAAGAAAGAAGGCTGAATGGAGACACTGAACCAAGAGAGAAAATGGGAAAGGTGTTAAATCAAAGCTATTGCAACCAATATCACCAAACAAAATATGTATTTAATAGTTGAATGGAGAACTCATTTGCTCTTTAAACGTTTATTACACATACATATATATGTACACACACACATATATAAAATTTTCAGTTGACCCAAGCATAAAAACTTTAGAAACTTGTTTGCGGTTCCTACTAAGTTTCCAAGACAATCCCTATGCAGTAATGAACACAGAAACTTGGAGCATGTAGAAAATAGAGAAAATGCGATGTATTATAGACACTCTGGGAGCCTTGACTATATTAATGCAAATTCATTTTGGAGGTTGCTAAATTATTTACAGCGTTGTGGAACTTGTCCATATCCTCTCAAAAGCATTTCCTCACTAGGGCTCCCTGCAAACCCAAATCCCAGGATTAGCAAGCAAAAAGCATTAGGGCAGAGTTTCCATAACTGACTATCAGGTGTCCTTCCATAAATTGGCAAAGTAGCAGGAGCACGGGTCCTGATGAGAGTGATACCAGTAGAAAGCAAATAAATACTGTCGTTGTATTGATCCAGAGGATAGAAGTGCCCTGTAAGGTTTCCAAACCTATAAATCTTTAGAGAAGCAAACTGCCACATTTTTCTCCCACCGAGCAGCTGTTAAGTTTGAACTACCAAGCTTTTAGTTGGCTGTTGAAATCTTAAAGTACTATGCCACTAAGAATACTTTTCCCAAGACCCCAGAGAGTTAAAATGCCTACACTGTCTCATCTATGAATCCTCTTTAAAATAGTCCAGACCATAGTAAGAAGGTGAACTATGACCAAGCTTCTAAGGTTGCAAAGCAGTGGCAAGCTCGTGCCAGGAGGATGTGGAAAGTGGAGAATGAAGAATGGAAAATGTTGCCAAGGAGTGCCCTTTCCTGGAGAATGCTGTTGTTATTAGTTGTTATCGTCAGTGCCAATTCAGGAAAGAACTTTAAATCACAGTCTCACAGAAGCATAGTTTCTAGTACTGACATCATTTGAGTTCAAATGCAGGGCTGAGAGCTAGAAGAAACGCTATTGTTCTCTTCTTTCATGAGCTTCCCATTTCAAGATTTTTTATCTCTCTCTTTCTTTCTCTTTCAATGTTAAAATTGATACACTAATGTGTTGAACTGGGTTCTTTAAAGAAAGAAAACCAGTGACACACACAAACATTTAAAGACATTTTTATCAAGCAAATGGCTAACACAGTTGTAAAAGCAGATAAATCCAATTGGTTCAAGTTCTTGGGTCAGGTGTTAACCTGGAAGATTTTCATGACTTGTCTAGAAAACCAGGAAGACTTTGATGGAGCATGCAGAGTAGAATGACTCCAAGGTTGACAGGTTGAATGGCTGCCAAGATCAGCAGGCAATATGAGGGGTCATCGGCTGAAGTTCAGGGAGCCAGAGGTCAATGAGACAGGTGCAGGTTCCAGAGCAGTAAGACACTCTCCATGGTGTCTACTTATATAACATGAGGCCACACCCCAAGGAAGCGTCTCTTCAATTGCGTTCCACCCTAATCTTTTACATCTCCTAGACGTCTCACAGTAGATCCTATCATAGAGCTACATTTTCATATTGGGGGATGCCTCAACTACCAAACTACCAGGCATCCTAACCCAGTCAAGTTGACACACTAGTTACTAACCTGTCAGCCTACCCAAGACAAATCTACTGTCAAGTTAATTTCAACTCACAGTGACTTTATATAAGTTTTTCAAGGCTGTAAATCTTTACAGGAGCAGGCAGCCTCATCTTTTTCCTTAGGAGCAGTTGATGGCTTTGAATCATCCCCACTTGTGGTAAACAGTCGAGTGCCACCAGAATTATCCTATTAATGTTCAGTCTAAAGAGCAAATGATTACTAAGCATTTTCCCTTTTCCTAAAAATTTCAAAAACATGCTCAGAAAAATGAACATGTATGCCTAAACATCTCATGTTATACGTCAGTTTGATACTGCAGATCTGCCACTGCTCTTTCCTTTTTGCTTCCAGCGCCCCTACTGGTCCAGGGAGTTTGCTCAGTTTCTAGTGATGGAGCATCTCAGGTTACATTGCCTAATCCTAAAGTGGGGTTACCTAGATATCATGTTAAACTATCCTGATTTTTTTTTCTTTCTAGTAAATCCTGTCATTTTCATGGCCTCATCCTTGACTCCATCATCCCCTGGCACGCAAGATATTTTCTTAGCAGGTTCTCACCATATGTATAGTATACGAGCTAACTATAATAGTGCTAAGACCCTATGAATCCTATAAATTGTTTTCCAGAATACTTTATCATTTTTTTATATCACAGTATAATATGGTTTATGCACATTACATTGTTTGGAAGACATCCAAAAGTTAACTTCATTTCCCATTCCCAGTTTAAGGAGCCCGGCGGTGGTACAGTGGTTTCACACTGAGTTAAGATCCACAAGGTTGATAGTTCAAACCAACTAGCAGCCATGGGGGAGAAATATGGGCTTTTCTTCTGTAAAGAGCTACAGTTTTGGAAACTGACAGGGCCAGTTCTACCCTTTCCTAGAGGGTCACTAAGAGTCTTTATTTACTTGACGACAGCGAGTTTGGTTTTACTTTTATCACAACATACTTAGATTTTAAATTTCCCATGCTGCCATTTTTTTTGCATGTTGACTACAGTATAAGGATTTTTTAGTATAACTTTAGAAAGATGACTTTGAAAATTCATACTCTGCTCTTTCATTTGTATTGAAATTGAATAGTTCTCAAGATGACTAAAATGAGAAAGGCTAATTTTCTCCATGAGCAATAGAGTGCAAAACAGCATTGTTATCAACTCCTATCTTGGATATAGAATACGCTGAATTAAAAAAATCAGTCTTGATTGCTGAGGAAGTGGATCATCCCTCTTTCTCTAATTTCACACATGTCAGACATTCCCTGAAGGTGTTATATCAGACATTCCCTGAAAGTGTTATTCCGTATTGTGCATATGCCCTCAGCATTATAACCAGAGATATGGCACCTGCCCTATATGAGCTTATGGTGTGTTAAAGGCGTTCAGAAATTTTGAAGCATGAATTCCCAAATATTAGTAGACACATTCATGGAACACTCTGGTGCATTGAGGAGAGCATGACCTGACCCAATAGAAACTAGGTTTCCTTCGACCTGCCTAGGATGTCAGATATCGAACAGAACTCAAATGCAGGCCTTAAATTGAAGAGAAAAGATTTAACTATTTAGATAGGAAAGACCCTAATATAATTACAAACTAAAATGAAATAAAGCAAAATTCTGATTTGCAGTCCTGTTCCATCCACTCCTTTCTCCTGCCTTATTCTCTATTTTTTAACAGTATTAGTTTCTTGGGTATTCTTCCAATGTTTTACTATGAAAATATAAGAAAAAATATTTCCCCTATTCTTATACTTATACAAACTAGCATACTATGGAAAATCATTTTCACTTTGCTTTTACCACAGATAACAAATGCTAGAGTTCTTTCAGTCAGGATATAAATACATTTTAAAATTGTTTTATAGCGGCATATTATTCCTTGGCAGTTCATCCAACATGTGTATGTACCACAGTTTATTTCACTAGTATGCAATCTATATTATGAATTATAATCGATAACGTAATCTCAATTCTTAGAGGCATTTACAGAGTTAATTCAGCCAAGAAAGCCACTTCATTTTAGGCATGATATATACATATATCTGATTCTGAGAAATTGATATTGCAGGCCAAGGATTTTATTTGCTTTTATCTAGACTCACTCAAAGGTCAGCGTTAGAAAGATAATCTAGACATCTCAACAAGGTGACAGATGTTGGGTCCTTTGATTTCGGTTTTAAGAAAACTCACTTTTCACTAAGCTAGTTTAATCTTGGTGTGTTCAGTATGTGTACACACAGATGCAATGCATGTACGTTGCCTCAACTTTAATTCACACATATTAAGGGGGAAAGGTGATGGCTGATTGGTGATGTAGGTGGTGAGAGTCCCTTGGAAGAATCAAGGATACCACCGCTCTTTATTTCTCCCCAAAGCAGCTGGCATGTTGAAGTTATCAGACCATATCAGGCTTAAGGGACATTAAATGTCAGGAGAGAAGACCTGCTAGAGAAAGCGAATGGGAGCTGCGGGAACCTTTAGTATCAAATGTTCTCCTGTATAATAATAGGCAGCAGCATCAATCTCAGAAATGCTGCTACAAATGTCAAAGACACCTTCCCCCATATATAGATTAAAATTGCAGATAAAAACAGAGGACCAAATCAAAGTCCTAGTGTTCCTTTCTTGAAACCACCCTGCCAAAAATGCAATTTCAGAGTTATCAAAAAATAGAATCTCTCTAACAGTATTCATAAAGTTTCATATTTGGGTATTATCACTGAGACTTATGTCAACAGAATGCTGTTTCTCCTTCCCCATCAAGGCTGAAGCAGCATGCTATCTTTTCTTTCTAACAAACAATATTTACTTCAAACAAAAAGCTTGGAGACAAACAGCACTGTATTCTGCAGAGTGAGAGAGCCACATACCAAAATGAATTTGTCATTTCCTAGGAAACCCCCCTTTTAAAAAGGAGCTAGAAAATCCACTTTCTGAAGTGACCTTATGAAGCCAACCTCAATGACCCTTGACTAAAATTTAATCTGGTGAAGAAATTTATACAGCATAAATACAACAGAGTCTCAATTGGGAAATCTCATTGTAAAGGTATAAATAAACAACAGAGGTGGATTTACAAGACCTATTTGGATGTGACAATTCAGACACTAAACATTAAGAATCTGATCTATCAAGTAAGAGGTTAGGCTGGGAGAGTTTTGTTTCTCCTCTATAGAGGGAAGAAGCAATAATGGTAAGAAATTTTTCATCCATTTTGACTAAGAAACACACACAGGCGCACAAACCTACACACCTATCTAAATAGAGCCGATTGACCCAAGCAGATACCCCTTGGGTTTAATTTAACAATTTGCCTCAAATTCTAGAACAGAGAAGGTGTGAGTCAGAGTCAATGAATCCATTCCTTCTACCTATATAACCAAAACCAAAACAGACTCTGCCTTTATACATTCCATTTCACTTTTGATAACTTCCAATTTTTCTAGATTCATACTTCTTATATTTCAAGTTCCAATCATTATATGATATTTGCAGCAAGGTATAAGTGTTTCATAGAATTTTTTTAAGGCTGTGACCTTTAGGAAGCATATCTTTAGGCCTGTCGTCCATGGTGGGTGTGTGAACCACCAACCTTTCAATTAGGAATAACGTGTTTAACTGTTTTCATCCCCAAGAGAAACATGTCAATTAAATTATTAAAAAAAAAAGAAAATCCTTACAAAACAGCACAATCACTTGCAATGATGGAAGAAATTGGATCTTGCATTCATTGCTGGTGGGAATGTAAAATGGTATGGTTACTCTGGAAAATCATTTGACAAGTCTTTAAAATATGCCTTTTTTTTCACACAAGGCAAGCATCCTTCCTTTGTGTAGTTATCTCATAAGGAGGGTAATTCATAGCAACATGATTTATAATGTCCCCAACCTGGAAATAACCTAAATATGGATCAATGGCTGGATTATTGCAAGGAGAATCTGCAGTAAATGATATAATTGCTGATATCATACAGGTCTTGGATCAAAGCAGAGAATGCCAAAAACAAAAAGGCTTGTGTGTGTTTTATGGATGATGCAAGGGTATCCAGAATACTTCATTGTGTTCACAGGGAACCTGTATACAGACCAAGAGGTAGTTTTGTCCATAGAATTAGGAGATGTTGTATGGTTCATAATCAGAAAAACTGTGCATCAGTGTTGTTATCTTCGCACTATATGTATTCAAATTATATGCTGAACAAGAAAACAGAGCAACTGGATTATATGAAGAAGAATGTGAGAACAAGATTGGAAAAAAAGCTTATTAATAACCTACCTGTAATATGCAGAAGACCCAACCTTGATTACTGAAAGTGAAGAGGACTTGAAGCACTTGTTGATGAAGTTCAAAGATTGCAACCTAAAGCATGGCTTAGAACTCAATGTGAGGAAGACCCAGAGTCATCACAACTGAACCAAAGGTAAGATCGTGATAAATGGAAAAAATATTGAAGTTTCATCTTGCTTGGGTCCACAATCAATGCTCATAGAAGAAGCAGCCTTCCAAAGATCAAATCGCACTCAATGAAAGACCCTCAAAATGCATCAATCACATCCCCACAGAATTGAAGAAGTCTAAAAACAACTCAGCAATATAAATAGGAGACTTCAATACATGACTCTCCGGGAAAGAGAGAGCATCAAGAAAGAAACGCAAAAAAGATACAAAAGAACTCAATACCACAAACAGCAAAATTGACCTCATGGACATATAAAGAACACTTCATCCAACGAAAACACAGTATACACTCTTCTGCAACGTACATGGAACGTTCTCAAGAAAAGACCACTAAGGCCACAAAGCCTGCCTTAACAAAGTAATAAAAACTGAGATTCTACACAAAGCATGCCTTAACAAATTTAAAAAAAATGAGATTCTACAACCTATCGTCTCCAACCACATGCTATAAAATTATAAATCAGCAATAAAGCAAACAAAACATAAAGACAAACAAATGGAGATTGAACAAAATAATACTAAAACTATGACTGGGTAATAAATTTTAAAAAGAGGGAATTTTTTAAAAATTCTTTGAAACAAATGAAAACAATAACACAACATATCAAAACCTTTGGAACACAGCAAAAGCAATAATCAAAGGCCAATCAACAGATTAGATAGATGATAGATAGATAAATAGATAGATAGAAATATGTTCTGGCCAATAAAATCCAACTATATGTATATATATATATAAAATTCAGAGCAACTGAATTATATGAAGAAGAATTTGGGATCAAGATTGGAAAAAGTCTTATTAACAACTACTCTGTAATATTCAGAAGACCCAACTCTCTCTCTCTCTCTCTCTCTCTCTCTAGTGAGAGAGAGAGAGAGAGAGAGAGAGAGAGAGAGAGAAATACAAAATCAACACCCTAACACAACACCTTCAAGAATGGGAACAAGGACAAAAATATAAGCCTCTTCCAGAAAAAAAAAAAAAAGAAAGGAAAAGGAATCATAAGAATTAGAGCAGAAATAAACGATCTGAGGGAAAATGGACAAAATCAGCAAAAGTTGCTCTTTAAAAGGATTAACAAAATAGGTCATTAGCAAACCTAGCAAGGGGGAAAGAAATAAAATATGCAAAAAACTAGAATAAGAGATGAGAGATGTGATATCACAACAGATCCAAAGGAAATAAAAAGAACAATAACACACTACTATGAGAAACTGTATTCAAACAAATTTGACAACCTAGAAGAAATAGACAGATACCTAGTAATACATCATCCACTAAAAGTAATGCAGACATTAGATGAAGAAATGAAGATGAATAGATGAAGAAAAGGCATTTGGCAATATCCAGTGCTAATTTTTGATTGAAACCTTTAACAAAACAGGAATAGAGGAGAAATTACTCAACATTATAAAATTCATATACATAAAAGCAACAGCTTTTATGCTCCATGGGGAAAACCTAGAAATATTTCCCTTGAAAATGGGGACCAGACACGGATGCCCCTATAACAACTCTTATTCATTGTACTAGAAGTCTTAGTTAGAACCATGAGATAACTAAAAGAAATCAAAGGAACACAAATAGACAAAGAGGAAGTGAAACTCACACTATTTGTAGACGATATGATCCTATAGAGAGAGAACCTCCAAAGCCTGCTAGAAACACGAGAGGTATTCTGTAAAGTAGCAGGACATAAAATTACCAACCAGAAATGAGTTAGATCCCGGTATCCCAGCAACGAGAGCTACAAAAAATACAATAAGAAACAATGCCAGTCACAAGAACCACACAAAAGATGAAATACATAGAAATAAACCAAACCAAAGAAACAAAAGACCTATACAGAGAAAACTACAGATCACTACTACAAGAAACTAAAAATGACCTATAGAAAGGGAAATATCCGGTGTTCATGGATGGGCAGACTTGGGGGACAGACAACCGAAAAGTGGATGAAGGGAGACATTGGACAGGGCAAGATATGACAAAATACCAATTTATAAACTATCAAGGGCTCATGTGGGAGGGGGGAGCGGGGAGGGAGGGGAAAAATGAGGACCTAATGTCGGGGGTTTAAATGGAGAGAAAATGTTTTGAGAAATGATGTACAAATACGCTTTACACAATTGATGTGTGTATGGATTGGGATAACAGTTGTATGAGCCCCTAATAAAATGTTTTAAAAAAAAATAAAATAAATAAAAAGACAAAAAAAAAAAGATTGTGAATATGTCAATACTACTGAAAGCACTCTCTAGACGCAATGCAATTCCAATCCTAATCTCAAATACATTCTTTAAATAAATGCAAAAACTGATCTCAGCTTCAGATGGAAAGGGAAAAGACACAGGATAAGCAAAGAATGTCCTAAGCAGAGGAATCAAGCAGGAGGCCTCACACTACTTGACCTGAAAACCTATTTAGGTAGCCACAGCAGTCCAAAAAAAGCCTGGTTCTGGGACAATGAGAGATACATGAACAGACAGTTCACCAGAAATGACACTTGAATGACTAACAAACACATTAAAACTAATGCTCACGATCACTAGACATCAGGGGGATGCAAATGAAAACTACCATGAGATGCTATCTCACACCCACAATTCAAAACTAACTGAAAAAAAAAAAAAGCAGAGTATAACAAATGCTGTAGAGGATGTGGAGAGAATGGAACTCACATACACTGTTGGTGGACTTATAAACACTTACAACCAGTATGGAACGTGATACGGCACTACTTAAAACAATTGGAAGTGGAAATCCCATCTGATGCAGCAATATGTGCTTTTAGGCACATATCCCAAAGGAAAAAAGAGACAAATCACGAGTGGATGTCAGAAACTGAAAGCAGCCCAACTACCCAAGAGTAGAGCACTGGAAAAATAAACTATGATACATACACACAACAAAATACTATGTGTCCATAAAAAAACAGTGATGAAAGCATGAAGCATGGAAACCATTATGCTAAAGGAAGTTATTCGATCACCAAAGGACAGATAATATATGGACCCATTATTATAAGGAAAAACAACAAATACATTTTAGAGACTAATTTCCGAATAAAGGGTAGAAAGCCAGCCTACTTTCCAGGAACCATACTTCACTCCCCCTTATATGCACACCTTAAGAACTATCTTAAAAGAGGAGACCTCACATCAGCTGGAGTCACTCCCTCAAGCAGTGGGGAAAAGGAGAGTGTCCATTGATGCCGTACAATAGTGAGATAGCATCTCACCCAATCTCCAGATGCTCCACAGGATTGGGAAGGGACATTTACTGCAAAGTGAAGTTAAGATCAGAGGAAGAGAGCTTCTAGAATTCAGAGAAGAATTTATACTTCTGTTGATGAGTAAATGGGGAGGAGACATCTCATATCAGAAAGGGATCCTCACAATAATTATACAGAAGCCAAGGAGAGAATAAGTCTGGTATTATCTTTCTGGCTAGACACTCTTTAAATATTTTCTACCCAACCCTCCATGAACCACACCATGGGTTATGTATTATGAGGACCTTAGATTTTTTCCTGTCAGGGAATGTGCCCTGTCCCAAAGGCCACACCAAAATGAAACCCTATTGAATGAACTGGAATCTACCTCATAATTCCCCATAGCCTTTGGACTTAAGACCCAAATGCCCTGGTGTGAGAAGAAGCAAATGGCAGCTACCCCAAGACAATGAAATGGGCAGTCTTCAGACTTGGTTGCAATCTTTGGCTTAGCAGGCATTCAATGAGAGGAGGTCATGATCTACCATATATTTACTATTTTAATACCCTCTTTGCTTTAATATGACATGCATTAATCTGATAGGCCCTTGTTAATGAATATTACCGAAAAATCTCCCCTACTACCAAACCCCGTGGTCAATGGAAACAGAGCTCAATCATTTAGGAATTCAGTCAGTACAAATCAACAACTCAGATTTCAGTTCACATCTGGGCTATATTTTCATAAACTCTTTTTCTCAACAGTGTGTTGAATTCTACGTCATTCAATAAATCAGTGATGCTATTCAGGCAACTGCTTTATGTCCCAAGGTGGATGTTTGATAATGTTCTTTGTTATAACATGATAATGAGATATTCAAAGTGAACCAGAGCAATACATAATCTGTAAACCAGTGAATGAATTCTGGGCTCCCATTGAATGCTAGCCCCAAACCAAGAACATTTAGTTCTTATGACATGGCCATGATCAATACTCCCCTTCATGAAGAGATCACTGAGATATGAGTGGTACAGCAAATTGTGGTGAAGAGAGGAGATGGTGCCTGGCTGTCAAAAAGAACAGTGCATGGGGACTTAAAGGCTTGTATGCAAACAAGCAGCCATCTAAGTGAAGCATTAACTAAGCCAACATGGAAGAAGGAGACCAGCCTCTGTGATCCAAAGATGATAAATAACACGATTCAAATATGATGGAGAGAAAGGTACCGGAGTTTAAATTTTGAACATCCAATTTGTAGAAGGCTATGGAGCCCAAAATCCATCTGCAGATTATCGAGTCAGATTAAGCCTCTGGCATATCCCCTTTAACCATAGGCCAGGGATAGGAACAGCTTTGCTTTCAAACAGAGATTATTCTCAACTTGATTTTAGTGTGGAAGGAACGAGGATATAATATGATACCTGGTCATTTGATCTATCTCTTGCCTCATTCTGGATTTATTCTACGCTTAAATTTTTTTTTGATGGATTCTCAACAGAGATGTTTTCCTCTGGCTTGTTTTCATTATATATATATATAATGTTTTCATTCTCTTTTCGTTGTTTTCCTTTTGGTATGTTTCCCAGTTTTTGAAGCACAGAAGTGACTGGTGTATGGAGACAATAATTGATGTATTAGTTTATAGTGGATGGGGGGAGTTTGAGGGGAATTAGGGAATGAATACAGGAAGGGGGAGGATGCACTAGAACTGATTGTGGTAATGTATATGCATCACTTTTAAAATACAACTGAACTATAGCAGTATATGATATGTGAATTTTACCTCAATAAAGCTTTTGGAGAGAAATAAAGGCAAAACCAAACAAAACAAACAGACAAACAAAACCAAGCAGCCATCTAAATGCTGTGACAGCTAAGTCCACAGTGAGAAAGCACCCCAGCCTGTATGAGGCAATAATTTTAAATAATAAATTCCAAGAGCAGAGAAAGGAAAAGTCTTAGAGTTTAAATTCTAAGCACTGAGTTTAAAGGAGGATATGGATGACAGTGGGAGCCTGAAATCCATGTGCACAGTCCCCACTTCGAATAGCCCTCTGATGAGTTTCCTCTGACCATTGACTAGGGATGTGAGGACTAACGTAGATTAAATTTTAAGTAGGTTAAATGTTCATATATTGTAATTTGTTGTCCCTTTTGACCCATTTTTAATGTTTTCTGTTTTTTATTAATTTATTTAATCCTTTCAAGCGAGGTTTTTCAATGTTCTGTGTTGTTGTTGTTTGTTTGTATATTTTCTTTTATATGAAATCCAGGACAGGTAAAACTATAGAGACAATAACTGACTTAATAGTTTCTTGGAGTATGGTAGGGGTGGATGGGAGGAAATGGACAGGTAATAAGAGCAAGCACCCAAAAGTGGGGTAGGGTGTGGGGGGATCAAGCAATGCATTGCAGCAGTAAATCTGATGCACATGACCTCTTCAAAATTCTTAAAAGCAAGGATGCTATTTGGGGGACTAAAGTGCACCTGACCCAAGCCATGGTATTGCTAATTCCCTCATATGCATGTGAGAGTTTGACACTGAGTAAGGAAGACCAAGGAAAAAATAATTGATGCACTTGAATCATGGTGATGACAAAGAATATTGAAAGTACCACGGATTGCCCGAAGAACACAAAAATCTGTCTTGAAACAAGTATAGCCCGAATGCTTCTCAGAAGCAAGGATGATGAGACTTTGTCTCCCTTATTTTGGACATGTTATCAGGAGAGGCCAGGTCCGGAAAAGGACATTACTCTTAGTAAAGTAGGACAGTGAAAAAGAGGAGGGCCCGCTATGAGGGGACTGACACAGTGGCTGCAACCATCTCCCTGAAGATAACAACCAATGTGAGGATGGCACAAGACTGGGCTGTATTTCCTTCTGCTGTCCATCGGGCAGCTTTGAATTGGGAATGATTGCATGTCACCTACCAACATCTCCCTTGTTATTCTACTTCAAGATAGTTGTAGCTATGTTCTTTCCTTTGCCTTTCCCAAATACAGTTTAGAATGAACTTGCCCTATATCCACCCTAACCTTCTGAAATGCTGATAAAAATTGGGATAGGCATAAAGAGCAATTTGGGAGAAATTGACATCTTTACTATGTCTTCCAATTCAATAATATGGTATTTATCTAGATTTATTTATATCTTTAAAAAATTATCTTGTAGTTTTAAATACACAAATACTATGCATGGTTTGTCAGATTAATATCAAAATACCTGTACTTCATTTTCTGAATGATTATAAATTGTCTTTAATTTCTTTATTCATGTCAATTGTTAGTGTAGGTATATAATATACTTCATTTTTGTATGTGTATCCTATACCTTCTACCTTGCTAAACTCATTTGTAAATTCACTGCTTTTTGTTTTGTTTTGCTTCTATTTTATTGTGGTTTTTTTTTTTCAGATGCCTTGCAGCATTATGAAATCTACAATAGGAACACAGTTATTTCTTCTTTTCCGTCTTTTGCGTTTAGTTTCCTTTTCTTGTTTTATTATTCTAGCTGGGACTTTAAGTACTGCATTCATTAAACAATGGTGCAAGTTGGCAGTCTTCCTTGGTCCCAGTTTTAGAAGGAAAGTGCTTAGTCTTTCACCAACAATCATGATCTTACCTGCAGGGATATTTTGTTTGGGGGATAAGGTTTATGCTTTTGTTTGTTTTAATGACTGGGTCTCATTCATGTTTTAGAATAATTTTTCCATTTCTAATTTGCTGAAAAGATTTTTGGTATCTTAAATCTAAATGGATGCTGATTTTTTTTCTTTCAAAAATATTTTGTTTCTCATTTTAATATGACCCTGTGATTTTTTCCCTTTAGTCTGAAAAGATGGTGTATGTGATTGATTTTTAGACAAGGAACTAGCTTTGCACCTGATTGTAATATATAATTATTTTTACATAGTCACATTGATAGACTTGATTCTATAGCATTTTGCTGAATAATTTTGAGTCTTTGTTCTCAACCTGATTAGTCTTTCTTTTTTTCTTATGCTGTCTTTATCTGGTTTCCATATCAGGCTATGAAGACTCAAAATTAATTGGGAATTGTTCCGTCTTTTCTTATTTTGTGGGGGCAATTGTGTAAAATGGGCCTTAGTTCTTCTTTAAACAATTGGCAGGATTCTCCAATAAAGTAATCTGGGTATATTTAAAATCCACATAAATATAATTTGAAACTATGAATTCCGTACCTTTCCTTTAGTAGTTACACACGTATTTAAATTATTTTATATTGAGTAATATTTTCTTTGTCTTTTATCCAATTTTGTGGTTTTTATGTAAAATTGGTATGATACCAACTACACCTCCATATTTATAGATGGATATCCATTTTATTTTTAAGGCTACACAGGTGGTACCAGGTACAGGTACCAAGAGTTTGCTTAGCTCATTTAAGAAAATCTTATAGAATCCAAAGTAAAATGTCTTGATCATTGTTTCTATATTCATAAGTGGAAACAAGGTTTCATGATAAGTATAAACATGTTTTTTTGTCTAAAATAAAGTTGACTGATTATTGTGTCTGATTAGTTAAAATTCTGTAACTAATAGATTGCTTAGACAGGACCAAGACTTACATAAGCATTTGAAGATAATCATAGATCAGTCAGCTCAAATATGAAACTCAGGCAAATATCAATATCCTTCTTCTTTGCTTCAACTGAAAATCAAAAAGGGCTAAGTTTACTAATATCAAAACATTCCTTAATAACCTCTTGTGACTGAGGACAAATCAAATGTAATATTTGCTTTTACATCAAAAACAAAGTGAACTTTTATAAATCAGATTTTCTGCAGTCTATAGTGTAAAGAGCCAATGAGAGATTTATTTCAAAATCCATAAATTGAACAGAAACTCACAAAATAAATTAAATCAAGTATGAAAGAAAATCAAAATCTAGGTTTATGGAACAATAAATATGTAAAAGGGTTGAAAAATAGTACAACAGGGCAATTGAAACCTCTAGCAAAATGGGTGGCAAGGGATAGGTCCATGCATCTTTTAAAAAAGAGAAAAAATGAAAAGAGAATGGTATTAGAAAATTTTCTACATGGAAATCAGAAAGCAGTGTGGTGTGCCTCATAGTACTACAGCAGATGTAGGGTCGATCTTGTTTTCATCTCTCTACAGTGAGAGCCCTTGCTTGTCCTCAGGAAAAGAAGCTTCTTTGGAGGTAATTTTATAACTTCTTTCAAAAATATATTTTGCAAAAATACTAAGTTGAAGAAAGTGAAGATTTTCAAAAATGAATATGACAGCGGCTATTAATTTGCTGCATATTATAGAAATTATAAGTTATGCTACTATTCTGACACACCCAACCAAAGTGGCTAACAAATTATAGTTGATAAAGAATCTGTGGCTACCTCCTAAAAGCTTGTGCTTTAAGTAAATAAACAGTTGGTGGATGTGTGCATGTAGAGGAGACTAGTGGTATGGAAGACAAAAGAAAATTGTATGTTTTCCTTATTTTATGATTATTATATTTGGGGAAGATGTGGGGAACAAAATAAATTTGGAGTGGAGAAGAGAGAAAATTGACACTGATTTCTATAATATTATTATGACATAACAACCTTTACTCAGAAGTGAGGGTAACAATCAACAGTTATGTAGCATTTATCCCATTATAGGGTGTGTCAAAGAATTTTATAATTACTATAACCATCTCTCAAAACAATAATACAAGGAATGATCCTTATCTTCTAGATGATGCAATTGAAGTTTAAGAGTGTGATAGTTAGGTTTTATGCCAACTTGGCCGTGGCAGGACTCCCACAAGATATGATCTGCCGTAATGTAATTGACTGCACGACGAGATCTTCTGGAAGCAGGAAAGCATTTGTGGGAAGAATAGGGTGGAGTTACTGTTGTTGGATGACATAGCAACCCTATGCACCGCAGAAAGAAACATTGCCAGGCCCTGTACCATCGACACAATTGTGTTATGCTCCAGTCCATTGTGACTGCCACTGTGTCCACCCATCTCCTGAGGGCGTTCCTGTTTCATTCCCACTCAACTTTCCCAAGCATGATGTCCTTCTCTAGGAACTCATGTCTCCTGACAACCTGTTCAAAATATGTCAGATCATGCCTTGCCTCCTTGCCTCCAAGGAGCACTCTGACTCTACTTCTTTCATGACAGATCTGTGTGTCCCTTTAGCTACCCTGAGTATCTTCAAGATTTTTCAGCAAGACCATAATTCAAATGTGTCAACCTTCTTCAGTTTTCCTTTATTCAATGTCCAACTTTCACATGCATGAGGCAATTGAAAATATTATGGCTTGAATCAGGTGCACCTTAGTCCTCAAAGTAACATCTTGATTTTGAATACTCTAAAAAGGTGTTGTGCAACAGATTTCCTAATGCAACTTGACTTTTGTCTCTTGACGGCTGCTTCCATGGACACTCATTGTGGATCTGAGCAACACAAACTCCTTGACAACTTCAATCTTTTCTCTTTCTATCATGATGTCACCTATTGGTACCAATTGTGATGATTTGGTCTTCTTTATATGGAGTTGCAATCCATATTTTAGGTTGAAATCGTTGATCTTCATCAATAAGTGCTTCAAGTCCTCCTCACTTTCAGCAAGCATGTCAGTGTCCTCTGCATAGCATAGGTTGTTAGTAATGCTTCCAACAATCAAGATGCTGAATTCTTCATATAGACCAGCTCAGCATAGAGACTGAAAAGTTACAATGAGAGGAAACAGCCCTGACACACACCTTTACTAATTTTATACCAGGCAATATTCCCTTGTTCTGTTCACAAAACTGCCTCTTTATCCATGTAAAGTTCCACAAGCACAAAGAACAGTGTTCTAGAATTCTCATTCTTCTCAAGTTTAACCATAACTTGTTATGATCCACACAGTCAAATGTTTGGCATAGTCAATGAAACACAAGTAAATATATTTCTGAAATTCTCTGCTTTCAGGCAAGATCCATCTGACCTAAGCAATGATATCCCTTGCCCATCTGACATAAGTGATTATATCGCTTGTCTATATCCTCTTCTGAATCCAGCTTGAACCTCTGGAAGCTCCCTGGTAGTATACTGCTGTAACCATTGTTGGATGATCTTCAGAAAAACTGTACATTCATATGAAAGTAGTAATACTGTTTGATAATTGACTCATTCTACTGGTCACCTTTCTTTGGAATGGGTGCAAATATGAATCTCGTCCTTTGGCCCAGTAATCTGTCTTCCAAACTTCCTGACACGACAAGTAAGTGCTCCCAGTGCTTCATTGGCTTGTTGAATCATTTCAATTGGTATTCGATCAGTTCATGGAGCCTTGATTGGGGCTAATGTTTTCAGTGCAACTTGAACTTCTTCTTTTAGTACCATTGCTCCTTGCTTCTGTGCTATATCTTAAAATGGTTGAGTGCCAACCAGAACAAAAGGATACATTAGGTAAATAAACAGAAGACCTTTTTAGAATATTCAAATGCAACAATGTTTATTTGTGGACTAAGGTGGCTCCGACCCTGATGATGCTATTTTCAATCGCCTCATATGTGTGTGAAAGTTGGAAATGTAATAAAGAAGGCAGAAGAAGAACAGATGCGTTTGCATTGTGTTACTTGAGAAGAAGATGGAACGTGCCGTGGGCTAATAAAAGGACAAACAAATCTGTCTTGGAAGAAGCACAACCAGAGTGATCTTTAGGGGAAAGAATGGCAAGACTTCATCGTCCACATTTCAACATGTTGCCAGGAGAGACCAGTCCCTGGAGAAGGACATCAGACTTGGTAAAGTAGTGGGGCAGTGAGGGAGAGGAAGGCCCTCAAGGATATGGATTGGCACAGTGGCTGCAACAATAAGCGGCAGCAGAGGAACAATAGTCAGCATTGTGCAGAATTTAGCAGTGTTTCCTTTTGTCATGCATACGCTTGCTATGGTTCAGAACTAATTCAGTGGCATCTAACCACCACAACTAATAATCCTACATCATATTTCTTTCCCCATGTGACACTTTGAGAAAAGACAGTTACTCTCAGATTCTGATGTATTTTTTATTATACTTATCCCATTATCGTCATAAAATTTGAAACAAAAAAGATTTTGATATAATGAGATATCATTTGATAATTTTCCAAATGACATAGTTATAAAGCCCAAGTATTTTCTGTATGGCCAATGTATTACATTTAACATATTTTATCTGGTAATTTGCAAGATCACACATTATTTTTCCAAACAAGTATTTTATCCAATACCCTGATAGATAACAGACTATGGCATGGTCCCTACACATATTCTATCTCTAAGTGTTAGAAAAAAATAAGTCAAAAATTAAAAAGATTTAAAATAAATTATTTAATATCTTGGACATATATTTTGATTGAATAAATATGTGGAAATTAAAAACTGTGTTTTTTCTTTTGTCTTTTAGAATACAGTTCAAGGAGGGAGATCGGTGAAGAGTTAGGTAAAGAATTAGGTCCTAGCTGAATAAGTAGAGGGAGAAAGGTAGTAATCATTGTGCTTCTTCTCAAAGAGACAAGTTATTGGACAGGTAATATAACTGATAATAAACTCTATCTATAACCATAAATAGATTGATATCTCAGGACATTATTATTTTAATCAGACAATCCTCAGGCATCTACGTAAGTTTGAACTGTGAACCGTGAAAACATATGGCAGGTGAGCTAAGATTACCAACGAATGTAACCATCCAAATGGATTTAAAGTCCTACCTAGGAATTTTCTCAGGTCTAAAGTAAAAAAAACAAATATATCCATAATTTATCCTATTTATTTTTATACATAGGAGTCATGGTGGCAATGTGGGATAAATGCTGGGCTACTAACCACAAGCTTGGTGGTTCAAACTCACTAGCTGTTCTACAATAGAAAGATAAAACTGTCTGCACTTATATAGATTTACACACTGAGAAACCCTAAGCAACAGTTTTACTCTGCACTGTAGAATCACTGAATGGCAGTGGATTTGGGTTTATATGTATGCATATCAACATATATGAATATTCTGGTTCATACATATGTATCTATATATACATATATATGTATATGTGTGTGTGTATATATATATATATGTACATGTCCACACACATTTACTTCCTTCCATAAATTCATGATGTTGTGGCAGTAGCTACTCTGGAATTTTCAACAAAAAAATATATTTTCCTCTAAATATTTAAAATTTTCTAGTATTAAAAAAACCCACTGATGTCCAGTCAATTCTTACTCTTAGCAATCTTAAAGGACTAAGTGAAACTGCAAGAGGGTTTCCAAGGTTGTAGTATATGTGGGAGCAGACTGCCATATCTGTTTCCTACAGATTGGCTACCAAGTATATTGGAGATAAAACTCTGAAACATTCATAATGAAGCAGAGAGTATGCACCACTGATGAAGTTTGTCATCCCATTATGATAAGATACCATAAATAATACAAGATTCTAGACAGGTCTAGAGGGCAAGAATAGCAGAAGTTCCAAGTTATGAAGTGGAAAAGAAGGTCAAATTTGAGGGCCTGAGGTGTTTTATATCTGGAGAAACAGAATTGTCCTCATTACGGGTAGCAATAAACTGCTGCATTACCCATACTGGTTTTTGGTTTATTTTTCAGAAAAAAAATACATGTTACCCAAGGATTAAACCAGGAACACAGATAGAGTATGAAACAATGTTGACTCCAGATTCAAAAGCCTGAGGACATTCAGGGAAATCATATTCAACCTGATGTGCCATAATTAAGAACTGCAACCTCATCACAAACTAAGAACCAACCCCAAACCAAACACTGCTGTCAAATTAATTCTCACAGTGACTCACAGGAACCCTTAGGACAGGGTAGAAGTGCCTGTATGGGTTTCTGAGACTATAAATCATAACACAGATAGAAAACTTCATTTCTTTAACCCACAAACTAAGATATTGTTGCCCATTCATCATCAAATTTCCAAAACATTTCTTATGCCTATATTAACTGTTATTGAGTCAATTCCAACCCATAACGCAAAATAAAACAGTCAAATGACTGTCCGGTGATTCTGAGTCATAGTGCTAGTAGTCCAGTGCCAACCCATAGCACTCACCTTCCTGACATGATCGCTGAAGACAAAATGGGTGCATAAGTAAATGTGGTGAATAGAGCAGATGGTTCCCGACTCTTAAAAGATATAGTACCTGGGGGTCTTAAAGGCTTGAAGATAAACAAGCAGCTGAGAAGCAACAAAGCCCACATGGAAGAAACACACCAGCCGGTGTGATCATGAGGTGTTGATGATGTGGTAGTTACATAATCTGGTGTCAATTTTTGGACTTGAGAGGATTAAGAGTGCAGTGATGAAGTCTAGCCTGTCAATTGGATCACAGCCAATGAGGCCTCTGTGTGGGAATGAACTTCTGAGAAATCTGAGAACTCTGGGTTTCCTCATTGGAGGTGGGAAAGGCTCTCTCTCACTACTCACTCCCTTGGAGACACACTACTGACAAGACACAAGGCTGACTCACTCTAAGACATACCTGAGGAGGAGAAGCCACATGGACCTCCTCTGATGCAGCCAGAAGCCACGTAGAGACCCCTGCCAGTGTTGAGATGCTTAAAACACCACTGGATCCAAAGATTTTCTACCTACTGGCCTGTGTTCATCCTGCATTTGGCATCATTGCATGTGTAGTCTGAAGAGGACTTTATAGATTGGTATCAGACATATGGGCTAATATTGGACTTATGGGTTTGGACTGCACTGGGTTGGGATGCTTTCTTAATGTACAATTACCCTTTATATAAAACCCTCTCTTTTACAAATATGAGTTTCTATGGATTTGTTTCCCTAGTCTACCCAGACTAACACAGATAGGATCAGGTATCAGGCATCATATCAATGCGAGTAAAGGAGAGGGTGGAGTGGAGACCCAAAGCCCATCTGTAGACAATCAAACATCCTCTTACAGTAGAGTCACAAGGAAGAGATGAGCCAGACATGGTGCAGTATGCAGTATAGCACCGACAAAACATACAACTTTCTTCTAGTTCTTTATTGGTTCTCTCCTCTACAATCATGACCCCAATTCTACCTTACAAGTCCGGCTAGAGTAGAGCATGCACACCGATTCAGATAAGAGCTCACAACACAGGGAATCCAGGACAGATAAACCAGGACCAAAAATGAGAATAGCAATACCAGGAGGGTAAGGGTAAGGTGGAGGGAGAAAGGGGAAACTGATCATAAGGATCTACATATAACCCCTTCTCAGGGGGACGGACAACAGAAAATTGGGTGAAGGAAGACAATGGTCAGCGTAAGACATGAAAAATAAATTATAAATTATCAAGGGTTCTTGAAGGAGGGAAGGTGGGGGAGAGAGAAATTTTAGCTGATACCAAGGGCTCAAGCAGAAAGCAAATGTTTTGAAAATGATGATGGCAACGAATGTACAAATGTGCTTGACACAATGGATGTATATATGGATTGTGATAAGAGCTATAAGAGTCCCCAATAAAATATTTTTTTAAAAAGAAGAGAAAAATAAATAGTTCTCACAGCAGTAGGGCTTTTTCTACCTTATGCAAGCACCCCCACCCTCGGCTGTGGGGCTTCTCCTTCTGCAACCCGCACCCATTCCTGTGGCAGTGGGAATTTTCCTGCTGTAAACCTGGCTCCCCCTTCCAAGGCTGCTCACTGTTCTGCCTGGCCCACACTGTGCATTGCTGGTGTGATCTGTCTGCCCAGTGTCACCCTTGATGCCCGCAATCACGCTGACTGAGCTACTTGAGGGGACCACCTGAGCTACCCTTCAATTTAGAAAATACATAAAAAACAAACAAACAAACAAAAACAAACCAGCATGAAAAAATTACTTGCCAATCAACTTTGGTCAGAAGACCAATATCCACAGAGCACAAATATGAGATCAAATGCATAGTGTAACTCTCTCAGAAGTTAGAGCACTGAAAGCAATGCCCAAGGCATGTTTGACCAATTGGTGACAAAGAAGGCAAGAATGAATTTCCCTACACTGCTAAGGAGAGACAGAGGAAAATATCTATCACAAAACATACAAAAGAACATCACAGAATCCATAGTTGGATGTAATAACACTGAATGTCAATCATTTGAATCCCCCCATTAAAAAACAAAGGCTAGCAGACTGGATTAGGAAACAAAACCCAGGAATCTGTTGTCTGCAAAAAACACATCTCAAGTTCACAGACAAAAAACCAAACAAAAACAGGTTTAAGATCATAGGTTGGTGAAAGTTATAACAGGATAATGGCAATCTAAAAAAAGCAGGAGTCAAAATTCTTATCTCAAACAAATTAATTTCAAGGTACAGAACATAACAAGAGATAAATATGGGCATTATATAATGCTTAAGGGATCAATTAACCAATAGTCAGTTTGCATAATAAACATATACCCGCCCAACAAGAGGCCTGTGAAATTTGTCAACCAAATCCTTCAAAAAATGGAAAAAGCAATCATGAGATCAACAATCATAGTTGGAAACTTCCATACACTCTGAGTAGGATAGATCAGTGGGAAAGTAACTCAACAAGGAGGTTACAGAACCTAACTCTACAATCTGTCAGCTCTACCTAATAGACACATTCAGAGCTCTCCACCCAACTGCAAAATATTCACATTCTTTACAAGCTCACATGGCACACATTTGAAACTAGACTACATGCTGGGACACAAGTCAAGTTTGAGCAAATACAAACATATAAAGGTCACTCAGATTTCTTTATCTGACCACTACATCATAAAGTTGGAAATCAACAAAAGAAAGGTTAAAAAACAAGAGTAAATACTTGGAGGATGAACAACTAACTTTTTCAAAATGAGTGAATATTGGCCCAAATTAAAGTTAAAATCAGGAAGTTTCTGGAAACCAATAAGAACGAGAATACAGGGGAAGGGAGGGAAAAAGAAGAGTTGATACCAAGGGATCAAACAGGAAGAAAATATTTTGAAAATGATGATAGCAACATATGTAAAACATACTTGATACAATTGGTGTATGGATTGTTATAAGAGCTGTAAAAGGCCCCAATAAAATGATTTATAGAAAAATTTAAAAAATGTTAGGGGAAATAAGTGGGGGGAAAAACTAATAGAATTATGAAAAGGTAAATCTCAGAAAGTTATTAAGACAGTAAGAAATAACATAGAAAAGACAAATTATATAAAAGTACAAAAACAAAAAATATGCAAGCAAACAAACAAAAAGAATGAGAATACAACATACCAACATCTATGGGATACAGCAAAGGCAGTTATCAGAGGATGCTTGATAGCAATCATGATCAAGTGGCACTCATACCAGGGATGCAGCTTTGGTTCAATATTCAAAAACCCATCAACATCATCCTTCACACTGAGAAGAAAAAGGACAAACCACATGATAATATCAATAGATGCAACAACAAAAAAAAGCATTTCACAACATTCAACACCTATTCCTAATTAAGACACACAAGAAGAAAGGACTGGAAGGAAATCACTTCAATCTACTTAAAGCTGTATAAGAAAATCCAACAGCCAGCCTTATAATCAATGGAGAAAAGATGAAAACATTCCCACTGAAAAAGCGAACCAGACAAGGACGCCTCTTGTCCCCACTTTTATTCAGCATAGTCTTGGAGGCCCTAGCTAATAATATAAGACAATAGAAGGATGTCAAAGATATACATCTGAGGAAAGAAGTGAAATTATTATTTGCAGATGATATGATTGTATATTTTGAGAACCCCAAAGGCTCCACAATAGGACTTCTAAATGCGATAGAGGAATATGGTAGAGTGGCAGGATACAAGGTCAATGAGCATAAATCAATTGGATTGCTATATACAACTGATGGGATTACAGAAAAAGAGTTCAAGAAGGTAGTACCTTTCACAATAGCCAAGCAAAAATGGAAATAGCTAAGGATATACTTAACCCAAAACCAAATTATCTATATGAGGAAAACTACAGAACATTATTATAAGAAGCCAAAAAGGACCTTCACAAATGGAAAAATATCCCAGGCTGGTTGATCAATAGACTCAATATTGTAAAGATGTCAATCCTACAGAAGGCACCATAGAGGTTCAATGCAATCCTAATACAATTACCAGCATCATTTCTCAAAGAAATGGAAGAACTGACTACCAACTTCATATGTAAAGGGAAGAAACCCAGAATTGGCAAAGAACTCCTCAAGAAGAATAATAAAGGGGGGCAGCATTACATGACTTTAAAACTTGTTATACACCACAGTTGCCAAAACAGCACAGTACTCTTATAATGAAAAATACTCAGACCAATAGATAAGAACAGAAAATCCAGAAATAAAATAATAAAAACAACAGAATACAGACAACTTTGATAAGCTCCGCCCCCCAAACAAAAAAAAAATGAAATGGGAATCAGATGCCCTTATTAACAAATGGTGCTGGAAAAACTGGGTGTCAACCTGGGAAAGAATGAACCAAGACCTATTTACTTCACCCCATACACAAGGACAAATTCAAGGTGAACCACAAACCTCAAGGTAAAACCCAAAACTATCAGGCTCATCAACAACAAAAACATAAGGACAAAGCTAAGAACCTTAATTCAGGGTATACATGGGCTATGAGCAATAATGATGGACACTCGCCCAGAGGAAGAGAACACAGATATGTGGGACATACTAAAGATTATGTGCATCGAAAGACTTCTTCAAGAGAGAAATGAGAGAGCCTACAGACTGGGCAAAGATATTTAGTAATGACATCAGACCAAGTTCTTATCTCTAAAATCTACAGAACCCTGCAACTTCACAAGAAGAAAAATAAAGAATGGCTCACAGAAGAGGTGGGCAAAGACTTAAACAGAAGATTCATGAAGGAGGAAATCCAAATGATCAATAAATATGAGAAAATATTCCTGATCATTAGCCCTCTGGGAAATGCAAATCAAAACAACCATGAGATACCACCTAGCACCCACAAGGAAAGACCAATTCAAGAAACAGAAAGCAACAAGTGTTGAGGGGGGTCTGGTGAGATAGAAGCTCGCAGGCACTCCTGGTGGTGTTGTAGGTAAGTACAGCCACCATGGAAAGTGACTTGGCGATACTTAAAACAGATGGAAATTGAGTTATCTTATGACCCCACAATTCCACAATTGGGCATATACCCAGAAGAAATAAGAAATAGGCCATGGCCAGACATCTATGCTCAATTTCCTTGCTGCACAGTTCACAATTGCAAAGAATTGGAAACAGTCTAAATTCCCATCAATAGACAAATGGATAAAAAAACTCTGGTATATACGCACAATGGAGTACTATACACCCCTACAAAGAGTGAAGAAACAATGAGGCACCTGATTTCATGGAAGAACTGGGGGACATCATGCTGAGCAGTTAGCCAAGCACAAAAGGACAAGTACAACATGAGTCCACTGAGGTAAATTCAAACCACAGAACAGACATAAGAGAAAATGTACATATCGCACAGTTTCTGGGCTGAGGACCAGATAGATACTCTGGCATGAGCCAGATGAAACACATGATATATCCAGGACACAGTATAGCACTATTGAAACACATAACTATCCTCTAGTTCTTTAATATTTCCTCCCCCTACTATTATGGTCTTAATTTCATTTCATTAATTCTGTTAGACTTGTGTATGTTCATTTGTATAATTGAGATAGTTTGATACATGAAATCCAAGACAAATAAAGCCTTAATAAATAGTAATGGGAGTAATCATTCCCTGCAGGTACAGAAAGAGTGGACGGGAAGGTGAGAAGGGGGAACTAATAGCAACGATGACTACATAACCCCACTCAAGGGGAACGAATGACAGATTGGTAGGTGAATTGATACATTGGATGATGTAAGATATGGTTAAAAGAAAAGAAATAACAATAATAATAATAATATTTAATTTAACAAGGATTCCTGTGGGGGTAGGGTGGAAGAGGACGGGACAAAAGGGAGCTGATATCAAAGAGTGCAAGAAGAAATAAAATGTTTTGAAAATGATGGTGGCAGCAATTGTACAATCATGTTTGATCTAAGTGAACTATAGATTATTGTAATAGCTATAAGAGCTCCCACTAAAATGGGAGGAGGGATAGTATATATAAAGAGCTTTATAAAGATAGAACACATTTCAGAATAAAGTATAATATGATAAATAAAACCTCATTTAAACTCATTTTCTCAGTTCTCTAGTGCTACACTTAGAGAAATATCTCAAATGAGTAGTGTTAAGAGACTAAAATTTATTTTCAATTTTAGCTTAGGATGCTACAGGTCTGAATTCAAGGTATTGGCCCAAGCAGAAGACTTTCTCTGTGTGTCCGTTCTGGAGAAGGCCCTTGTTCCATGTTTTCTTGGTTGTCCTCAGGTAGTGTGGCATTTCTTTCCCCTTTCTCTGATCACGTCATTGCTTGTTTAATCTTTTATACATCTTAAAGGACACACCTTGTGGTCTCAATGAAATAACAAGAAAACTCATTCCTAAATGAGATTGATAAACACGGTTACCAGGGTTAAGATTTACAACATGTATTTTGGGGGAACACAATTCAATCAATAGCATTTGTCTTCCAGAATTTTTCTATTTTCACACAAACGAATAAGAAACAAAACAAAATAACAGTTGTGGAAAAAATCTGAACTCCTGGCAAGCCTGTGAGTGTCGGAATGAAACTGTGTTCCCCAGGTTCTCAGTGGCTGACTTTTGGAAGTAGATAACCAGTCCTTTCTTTGGAGGTACCTCGGCGAGGCTCCAATCTCCAATCCTTCCCTTAGCCACCATGAGAAACCCATTTTCACCACCAAGGCCAAGGATGCAATATCAATGTCAGGATTTTCAACAAGTCATGGGACTGAATCCCTGTCATATTTATACCAAAACATTTCATTACTTGAGAATCAGGGAGCCCACCTCTCAAGTCACAATTTTAGAAATAAGCCAGTATTCTAAAAAGAACTCTTTTAGAGTGAAAATTAATGAAATGGAATAGGAAATAGTTATCAAAAAAGCAGGAGAAGACATAAGGGGGAAAAAAGGATAGAAACAGAATCAGATAAACAAACCAGTTAGTCTAGACAGCAAGAAAGCACAAGCTAAAAAAAATCTTCACTAACTCAGAATAAAACTCCCAAAGCTTATTCCTAGATTCAAACATAAGTATTACATCTGTGGCAAGAAGCAGAACATTATTAAAATTTTAATATTCTAACACAGTTTCGCTCTTCTTCAAGAATACCTAATTCCCATTTCCCTTATTACCTGCGTTTGAGAAATACATTAATATTTTCTAAGTCAATTTACATTTTTATAAAATGTTATAAAACATCTTTCCTTAAATATTTATTGGGAAAGTTTCAGAGAAGTTGAGTTTTGTAGGGCAGTAAATTGTTTTTATTATTAAGCAAAATTTTCCTCTCCAAATAAATTGATAATACTCTTTTTTTGGTCAGTTGTTATATCAAAAGGGTGAAAAATGGCAAGTGTGCTTTGGAGAAAGAGTATTTAGTTTTACCATTTAGCAACTTTCTGATTCCAGGTCTATCTAATGTTTTAGCTTCCTTTATAGTATAATTAAAATGATAACAATACATTATCATTATTTTTAAGTTCAAATGATGGTTCAAATGGTACCCTACAGGAATACACCCCAATAAGTGCCGCTTATAAATATGACTATTACTATTATTTTATTGTTAATATTGTTGATATGATCAAAATTATATTGTTAAAGATAAAAATGACAGTAAATATATGGTCAATTTTGGTTTCTCATATCCTTCACCAACTTACCATTGACTCCCAACTTCAGAGTCCCCAGTGGGGGAGATGGAAGAATTTGGAATGGGACTGACATATATACATAAAATTTGCCCAACATCTACTCAATTGTTTTCCATTTAGCCATGATGTACAGGTAGGGTTGAGAGAAAAAAAACACAGTGAAGCTTCTTTTTTGCTTTCTTGTTGTTGTTGTTGTTGTTAACTTCTCAATTAAAGCTGCACTATGATTTCCGGTAAGTTCTTTGAGAAACTGTTGTCTAGGGAAAATAAGCCAGGCATACCATGATTGATTGTTCTCCCAACTTCAAATGACTCTTAACACTTTGGAAATATCAAGATGAAAGGAAAAATCTAATCCTATCATTAAATTTTTATTAGACCTAAGATGTTCTTTATTAGAAACTTGTACCGAGTGAAGTATGAAATACTACATGGGTCTACAAATAAATTGCTACTTTTGCAATGAACTTGGTATATTTAATTTTTGAAACTTTCATGTCCTGATGGTTTCTGCCTGAACTGTTTTCTTTAAAATTCTCTGTAACTTCAAAAGGAAATCTATTGAGTTGTGAAATAGGAAAATAAGATACGTATATAGAGGGAGGGTAATAATGATAAAACATCTTAGCGAACAAAGGCAGAAAATAGACTATGATAAATAAAACAGAGCTGGGCTGACAAGGTAGCCCCAGGCAGAAGGATAAAATGACACTGTATTCCACACTCAAGTCGCATTATCCGAACTGGCAGTAAGATTCTAACAGGATCTGTCGAACTAGCACCGACATGACAAAAGATGCCGCAGATTTCTAATCCGATCTAGTGCACATCAAGCCCTGTGCTTGAGTGC
The DNA here is from genome assembly GCF_000313985.2 of Echinops telfairi. NCBI lineage: Eukaryota > Metazoa > Chordata > Mammalia > Afrosoricida > Tenrecidae > Echinops > Echinops telfairi. The sequence continues at coordinate 81,117,540 of NW_022103915.1, read as the reverse complement.
ATACAATTTCAGATGCAAGATACATTCTTAAAAAGGTCTCTTAAGCAAAGTAAAATATTCTCTAAGAACTTTCCGCTTTTTCAACACTCTTATTTCCAAGTTTCTATGATTTTTTTTGAAAAAAAAAAGGACATGAACAGAGAACACAACTGGAGACAAAGAGCTGTCTAAATTCAGCTCTTTCCGCATTGCTTTTTCATCCCTTCGTTCTCTGTCACAAGCGGTTCTTCAATACTATAAAGCTGGTGAGAGAAAAAGAGAAAAGGAGTAAACAAGATTGTTGTTAGTTGTTAGTACCAGAGAGTTGGTTCTGACTCATAGCAACCCAATAGCTAACAGACTATAAGACTGCTGAGTTCGGTGACATCCTCACAGCCGTTGTCACTTAGCGCTCATCTTTGCAGCCACGGTGTCAACCCGCCTTGTCAAGTGTCTTCCTCATTTTTGCTGCCCTTCCACTTTATCAAGCATAATTCTCTTTTCTAGACAGGATGGTCTGGCCTGATAACATGTCTAAAGTACGTGAGACAAAGTCTTGCCGTCCTTCTAAGGAGCATTCTAGTTGTATTTCTTCTAAGACAGATGTGATTGTTCTGGAAGCTCTCAGTACTTTCAATAGTCTCCAGCAGCACCGTAATTCAAACTCACAGGCTCTTCTTTGGCCTTCCTTATCCAATGTCCAACTCTCACATGCATATGACTGTGGCTTGGTTTAGGGCACCTTAGTCCTCAAAGTAACATCCTTGTTTTCAACACTTTTAAGAAGTCTTGTGCAGCACATTTACACAATGCAATACACCTTTATATTTCTTGATGGCTACTTCCATGGGCATTGGCTGTGGATACAGGCAAGATGAAATCCTTAACAAACTTAATCTTTCTTGGTTTATCATGATGTTATCTATTAAGCCAGTTGTCAGAATTTTTGTTTTCTTTACACTGAGTTGGAATCCATACTGAAGGCTGCAATTATTGATCTTCACCAAGCGCTTCAAGTCCTCCTCACGTTCGGTAAACAAGGTTGGGCCATCTCCACATCATAGGTTGTTAATAAACCTTCTTCCGATCCTAATGCCTCCTTCTTCTTCATATGATGCAGCTTCTCTGATCATTTGATCAGCATACAAATTTTAAAAGTATGGAAAAAGGTTATAATCCTGGTGCACACTTTTTCTGATTTTAAAACTATGCAGTATCCCCCTATTCTATTGATACAACTGCCTCTTGATGTAAGTACAAGTTCCACACGAACACAATGAAGTGTTCTGGAAATCCCGTTCTTCTCAACGCCATCCACAGTATGTTATGATTCACACAATGGAATGTCTTGGCACAGTCAGTAGCCAGAAGTAAATATCTTCGTGGTATTCTTTGCTGTCAGCCAAGATGCATATGACATCAGTAATGATATCCTTTGTTTCACGTCCTCTTTGGAATACAGCTTGAACCTCGGCCAATGTACTGCCAAAACTGTTGGATGATCTTCAGCAAAATCTTATTTGCATGTCAAATCAATTATATTGTTCTATAATTTGCCTATTCTGTCGATTGACCTTTCTTTGGAACGGGTACAAATATAGATATTTTCCAGTCAGTTGCTAGATAGCTGTCTTTCAAATTTCTTGGCAAAGATGAGTGAGTGAGTCCATGCTTTATCAACTTGTTGAAATCTTTCCATTGGCATTCTGCTAGTTTCAGGAGCCTTGCTTTTAGCTAATGTCTTCTGTGCATATTAGACTTCTTCCTTCAGGACCACTGGTTCTTGTTAATATGCTACGTCCTGGAGTGGTTGGAGATAGACTACTTGTTTTGGTCTAATGACTGTGTGTTCTTTCTACCTTCTTTTGATGTTTATAGCATCATACAATAATTGTTTGAGTAATACAACCTGAGGCTAGATTTTTTTATGTTTAATTCTTTCCGTTTAAGGTATGCTGAGCATGGTCTTCCCTTTTGGCTGTCTAACGCTAGGTCTTTACATATTTCATTATAATCCTTTACTTTGTCTTCTTGAGCTGCCCTTCAGAATTTTCTCTGCAGTGTTTTTACTTCATAATTGTTTCTAATCGCCTTAGCTACTTTATGAGTGTGCACAAGAGTCAGAGAATCATGTGCTATCCATTTTAATATTTTCTTTCTTTCCTATCATTTTAATGACCTCTTATGTTCTACCTGTCTGATGTTCCTGACGTCTTCCCATAGCTATTCAGGGCTTCTATGACATTATAGCCAATGCATCAAATCTGTTGAGATGTTCTCAAAATGCAGATCGGGTAGACTCGAGGTCATATTTTGGCTCATAGACTTGTTTTCCTTTTCTTCAGCTTCTATCTGAACTGAGATATGTGCAACTGATGATCTCTTCCACAATACGTAGCCTAGTAATAATTAAATAAAAGTCACACTGAAAACCACCTTAAAGTATTTCTATGCTGGCACCTATTTGAAAGGGGAAGGATCCAAAAATGAGGGCTAGACATGGAAAAGGAAAGAAAATTTAGGAAAACTATTTTTTTCCCTGAGAATTTTTCAGCTGTGTTTGTTCAACTCCTTGCTGTTTTCTCAAATGAACAGCAAGAAGACATGTAATTTGGCTCATTAATTAGCACTGAGCACAATAGTAAGTAACTACTGCCAACACCTATGATGTGCTTGTGAATTTTTAACAAATGGCTCTCAAGGTAAGAGGGGCCCTGGTAGGTAGCTTTTACCTGATTTCTGTGGTGTAAATACTTCAGCATAGCCCACTTCAAACTTCAGCAGGACAACAACAATATCACGAAACTCTTGACAATGAAACTAACAGCTCTCTTGAACTGGTTCAAGCTGGGCCCAGAGCACCACTGGCAACAAATAGAGATGCCAAGGAAGCAAAGTTCCGTTAGAGAGGGATACACTGCCACCTGGGGATATCAGCTCTGTAACAAAGCAGATCAAAAGAGACTCGTGAGTGTCCAAAGAGTTATCAGGGAAAAGCCTAGGTCCCATGCTTGCTCAAGAGAGGCTATAAACTCTGCTATACTTAAAGAATAAGTTTAGGTTCCAATGAGGATGAGTGGTGTCTTACAGTTCTCCCATCATTTATGATTTTCACACACTTGAAATAGATAATGATAAAAAGGTAGATGGAGCTATAGAGGGGAAACGTTTTCCGACTGACTGGAATAATACTGAACTCAACTACTGCCTACGTGGACTTTAAAGAACTGTGATGGAGCAGATGTTACTTGCTCTCATGTCCACAGACAGGTTGACCGCTCAAACCTACCCAGTGATTCCATCCCGGTAATTTGCTTCCACACAGATCAACCACTCACTCACTGTCATCGTCAATTCTGACTCAAGAGTGTCACACAGTCAGCGCTACATTGCAGGACAGAGTAGAACTGCCCCTGTGCATTTCCGAGACTGTAAATCTTTACTGGAGTAGAGAGCCTCATCTTTCTCCCACGAAACTGGCAGCTTTGAACTGATGACCTCTTGTTCAGTAGCCAACCTGTACCCAGCCCATAGGGCATTTTTATGATGTCACATGAGGTGGCTGTGAGTAGGAATGCCCTTGACGACACCTGATGACAACACCGGTAGGACCCTAGTTGTTACTCATCAACAGTCCCTGTGTCTGCTGGATGTGACAGAGGTAAGTGCTTTCCAAGGAAATTAGTACAAAATAATGCACTGAACATTTCCAAATTAGTACAAATAATACACTGAACATTTCCACTGACCACATGCTGAGAATGGTAAAACTTATCATTTCTATCCAGTGTGTGTAAAATGAAAGCATTTTTCCAAATCTAAAAATGCACAGATGCACAGGATGAAACTTTAATTTTAATAGTGCTTTTTTTTGGTTCTAATTAAGCCAATTGTAGATCTCTTTGTGGCTACACAGTAATTTTCCTTAGGTAGTTAATTAGAGACTTCCAATTTATACCTGTGTCTGACTGAACACAAAGGAAAGGAGTAAAGGTAAATTAAGATTGGAAAAGCCTCAGATGACAGAAGAGATTGCAAATGCTATTAAAGATTTAAGCGGCTGGGGGAGTGACGGAATGCTAACTTTATGGCGTTCTTGGATATTTGCATAGTAGAATACTCTTGTTAGACTTGGAAATGTGGTGAAATATATAGAAGTCAGATGGAAAGGGAATTTTTGCCACCTTATAATTTGAAAATAGCAGACTAACGTTCTAAAGCAGTGATTCACTCTGTGTGTGTGTCTGTCTCTCTGTGTCTCTTTTGCTCTTTCTCTCTCTCTCCCCTTCTCCTTTTATTAAAATCCTTGGATCTTTTTTAATTCAAACTCATCAGAAATTTCCTGGGCCATTAAAACATGTATATGGGTGTCTGGCGTGGGGTCACTTTAAGACGGTGGTTAGAATGGTGGGTTTCTGCAGGCCACGGAGTCACACCCATACAGCCTTGCCTCTGGACCCAGGCCAAGTAATTTCAGAGCCTGCCTCTGCACTGGCTACTGGGAGGAGCTGTAGCAAGTCACTTCATCAGTGAGTTTTTATTTTCTTCTTTCTAATATGATGATAACATTATGTTGCAATGTAATACTGAGGACCTTTTCTATTTTGAAATAATTTTTAACTTACGTAAGTGTCTCCCTTGATGTCGAGGCCAGAGCAAGTGCTCAACAATGTGAGAATACACCCCCTGCTAAGGTTTTCAAAATCTCTCTTCCTACTATCTCAGCTGAGTGGAAAAAATCAAACACTATGTTTTTCTGCCACAAAAATCAATGATCAGTTTTGTTCCATCCTGTTCCTCCTCAGATCTGGCATCAGCTGCACATCAGTACTGCTTCCTCTGACCCAAGCGGCCTAATTACCCGAAGTCCCTGAGCACTCACAAACAAAAAGGACACAGTGTTCCAGTCTGTTAAATCTGCCCGAGATCTTAGAAACCAGCAACCAGCTTGGGAGTCTCCACAACACTTTTTCTCCTGACTGTTGGTTACAAATTTGAGCATTCCCTCTACCATCCATCTGATGGTACCAACCATAATCATAAGTACAAGAGTCCGCAAACTCCTCACTTCTGACCTGATGGCTCTCTCCATTCCCAACAATTCAATAATCTTCTAGAACAGTTCACAGAACCCATAAGAAAGCATGGCACGCTATCTGCTATATACATCAACCACCACATCTTTCACCTAATAGGATGCTTCTGTGGCTAGAGTCTTTATTGAGAGACTCATTATGTAGAAATGATGATTGAATCACATCCCTCACAAGCCTGTCTTCTGAGATGTCTCTAGGTAGGCTCAAATTTCTACCCTTTCAATTAGCAGTCAACTACATTGACTGTTTGCATAACCTCTGGACCCCAAATTGGCTAGTAGTCTATTAGTCTTTTAAGTTTCATTGGCTTCTGTGTGAAATCTCAAATATGTATTTAAGGAATATAATACTCATCTTTTAACAAGTCATTTTTTTTTAAAATTTGGATTTAGTGCATGTATCATATCACTCCATAGTTCAATCATGCCAAGAAGAATTGTACAATTACTACCACAATCATTTCCAAACATTCTTTTTCTACATGGACTCTTTGACATCATATCCCATTTACCCCACCAGCACCACTGTACCCCCTTCCCCGCAAAACCCTTATTCTACTTTCTGTCTCTATTGTTTCCTCAATCCTGGGTTTCATACACAGAGAAATGGAAAAACATACAACACAACTTCAAGAGGGTGACCTTCAATGACATGACACCTCTGAGATACACCCTAGAACAAACAACACAATACAAACCCAAAACATAGAATTTTGGAAGCCAGATCAGGTACAGCATGCATCTTAGGGATGTGCTGACAAAGTGTGAACTGTTCAAGTCAGATTTATGCTTTTGATCTTCTATACTTGTCTCTCCAATGCACTCTGTTTAGTACTGCCACTTTCCTCCCACCCCTCAACTGTAGATAGAGGGAGTTCTCTGGAGACTTATTTCCTATGTGGTTCCCAAATGAATCTGGGGCTCCCACTGTCAACCATCGCCTTCTGCAAACTGGATTGTTACTATTTAGGCTCTGATACTAGTCTCTCCTTCAACTTCAGGTGATATGGTTTACAATCCCTCGGTGACTGATGATGGTGTGCTCGTTCCATGTGAACCTAATTGGCATCTCACTTATAGGGCTGCTAGTTTGGAAACAAGCCTTTAAGATCCCAGACACTATTTTATCTGATAGCTGGGCACCATCTAAATTCTTCACCATATTTTGCTCTAGCACCCATGTCTTCTGTGTTCCCTTTCTGAGGGCGAGTATTGAGCAGGGCCATCAGGTAAGAAGTAATTGTTCTCCAACTAGTCGTTGCAGCTAAGATTCAGTGCTAGCCCCAAACCCATTTCTGGATTTATGTTTTTTGCTGTTTATGTTTTGTTTGTTGCTTTCTTTTCTTTTCATTTTTTATTACTTGGGAGTTAATATATATGCTTTTATCATTCCGTAGTTCAATCTCGTCAAACAGAATTGTATGATTGCTTCCATAATCAGTTTCTAAATGTGCTTTTCCTTCCTGGTCTGGTTTTACATTTAGATCTTTGACCCACCTTGAGTTTGTTCTTGAGCATGGAGTGAGATATAGGTCTTATTTCTTTTTTTTTTTTTGCAGGTGGATATCCAGTTTTTCCAGTACCATTTATTGAAGAGGAAATTTACTTCCCATTTAATGTTTTGGGGGCCTTTTCAAAAACCAAAAGTTCTCTGTATGTGGGTGTTTTTATTTCTGGGTTTTCTGCCCTGACCTATTGATCTATGTACCTCATTGTACCAGTCCCAGGATGTTTTGACACCTGTGGCTGTATAGTAGGTTTTAAAGTAGTGCAAGGCCAACTCTTCTTTTTGAAGAGTACTTTGCCTACCCCAGACAGAGGAATTAGCTTTTATATTTCTTTGAAGAATGATGGTGACATTTCCTAATTTGAACAAACTTTTTTTTCTCCTTCAAGTTTGATGGAGAGTTTTGCTGGATAAAGTATTCTTGGATTGCGATTGTTATCTTGCCACTTTCGGAATATGTTGTTCCAATTCTGCACTTATTCTTATCTATTTACCTTTATATGTGACTGCCTTTTACTCTTTAGCTGCTCTCAGGATTCTGTCCTTTTCTTTGAAGTTAGATAATTTGACTACTATATGTCTTGATGTGTTTTAGGGGGTTTAATCTAATTGGTGTTCTTTATGCTTCCCAAATGATTATCATCTCCTCCTTTTTGATATTGAGGAAATTTTCTTCCAAGAATTCCCTGCTAGTTTAAATGTAGGCTTGTGTTTCTTCCTTCTCAGACACCCTAATCATTCGAATACTGTTTTACTTCATGATATCCCACATCATCCTCAGGCTTTCTTCAGATTTTTTGCTTTCTTGTTTGATTAGTTCTCTTGTTCACTGAATTCTGCTGGGTTATCTTCAAGTTCACTGAATTGATTTTCCACTTATTCTATTCTATTGGTCTTTGTTCTTTATTTTTTCTTTGTCATCTCTTAATTCCTGCATTTCCTTTGGGTGTGAGGATTCTAGTATCTCCATTTTTTTTTAATCTCTTTTCAGGATTGCTCCCCTAATTTCTTGTATGTCCCTAAGCAACATTCTCATGTATTCTTTATCTGGCAATCCGAGGGCTTCTTTTTCTGTGTATTGCATTGTGTTTGGGTAATCTTCAGTAATTGTTTCTCTTGATTTTTTGTGGCAGCTTCTGGAAGCTGTTGTGCCTCATCGTGGTTGTGCTGAAAATGTTGCAGAGGCTTCTGGGTTGTGTAGAGTGGGAGGGGCTGGCTCTTAGGTTAGGGGAGAATTAGATAGATACTGGAAAACATATTGTGTGTAGATGAGGAGGGAGTGTTAATTGGGTGGGTAGGAGGAATAGGATATAAGTGCTCAAGTGTATGTTTTAAGTGGTGGTATTAATCATAGGAAGTCTTCCAGTTAAGTATACTAACTTTTAATGAGTTGGAGAAGAGGGTTATGGGAGATAAAAATTGACTTGGTAAGTTGTAAGAAGGTATGTGCTACTGAAGTGGAGGAAACAGTGTCTAGAAATGATCGTGGTTGTGGTACATGAGGAATATATTAAATCTATCAACTCTGTATTTTGTGTAGAGAGAGTGCAGCCCTTCAGTTATTGTGTTTCTAACAGAAGGCCCTTTATTGTGGATTTCTGCACAATCCAGAATTACCTGCTTCTTGCATGTGGACCCAGGTTGGAAATAGGCTATTGTAGTGGATACCCAAGCAAGGAGGGATTTCCTATCAGGGTGCCTTCACAGTGTTCGCCAGCTGCCCAGCCAGGGGCAGTGGCTGCCACCCCCCCAAAAAAAGGGAAATTCCGGATTCCATTTCCACTGGTGGGGGCAAAGAGCTTTGTGGTATCTTTCGCAAATGAAATAAGAACACATCTAACAACCTCTTGGAGTTTGCTGCTGATTTGAGCTGCGTTTCTATCTCCCTGCAGCAGGCTCCTTCTCTGGATAGCTGGGGTTCTCCATCAGGAGAGCTGGCCCACAGTCATGTGACATGATCCTTCAGTGCCCTGATTCTGGATCCTGCTTCTACATTCCCAGGATTGGCCTGCTTTGGCAGTGGGGAGGGGAGCCTACCACAACTAGAGAGGGGAATTGAAGAGGGGATTTCAATGGCAGGTCTGGGGGGTGCGGGGTGCGGAGAGACCTCAGCAGGGCTCCACCATGTTCTCCGTCTGCGAGAATCGGAGTAGGAGATCGGAATAGAATCCCACAGTGCCGAGAATCTAGGCCCTGTGTCTAAGTTCCTAGACATGGCCTCCTTGCCAGTTGTCCTCTGAGCTACATGAAGAGAGCTCTAAGCAGAGAACTCTACTTTGGCTCCATCTTCCCAGAACTCTGCAAGTTATCTTTTGATAAAAGTACCTGCTCTTACATGGCAAATTCTTGTGAAATGTCCTTATCTTCAGACTTTAAAAACTGACTGACTCCCATGATTTGTCATTTTCTTTCCAGCTCCTCAGCTGTATTCTCGGGCTAATAGCCACTTGAAACTACTTATGACTTTTCTCCCACCATATCTGAGAATCTTGTTTTCTTTTGGTCTCTGGATTATTTATTCCATCCGATCGGGAAGTAGTGTTACTTGCACTTATTTACATACATATTAAATGTGGAGAACAGCTCTCGTTCCTTTTACATGCTTTTCTAGCAGACAGACTTGCTCACATTTATAACATCGAAACGTTCACCCCTTCAGGCAGAAATCCCGAGTCTCTGTGTGCCTTTGGTTAAGCTGCCTCAGTTGTGCATGCTGCCTCTTACACAAAGCAGGAAGCAGAAGGGTGTGTAAGTACTGAAAAAAATGACATTGTGTAAATGGTGCAAAGTATTTGCTGGTCGCCAAACACTAGATCAATTCAATGATAAAAACAAAACAACAACAAGAAGAAAAAACCCACCAGGATTTACTTCTAAAGAGTGGTCACTTAAAAATCTGTACGATGTAAAGCAATGCAATTTATCACTGGCACACAGCCTAGAATCTGAGAGATAATGCTGTGGACAGGTAACACTTCATTAAAAATTGAAAACATATCACTCGCATCAGTAGTATGCTCCTTGAGGCTGCCTCCGCTGGGTGCGTAATCTCTATGACAGTGGCTCCAATGAAGCCAAGTGAGGTGAATTTCGCAGACCAGGAAAATTGCATGAACTTTTGACAATGTTTCTTTCCAAGTTATTTATAAGGTAACAATAGCCAGGGATTTGAACCAATGGTTTTCAAATGGCACTCATCCCTCAGAGGGTAGCCAAAGCAGCAATCTTAAAGACACCTGAATTTCAGATGCTAGTTGTTGGAATTGGGTTTTATGAACAACATTCTGTTAGTTGGCATCTATTGCCAGAGATGTGATTTTCTCTGTGCTTTCTTAGGCTAGTGTTTTGGGGTTTATATTTGACATGACCTAATCTGAAATTAGTTAGAAAGAACACTGAAGAGAGAGACTTTTTACTATGAGCTCAACACCTAAATACAAACAACAGCAGTGTCTCAGGGGCTATTTTCCTAGAGATTGATTGGGCCTTATTAAATTTGGAGTCAGCCAAGAAGAATAGAACAGCTGTTGTGAATCTCAAACAAAAGCAAAACAGGCTCTTCTCTGTTTTCCTTCTTTGTGGTGTCCTTGTAAGCTTATAAACTCTATGGGCAAAGCTTGTCATACTTATGCTCACCCACTGGAAAGGAATGTTTGCATATACAAGGTAACACCACTAAGAATAGCCTAAGAGGTTTGCTCTGACTTACTGCTTAATTTGTGGCATTAGAAATGGTGTCTTAAAAAACTGAACCCTAAAGCTTCCATAAACAGATTTCCACAAAACTAAGCCTTTGAGTTTTCCCCTCTTGCACCCCCACCCTCCACGTGATGTCTTTGTCATCCTCCATGAGATGTATCTTTATTAAAACAGTCAAAATAAAGTTAGAAATTTAATAGTGGATATCCAGAAAAATAGTGGTTTAGTCATACTTGTCAAACCATCTTTGTACAGCAAAGACTTGAGAAACTAAGTATAAGAGATGCAGAAGACAACCTGCAATCTGAGGATCAACTGTAACCACCAAAAACTAGATTTAAAACGCCCAACTGATCAGACGAAGAAACTGATCTAATATAGTGAACAGAAAGAGTTCGAAGGGAAAGGCCGTGAAAGGCAAGCCAGTGTACTATGACCAACTTGAAGCCAAGAGAGCGGAAAAGCAGTGTATGGAGTAGAGGGCAGCTCCATGCAATCCCCAACAGGACACCGAGTGATCATGTAGACTAGAGCTACTTGAAATGAAAAAAGGCCCCAACTGTTCATTACAGTCAGCAAGAAGAGGCCATGCCCCTGCACCAGAGGAACATGCTTCCTGTGCCCTGCCTTCCTGGTACAAACTGTACAAGCAGTACAAACTACTCCTCAACCCCTGCAGCCATATAATCAGGGACAATTGTACAATTCTCTCCTTCCTCCCAATGCCAATGGCTACTTTATTGCCTGCCCCAATTGCCAATCCTCTCCACACCTGACAACACCACTTAGTAGGTGGTAGACTTCTCCAACATGGTTACAGCCATTATTCCCACCCTTCTCACCTGCTAACCTAGGCTGTCTGGGTGCATATAAGCCATCATTCTGCCCCTCCCACCCACTGATCCAGCAAAACTTCATGCCCCTCCCCAACCAGGCAAGAGGTGCCAGTATGAAGGAGGCACTGGTGACATGACCGTTCATGTGCCTGTCCCCCACCCACCAGCCCTATCAACCAAGACGCGGCCACTGCCCCCCAGCTAACTCTCCATACTTCACAGCCCATCTACTTTGTCCACCAAAGTGCCTTCAGGCTCTCTACAAGACCACAAATAGAGACCCATGATTACTCACCTAACAGTTTATCACACCCTCTTGTAGCTAGGTAGGGAGCACTGTAGTAGAACCGAACTAGCAAGCAAAGTCCAGTCCACCTGCTTGAATACATCCAACAAAACATAACAAAAAATTAGGATGGAGCAAACAAGCACACAATTAATAAATAAATATAAAAATACATTAATGCCTTAGAAACAATAGACAATATCAAACCACTTTAAGATAAGATGTCTCCAGCAAGTTTCTAAAATAAAGAACTAGGAAGCCTCCCTGAGGAAGAAAAGATAATGAAACTATTTGTTAAGAAAACCAGAAGAATTATAGAAGTATGCAAAGGAATTTCAAAAGTCGGTGAGGGGGAAAAAAAAAAGAAAAAAAAAAGATATATATATGTACATATATATATCTTTTTTTTCTTTTTATATATATATATATATATATTTATATATTTATTTCTATATATATAAAACATCTTTTAATTCTATTGTTCCATGAATTGTTTGTTGTTCCCTAATAAATAAGGTACACAAAGAGATCAAAGACTATTGAAAAAAAGACCAAGGAAAATACAGATAAAATCTAAAATTCATTAAAACAATACTAGGACAAAATGTCAAAATTACGAGAAAATTCAAACTTAAGAAAACCCCCAACTCAGTGCCATCACGTCGATTCCGACTCACAGTGAGCCTGTAGGACAGGGCAGAATTGGCCCTTTGGGTTTCTGAGAGTTTGCATCATCTTTACCGGACTTGCCATCTACATAGTTCTCCCTGGAGCAGCTTCTGGGTTTGAACTGCTGGTCTTGAAGTTAGCAGTTAATTTCATAGAACTATACCACCAAGGCTTCTAAGAGATCATTAGAAACCATGAAAAACAAATAAACAGAAATAAAACCTAGGCATCCAGGCGATTAACACTAAAATTTCAGCAACAATGCATTGGAAAGAAAAAGAGTAGAAATGAATCAAGGGAAGCCAGAATCAAATGACATATATAGAGGGCAAATCCTTTGATTCCAATTTGTGAGAGAAACAAGTAAGTAAAAAGGAAGAAAGCCTAGGAATTATGTGCTATCCAGCTAAGAGAACTATATTACACATTGAGTGGAATTCCAGACAAGAGGATACCAAAAAAAAAGTGTTTTGAAGATTTGCTGCCAGAAAGCTTTCTTAATATCTTGAAAGATGAGAAAATAAACATTAAAGAAGTTCAATGAACTCCAAATAGGATAGCGCACAAAAGAAGTCACCAAGACATAGCATAATAGAATTTTCAAAGCTACAGATAAAGACAAAGAACCCTGAAAACAGCTTAGGAAAAGTTTCATTTTACTTACAAAGGCGAATTGTTAAGACTGAACTTTGATTTTCCAGGAGAAACCAGGTAGGCAGGAAGAGAACATATGAAAATTTAAAAAAGAAGAAAAAACCCAAAAAGTAAAACACAAAGACAAAGAACAAACTCACTGCCACTGAGTTGTTTCAACCCATAATGACCAAAACTTAAATAGCCAGTAATGTTGTCTCTCATTTGTAAAAATTAGGCCAATCATACAAGAAACAGTGAATGACTTCAGAGATTCAACAATAACAGACAAAATCCCGTGATTAAAGGACAAGACACCATCACCCGGAAGCCAACGCTAAGAAAGAATTTTTAAAAATGAAATAAAATGACAAGATAGAAAAAGGACGCCTGAGAAACAAATCTGTGAATTGGCAATTTCAAAACAAAAAGAGGAAGAAAATGGTGCAGTTACATTACCTTCCATATTCAGCACAAGTTAAGGTGATATTAAGATAGGAGAGACTATTTAAAAGTTAGAAAAATTAAATAAAATTTCAAAGTAACCAAAAAGAAAATTAGTAAATCTCCTTACTAAAATAAAAATTAAAAAGACTCGGTAAATGCAAAATTAATAGTCACAAACAAAATGAGAAGAAAATTTATAAACAAAAAGAATGCAGCACAAAAAAGTATACAGCACAAAGAAATCATGAATAACATTTAAAAAAAACAAAATGGCAGTAATAAATTCATATCTATGGATAATTATATTGAGTATATATAAGTGTATCATTCAAGAGACAGGAAGTATCATAACAGATAAGAAAACATGACCAATCAATATGCTGCCTAAGAGGCACCAACTTTAGGCAAAAAGATACAAAATTACTAGGAAGAATTAAGGCGACAAGAATTTGGTTCTTCAACTTTTGAAGGGAAGGAGCTAGAATGTTTGGGTCTGCGAAGGTCTACTGACCGACAAAGTAAGGGACTTCACATTTCCTGACTCACAACCTGCTTTGTAGCCGTGAAGTGGTGTTTGACCTACTTTGATTTCATAAAGGGGAAGTAAAATCAAATTCAACACGAGCCCAAGGTCAAGTCCTATAAGACTGATCAGATAGTCTTTTATGCTCCAATATTTTTCACCAGTTCTACCACCAATCATCCCTCCTAAGCCACATTGCCTCTCTTGATAGGTACAAAAATCCATAGCAATCATTGCACAGAACTCTCAGACAATATGCATGATAATGGAATTTATCAGGAAAGTTAACAGGTTAAAATTAAAAATCAGAAATGCTCAGGATACAGGTGTTCCCCCCAGGGTTGTCTCTTCTCAGTACTGGTTGTAGGTATGCCTCTCTCTGGGTCTCAGAATCTCAGCTGCATGGTTGTTTGGCTGCCCTGCTCAAGCAAGCGTTACAAATCTCTTTTCGCACTGCCACTAAATGGCCAAAGGGGTACTCCACTCATCCCAAAGGCACTAAACTCCAGCTTCATGGGTCAGCGAACCTAATTCCCCAAATCAAATGCCTAGAGACAACCCAGGCCAAAAGTGAGCCTCTTGCCCCAATGGACTCAGGCCAAAAGCCCATCGTCACTCATGGCCCGCGTCTTGGTTCTGTCATTGTTGTTCCTCGGTCATCTTTGGCCAATCTCCAGTTAGAGTTCTACATCCATCATTTGCATATGTCCACCCAGTTATTTGGGGGGAGTTACAAAGATTAGGTCTAGAATAACTATACCAAGCTATTTACTGCCCCGCAATAGTCAAAATAGCTAGTACAAAGACAGACACCAATGGAACAGACTGAGGTCCCAAGAGTAAATACATCCTCTGTAAACAGCTGAGTCTTGGCAAAGGCCTGAAATCCATTAAATGAAAAAGAGACAGTGTTTTTAGTAATTGATGCTGGCAAAACTGGATATCCACTTGGAAGGAAATGAAGCAAGATCCATTCCTCATACCTTATACAAAAACTAACTGAATATGGATCAAAGACTAAATGCAAAACCTACCACTGTTTATGTTTATCAAACATAAACAAAGAATAGACAATAAACTAGATGACTAGGACTTTTTAATAAATTAAATATTTATGAACATAAAAAAAAACTCCCAAAGGTAATGGACATGTTCAGACTGGGAATGCATTTTTGGCAATGGCACATCTGACAAGGAAATTATCTCTGACCTTCATAAAAAACCTCCACACCCGAACAGCAAAAAGACAAATGATTCCATTAAAAATGGGAAAACAGAATGAACAAACTCATTACCAAAGAAGGCATTCATGTGAAAAAAGAAACAAGCAAACATGAAGTGATACACGCAAGCATTAGCCATTCACTGCCATGGAGGCAATTATGGCTCATCACAGAGTCGAAACCCCTGTCTCCATGGGAGAGCCTGGAGGTTTTGAACTTCAGATCTCTTGATTAACAGTGCAACATGTAACCACAGCGCCACCTTGGCTCCTGGAATCTTATTGTAGGTTTATAAATTAAAATCATGAGATTATGATTTCACCCTCACAATCAGAACAATGATTAAATAAACAGAAAACAACAAATGCTGGTGAGAGTTTTCAGCCATTGGAACACTCATAAACTGCTAGTGAGATTGTAGAATGAAACAAGCTGTGGGAAACATCATGGTCAGTCCTTTAAAAATTGATATATGTATGTATATTATATATATTTATATACATACACACACACACATATACCATCTATTATACTTAGATATATAGATTCCATATGGCACTAGTTGGACTGCTAACTGCAAGGCCAGCAGTTCAAAACCTCTAGCTGCTCCACAGGAGAAAGATGAGGCTTTCTCTCCCATAAGATTTACAGGTTCACTCGGTCATATAGGTCACTATGAGTTGGAACCAACTCTGTGACAGTGAATTTATATGATACTTCAATCGCATTATTTTATATAAACCATAAAGAAATATGAACCATGATATAGATAGGCATACACCACAACATAATTTATAATAGTGAAAAAGATGGAAATTAACTAAGTACTTACATGACCAGAGCAAGCATGGCCAAGCATGTGACCACAGCACATGGCCAAGGCAAAGACTCTGGGAGGTACATAAGAATAAATGGCAACAATGGTAATTGCGATTTCATTCACATGTTTTTAATAACAGTAATAACAATAAATAACGTATGAATGGATATATAGGTAGATTTGTAAGCAGAACAGGTGTGGCATATGGGAATGGCATATGGGAATATACCTACAATATACCTACAAACATATATAGGTTTTGCAGAGAATATGTCTAGATGAATATTTTATGTGCTGTAAATGATCCAGGTGTAGGGTAGAGTTACATGGGGCAAAGTTATATAAACACCTTAGCCATAACCAATACCTTAAAAGACTGGGTCATTGAGATCTAGGGCGTAGGGGACTTTGAGACATGCAGGCAATTGGTAAAGGTAATCTTCTACACTCCATATCTTATTTGATGAGTAATGAATGGCATCTTAAAAGTTAGTGAGTGGCCATCAAAGATAGTCTATTAGACCATCTATTAGTCTCTACTTATCCAGAGCAAACCAGAAAGAAGAAAAATCCAAGACTTAAGGAACTAAAGACTTCAGAGATCACAATTAGTTCAAAGTATGAATGAAGCTTACAAACCTCAGCCTCCACATCACCGAAGACCAGAAGAGCCAGCTCCTGCCAAGCAATCATGATGAACGGGTTTGATGAGGATCACAAGAGAGAGCCCTGAATAGAGTAGAAGAAAATTCAGAATCATAAATAAGACTGCACTTACTTGTCCCGTAGAGACTGGTGGAACCCTGGAGGCTATAGCCCTTAAACAAGCTTCAAACCTGGAACTGAACCTACCTCCAGAGAGCACCTTTCAGTCAAAAATTAAAACAAACAAACAAAAAACTACTGACAAGTCGATTCAGACCCATAATGGCCCTACGGCTTCCAAGGTTATGAGTCTTTCACTGAAACAGAAAGCCTTACTTTTCTAGATTGGCATCACTCGTGACTTCAAACTGCTGGCATTGCAGTTAGAAGCCTGTGATAGTTAGGATTATTATGCCAACCTGGCCAAAAGGAACAGGTGGGATTAATCACGTCACAGTTTGATTGAGGGCAGAGATAAATGACTCTGCAAGGCCCGTCCCTCTCTTTATTGCTCTATGGTGATCGGACCAGAGTGCTCCTGCTTTAGCTAGTTCTCTGCCTCAACCTGTGTGTTACACCACCTGTGGGCCCAGCCAACCCGTGGATCGTGGATCATGTTGCTAAAGCTTGAGGTTTCTTGGAGCCCTGCTTTGCCACTCTGCTGGTGCATACATTTGTAAAGCTTGAGGCTGGTGGATCTTGTCACCTTGCGTTGCTTGAGTTTGATATCCCATCTGGGCCTGCTTCACTAAGCTCCTGAGGTACTGACCGTTGCCGACCCACTCTGCTGTTGTTTGCTGCCTGTGGCCAGACTCTACCTGCCTTGTCTAGGAGAGGACTCTGCTATCTGCTTCCTTGACCTTGGACCTGGTAGTACATGTGAGTTGAAGGACTTCCAGTCTATTAACTATTCCATGAAAGTGAGTTGAACTGAGCTCTCTGTACTGCTGTGTGGACCAATTAGCTGTTGTATTCCTTCTTGCTCTATAAACCTATCCATACGTGTCCTGGTTTTGTTTCTCTAGAGCATTAGTTCTCAATCTGTGGGCCATGACCCCTTTGGGGGTTGAACAACCCTTTCACAGGGCTCACCCAAATCATAACAGTATCAAAATCACAGTTATGAAGTTGAAATGAAAATGATTTTATGGTTGGGGGGTGGGGGCTCACCACAACATGAGGAACTGTATGAAAGGGTCGCAACATTAGAAAGGTTGAGAACCCTGTCTAACACAGAGGCGAATGTGTGTGTCACCAACTAACTCACTTGAACTCTTCTAGTCAAACTAGTCAAACAATAGGAAGGTCTATAAAGCAAACAAGTGAGCGTTGATGGCACTAACAATTAAGTCAATTGTCCAAAGTCACCATCTGGTTCAAAGGAGAAGCTTGAAGCGCTCTGCTCCTGTAAACGTTTTCAGCTTTGAAACTACGTACAGCATTGCTAGGAGTTGAGATTAACTCAAAGGCAGTAGGATAAAGTGAACAATAACACTTTTGAGGAGCACATTTCTCAGAACAGCCAATTGTAAAAAACTGAAAGGGCAGCATTCACCCCCTACCCTGAAGAGTGTAGAGGCCGAAAGGGTAAAGAAGAAAGGATGAGTGGCAATGAGGGACCCAAGGAAGAGTCCGTTACATTAAGGAGCACACCTAACTTGACAAAACAAAGTAAGAATAAATTCTTGAATAGGAAACAAAGTTTCTCTGTAAACTTTTGCACAAAGCACAATAAAATGTTCTAAATAAATAAAAAATAATTATAACCAATAATTATAACCTGTTTGAATGCAACAGTGATTCATGGAAACAGATATTGGTAGGAATTTGCCTTAGAAAAATAGGACATCCCAAAGCAAGCTCTCGGGATCAAGTTTAAAACAAAGGGCAGAGTGCTGTAGGACATAAATGTAAGACAAAACTAAAAAGAAACTAACAAGCAAACAGATCCCCTCACAATATAAACATATCTCTTTTAAACCATTTTCCTAAAGCAAGAGTACCTGGCATGTGCAAATGAAGTTCACTGGAACCTTAAAAAAATTGTCTTAATTATATTAGCACCAATAACTAATACAGAGTGACTTTTTTCAGCAAGAACTTTGAAATATTTAAGTTACAGATGAGAAAACGGATTTTCATTACGATATCAGACACCTGCAA
Organism: Echinops telfairi; assembly: GCF_000313985.2. Taxonomy (NCBI): domain Eukaryota; kingdom Metazoa; phylum Chordata; class Mammalia; order Afrosoricida; family Tenrecidae; genus Echinops; species Echinops telfairi. The sequence continues at coordinate 81,099,015 of NW_022103915.1, read as the reverse complement.
TTAAAATGGGTAGGCAGTCTTAACAGACCGTTCGATGTAAAAGAAGACTGCTTCCACGAGAGTCAATGCCGTAACACTGCAGCCTGTCGGAAGGGTGAGGGTCCTCGCGATGCTGTCTTCGACTTGAGTCGTTATCTAGTTAGCAGCACTTAGCGGAGCTAGGTGAAAGTCTTGTCCTTGAGCGTGCGTTAGTGCAGTCCGGTACCCAGCAGCGAGCTGTAAAGACTGGAGATTTAAAGGCACTGGGAATTCTTCAGGAGAAAGGCCTGGAATTCTGCTTTCAGTAGGTCTGGAAAACCAGGAAGCATGAAATAAAAAGTAAATAGGAAGAAGGTTTTTACTTTTTTCTCCTCAAGATACGGTTCTCTCTTATAGTCCCTATAGGTCAGGTTCTACAGGGAATCAATTGGCAAAATAGAAATGTAGCTTCAGCCCTCGCATCCCAAAGCCAAGTACAGCAGTGTGGCTTTGCTGCTGAGAGACAACAGCTTAAGAACTGGCATGGTGACAGAAACTGACATGCTCTCCCGGAGCAGAATGTCTCTAAGACAACCTAGTTTGGGCTCAATAATGGTTCACAAAATTGTATTTTTACTGATATAATTGGGTAATTCAACACAATAAACTTAAACCTGTATGGGAAAATGAAAGAACATTGCTGATTTGTTCCAGGAAATGAGTGCATTCACACTTACCCTATTCATGTGGATTGGGCCAAGGCCCACAGGAGATTGTATTCACGACTATTGCTACAATCAATGGAATCATGGGTACTGAAGAATTGCAGTTATTTACTGGAAATAAGTCACAAATTCAGGGGAGATTCACAATCTTTGAGCATGAATCACTCTAAGTTTCCACAATTGCTTTTGGATGTGTGAGCCTTTGTGATTGACTTGTCAAGCATCTGCCATATCATTTCAAGATGATTCTATCCTGTCTACTAGAACTATGTCAAGAAGACAAAGGATCCTGCAACTTTAGATATAAATCGTGTAAATATAGAAAACTCAGGAAATATCCTGTCATTTCTGGCGACATTCCCATATAGTTTTTAAAAAATGATTGTAAAAATTAAAGTTTAATCGATGCATAACCTGCCCCCCACCCCCCAAAAGGGGACAAACAACAGAAACACAGGTGAAGGGAGACAGCAGTTGGTGTAAGATATGAAAATAATACTAATTTCTAATTTATCAAGGGGTCATGAAGGTGGGAGGGACGCAGGGTGGGGAAAAAGAGGAGATGATACCAAGGGCTCAAATAGAAAGTAAATGGTTAGAAAATTATGATGGCAACATGTACAAATGACTTGATACAATTGATGTATGGAATGTTATAAAAGCTGTAAGACTCCCAAATAATAAAAAATTAAAGTTTATACTGCTTTGAAAAAAAAGGCTTACCCAGATTGTTATACTACAAAATTCATGAAAATATTTAATTTTATTTCATACAGAAAAAACTTTTGTTGTTTTAAAACTTTAGTAACTAGTAATAGTACTTTGTTTAAATGAATAAAGTAAAACTATTTTCATAGTTTTTGTATTAGTGCTATAAACCTACATTTGGTACATTTACATATGTATTATGTATTTTTGTATTAGTGCTAAAAACCTACATTTGGTACATTTACATATGCTTAGCCACAATACACAATACACACAATACACGCAAAACTTTGAGGCTGTACAGGTTTCAGAATAAGGAAATGTTCTGACTTAGAGAAGTATAAATACTATTTAAATACTCACATGAGCTGAAATTAATAGACAATAAATATCCCATACCCATGCATACCATGTCAATATATATTACAAGATTAACAGCAAAAATACTTTGAATTTTTTCAGACAGTGTGATATTTTGTAACAACAAAAGAGACTTGTATGTTATTGACTATTGTCATACATAAAATGTCTACATGTCTGAAAATAACTATTTCCAGTTATGAAAACTCTAATAACAATCCCAAAGGAAGCTTCATAAACATGATTTTTAATAGAGGAAACTTTAACATGTCTCTACACAGAAAGGCCTATTTATTTGAGAGTTTATATGAGATCTAGATGGAATAGATGCTTTTAGAACACGACAACTGAAAAAAGGAGATCGACCTACTTTTCCCAGCAGTCAACAATTGTTAAGTGGCTTCTATATGCCAGTTAATCATGCCAGAAAAGGGTAATATTGAGACATTTAAGAACCAGACCCTGCAATCCAGTAGCCTTTACTAAGCTAAACTAAGAAATATAATAAACAGAAGGGGGCAAAAACAACAACGACTAAAACCCTTGGACGAAAATTCTTAGATATTGAGTGCAGAATAAAGTAATTAATTCTTTTGGAGAAAGAAGATGATACTTTTTTAAAAAGCTGATGGTGCCTGGCTATCAAAAGATATAGCATCTGAGGTCTTAAAGGCTTGAAGGTAAACAAGCGGCCATCTAGCTCAGAAGCAACAAAGCCCACATGGAAAAAGCACACCAACCTGTGCAATCACGAGGTGTCTAAGGAATCAGGTATCAGGCATCATCAGAACAAAAAAATCTTATCATAGTGAATGGGGTGGGGGGAACTGCTTGGTGGAGATCCAAAGCCCATTTGTAGGCCACTGGACATCCCCTTACAGAAGGGTATCAGGGAGGAGACGAGTCAGTCAGGGTGCGATGTAGCAAAGATGAAAAATACAACTTTCTTCTTGTTCCACCATCATGTTCAACCTTCATTCAGGTTTAGTAAATCCTTGCTGCTACATTGCGCTTGATTAAGCCTCACTAGGCATCCCACACCCTTATTTCCATTGACTTTAGTTCACTTGTTCCCTTGTCCCTGGGTTGGTTGCCCACCCCCTTCCTTTCTCCACCTGCCCTTATCCCATATCCCCCGGAACCATCAGTTCCATTGTTTTCATCTCTGAATTGTTTATCCTGCCTATCTTATCAAGAAAGACATGCAGAGACATTAATAAGTGCAAAACTAGGCAAGGCCAAACAAAACAACAAAGGAAGACAAAACCAACAAAACAACAAAATAACAACAAAAAGAAAGCCAATGACAAAAAAGGAAAAGCAGAGTCCTGTCCCTAAAGTCTAGTTTTGGTATTCCCCGGGGATTTCATCAATATGCTTCCCTTGCTGCTCTGTCGCATTCCCTTAGTGTTTCGCCCACCCAAGGGGAGGGTATTTTTTATATCTCCACAGGAGAGGGAGAGAGAGAGAGTGAGAGAGACCACGCTTCAACCCAGTGCACCAAGACGTTAATACAACATACAGGCATGTACCAGGAAACCACTAGAGAGGTCTGCAGGGCTGGCCAAAATCCCAACTATGTGGATCCCTCCCCCCAAAAGAATGCACTTCAGAGGACAGCATTGAAGCTACAGCTTCGGGGGAGGGGCATGTCTGATTAGAGCACACAGGAGAAATGTAGAGGGGTGGAGAATAAGAGGATCATATCCTGTCCCACCACGCCCCAACGCCGATATTCCTGCTCAGAGCAGACAATGCACAGAGAGGACCATAGGGCTGACCCCACCATGAGAAAGGACATCCCTCACTGAACCATAGCTCTACGGGGGACAGCACTGCAGACACCACGTGGGAATTCGTGCTCGATCTGACCCCATCACACTGGGGTGAGTAAACACTTTTTAAAAAACTCAGTGTTTTCCTTGGGATAATTCCCAGTCGAATAAGCAATTCAAGTGGTAATTTTTAATTCAAAGACTTTTGGAGACTCATTGCATTAACCTAGGCCCATATAATGTGTATAGTTCAATATTTTTTTTTAATTGTAGTACAACCATCTTTTCAGGTGAAATCTTACTCAAGTAGAAATAAATCAAGCATGAAGAACTTCTACACAGAACCATAAAGAGATAAAAGTTGAATGAGTATTATAGCTAGTGAAATCTTTGCCTAACAAAGGTAGGCTATACTATTTTCATTTTTATATAATTTAAATGTAGCACATTAAAACACATCTATGAGTTTTCATAAGCACTACTTGTAGTCCCTGCTGTTCACCATTACCTTTTTCATTAATGAGAGCAAGTGAGAGGGGAAAAAAGTAGGGAAAAGAAGTGGAGTCAAGGCCAGGGTGAACTGAAGACTGGAAATCAAGTCCTCTTGGTCTTTCCGGGACACCAACTTTACTCTTTTGTTCCGATGGTTCAAGTCACCTTGACACCCTAAGAGACCAGAGTAAAGATCATTCGGGCTTCAGGTTTTCATTAATACCCTCTCTAATGATCATTTTCATACAACCTCTGGAACTCATTATTCCCTAAATCGCTACGCACAATAGGTATATTAACAACATTGTAGAAAGAGGAACCATCAATATATTTCCCCCCAGTTTTTGCCACGGAGCACAGATTGCCGCCTTCCAAGTGTCTAAAGAACTGAGAATTCTATCCCTGCATCCTCTAAACACCTAGCAGATCTGCACAACAATTTGTTTGATTGACAGGAGAGAATTATTTCAAATGCCAGTGGGTAGCCTTCCAGGGAACAAGACTACAACAAGAGTGTTTTTCCTCCTACTGCTAATGGCTAATCCTGGCAGTGAGCTTTCAGCTGCTACTTCCCAACATGGGTACTCTTTCAGGAAATGTGCCTGCCACAGCCTGCCTTAAACAGAGATGATGTCAAGATGCAGAGAAAAGGAATCCATGTAAGACTACTGGACTCCATTAGCATCATATCCATTTTTATGAGATGGAGTTAGATAGAAGAGTAAATAGGCTTCTGCCCAGACAGAAAGCCCATTTGTTCATATGATAACCCACTAGCTTCTGAAGATGAAATAGCCCAACCTGATAACCCCCAATATAGGTTTTCATATAGAACATATTGTCCTTTTGTTAGTTCCTCCTACTTTGGTGCCCTGGATGGGAGCAGCAGATCTACAGAAACCAAGAATGACAACAGATCTTAGCCAAATTGGAGCTTACACAGTTGTTCATGGCCTGAGATGACAACACAGGTGACGACTGAGGTACACATGTGCAAGCTGCCTTAGGGAGAAAGGTCCGTTCTCGTGCCCTTTTATGGCACTCCAAAGCCCACGAAGATTGTCCTTTGCCTTGTGACTCTAGCTTTGCTTTGAAATTCTGGCACAGTTTTGGTGTGGTTGCTATACTTAGAGGGAACACAATTAACATTTATTTTAATGTTCTAACATTTTTAAAATACAATAACTGCCAACTAGAATGGTAGTAGAATTCAATCAAGAAATGATAAAACAGTGCCCGGGGAAATCCAGCTTTGAGAAAGGCCAGTTTGGGAATGGGCGTTTTACAACATTTCCTCTGTCTGTTACCCAGAGGATGGCTTTGAGAGTCAAATTGCATAGTATCTTACTAATGAAGACGAATGAGTTGATATAAGATGTGTTCACAAAAACCAGGCAGACTATAAACTTCTTCAGGCTTTGAAATGTCTATGAAAAGTGGGTAAGGACTCTCAGGAAAGAATACTAAATTTGAAAAATAGTGTTTTCCCTTTGTTTTAAAGGTTAGAAAATTGGTATATGCCAGCTCAGAACAGGAAGGAAAGTAAAAAAAAGTGCACGCTCACAAAGTATTATAATGTATGACTTGGGCACTCTTCCATTGATATGGAATTAAATTACTTCAGATATTTGCTGAAACCCATGACGTACCTATCCTTGAAAAAAATGCTTGAAATAGAAATTATACTTATGTTTTTTATCATCAGAATGGAGGTGACAGAAAACATCAAAGATTGAATACCATGGGGAATTCCTGCTTATTCAGGCTCAAGGAAAGTCCGGTTTTATTATGCTGGACTTCCTGTAAGAACATGTTAAAAAGGTTCTATGTGAGGTACTATGTAAACTCTAAGAACAAGTGCTTTGGTGAGGCACTGACTGATTAGGAAGTCTTCACAGAAAGAGGGGCCCTAGTATGCTCAGGTGTGAAGGGAGGGAGGAAAGGAAGAGCAGGACACCCATGATCTATAGCATGTGGAAGCGCATGTCATGTCTGAAGAAAGGCAAGGAAACCACAGGTGAGGGACCGGTAACAGGCCTGGCTACCATCCTCCTTTCAGTTTGTCCTGCTGTGATTGCTTACAGACCGCTGTGATGCTAGAAGCGGTCCCACTGGTCATTCAAACACGCACAGGGCCATTCAAAGTATGCCGGTTTCGGTGGTGTGTCCCAACTTAGAAAGACTGAGAAGAAAGGCTTGGGGACCTAATTACAAAAAGGATCTAATGGAAGTGCTATGGGTAAAACAGAAGACACTTAGAATGAGCAATGGCTATCTCAATGGACTTTATCACAGCAAAGGTCCTAAAGATGGTGGAAAACTGGCAAGTGTTCTGTTTTGTTGTACACGAGGTCCCCAAATCCACAGCAACTAACAGGGTTCGCAGAGATGAAGGGGGATGTGCATGGAGCCAGTAATTATAAGTGTACCATAAATAAGCTAAACAATCCTTGGTCTAATATGTGTGTCACAGGCGTAAGAAATCTATCCTTTGAAATGTGTGTGTCTAGAATTGACAACACAGATCTTCATTTAATTCACAGGTTTTATTTACGTACTCTCCCAAACCCCACATGTTTTATTTAAATTTCGCGATGAAGCAAATTATAAAGGACACATTAATAACTACACATCTGTTTAAGTTGTCAATGATTTTTACTGATAACAGAGTAGAGATTCATTTGCATGTACTACCTATTTGAAGGTAAAGATGCAGGGACCACTGCCGTCTATTTCGACTCAGAGGATCACGACAAGGTTGGCGTGTCATGGAAGGATCAGCCCCAGATGCATGGCCATCGCGTAGAGCCACTGTATAAGAATGTTCTTGGTCGTAAGCTTCAGGGAATCAGAGCACCAGGCCTTTCTTTCGCAAAGCCACTGAGTGGGCTCAAACCACCCGCTGTTCTCGCATCAATCACAAATCCCTGTGCCCCAAGACTCCTTTAGACTTGGAAGGAAAACAAACCTGAAATTGGTGAAGAAGAAGCACATGCGTAGAACTTTGAAGTAAGAAACAAAATTGGTCAAAAGGGCTGTAAGTAGCTTAGACACCAAATTCTAGGAGAATAGAATTTCCCTTGACATTGAAAAGCTGGGAAAGATAAAACTGAGGAAAAACCCACTTGTATGACGTCTGCCTCTTTGGCTACCTCTTGCTGGTTCCTTTCTCATTAGACTCTGGCAAGGAGAGTCAGAAATGACTTTTTCCATTGCAAAGCTTTTGTCTCAGCATCTTCAAAGCTAATAGCCATGGGGTAATGACTCTTCCTTCATCCTAGTCTCAGTGGGCTACACCCTCTTTAGATGTGGCACTGGCTCCCCAGAAGCCCCTTGGCAGCTCTAGTATTGACTTCATAACCCTTGGTCCCCCCGTCCAATCCTGAATAAAAAGTACCCTCCGTGGCTATCAACTTCCTTCCTGGCGCTCCAGCCAGCAAAAAGTTGCCACCATCTGATAACGCCACCACTTCTTGGTTACCCCAGGCTTAAGGATATGTACTAATCTCTGGTTACTTCACTGTTTTCTTTCTGTTCTTTTAGCTCCACTATCACATTTGTGACTAATTACCTATATTAAATCACCTTTGTTTGAAAAACATAGCATCACTTCTCTTTCACTGACTAAACCTTAAATTACATGCTCATTGCCAGCAGTAGGTCCAGGCAAATGACTCACGAAGACTGTATTCTTAGAGTGAGCTACTGAGCTGTGTGGGTTTAAATGCAGTGCTGCCATGCATTCCATCGGAACGTGAGGTACTGGTGACCAATGGCATGTAATGGAATCATGCGTTCTTAAATTATCACTTGGGATTACTTGGGATGAGCTGTACCTAGAAGCCAGTAATTTTGGAAAACAATTACATGTTGGACTTAATTATTATCATAATGTGATTTTAAGGACTGTAGGTTGAGATTTCTGCTTCTGGAGAGTTAAGAGAAACAAATTCAGGACATTTAACTATCAGCACTAGACATGGTCAAAAAATGTCCACAGTAGCCCCCAAATAACTTATTGGTTTGCTTTGTAGGGAAGAGCAGAAAATCTGGTTTTACATGATGCTGAATTATAATAGAAGGTGAACTCCTACCCTTGTTAAATACAACTTTTTAAAAATAATGTTATTAAGAAGGAAAGAGTGAGGACTCTGAGTGGAAATCTTTGTGTGGATAAGGAAGAACCTGAGATAGGCGAGCCTCCTTCGCCATGTAGAAAAGGGTCTCACTTCTTGACCAGACTGATTTTCTCTGTCTGAACCAACCAATCAACCAAATCTCCACCATAGTGTCAATTCTGACTCGTCTCAAACCTATAAGAGAGTGGAACTGCCCTGTAGGATTCCGAAGCTATAAATCCTTACAGGAATAGAAAGCCTCAGATTTTTCCAGGAGAGTAACTGGTGGTTTTGAACACTTGATCTTGCAGTTAACAGCCCACTTCATAACCCACTATACCACCATGGCTTCATTTGTCTGAAGACGCTGTTACAATCTTACCCAAGGCAGTTACTTTGCAAGAGGATAATTGTTCTCCTTAAAGGAACCACACCATTCACCATTGTTTCCGTATCATTAACTAGAGTCTAATTCCATAGTCTCTAGTAGAGACAGATACAAATAGCTTACACATGAGAATATTTGCAACTTGTTTCCGATTTGTAGTAGCCAAGTCTGGTGAATATGGATAGGAAGATTTGCTAAAGTTAATAGCCTAAGGATAATGGAACTAAGACTGCATGAAAACAAAGTTTTACTTTGAGTGCACTTACCGCAGACACCAGAATTCTTGTGTCAGCTTGACAAACTAGTATTGAATTTGATATGTGGCTTCGTTAATTGATTAAACCAGGGCTCAATGGTGACCTATGTTCAATGATAGTTAGCAGCAGATTGAAGATAACTTCTCTGGCATAATATAGAAAAAGGAATCCAAAAACTTGGGTTGATAGAAATATTAGAATGGATTTACTGGATGTGACTCATCCCATTACCTTCTCACAACGGTCTAGAGGATATTCCATTCCCTTGGGTATTAAAATAAATGCATTAGTGAGAGGAGAGTCTGCATCATGGAAAAGCTGAC
>NW_022103915.1:81088540-81089804 GCF_000313985.2 Echinops telfairi | reverse complement strand
ACACACACACAGATATACATATACTCATTTAATGTAATAAGTAGTAGAAAGGAAAGAATGACTATAGGCTATTTTGAATGAGATATTTGATTCCAGTTAGATATCCATGCTGTCTTTTGAATGAAATAATAGATTAATTAATTTATATATCAGGGAAACTCTAGGAATCTATATCTATTCCTTGGACCATAGAAGGAGACACACCTAAATTATAAACCCAATGCAATACCACATCGTTAAGGAAAATTGTCAAGATTATTGCCATTATTAAAATTTGAACGATGCAGAGCTGAGTTTCCTTACCTCTTTGCAATGTTCTCCATGGTACAAATGATGGATTGAGGAACAACTGTGGATTATCATACATTTCAGTCACTTTATATGTATAGGAAAGCTAGACAATGAATTAGGAGGGGGAAAAGGGGGGCTTCTACTCCCATTAACAGTTCCAGTCTTGGAAACTCAAGTGGGGCAGTTTGAGCCTGCCCTGCAGGGCTGGTGTGAGTTGGCCTCGACTCCGTGGCCATGCTCAGTCCTGTGCCATCCTCACCATTATGCCCATTACTGCTGTCACTGTGTCAAGTTATCTTGTGTCAGGGCTTCTTTGTTAGCTGATGCTTTATTTGGCCAAGTTTGGTGTCCTTTTCTGGAGGCTAGACTTCCTAATAGCTTGTCCAAGGTACATGAGTCAAAGTCTCATTATTGTTTCTAAGAAGCATTTTCAATGTACTTCTTCCAAGACAGTTTGTTCTTTTGACAGTCCATGGCACCTTTAATATTCCTTGTCAACACCATAATTGAAGCACATTAATTCTCTCCATAGACTACGGGAGAGACCTTTAATTGCTCATCTGTAAGTTCAGGTTAAACTCAAAGAAAGTTAAAATATGCCCATGAGCGCCAATCTACAACCTTGAGTCTATCCTAACTGAATTTGGAGAACTTCTTAACAACAGATTTGATAAATTGAGCACTTGTGACAGAAGATCTGACGAGGTAGAGAATGACATCAGGAATATCGTTCATGAAGAATGGCAAAGGTCATATAAAAAGACAAGAAAGAAAGAAAAGATCAAAGTGGATGCCAAAGAGACTCTGACACTTGCTCTTAATTATAGAAAAGCTATAGCAAATGGAAGAAATTATGAAGTCAAAAAGCTGAATAGAAATTCCAAAAGGCAGATCAAAGAGACAGAGTAAAATATTATAATGAAATGTGAAAAGACATACAGTTAGGAAACCAAAAAAGGAAGAGCATGCTAAG
>NW_022103915.1:81086960-81088294 GCF_000313985.2 Echinops telfairi | reverse complement strand
ACCAATTGAAGTATTTCCAAAATTTGCTCAAGCACTGGAAGCACTCATTTGTCTGTGCCAAGGAATTTGGAGGACAACAGACTGGAAGAGATCTATATTTGTACCCATCTCTCCAAAAGGTGACCCAACAAAATGCACAAAATGTAGAACAATATCATTAATATCACATGCAAATAAAATTTTACTGATGATCATCCAATAACTGCTGTAACACTACATTGACAGGGACATGCTTCAGCCGGATTCGGAAGAGGGCATGGAACAAGAGATGTCATTGCTGATGCATATGGATCTTGGCTGAGAGCAGAGAATACCAAAAGATAATTGCTTGTGTTTTATTAACTATGCCAAGGCATTGGACTCTGTGGATCAAAACAAACCAGGCATACCTTCGAGAAGAGTGGGAATTCCAGAACATTTCCTTGTGCTCATGTGGAGCTAGTGCATGGAATAAGAGGCAGCTGTAAGAACAGGACAAGGGAATGCTGCATGGCTTCAAATCAGGAAATGTGTGTCTGCTGAGCAAATCATCAGAGAAGCTGGAAGATAGGAAGAAGAATGTGGCATCAGGATTTAAAGAATGTGTATTAACCACACGAAATACGGAGATGGCAGCCCTGCTTACGGAAATTGAGAGGACTTGAAGCACTTGCTGATGAAGAACAAGGATCACAGCCTTCGCTATGGATGACAACTCAATGGAAAGACCCAAAGCCTCACATTGACACCAGTAGGTAACATCGTGATCAATGGAGAAAATATTGAAGTTGTCAGGATTTGTCTTGCTTGGATCCACAACCGATGCTCGTGGAAGCAGCAGTCAAGAGGTCAAAAGAATACCAGGTTTGCAGAAGGCTAGGGGTGGCAGTGGAAGCCCAAAATCCGTTCTTTACGTGGAGTACGCCTTTGGTGAATTCCCTCTGCTGATAGCTGAGGAATGGGAATACCCTTGTCATCAGACAAAGTTGGTAAATTTGATCATTTGCTCTCCCTTTTGTCCCAGTTTAAAGTTATTTCACTTAAAAAACAAAAAGTGAAGAGGAAATAGAGGTGAATTAAACCTCTGGTGAATACCCTCTGACCACAGACCCAGGACGTGAATAGCCTTGCTTTCATGCAGGATTCATGAGAGAGTGGATTATTGCAGGTGCACTCAGGTTAAAATTTAGCACCTTATTGTTTGATCTCCCTTATGATCCATTTTAAATTTGTTCTACTTTTTAATATTTTCTGCTTCCTTTTTATTTAGGTTTTTAATTGTTTTACTTTGTTATTGTTGGTTTTTTCTTTTAGTGTTTTTCTCTATATGAAATCCAGGATAAGCAAAGCTACAA
>NW_022103915.1:81070392-81085807 GCF_000313985.2 Echinops telfairi | reverse complement strand
TCCTTACATATTAGATTCACGTCTTTTTTCCCCCTAGTCTGATACATTTGGGAATTGTATCAACTTAGTGTCTGTTCCAACATTTTGATTTTATTTTGCATTTATTGAAGCAATGTATTATTGGGATATTCATCATCTATCTTCTATTGTGGTCATTGCTCTATAATTCTAGAAAACATTATCTTTATTTCTGTATTCGGTTGCTTATGTCTACTAAGCTCTTTGTGGGACCCTTTCAATGAAGAGTTTTGATTTTATGAATGATATCTGTTCCTTACTTTTGATGAAAACAGAGGCCGTGGTTCTTTAAAACAATTGTTGTTTTTAGTAATCGCCTAGGAATAATGATAGTGTCCTATTGAACAATGTTTATGAAAGAAGGCCCTCACAGATTCACTTTAAAATCACTGACGGGGTAAAGCTGCTATCACCACAGTCTTTAAAAGCTTACCGCAGACCCTACAACACAGGAATGAGATAGGGAAATGCCACAAAAATCGGAAAGAAGAAATACATGATTATTGTTAACAGAGGTACTTGTCTACATAGAAATCTCAATTCACCGAAAAATTATTAAACCAATTCACCAAAAAATTATTAAATTAATAAAGGTAAAAGAAAAATCTGGATAAATAGAAACCTCAATTTGATCTCTGTACCCCACCCCACAAAACGCAAACAGCATAAAGTCTACACAGGGAATAAGCCTGCAGTGATCTCCCTCTGTCCGTAGTTGAGAGCTGGCTATAACCTGGTGCTCAGACAGAGTACTGGAGAGATGACTACAGTAGATGAAAATGATAAATCTGACTTGAACAGTTAAAACCTTTTCTTTTGATACACTTTGGGCTTGATCTGGTTTTTAATTTCTGTGTTTTTTCATATTGGGGATCATTTATCTCTGTTGTATTTTATCATTGTTGGTAGCCTTCCTGACTCTATTACAGGCTTGTGTATGTTTTGCAGTACATGAAACCCAGGATAGGTGGCTCTATGGAAACAACTAGAATAAAGGTTCCTGTGTGGTACGGCAGGGAAGGTGGGGAGTAAGGGCGAGCTGATATGAAAGTGTTCAAGAAGGAAGAAAAGGTTTTGAGACCTATTGTTGAAGCAATTGTACAACGCCTCTTAATATAATTGAACTATGGACGCATCTGATGTCCGGATTAACTCTTAATAAAATGGTTTGGTAGAAAAAAAAATTTTCAATAGCCACAACATATAGAAGGTAGTTAGAAATAATTCTTAAAAATAAAAATTGTAAGACTTTACAAAACACATATATAAGATACTTTAGAATAACCTTGAAGAAGACCTCAGTAAAATGTAATTATATGATTTTCAGGATTAAGATGGCTCCATACTATCATGGGGCCAAACCTGCCCAGTTGAAGTGAAGTTTTAGTGTGATTATGAGTATGATTAATGGTATATATGGTACAGTTTTATAAGAAATTTCATAAATGAATGCTAAAGTATTTACAGAGGATTAAGGATCATTAATATCAAGGCAATCCTGAAAAGTAAGAACAAATTAATGGACCTTCCCCTATCTGTTATCAAGATGTTGAAAATGTACAGTCATGTAGTACAATGTGATATAGGCATAGGGGAAAAAAACTACTCCTTTAAAAAAGAAAGAAATCCTGGAAATATATCTATGTATGCAAAGTTGTTATATGACAAAAGATGCCTTGAAAAGTCAATGTACAGATAAGTGAACACTGAGTCCATAAATGATACTGAGATTGTGATTGTTTAGGTAAAAAAATTGGACTACTAATTTGATTCTGGGTAATGACTTGGATGGAAAACTGTCTTTAAATTTTTGGAAGAATATATAAAAGAATATCTTTATTACTTTAGGAAAATGAAGGACTTCTTAAATGAGATAGGTATAAGAATATTAACTATAAAAAAGATAATTAAATAACATAAAACTAAAAATATTCATTAGAATCCAGAACTTATTAAATAACATCATTAAGTGAGTAAAATAATTATCTTGAAACTGGAAGAAGATATTTGCAATCGATATTACCAGTAAGGATTTTCTCCTATAAATCTATAAAAAGAGCAATAACTCCCTCTTATATCATGAAAAAAGGAGATCACAGAAAGTCTGCAACGGTATGAAAGTGCTTCTGATAACACTCCAGAAAAAATACTTCTGGAGAAAAGAACCATAAACAAACAAAGACAAGTTTTGTCCCATATATGTATACAGATACATATGGGATGAATTTTTCTTAAAAATTAAAAAAGAAAATTAGAACCGTGATTATCTGCAAGAGGAGGAGAGAGCAATGAGTACAGTGGGTGCACAGCCCCCTGAGATCGATGCAAAGGCAGAGCGACTTTCACATTGCTGTGTTTTTAATTGGGGTAATAGTTTCCTTGGTGTTCATAAGGCTTTGACTATTTTTTTCAGGAGGAGTTTTGTTTATTTCGTATTGGGAATGTGCAACATTCTATCTAAAAGATATATATGTTTTAATGAAAATGTAGCAGCAGCAAAATGCATCTGTCCTAAGTGTACAGGTTAGTAAATTCTCATAACATGATCATCGCCATGTAGCCACCACCAAGGTTAAGAAACAGAGGACCAAAGCCCCTGTTAGGCTCCCATCTAGACTCAAGCAACCTTCTTCCCCATAAATAATCTCCAATATTCTTTGATGTGTAGTCAATTTTACATATGAAATCTCGAAAAGAATTCTTAGCAAGAAGAGTAGGTTTCCTTTCATTTTAAGCAAGAGAGTAACTGTGGATCGGAAGGTTTTCACTGTCAGCGAAATCAGACATTTTAAGAAGAAAGGGAAGAGGGGCAGCTACTCTGCCTACAAATCAAACTAATGAGGCCTATTAATCAGAACGGTGGCAAAAGTCAGCGTGGGCTGAGCTCAGTTCAGGTCTAAACCCTTTTCTTCTTGAGACAGCATCACTGTGTAAACACCACTGTCACACATCTCAAAGTCTTCTCATGATGTCTTTGGCCTGTCTTTATGCACATCCCAACACCCCGTTCTTTAGATAACTTTGGTTTTATTGTTGTTGTTCTCATATTGACATAAGGTCATTTGAAAAAGTCTGTCTTAAAGGTGGTCTGGTGATCCTGTCAGGTAAGCACAGACCTGCTGACAGCCAGGGCAACAGTTCGCACTCACCAACTGCTCCTTGGGAGAGAACTGAGACTTTGTGCTCCTTGAAAGATTTCTAGCCTCTGAAAATAGATATGAGTAGAAATTAGCTCAATAACAGTGGGAATAGTTCGGGTTTGGGTCTTATAACATGATGCCAAGAATTGAATTCAATTGCAGAATGTGACCATTACAGAATCCATTGGGATTATGACTTTTTGGCATATACTACCTGATGTAGCCTAAGAGTATATGGCCTAATAACTATATTATAAACCATTTCAGATAAAGGATACACTGTTTTGCATGGCAGTTCGTCTGCTCCTATTTAAATGATTAACTTATTACCTCTATGCATGACCTTCCTGAGTTACAGGCTATCTTTGATAGCCTGTCTTCCAGTGGTTTGGTGTGGGAGGTAGATCTTAGACATGAATGGTGAGTGCTTTGAAATTGTTTTGTTCTAATGGAATGTATTATTTCGCTTTCACAAATACTCCCCCAAAAGGACAAGGATTATTAATCAAGTCAAAAATTAATGAAAGTAAAAATGAGGATGACAAAGAACTTCCCCGAAATGAGGTTTACTAAACTGAAGATCCTATATCTAAGTCTCGGTGGTTTAGATTCATGTTGCTTCTCGCTGAACTAGACTGTATATCAAGCTAGAATGCTTTGTACTGATTACACTTAAGAAAAAGAAAAACCTTTCAATAATAAGAAGTTAAAATGGAGACTGGCCAGAAAAGAAACGAGTTTGAAAACAGAGGTTGGCAGAAAGAAATCTGAAAGAACTTCACACTCATAAATAAATGTTTACAAATTGGCAATCCCAAGCATCATGTATTGAGAACTACAATTCATATTTTGAAAACATAAGTCACAATACAAATGCCAAAGCACAGACTTACATCATTCTGGCTGGAATTTAGGAAGTTGTAAAAGGTTTCACAGCACTCCTCACTCTTAAAAAACCCACATGCTGATGTTTATACCCATGGCAATAAGGAAAGTAGGCTCGGGTTGCATCAGATCCCTCAGCAGCAGTTTTAAGAAAAAATATGGGACAGAGTACTGTTTTTGAGCCTTGTTCCCAGGGTGAGCCTGGAAACATGAAATGTGACACCTGAGCTCTTCCAAATATCTTAATGTGGCACCTTTATAGTAGAAGCTCATGGGTGCTCATAGTGATCTGTTGTGGTGGTTTTTAACCAATTGTTAAGGGAACTAAATCTTATGGTAGCTCTTTAAAGCGTAGAAATATAACTTGAAAAATCACTATTTGAAAAGACTAGAATGCTAATACGGATGATAAATAGAAATTATTTGTACAGCCTTGGTTAAATAAGTTTACTATCCTAGATGTCAATGTTAGCATTTTGAAGTATAAAATAGTCACAGGATTGTTTTTTGTAAATTTAGAGTCTAAAGAACGTCACAATGTATCCAGAAAAGAACTGGTGTTAGGATGAAAGGCTGGGGCGCCTTCAACAGCGCCATGTTGGGCAGAGCATCCGAAGGCTCACCACCTCTGTGGTCCGGAGGAGCCACTATGAGGAGGGCCCTGGGAAGAATTTGCCATTTTCTGTGGAAAACAAGTGGCGGTTACTGGTTATGATGACCATGTTCTTTGGGTCTGGATTTGCTGCACCTTTCTTTATAGTAAGACACCAACTGCTTCAGAAATAGGATGCTTATAGTCATCTGTGAAACAGCTACGAAGAGCATTGGATGAAGTCCAACCTCTGAAAATTGGATCAAGCTCTGCTGAACTTAATAGCATACTGGTTATGTTTGTAAATAAACTTAATACATGAAGAAAAAAAAAAGATGAAAGGCTGATACATCCATGAAATCCTAGCCTTGTCATTGAGCCATAGTCAACTCATGGAAATCACATATGTGTCAAAATAAGATCCATGCTCTATGGGGATTTTAATGATGAGCAGGGTGGGCTATACACCCTAAAGGAGTAAGAGCTATGACTAGACATATGTTCTCCATGTTCATTAAAGCTCTGCTTACAATATCAAGAAGTTGTAAACTGCACCAGTGTCCAGGAGAAGAATGGTAAAGAAACTTTGATACATGCACACAATGGAATACTATCAGTCCCCCAAAACAACAATGGAAACACTAAACACCTCCTGGTGTGGCTAGACCTGGAGAGCATTATGTTTTGTGACGTTAGTCAATCAAAAAAGGACAAATGCTGTATGCTACCACTACTCTAAGGAGAAAGTCTAAGACAAAGACTTGTCTACCGAAGGGAACAGACTCGAGCTTCTCAAGGGAGGAGGGGTCAGGGGGAGGAAATGAAGCAAGGAAATAGAAAGTCGGCAGGTATTGATTTGGGGAAAAGAGAGGATGCAGGTCCATCTGATGGAGAAGAGAAATCAGGTTGGGGTGGAAGAGGAACAGAATATTGGGGAACATTGGATGCGTGGTTTGAACTGATGAATACAAAGATAATGGTCTGCAATATAACCCTCCCACACCCCAAAGTCAATGAAAGAAATGTGTTTTCTAAATAAGTAGGACAGCTTCATCTGCCTCTAATAGCCATAGGCCGTGTTGCTTCTAATATCCAAAAATGTGTCTAAGTACCAAGTACTGTAAAGCATTATACAATCAAACATAAACGGGGGTGGATAATAGCAGATTTGTATTTGGAAAGAGCATTCTGGCAGCTGTAATGTATAACACAGGGCTGGAGGCAATGGGAAACTTTTATCTAAGAAAGAGCGGCCAGGATCCAAACTAGGGAAACAGCCTATCCTAAGAGACACCTACCTTCGCCAAGAGCACTCGCTCACTGCAGCTCCATTCTATCAAAGTTTGTTTTGTTTTGTTTTTGCCTTAACCTAACCTTGCAGTTGGCAAAATATAAAATTGGGATTGACTCAATCAAATCTCATTTCACCAAATAAGTCTGATGTTTTGCTCTTAGAAAAATGAATTACTTCTTTTATTTTAACATGTATTTAGCCGTCCTAAAAGAACAGAACCCAAAATATTTAGATTAGTTCTCTCTTAGCAATACAAAACACATTCTCATTCTGATGACTAGACAGAGAGAAAGTAAAATAGATGCTTGTATGTTCCACTGAGTTATTTACTTGGTTTGAAAAAAAAATTAAAGCCAACACATTAGCTCAAGCGCTCCCTGAATGGATTTTCATCATGCCCAAAGGAAACCATCAGAGCCCAGCTTCAGCCAGGACGTGCATCTGCGAGGGCTCAACAATTCACATGCACTGAGCTTCCAGAAAAGGCAGAGGGATCTATTTCTCCATCAATTGCCACAGGCATTGGCAGATTCTGCCTAATGCCAGCAGGACCACCTGGACCCCTGAAAAGTCCCACTTAATTAAGACATTAGCTCCTAACACACCAAATAGAACGACCTGCATTCATGTGTTGAGAGGGAAATCAAGACTTTCTCAGGGAGACATGTCAAAGTTTGCTTTCAGCTCCCTTGGGTGTACAGCAACCTGCACTGCGTTAAGTATCAGCTCAGCCTTGCTAACTTCATTAGAGGGAGGGCCAACATCAACACTCAACTGATTGTCAAAGAAAGAGAAGGGGCTCTGAGTGATTATACAATTCTTATAATGTGCACAGTGTTATTATGGCACTCTGCCCAGGGCTCATCAAAGATAAATGAGGTTTGAAGAGTGGCTTTTTTATGTTAAACTTAATAGACACCCCCCTTTCTTTTCTTTCTTTCTTTCTTCTTTTTTTTTAAACTGGCAAGGGAATGGAAAAGACATCAAAGCAGTTTTCCTATAAATCTATATAAAAATGAATTTCAGAGTCAACTTTTCTGTTTTTATTACTTATAGCTTTAAAAAATTTTTTTCTGGAAGCTGAAAGGGAACATAATTCAGTGCCTTTCAAATTGCTTTGGAGAAATATAATAAATCCAATATATATGGAAAAGCTTATAGGCTTTTTGTGCTAAATATATACAGCTCATATCTTCCTCTGATAGTAAGATTGTTTTCAAAAATTTTTCTTCAAAGTTTTCATATATTACTCGATTTCATTGACACTTCATAGTTTATAATTCTAAAGTCCAATGACAGGGGCGGGGGTGGCAGCAGGGACAAGGTCTAGTATTTTGGCTTTATAAAGCTGTTTTCTAAACTGCTACTCCAGAAATTCTCATCCAAGCCTTAAAATACAATAACAATCTCTCATTTTCGTTTCTATGGCTAAGAATTTCAATGGGAGACAGGAAGGGGGAGAGTGTCCATTAATATTGCAACACCAGCCTTTGAATGTGCTCCTATGTGTGAAATTATATTTTTATGACACTTCTCTGGTTTTGTTTGAATCAGCTCGATTGAAAAGCATCTTGAACCCAATTTTTATCTAGTAGCTGCTTCTCAATACACATCACTCTGTAAGTGCTAGAATTTTGTTGGTTCAGCTTTTCAAGCAAGGCTATTTGAATGCACAAGGGGGTTTCCAGAGAGTTCTTATGATGGTAAAGTTAAACAAATATGATGTTACTTAGTCCTTCAGTGGTTAAATTTCCCTTCCAAAATCAAGATAGTTTGAAGTTCACAGCTCCAAAAATGGAACTTAGTGCTGGTCAAAAATGCTACTTTTCAAATTAGTAAGTCACAGTGACTCTGGATTAGAAGGAAATCTGCTCTGGGTAGAAAGTTACCTCAAAATGCAGGGGAAAAACCCTCTTCTGACCAGAGTGTCCTGGATAAGTATCCTAATTGTCCCTGGGCTGTGTACATACTGGACTCACCATTTTATAAATGGTTCACCATTTATAAAACAAAAATACGAGCTACCCGACATGTAAGATGAACAACTGAAACCATCAACCCTCCATCTGTTGGCCTCAAAAGGATGCTGTCAGTACTGCTTGGAGGAACCGTAGGTCAGAGGACAGACATTTCCCCAGGTTTCCTTCATTTACCTAAATTGCAATTTCCTTACTGAGTAGGAGGTGGGATTTAATAGACATGGGTGAGAACATTGTAAAACCTCAGAGCTTTATGTCGAATACCAAATCGTTAACACAGCAAGGAAAACTTTAAATAGATGTGAAAGAATTGAAAAAAAGCTGTTACCCTTTTGAAAGGAAGCCTTTCTTAAGGGTGCAGAATGGAGTTGGCAGTGGCTCAGTGGTGCTAATGGTATTGAGACCATCCCAGATTTAGTAGAGTGCCACGGACGTGGTTTGCGGGGTCCTTCCCTGTAGACCAGACCAGTCTCTTTCCACCCTGGTGAAACATTAGAATTGCCTGGGGAGTCTCTGATTCAATTGATCCCGGTTGGAGGGAGGTACAATTTTAAAGCTCCCCAGGTGACCATAATGTGCAAACACAGAGAACCACTGGTCTAAATGAAACAAATTGGAAATGGTGGAGAAGGATCTAAAAAAAATGTCACATTCAGAACATAATATATGTAGACTTCTACAACCTCACGTGAAATCGCCTCTCTCTTAAAGAAGGAATCGTTTTTGTCTGAATGGCATGGAAACACAATGACCTGATTAGTAGATTAAGACTTACCATAGTTGATGTTAGCTACATCTAGTTGGCCCCAATTCAAGATGATTCCATGCATAATAGAACAAATGCTACCAAGTCCTGGGCCAACCTCTGAATCAGTTGTGGATAAAACTACCATGATTCATAGAGTTTTCATCGACTGAATTCAAAAGTAGGTCACCAGGCCTTGCTTCCTATCCCCTTTTAGTCTGGATGCTCCACTGAATCTGTTTAGCATCATTACAAAATACAAGCCTCCATTGGTAGACAGGTAGTGGCTGCACTTGAGGTACATTGATTGGGACTCATCCACCCTCCAGTATAGAAGAGAGAATTCTAACCCTGAGCCAAGGCTTCAAATCAGTTCTTTCTGGTTTGACCATTGGCTGAGAATCTGTGTGTCCACTCTCCATGTGATCTTGTTTAAAAGTATATGCTGATTCAGTATATCAGGGGTGGACAAACAAAGTCTCAGCAGGGCTCAAACTGGACTGAACCAGATGGAAGCCCTGTACTGAACATTCATTTCCCTTGAAACCTGGTAAGTATCATCTTCAATACACACAGCAATATTATAAAATTTAATACACTAGGTTAGATATGCAGAAGAGTCCCAGAGGCAGAGTGGGTTATGCATTGGACAGTTAACTCTAAGGTCAGCACTTTGAAACTACCACCCACTCCGTGGGGGAATGATGAGGATTTCTACTCCCATGAAGAGTTAGAGACCCGGGAACCCAAAGGACAATTCTTTTCTGTCCTACAAGGTTTCTATGAGTGGGAATCACCTCAATGACAGTGAGTTTGCTTTGGTTTGGTTTTTTTGGAGATGCATCGAGCAAATAGATCATCGGTATTGTGTCGGTAGCATCCTTCAAGCCACTGTTCTCTTGTCAACAGGAAAACAAGATTAATGAAAATTTAAGTTTAATCTGATTCAGTGATTAAAACAATTCCTTCAGGTAGTGTTGTTGTTCTTGGAGGTAATAAAGGGCGGAAGTGCATATGCTCACAAATCCTTCTCACTCTGCATTCTTTGCCAAAATGGCAATTGAGCATGATATCGTGTGTAACTTTATGAGTCTTTATAACATGAAACAAGATGGAGTAGAACTGTGGTGTTCAGTAGGTCCCTACCAGGACGCAGATAGAACTTGTTCATCCTTGGCAGAGTAGCACATCGAATGCCTGTTCACTGCTACCTATTCTGATGTTCACCTCTCTAGCCAGTGAATATCCAGGCATGGTGTTGACTAACACCCTCATGATGACTTGGCCTTTGTTTCTCACCATTGGTTGTTACAGATACCTAGATACCTGTCACACTCATCTAGTATTAGGGTTTGTAATCCACTCCATCCTCTCAGTATGAGAACTTTCATAGTTACTTTATAAAACACAATAGTATCAGGGGATGGGGAAGCAAAATGCCTAAAATTGAGCAGTTGGAACAAATGACTATTCGAATTCTCATGACTAAATTCCTCAGAAGTGAAAAGACCTAGAGTAAGAAAACAAAAAAGGAAGAATGCACTCAGTGTATCTTAAACAGGAAGAACTGAAGAAAAAAAATCCAAGTCTCAAATTGCAATATTGAAAGATTCTATGGGAAATATTTGAATGATGCTAGAAACATCAAAAGAAAATTGAAAGAATACACAGTGTACCAAAAAGAACTAGTTGACATCCAACCATTTCAAGAGGTAGCATGTAAGCAGAAGTCAATGGTACTGAAGGAAGATGTCTACAGCACAGCGGTGACATTAACCAAAAACAAGGTGAGAACTGATGGAATATAGGTTGAAATGCTGCAACAAGCTGATGAAGCACTGGAAGCACTCATTCCTATATGCCAAGACACTTGAAAGACTCCTACGTAGCCAACTGACAGGAGGAGATGGTTTATAGACATTGCCAAGAAAAGTGGCCCAACAGAATATGCCAATTAAAGAGCCATATCCTTAATACCACATGCAAGTAAAATTGTGCTAAAGATCAACCCAAAATAGTCGCAGCTGTACATTGACAGAGAGCTCCCAAATGTCACACAAGGCCAGAAACGGATATGGAGTGACAAATAGCATTGCTGATGTCAGAAGGATCTTGACTGTGAGTAGAGACTACCAGAAAGATGTTTACTTGTGTTTTATTAGCTAGGCAAATGTATTGGACTGTGTGGATCATGACAAATTATAGATATCCTTCAGTAGAATGGGAATCCCAGAACACTATATTGTGCTCATGCAAAACTTGTACGTGGATCAAGAGGTATGGTTTAAAGTCAGGGAAAGTGTGTGTCAGGGTTGTATTCTCTGTCCATACTATTCAATCTCTCTGCTGAGCAAATAATCAGAGAAGCTGGATTACATGAAGAAGATGTGGCATCAAAGATGGAGGCAGGCTTATTAACAACTTGCAATTGCAGATGATACAACCTTGCTTGCTGAAAGTGAAGAGGACTTGAAGCACTTGCTAATGAAAATCAACAATTGCAGCCTTCAGTGTGGATTACAACTCAATGTAAAACAAAACAAATATCCTTGCAACTGGACCAATAGGTAGTATCATGATAAACGGAGAAAATATTGAAATTTCAAGGATTTCTTCTTGTGACAGTGAATGCTCATGGAAGCACCAGTCAAGACATCAAATGACGTACTTTATTAGATAAATGTGCTGCACAGGACCTGTTTAAAGTATTGAGAACAAGAATACTTTGAAGACAATGATCTGTCTGACCCAAACAAACCATGGTATTTTCAATCACCTCCTATACATGTGAAAGTTGGACATCGAAGACGAGAGACTGAAAAAGAATCAATGCATTTGAATTCTGACGTTGGTGAAGAATATTGAATGTACCATGGATGCCCAAAAGAACAAACCTGTTTTAGAAAAGGTACAGCTAGAATACTTCTTAGAGGCAGGCCTGATGACACTTCATCGAACAGACGTTGGGGGCATCAGTCCCTGGAAAAGAACATCATGCTTCCTAAATTAAGGTGCAGCCAAAATGGAGGAAGAATATTGACCAGCTGGATTGACATGGTGGCGCCAACAACAGACTCAATATAAGAATAGTTGTGGAGCTGATGCAGGACCAGGTGGTATGTCATTCCACTGCACTGAGGTTCCCTGTGAGTCTGAGCCACGTCAACAGCATCTCACAAAACAGAGCCAAGTCCTCAACATCTAAAACACCAGGAGGAAAATGATCTCTTCTCTAAAGGTTTCTAACGTATCACATATATTTGGTGTCTCATAAATCATATTTTGATGGAATTGCACTTAAAATTTGAGTAAGGTATGTAGGTTTGTGCGCATGTGGACAAGAGAAGCTGAGAGCATTACTCCCACAAAAGGGTGGAAGCTAGACTAGAAGAGCTCTCGGTGAATCAGCGTCAACAGCAAATGAAAACGCTTTACTTATTTACTTAGTTAAAATCCCCCCAGGGTGCTGACCCAAGCAGTAGGAATCAATTAGACTGCACAAAACAGAACACCAATGACTGAGATTAATTCAATTCAACCAAAGATGAATTTTTAAATATCTCTCATTTCATGGCTGGAAAAATAATATACAGGGCATATACCCAGGCAGAACAAATAGCTAATGTTTTTCATTCCACATATCCTATCGCTCATTTCCTTGTGGCTCTCTGGCTTATGCCTCGATATCTCCAGCTCTCATTTAGAAATCTAGATAAAACGCTTTCTTCCTAGCTTCCTCGCTATATCATAGAACGGAATTCTTGATTCAAATACCACACCATTTGACCTTTCACAGATAAAAATCATTATATATCCTTTTATATTATGTGTGTCTCTGTGTATGTGCTTTATTATTTATATACAAAATGCTCCATTTCATGGTCTGATTTTGTGAGACCTTTCACAGTATTTCCTAAATGCCAAGAGCTTGCTTAACTACATGGCCAGGTCTAATCTATCTGTAGCTCTATGCTAAAACTATTTTTAAAATATACATCTGGCTACAAAAAGCTCATAAAGTTATCAAGTGCCTCTGTTCATCACTGATAGGGACATGAATGAAGAATAAATGGAGTTCATTGTGAGACTGTCCTTTGATGTGCCCAGCCCCTCTATCTACCATTCACCAGAAACCAATTCTGAGGAAAAGGAGATTGAAGAAAAATGCATGACCATAAAAGGTATTATTTCCAGATAGTCTGTGGAATTCTGGAAGCATGCTATTATTGGCTATATTCACTGAAAAAGACACAGAACAATGGTATCTATCAGTCCTTTAAAATGTGGGTGTGAGTTCAACATTGTGATAAATGATTCGATTATCAGCTAAGAAGCAGAGCGGAAGACCTGAGACAGCAGAGATATGATTTCCATCCGAGGAGGCTAGGCATGAGCTCAACAGGCCTTTGAAAGAATGCATTTGGCTCAGTCAGATGGTTCCACACAAGACAAAGGAAGGTGAATAGGAGGCCCTGAAGTCCTTGCAACAATGTTTTCCCACTGTTTTTATTATTTCATTAATCTGCCAATTTCCAATGAGGCTCTTATTGGTATTATTAGATCTATTTTATGGGATGAAAAACCCCAGGAAAGGTGAAGTGAAATTGCATGTTTGAGGTCACATGAGTCTTCATCCAGGCCCAGAATGAGCCACCTCTGCACTTTCCAGACTAATTTTAGTGTCTGTGGCCTCTCTGATAACAGAAGTTTCAGGATGATTAGTCTCTAGACCCCATTTTCTCCAAGTTCATCTTTTTTTGGTTGTTTTCAAAAAATAGTAATGTATTAGAAGTTAGTCACAGATGAGCAAATATCATGCATGGCTCCCTAAACCAATTAACATGTCAGGTCTAATTTACTGTTAAACAAATAATGTGAGATATTTGCAAAAGAATCGCATGAAAATGTACTCTTTGAAATTTCAGTCAATTCTTTCTCGTTCTGGAGTGAGCTTACATCCAAGCAAGAACCACCATGTCTGCCGCCTCTTGTCAGTGTAAGTAGAGACAGTGCTGAGAAACTCCGCAGGCTCCACAGTCTGGTCCGGGGAGAAAACTGAGTGTAACACCATGACTTTGGAATTCAAACCAGCCCATCAAGGGAGGATCTACCCTGAAAGCAAAGACCTGTAGGGGTAGAAGTTATACATCTTGCAAATAGCAAGTGCCAGGCAGTGGCAAAATAGTCTCGTTGGGTCTGAAATAAATTTCTCCTACTTTAATGAGAACCTGAGATGGAATGATTAAAGATGATTTTTTTTAATATTAACAAAATTTTTCTTAGCAAACATAATCTCAAATGATTTTAAGTTCCCTTAATGGCCTCATTTCCCAATTATTTTATCATTTTGATGATAGGAAATATGGAGTATGTACATGAAATTATCTATGAAATACTTGACTTGCCCCCGTTTGCAGGTTTGTGGCCTGCATGAGTTCAAGGTAAGATTTCTAAGGGAATTGAAAACATCATCAAATCAAAATGTGCCTTGTCCCACCATTCTCTCCCAGAGCCTAAAACGGCCATGGTTTTTTATTCAGCTAAAATTAAGAAAACAAATTACAATTTTAAAAACCAAAACACCCAACTATCTAGATTAGATAAATGCTCAACTACCGTCTTCTGTGCAGCTGTTGCCAGGCCACGTGTCAGAGGGCACGTTGTTCCGCAGGGTTTGGGGGAGAAGGTCCCTCTTCGACATGTCTTCCAAAGTTGAGTGCTGCGTGAACTCGAGCCTTTCCGTTAGCAGCATGGAGCATCATTCATTTGTCTTCTGACACCCCTGGTTGTTGAATACATTTGTCGAACGTCCAGACTTTGAAACCCCAGAAAGTAACTATAGTGATAACATATTTTCAAACATCTCTAGATCTTGAAATAATTTTAGCATATGAGTTGGCCTAAAGTCACTTACTTTAAATATTTTTTTCTGGAACTGGTCTTAGATATTCTATATTCTTACCTGAAAGTCTAAATTATATGACAGAACTTACTGCTCTCTGATTTTCTTCATTTTGGGTCCATTACTCTTAGAATTTTATAAATACAAGAAAATCAACCAGCTATGTTCTTCCTTCAGCTCTTGTTGCCTCGGTCCTCATCCCTTTACTTGGACTTTCTCTTGTCTCTCATCTCCGAGCCTGTACAACTCCTGCCGAACATAATCATTCTTATTACTTTACATTCTCTGGGAGGTATTTTAGCATGGGATATATTTACATTTATTTTCTGAAAAGCCAGGAAATCCTGGTACAGATTATTGGAAATACCATGGACTACTAGAAGGACAAACAAATCTGTCTCCTAAGAAGTACTACCGGAGCCCTCCTTGGAGCCCAGGATGGTAAGACTTAATCTCACATATGTTGGACATGTTGTCAAGAGAGACCAGTCTCTGGAGAAGGATAACATTTCTGGCAAAGAGGAGGGGTAGTGACAAAGGAAGGCCCTTAATGAGACAGGATGACACATTTCAACAATGTCAAAAATAACAGTTGTGAGGGTGACCCAGGACTGAGTAGTATTTCCTTATGTTGTGCACAGGGTTCCGATGGTCAGAGCTGTCTCGATGGCACCTGATAACAACAACTTTAGGATTCTATCAATTTTAAATCTAAAAGCCCAAGTCCCCAAACTGAATAAAAGGGATTACACATTAAAAATTATCTTTTATCTCATTATTCCTTCCTTTCCTTGAGGACAATTGCAAATAACTGCACTGAATGAGTTTTCTAACACATTTTGACCCATTAAACCAGCAAT
>NW_022103915.1:81068222-81069632 GCF_000313985.2 Echinops telfairi | reverse complement strand
CATCTATGGTCTAAAAGTCTTGAAGTTAAACAGGCGGTCACGGGAGAAGCATACCAGCCTGTGTGTTCATGAGGTGTCGATGGGATCGGGTATCAGGCATCAAAGACCCAGAACAAAAAATCATATCTATGTGAATGAAAGGGAGGGTAGAATGGAGACCCAAAGCCTATCTGTAGACAATTGGACATCCCCTCACAAAAGGGTCACAAGTTAGAGATGAGCCAGTCAGGGTGCAGCATAGAACCAACGAAACATTCAACTTTCCTCTAGTTCTTTAATGCTTCCTCGTCCCCACAATCATGACCCCAATTATACCTTACAAATTCCAGCTAGACCAGAGCATGTACACTGGTACAGATAAGAGCTCACAACACAGTGAATCCAAACCAGATAAACCCCTCAGGACCAATCATGAGAGTAGTGATACCAGGAAGGTAAGGGGAAGGTGGGGGGACAAAGGGGAACTGATCACAATGATCTACATATAACCCCCTCCCAAAGGGACAGACAATGGAAAAGTGGGTGGAGGGAGATAGCAGTCAATTTAAGACTTTAAAATAATAATTTATAAATGATCAAGGGTTCATGGGGCTTGGGTGAGGAATGAGCTGATACCAAGGGCTCAAGTAAAAAAGAATGATGATGGCAACATGTGTTCAAATGTGCTTGACACAATGGATGGGTGGATAGATTGTGATAAGAGCTATAAAAGCTCCCAATAAAATAATTTACACAAAAAAGTATTGCTACAAATCCTCAAAACCTTTATTAAACAATAACAGCAAAATATCAAATGTGAATTTGTTGCTTCTCAATATATCCTCTGTCTAGGTCTATTAACTTCTGAAGATGGTGTCTCCATATCTCTAAGCTTTCACCTAAAAATCTTGTTCTCTTTGATTTATGCTGCATCAAACCAGCAAAGTTGGTGTCCTCTAAAAGTGAGGCTTACTCCTCCTTTAAAAAATTAGAGTCTTGGAAATCCACAGAGGCAGTTCTGTCCTGCCCTCTTCCCTTGGCCTAATACATTCTTCTCCAAAATGTCTACACAGCTCACTCTTTCCTACTTCAAGTCACTGCTGAATTGCTGCCTATTCAATGAGGCTACAATGTCCTCTGCAGATTGCCACGCCCAAACCTGACCCTTCAGAAGTTCCTTATACTATTTCCAGATATACATATTTATATTCTCATATATTAGTTTTGTCTTTCTTCACTTTGCCAGCAAATATTCCATAAAAATAGATTAATGTCCCTTTTCTTCATATACGTCTGGCAAGCCTGCAGGAATTTGGGTGGAGATTTATTGAATCTACAGCTCAATTAGGAGAGAATTATTATCTTACTAAGGCTGAATCTTCCATTCTAAGAAAAGAAAATGTGTCTCCTTTATTTAAATTTTTGTTACAT
>NW_022103915.1:81053284-81067430 GCF_000313985.2 Echinops telfairi | reverse complement strand
ATTTTAAGTAGAAATATATCTATGTTCATATATGAACTTATACACATTCTCCACTGACATCCTTTTGAGAATGCAAGAAAAGCTGATCAGGATTTTATTTATAGGGTTTACAAATGTGCAGATTTACTCTTTATTTTTTACTGTGTTTTCATGGCATGAGAGGTTCACGTGAAAATAAGATATCTTTTAGAAGATTCTATATATTAATATACTTTTGTGATGGTTTCATCTCCTATATTGTCGTTATCATATCTGTTGTCATTCTTTGTATCTGGGATCCTCAAGCATTTACTCATTAAATATTTATTGAGCATCAACAATAAGGCATTGTTTGAGAATTGTAACAGTGAACAAAGCACAGTTACACTCTCACGGAATTTATGTTCTATTGTGAATTTATTTTAATATTTATTGGATATAGCCCAAAAATGTTCTGTCAGTTTGTCATACTCTGGTGGCTTGTGTGTAGCTGTGATATTAGAAGCTATGTCACTGGTATTTCAAGTAACAGCAGAGTCGCCCAAGATAAACAGGTTTCAGTAGAGCTTCCAGACTAAGAGCAGACTTGTAAGAAGGACTAGGCTATCTAGCTCGGAGGAATTAGCTTCGGAAAACCTTACAGATAGCAGCAGAAGAGTTTCAGAAACTGAAAACCTCATGAATAGCATCAGCGCATTATCAGGTATAGTGCCTGAAGAACAGCCCCTCAGTAGAGGCACTCAGACTACGACTGAAGAAGAGCTGCTTTCTAAACTAGAGTCAGCCATAGTGATGTGGAGGGAGGAAAGATTCATTTCCTGATGTTGGATAACTCAAAATGAGAAGATACAGTGATAAAAGTCAATTAATAATGGGAGTTTAGAACATAAGAAGTACCAATCTAAGAAAATTGGAAGTCATCAAAAATGAAATGGAATACATAAAAAATCAGTATATGAGGCATTATTGAGCTGAAATGGATTGGTATTGGCCATTTTGAATCAGATAATCATATGTTTTGCTGTACTGGGAAGGAAAAATACAAGGGAAATGTCATCACATTCCTGATCAAAAGGGACATTTCAAGATCTATCTTGAAATACAATGCCGTCTATAATGGGATGATGCCTATCTGCATAAAAGGAAATCCATTCAATGCAACTATTCAAATATATGCACCATTTAAAGAAAGATAATGATGAAAAAATGAAGAAACTACCAACTTTCTTAGAGTGAAATTGATCACTCAAGATCCATTGATAATTATTGGTAATAGAAATGCAAAGGTTAGAAGCAAAGAGGAAAGAGTGGTAGTTGAAAAATAAGGCCTTGGTGATAGAAATGAAGCTGGAGATCACAAAATAACGTTTTGCAAGACCAAGACGTCTTCATTACAAATACCATTTTCCAACAACATGAACATTGATTATATCCATGGACTTCTCCAGATAGAATACACAAAAATCAAATTTACTATAGCTGTGGGAAGAGACTATGGAGACAAAGTCCACAAAAGCCAAGATACAATCTGGAATACAACTGGATTTTGCAAACATCTCAAGAACAGATTTGACCCATTGAGCATTAGATGATAGAAGACTTGCCAAGCTGTGGGATGACATCATACATGAAGAATTGAACAAGTGATGTGTGGATGGATTGTGATAAGAGTTGTATGAGCCCCTAATAAAATGATTTTTTTTTAAAAAGAAAAGGTCATTACAAAGAAGGATTAAAGTAGATGTCAGAAGAGACTCAAACTTTCTCTGGAATGCAACTAAAGCAAATGGAAGAATAAATGAAATAAAAGAGTTGGACAGAAAATTTCCGAGTAGCTCTAGAAGACAACACGTTATAATGAAATGCACACAGACCTGGAGTTAGAGGACAAAAAGGAAATAACAGACTCAACGTATCTTCAGCTGAAAAAAACTGAAGAAAGTATTCAAGTCTTGAATCGCAATACTGAAAGATTCTGTGGGCAAAATATTGAAGAATACAGATAGGATCAAAAGATGGAACGAATATGCAGAGTCACTGAACCAAAAATGACTAGTCAACATTCAGCCATTGCAAGAGGTAGCATATTAGCGAGAGCCCACGGTTCTGAGGGAATAAGTCCATTATTCAAAAACAAAGTATCACTAAAATACCAATCGAAATGCTTCAACAATCTGGTGAAAGACAGGAAGCCTAGAAATTTGGAAGACCGCTACCTGGTCAGCTGACTGGAAGAGATCCAGATACTTGTACCATTCCAGGAAAAAAAAAAAGTGGCCCAGCAGAATGTGGAAATTACAGAACAAGATCAAAATCGCATGCCAACATAATTTTGCTGAAGGTCATCCAACAATGGTTGCAGCACTGTGTTGACATGAAGCTGGGAGAGCTTCAGGCTGGATTCAGAAGACGACATGGAACAAGGGATAGCATTGCTGATGTCAGCTGGATCTTGGCTGAAATAAGAGAAAACCAGAAAAATGGCTGTTTGTGAGAATCCGAATGTGAGGATCTTAATAAACTATGGGTAGCCTTGAGAAAACTGAGAATTCCAGACATTTTCATGTGCTCTTGCAGAACCTATCCATAGACCAAGAGTCAATTATTAAAAGGGAACTAGGGGATGTTGTTTGGTCTCAAATTCAGGAAAATTTGTTTAAAAATCAGGAAAAATTGATGTCTCTAAAGTAAACCAGAGACAAATGTAAACTATAGGCATGTGAATGGATTTAGGGTCACCATGAGTTGTAATCTAATTGATAGCAGTAAATTTGACTTTTTACTTCATCTAACTTCAATCTAAGCACAGTTAGTGCTATGACACTTGATATTTGCCCATCATGAAGAGATCTCTTTAGATATGGGTGCTATAGGAGGGTGTGGTAAAGAAACCAGATGGTGCCTACCTATCAGAAAGAATAGCATCTTAGGTCTTAATGGTTTGTCTTCAAACAAGTAACTTGATTAGTAATTATTTGTGGGGCTTGGGGTGGGGGAATAGGGCACTGAGAACAATGTGTATGAGAATAAAATGTTTTGAAACGGATTGTGGTGGTGATTGTATAACTCTTATTAATATGAGTAAATGATTAAATTGTATGATATGTGAAGTATATGCCAATAAAACTATTAAAATAAATAAATAAATAAATACAAATCAAATCAAGAAAGGTGTGATTTCGAATTGTATGTTTTCACCCGATTTATTCAATCTGTGTGCCAAGCAAATAATCAGAGAAACTAGATTGTACGAGGAAATATGGCATTAGGGTTGGAAGAAGGCTTACTATCAACCTGCATATGCAGAGGACACAACTTTGCTTGCTGACCGTGAGCAGGACTTGAATCACTTGCTGATGAAGATCAGAGATTGCCACATTAAATATGGAATGAAAAGAAATGAAATGGAATGCAAAGAAAAACCCTCACAACTAGACCGGTAGGTAACATCGGGATGAACAGAAGAAAGGCTGCAGTTGTCACGGATTTCCTCTTGCTTGGATCCACAATCAATGCTCGTGGAAACAGTAGTCAAGAAACCAAATTATGCACTGCATATTGGAATGACTCAGCTGCACAAGATTTCGTTAAGACGTTGAAGAGCAAGAAAAGCACTTTGAAGACTGAAGTGAGTCTGAGGCAAGCCCTGGTATTTTCAATCATCGCATATGCATGTGAGAGTCAGACACTGAACGAAGAAAAAGAGATGCATCGGAATTATGGTGCTGGCGAAGATGTTGAAAGTCCCGTGGACTACCAAAAGAAGAAACATCTGCTTTGGAAGAAATACACCAGAATACCCCTTGGAAACGAAGATGAAGAGACTTTGTTTCTCATACTTTGGCCATGTAGCTGTGAGAATTTCCCCTAGAAAAGGACACCATTCTTGGTAAAGTAGAAGGGCAGTGAAAAACAGGAAGACCCTCAGCTAGATGGCTTGACACCTGCAGATACACAGCAACAATGGGCTCAAACATAGTAACAATGATGTGGATGGTGCAGGCCCAGGCGGAGCTCTGTTTCCTTGTACATAGGATTGCTATGAGTCAGCACACCCTAACAGCAGACACCCTCTGCCACTGAGGCAATCCCAACTCACAGCGACGTTATGCAGTGTTTCTACAGCTGGACATGTTTACTGGAGCAGAGTCTCATGTTTCTCTCACAGAGCCGCTGGTGGATTTTGGACCTGACTGTGTGGTTAGCTAAGTGTGGCAGTTACATAATCCCCTGTCAACTTTCAAAGGGCTGAAGTCTAGTCTGTCAATCAGATCATAGCCAATGAGGCCTCTGTGTGGGCATGGCCTTCTCCTGAGGTTTCTAGGAACTCCTATCTTCCTCCCTGGAGGTGGGACACATGCTTTTTCTGCTTCATCTCCCTGGGAGACATTCCTCTGGACAAGTCAAATGGAGTTACGCTGATGGACCCAGAGCCCTGGAGCTGGAGGAGCCACATGGAGACCCATGCCAGCACTGAAATGCTTCCTCCGCCACTGGATCCACAAGACTTTTCATCCCTTGGCCTGTGATCTTCCTGCATTCAGCATCATTGTATGTGCTGTATGAGTCTGAAGAGAAATTTATAGATTGTTATTGAACATATGGACTAATATCAGACTTATGGACTTGAACTGCAGTTGGCTGGGATATTTTGTTAATATTCAATTACTCTTTGGTATAAAGTTCTCTCTTACACACACCTGAATGTTTCTGGATTTGTTTCTCTAGTCAAGCCAGACTAACATATTAAGATTTGTTTATTCAATCCCTACCTTACCCACACCAAATTGTGGTTCCTTGACAGCGGTTTAGTTGGACCCAACAAAGCAAAGAGTAAACTATGAATGCATGCATGACTATAGATTTGCCATGCCCACGTCCTTTGGAAAGCTAGACAAGCCAGCCTCCAGCAAAGTATTATAGATTTTCAAATATGAGAAGGTTTCCAAGGAAAGTACAATGCCAAAGACTCTTTAAGTTTAACTGCCAAAGTCAATAGACGAATGATCCATTTGTTATAACACATTGTCTTGCTGCTTCCTGGATAGATTTGCAAATAGAGCACATGGTGTGTCTCAAGACCATTGTTGCTGAAAACATAAGGATGCAGTAGTAATGTCAGCATTTACAAAAATCTGCACTGGCAATCTCAGAACATGGCTGGGAACCTAGAACAATTTCTAATCTAGAGCAGCAGCCATGGTAACCTCTATGGAGCCCTATTCTACTCTAAAATGAAAAACAGCCTGACTCGGGGCCACACCCTATAGAGTAAAATTGGGCCCAAGCGAGTTACCAATGGCTGCGGGCTTTCGGAAGGAGATTGTCAAGCCTTTCTTCCAAGGCGCTTCTGAATGGACTCGAACCGGCAACTTTTCTATTAGGAGCTGAGTGTTTCATCACCTTTATACAAAAGTTGAATAAAAGAAAGATAAGCATAAAATTTCAGGCTAGGAAAGTTAAGTCCCTGTTTTCATGCCTTGAAAGGTGGGGTGAAAAATATTTTTTCGTATAGTATCTATTGTTGCTGCTGTTGCTGTGAGAGGCCATTGGTACATGCCGACCCATAGTGACCTTTTGTCCAACAGAATGACGCACCTCAATGATTTGTCTCCAAGAGAGCCTCCAGATGCCTTCAGTTCCAAGTTAAAAGGCTTCTTCAGGGCAATGAATTCGGAGGTCCTTTTAGTCTCTTTCTCCAGTAATGCTTGTCTTTTTTTCTCTTTTTAAACCTATACTAACCAGGACTTTCTATCATGATCACTTTCCAGAATATGTATCCCACAGCTGAGGCCACCAAGCAAGACTCTGAAAATATTGAGATAATATAAAGTAGCTTTTCTGATCACAACGTTATAAAACTAAAAATAAACAACAGGAAGTGCAGGGAGAAAAATTAAATATATGGAAAAAGAATGACACCTTTCTTCAAAACCCCTGAGCAGAGAGTAGAAATTCAAAATTACATTTTCCAATGTTTAGAATCAAATAAGAATGACAACAAAATGTCTAACAACCCCTGAGATACAGTAAAAACAGTATGTGGAGTTCAATTTATAGCTATAGATGCAGACTTAAAAAAATAAGAAAGGGAGAAAATCCATTTCTAAACCCTACAAATTGAACAAATAGAAAAAGAGCAACAAAAGAAGACCACGGGCCACAGGAGAAAAGTAATCATAAGTGTGTCCTACATTATGAAGCAGGACTTGTGGCCATGTGTGCATGTGCGGATACACATGCATAGCACCACCAAGGCTTGTGGGTGCACCTCTTCTTGCTGTGAGGTACCATCAAGTTGGTTCCAATTCATAACAACTCTCCAGACAACAGGGCATACCTTCCCTGGTCCTGTGTGGTTGGGACCATAGTGTCAGTCACTCTGTCCCTCCATCCTGTTGGCAGTTTTCCTTTCCTCACTGACTTCTACTTTACTAAGTACAAGGTCTTTTTCTCGGGACTTGTCTCTTCTGAACTGTACGAAGTACATGAGATGAAGTCTTGTTGTCTTCACTTCTGAGGAACATTTTGGCTGTATTTCTGAGACAATTATCTTTTTGTTCTTCTGGCAGGTCATAGTACATTCCATTTTCTTTACCAAGCAT
Organism: Echinops telfairi; assembly: GCF_000313985.2. Classification (NCBI taxonomy): domain Eukaryota; kingdom Metazoa; phylum Chordata; class Mammalia; order Afrosoricida; family Tenrecidae; genus Echinops; species Echinops telfairi. Next base: position 81,060,846 of record NW_022103915.1, on the reverse strand, counting down.
ACTTAAAATGCATCATGGATAGGCTTCTCAAAACTAACTGCCATCAAATCCATGCTGACTCAGAATTACCCTACTGTGCAGAGCGGAGCCGCCCGCCCAGGTGGGTTTTCCAGACGGCAACTCTTTGTAGGAGAAAGAAAGCTTCACCTTGCTCCCGTAGAGTGGCTGGTGGCTTCAATCTTGGTGTTAGCACCCCAAATTCTACTCTACCACGGCTGTGGATAAGCCTGGGAAATAGAAAATAAGTCCTCCCTGTTATAAGATCATTTCATAATTTGGGGGGATCATTGCTTTTGACCTTCCATCACGTGGTAGTGGTGCTGCTAGAGGCCCCGGAGTCAATGTCCCACAAACCCCACCCCGTGGGACGGAGGAGGACTTCGGCAGAGGGCTGTCTGGGCTGTCACCTTGGCAGGGGCAGATGGCCAGGCCTCTCTCCCGTGAAGTCGCTGGCTGGATTTGAACTGCCAACATTGTAGGTTACAACGGAGCACTTTAAAGGTTGTGATACAGGCTCCTCAACGAGGCATAGCCAAAATTCAGTGCCATAGTACCTCCAATTTAGCTTCACATAAATGTGACCTATATTAAATGGAGTAAACGGAGTGACAATTGTACGTAGAGTGTATGGCCAAGCCTCTGCGGAGGATAATCAACGACTTTTCGTCCCCACCTTTCATGTTCAGCTGATATCAAACTCTGTGACACATTCCCCTTTGAGGAAAACTGGTCCTTGTCCTTTTGGCAGCCTAGAGATGGTGACATTTTAAGAAATCTGATAAAAATTAGTTCTGCAGGTACTATCACTGTAAAGAAGCAAAAGCCTTCTCTGACAGTAAACTTGAAAGACAGTCAAATGTCAGCTGGTCTAAGTGACTTTTTTTTAAATGTAAGAATTCGTGTCATTTCTAAACATCTCTTTTAGGCTGATGGGTACACCTCTGTGCGCTAGAACTGCACTCCCAAATTAAAGAAGCATTTCTCATTCTGCACAAGAGAGTTCCTTATTCTTAGGCCCATCCACTGACCTCCTCAATCCTGGTGTCCTCCCCAGTACTAATCCTTCTTTCAGCCCATCAAAAGAGGGTCTCTCTACTGTGAAGAGCTGGCCCTACAGGACCTGAACACCTGGGCGTGGCCACAAAAACTTCAAAACAACACACAAGCAGCATGCACTGTTGGTACTAACTAGTTTCAACCTGCTCTTTAACTCTTTTATCTTTACTCCTACAGTTGTTAGTGCTTTTTACCCTCTATGCAGGTCTGCTTTTCTTTGTTGTCAAGGATGTTGTCTTGTTTGAATCTACAATCAATGCTCCTGGATGCAGGAGTCAAGAGATCAAACAGCACATTACATTTGCTGCCCTATGATTTGACCGAACCCGGTGGTTTCTTGTGAAGTGTGGTAAAGCAGGCCGTGAGAAAACAGAAGGCCCTCCATAGCATGGGTGGACACAGTCGGGCAACACTGCACTCAAATATAAGGACCATTGTGGGAATGGCTTAGGAAGAGGCAAGGTTTCTTTCTGTTGTACATACGGCCACTCGGAGTTGGAACTGACTCGATGGCACCCAGCAGGAACAAGTTGTTCTTTGCTGGGTCCCAAGCCCATCTGTTACTTTCAGGTGGAATAGGCTTTTGTGCAGGTCCCCAAACCCAAGTCCATGCTTCTGTTTCTTAATGCCCGATTCTCCCCTACGCCCATTTTAATCAAGTTTTCCTTCTCAATGAAAAAAATACCTCTAATAGCAAAGCTCTGCTACAAATCTGACCGAATAATCTAGTTTCTCCTAGGATGATTTTTTGCTCTTCCTATTTCTACCTTAAGGAAATTTATGTTGGAATAAATCAGTTCTGAAAAGGAGATTAATCTCTCTCCTAGAGTCAGTTACATTGTAACCTTCCCTAGTCCTAATCGAGGTTTTTAATTATATTTTTATACAGAAAGGCCCAATACAGGTTTTTTAGCCTCATTCTGTTTCATCAGGTTTAAAGCTCAGTTAAGTTACTATTCATTCCCTCAAGTCTAAATAGTGCTACATTACGTCTACCTAAGAGGAGGGCTGGAATGTTTACCAAGTTGAGAAATTGAAGAGGTACTAATAGTTTTGAAAACTAGGCATACATTAAATACTATTAATGCATAATGTACTTAAAAGAACCTTAGGGTCTTTTTTATAATTTGAATTTCACCACTGAGTTCATCTTTTGTGAATCCTAATAGTAATCATAATTTATTGGATTACTGCAACACAAGGCCCAACTGCATAATTGAGAACACTGAAGACAGAAGTTGTATTTCAATTCTGCTCTGCTTGCAGGGTAGACCAGAGCCTCATTTTTATTTTTTGCCTTAGGATCACTTAGGACTTTTAATAATTATAGATGGTCCAAAATAACATGTTTTTTTTAAATGTTGGCTATCTCTATTATGATTTACGTTATTAGAAATTAAAACAGAAAGTTTTTATATAGGTACAATTTTAAAAAACAATACTGAATGTATTACATGTTCACATAATATAAAACATAATCATGTCTTCCAAGACCAACAAAAGCAAGAAGGCAGATGTTGATTTTGAAGCTTCATAAATATTCTACTATCTGGATTAATGAAGTTCAGCTGGGGTCTCATATCTGCTATTCAATCTGCCACAATACCATGCTTTATGGGCAATTCTGGAAACCCCTGCTGCACACTTATGAGAGAACTAGGGAGGAGAAGATGTGTAGTACTATATAAAGTTTAGTTTTGACCTCTAGAGCCTTCCAAAAGGGTCTTGGCGATCCCTGACATGGTGCTGGGCCACAGTTTGAGAACTTCTGCTTTAGAGTCATAACCTTCTAATTAGAAAGTAAAGGGTTAAAAAGAATGACGGTGAATAGCAGAGCTAGTAAGTGCAGAATGTCTCGTAGAAGCTAACCCGTAGAGGACAAAGTCAAGTTCCTCCTCTTCTGGATGTCCTGAAGTCCATTTTGAGGCGCAGAGAGACCTTATGAGTGTCAGTAGAACTGTGTTCCATAGGTAGGCTTCCACAGGCTGAATTTTCAGATGTAGATCTCTTCTGTAGGAATGGTCAGCCCCTGCCTTTTGGTTAGCAACCAAGCACATATGGCTTTGAGCCACCTAGTGGATTAGTTGGGGCTGGAGTGAGTCTACTGACAATTAAAAGCGGGGTCATTCTGAGTCTTTGGGATCTGCTACCATAGGACTAAAGGACTTATTTAACAGAAGGATGTAGTGACTGGTATGTCTGTCATTGTTATTAGGTGCCATCAAATCAGTTCCAACCAATGCCCCCCTTTGCACACCAGAACGATACATTGCCCAGGACTGTGCCATTCTCCCAAGTGATCCTATGCTTGAACCTATTGTTGCAACCACTATGTCAAATAATTTTGGTAAGGGCCTCTTCTTATTTGCTGCCCCTCTAGTTACCAAGCATGATGCCCGTGGCAGGTACATAATACATAATTGCGTCAACTTGTGAAGGGGTGGAGTCTAGCTTGTCAATCAGGTCATAGCTTGATGACCTCATTTGGAGGCACTAAGGAGATAAATAGCTTACCTGTGGCAGGACACTCACTAGCTCCCTGTGAGACATTCCTGTTGACCAGCCACGTGGAGATATGCTGATGGCAGCCAGAGTCGTGGAGCTGAAGGACCCACGCCAGCACCAAGATGCTTCCACCACCACTGGATCCACAAGACTTTTCACCCACTGACCTGTGATCTTCCTGCACTCAGCATCATTACATGCGTTGCATGAATCTGAAGAGGAATTTACAGACTGGAACTGGACATGTGGGCTAATATCAGACTTACAGACTTGATCTGGAATGGGCTGGGATGTTTTCTTAATGTACAATTACTCTTTCTATAAAGCTCTTCAGATACACAAATGAGTGTCTTTGAATTTGTTTCTCAAGTCTACCCAGACTAACATAATGCCCTTCTCTGGGGACTGGTGTCTTCAGAGAATATGTCCATAGGAAGTGAGACAAAATGTTGCCATCCTTGCCTACAAGAAGCTGTTTGGCTGTACTTCTTCCTAGAGAGCTTTGTTGTTGTTGTTGTTGTTATTCTTTTGGCAGTCCATGGAACTTTCAATATTCTCCACCAGCGCTAGACTTCAAATGTATCAATTCTTCTTCCATCTTCCTTATTCAATGCCAATTTTCACATGCATATGAGGTTTATTGAAAATACTGTGTCTTGGATCATGTGTGCCGTAGTTCTCAAAATAACATCCTTGCTTTTCAACACTTTAAAGAGGTCTTGTGCAGAAATTTACCCAATGAAATGTATCTTTTATCTCTTGATTACTACATGAGTATCTATTGTGCATCCAAGCAACATGAAATCCTTAACAACTTTATGTTTTCCCCGTTTCTCATGATGTTACCAATTGATCCAGGTATGAGGATTGGGTTTTCTTCACACTGAGTAGTAGTCCCTACTGAAGGTGACCATCCTTGATCTTCATCAGCAAGTGCCTCAAGTCTGTCTCAGTTTCAGCAAGCAAGACTGTGCAACCTGCGTATCACAGGTTGTTAACAGGCCGCCCTCCGATCCTGATGCCACATTCTTCTCCACATAATCCATCTTCTCCGATGATTTGCTCACCATCTGGAGTGAATGGTGAGAGGCTCCAACCCTGAAGCACACCTCTCCTGATTTTAAACCCTGCAGGATTCCCTTGTTCTGTTCACACAAGTGACTCTTGATCAACCTACACATTCCACCTGAGCACAAAGAAGAGTTCTGGGATTCCCATTCTTCTTGAGGTTATCCATAGTGTGTTAGAATCCACACTTTGATTGCCTTAGCATTGTCAATTAAACACATAAGTAAACAACTTTCTGGTATTCGCTGCTTTCAACCAAAATCTATCTGACATTAGCAATGGCATCCTTTGTTCCAAGTCTTCTTTTGAATCAGGCCTGAATTTCTGGCAGCTCTCTGTCAAGGTACTGCTGCAACCATTGTTGGATGATCCTTAGCAAAATTCTTCTTGCATGTGATATTAGTGGTATTATTCTATAATTTGTGCATTCTGCTTGGTCACCTTTCTTTGGAATGGGTACAAATATGAATCTGTTCCAGTCAGTTGGTAATGTAGCTGCCTTTGTAATTTCCTAACAGATGAACAAGTTCTTTTAGTGCTTCATCAGCTTGTTGAAAAATTTCAATTGGCATTTTATCAATTCCTAGAGACTTGTTTTTGGCTAATGGCTTCAGTGTAGCTTAAATGTCTTACTTTAGAACCATTGGTTCTTGTTCATATGCTACCTCTTGATATGGGAAATGTCAACTAGTTCCTTTTGGTACAGTGATGGTGTATTATTTCCATTTTTTTGAGTGATTCCTCCATCATTCAGTATTTTGCCTATATCCTCTTTCACTATTGCAACTCGAAGATTGAATGATTTCCTTAGGTCTTTCAGTTTAAAATATGCATCGTGTGTTCTTCTTTTGCTTTTCTAACACTGGGGCTCTGCACATTTCATTATAATATTCTATTCCACAGCCCTGAGACGCTTCCACCACCATTGGATCCACAAGACTTTGCACCCACGAGCCTGTGATTTTCCTGCATTTGACACCAGAGCGTGTGGCTGCATGAGTTTAAAGAGGAACTTATGGACTAGTATCGGGCAAACGGACTTGAGTCGAACTGGGCTGGGATGTTTTCTCAATATGTAATTGCTTCTTGATATAAAGGTCTCTCTTATACACACATAAGTGCTTCTGGATTTGTTTCTCTAGTCAACCCAGTCTTACACACTACTCTATGGTTAAGAACATGTTTCAGAGTCTCTTCTGACATCCACTTGGATTTTTTCTTTTTTTCTTGTCTTTTAAATGACCTTTTACTTTTTTCCTGATGTTCTTGATGTCCCCATTAGGTCTTCTGTCATTAGCATTCAGTGTGTCAAATCCATTCTTCAGACGTTCTTGAAATTCAGGTTTGGTAGACTCAAGGTCATAGTTTGGCTTTGATGGACTTGTTGGAATTTTCTTCAGCTTCCACCTAAACTTACATAAGAGCAATTGACAGTCTGGTTCAGTCGGTCCCTGGCATGGTTTAGCTGCTAATGTTGAGCTTCTGCATCATCTCTTTCCATAGTTACAGCAAATTGTATTTCTGTGTATTCCATCTGGAGAAGTCCATGTGTATTGCCACCATTTGAATGATTTTAACATTGTATTTTCTATGAAGAAGTCATTGGCCTTACAAAATTCAATCATGTGATCTCAAAGTTCATTTTCATCACCAAAAGCTTATTGTTTTCAACTGTTGCATTCCACCATTAATAACTCCAGTGAACCGTAAGGGCATGTTGGATAAATGGCTGATGGAATGCATTGGTCAAAGTCTTCAATTGATTGCTATAGGACAGAAGAATACTCTCAACTCAATTCACCTCACCTCAACCCACTGCTATCGAGTCAATTCGTCTCCTAGTGACGCATAGGATAAGGTAGAACTGCTCTGTGTTTGCTGCAACTGTAACTCGTTGTGGAAGTCGACAGCCTCATCTTTCTCAAGCAGAGAGGCGGATTGATTGGAACTGCTGACTTCTGCCTTCACAAATAGAAGAGCAACGCGTACCACACTGTGCCACAGGAGCCACGGCTAAAGCTCCTGTGGGCCAGTGGGAAATGTAAATGTCTTCTCTTCATTCTCCCCGCCCTGACAAAGGCTATGCTACCTTAAAGAATACCATTTCTGCCACATTATTACTATGGTCATTCTTGAGAATTTTACTCTAATTACTTGTCTCATAGCTCCACACATCACTCCAAATCTTTGTTCTCAATCATATTGAAAAACGTTAATTGTTTGGGATAATACATTCCAAACAATAACAAGAAAAGAAAACAAACACACTATGGACATAAATATCTTTCTAGAACCTTGCTTGTGGAGAAGGAAACCCTGGTGTGTCATGGAGTTTTACTACATTTGTGTTTAACAACTTTCAACTTGACATCATAATTTTCTATCACCCTGCCTCATTTTTTGCTACAGAAACCAAAAGTACCTAAATAAAACAACTGATGATTGGAATCAGATATTTTTCTGAGAAGATATACTGTGGCATTTTTTTTCATCCTTTAATCATTTCCTTAGAATCTTCTGATTGCAGAAAAGACAAAGGTGGTGAAGGAGGTTCAGTAGGGGTTGGCGGGAGAGCGACACAGTCCTATAAAGGGCCCTGCAGTGGATACCCAAGGAATCCTAGTGGCCCAGTGGTAAAGTGCTTGACTCCTAACTACGTGGCCAGAGGTTTGAATCTACCAGCCAATCTGAAGATGAAAGATCCATCCTCCACAAAGATTTACAACCTTAGAAATCCTTTGGGGCAGTTCAGTCTATCCTATAGGTCACTATGAGTGGGAATTTGACTCACAGTAGTATCCCATATCTCAATGTATTCTCTTCTAGAAGGAGCATTGAGATCCAATGCAGTCGAGTACTGAATCAATTTTTCCCATAAGAAATAACTAGTAGGCCACGGAGATCCCCTTGCAGAGGGGTCTCGGGGAGGAGAT
>NW_022103915.1:81051553-81052775 GCF_000313985.2 Echinops telfairi | reverse complement strand
AAAAAAAAAAAAGAAATAACTGAAAACAGATTCATCTGTTATTCACCACTAAGTTTATATGCTAACCTTGCCTTTTCATACAAAACATTACACAGAAATTTCAAAGTAAATAAATTCAGAGTTAAATAATATAATTTCAATAAAAAACAGAACATTAAAAACGTTTTTAACAACTACAATATGGCCCATACCTTGAGACTGACAAGGATCTGGATCTGTGGACCCGGATATGAAGAGGAGGCACGGAGAGTCATTGTTTGCCAGGGGAATCCCCTTCCATAAAAGCAGCTGCTTTTCAGGAGGTTATTTTTCCCCTTCTTTGCCTCTTTTCACTATGACCTGGTTGACTTTCTTTTTAAAAAAAATCTAATGTGGTCTGCTATTGGAATTTCCTAAACTGTTTTCTAAAAGGGTTTACTAAATTATTATCAACAATATCAATAACATGGTTAAGCAGTTCCTTATCATGATGATTCTTTTCAAAAAAACTCTTTCTTAGGACCCATGCTGTTATCTAAAAACAATACAAAAAGTTACATAAGCTAAGAAATGATAGCAAAATGCTTGGAATACAGCTGCAAAAGATTTAAACCACACATACTAACAATGCCAACTAACTAACGCCAAGTGATCAAAGCACGAACTGCTTTTGTTTACAAAAGCACATGCATCGGGTCGAATTCTGATGTTTTGTTCGAGCTCTGAGGCAAAATTTTCTTGACATTTCACGTCGAAATCCAATTATGTCAAGTACTGATGCGGTCAAGTACGGGGCATCTCCTGTACTGGCAATTGGTTGGTGGTAGGAATTGACTACAGCTCTGCTACCATAGTTACCCAAAATCCATAATTGATCAAGTCCATGTCCTAAAAAATCCACTTGCTTGTTCTGGTTGCTGAATGTGCATTTGGAATTTGTTTCTCCATTGAAACACTGATCAACCAGAAAATGTGTTGTCTATAAACGTTATAGAGTGAGTAGTAAGGTTAGAGTGAACTTAAGGGGCAACTGATTTGCTAGTAGATACTTTTAAATTTTAATTATTGGAAGAGAAAAGAACAGAGAGTGATTTTATTTTAAGAATTAAGAAGTTAAAACCACTACCTTCCCCCCACCTCCCCGTCTCCCATGTCCCTGCGAAACTGTTGGTCCCGTTGTTTTCTCCGGATTGTTCATCCAGCCTATCTTATTTAGACAGACCTGCAGAGATAATAACATGCA
>NW_022103915.1:81046255-81049643 GCF_000313985.2 Echinops telfairi | reverse complement strand
TGTGATAAGAGTTGTATGAGCCCTAATAAAACAATTAAAAAAAAGAGTTAAGAATTTATATCAAAAATCTGCACTAACTCAACCAAAGCCATAATTTAATTTGCGCTAAAAGAATCGAGTCTTAAGTTGAATTCTGTAATGTAATAGATAACATTTGGAGGGCTGGAGAATTCTGTATAAACTTTTCCACCAGATCTAATTTGAAGTACTACTTATATAGCCAGGAGCATTCTGAAAAACAGAACAGTAGATTAACACAATTTTTAAAAGTCAGGATGTCTTTTTTCCTCCCAAAGACAGTTTTTCAGACATTAGCTTCAACTTTCAAACATTATAAAGACCGTTTTTCAGACGTTAGCTTTGACTGTCAAACATTATAAAGTCTCTGTCTTTCTTTTGAACTGCTAGTCTTTCCTTCTTCTGCCCCCTCTATCCATTCCTTTCCCTTCTTCCCACATTCCCTGCCAACCGACTAATCCACATCAGTATTTAGTGCGCGCTCCACTAGGAAAATGGTTACCTTGTAAATGACCTATAAGTCAGCTGTGTCCTAGATGCTTTTGATAATGGAAGTAGGCTTTCTAGGAACCAAAGATGATTTCCAATTGAATAAGAAAATGTTTAGACATGTGTTTGTGGAGTTTTTGACCAATTCGTTTATTTAGATATAAGGACTGCATTTATATTTGACTGTAAAAAATATTTTAATCCATTTACTTTATAACCTCTTTCTGGTCCTGAGTGGCTCAAGCAGTTGAGGACTGTACTCAAAACCAAGACTGGTGGTTTAAACCCACTGAGAGTTGCATGAAAGCAGGCCTTGTGATCATCTTGATGACAACTAATAACAACAACAATTGACTTCCCTGAATATTTGCCTAATCTGCATCATTAGCTCTGTAGACATACCCATGTTACTAATGTCCATCTACTACTGTTCCATTGAAAGGGAGGATAGAAAGTTTTCTAATCATTTTACCCTCACACATCCCCACCCACCACTCTACCATCCTCTCTAAACATTGGAGCGGTTCCCCAAAAAAATGTGGTATGAAAAGAGAAAGCAAATCTAAGCCATCAGCAGTTTTAAGTTGGCAGAAGGAAGTTTGGAAATGGGCACTATGCATGAAAGTGCGAGCTTGTCTTCCAGGGCCTCCTGTCTTCCCTTCAGCATATTTGCATTGTGCGCAGAGGATTGGCAAAATAGAAACCAGCATATTTTGATTAATCACCCAAAATATAAGCGACGACAGTGTGCCAGAGGAAAATGGAATATATGAAACATTCAAAATGCATCATGAAAAAAACCAAATATTGATGTATTCTCAATATTCTCAGCACGTCTAGATTTCGAATGAACATTTTTTTTTCTTGTCAGTTATTCAGAATTTCTACCACTCCTGTTGATCAACGAGGGAAAACGCATGCCAACTGGGAGAAAGCTTTATTTTCAGGTTGAAGGCATGAAATAAACACTAAGAAGACAATTGTACACCTGTTTTCAAGAGTAAAACGGCATCTCAAATCTGCTTTGCTTTTGAAAATTTGGCCAAGGAGTGTATTTCAAAGGCCCAATAGCCCATAACATTATTCCCAAGGCTCTGTGCGCTTTGCCTAATTGGGCTTCTACACATTTGCATAAGCATGATACTTCATGATTAATGCATAAGCATTAATCTATATCAATTCATCTGTGGAGGCTTCCCCCCACTGAAAACAATCATTGTACCTAAAATATAATCCATCATGTTTGTAGGTATGGCTGAGTTGTAGGATATCAGACTGCATAAATGCCATGACAACACCTTTACAGATTCATCCACCGCTTCTGTGTAAGAAAGACGTTTTATTGTAAGATGCCCGCAGCACTGCTACCATGGGACCGTCTTTGGATGCCAGGAAAGGTTTGTTTATAAAACGAAGTCTCAAATCCACATCCTTTCCCTAAATTGTTCCAAACCCTGAATAAACACAAGGATTATTAAAATCACTACCCTTTGATTACTTTTGGATGACAAAATAAATGACAACTCTCGGCCTTGGCCCCTTCAACCCTAATCAGTAGCCATGGTGGCTTCCAGAACAGGAATGCCACAAAAGTGAGGGAAAGTTGGTCTATGGTGCTAAAAAAGGTGTTGAAGTTCAAGAGCAAAATCAGTTCCAGCTGAGGACTGCCACACAATTAAGGAGAACAAGTCTTGGTGTGAGACCAGGCGTTCCAGGTACTGTGGCTTGTACCTTCCCTGCTGGCGGGGTTGCTTAATTAGGCAGCAATCCATTCTCCATTAGGGGAGCCGGGAACTTGGATTCTACCAGCAGATCTCCATGCGGATTGCACGCAGGAAGTTCTGAGGCGACTTTTGTCCTGAAGCAGTAAAAAGGAAATATGCAGTTGCAAACAACCAAACGATTTGGCCTCCTATGACATTCCAAGTAATGATGTTATGTCTCCTATTTTTCCAGGGCACATACCAAAGCTGGTTTCTTATATGAGGTGTGTGTTTTTCCAAGTGTTTCGTTATTCTCCAGCTGGGTGAGTGTGTGCCTGTGCGTGTGCTTCTATCAATTTGAGAGGAAAAAATATGTACATATCTTTTGTGCCTTCTTTTTGGACTCTTCAATATTTCATGATATTTTCCCACAATAGTACATTTATACTTATTTCCTTCTCTTTACGAATTTCATAGTGTCGAGTCCTATGGATTACCCGCACACAGATATTAGCACTCAGGTTTCTGTCATTACAAGCAGCACTTTTGTTAGATGTTGGTACTTTAAGCACAGAAACTTTGTCTTGGTCACTGCCATATCTCTAGAGTTTGAAACAGAGGATGAGACTTTACGAGTGGTCAATAAGTATCTTTGCATATGCAAATGAAACCTGTCGGAAAAATTTCCAAGTGTGGTCTTTCTTCATGGTATATAATTAATCCATTGACATCAAGCTCATTCTTATTCATAGCAACTCAATAGGACAGTGTAGAACTGCTCATTGGGGTTCTGAGACTATGAATCTTTGTTTACAGCAGGCAGCCTTGGCTTTCTCCCAACAAGCAGCTGGTAGTTTTGAACCACCAATCTTGGAGTTAACAGCCCAATGCTTAAGGCTTAATCCATTGTGCCATTGTAGTTTCTTTGATATGATATGTCAATTTAAATTTGCATATAAAATGCCTTATTTATTTACCTTTCAAAAGGATTATTTTATCTTACTCAAAAATGTATTTTCACTTACTGTATTCTAGTTAGCCAGCAATAGAATTACAGATTTATTTAATTTCTCCAAATATGATTATGGAAATCGATTTGGCGATATCTAAAACAGATGAAAATTGAGTTACCATACGACCCAGCAATTCCCCTACTGGGCATCTACCCAGAAGAGGCA
>NW_022103915.1:81032233-81043564 GCF_000313985.2 Echinops telfairi | reverse complement strand
ACAAATGCGCTTTACACAATTGATGTGTGTATGGATTGGGATAACAGTTGTATGAGCCCCTAATAAAATGTTAAAAAAAAAAAAAAAAGAAAAGGTGTTTCATTGTTTTAAATTATAATTAATTAATTTAGAGGAATTTGGGGAATATTTCTAAAATTAGTAATCATTTGAGTTTCTTCTTCTATGCCAATTTTTCTGTAGGTTATCTATTAACCTTTTTCACATTGGTCTCCTTGGGCATTTTAATATAGTTAGAATTCAATTGTTTGCTTAACTCACAGTTTACAATATATTTTGTTCACTGTGATATTTGCCTTTCAACTCTAGATAGGTAGATATTTATCTTGCCTAACAGAACATTTTTAATATTTATATGTAAATATAAATGATATTAGTTGTTTTCCTTCATGGTTTCTGGGTTTTATATTTATTCTTTGAGAAAATGTTCTTCAGTCCAAAACCAGGACCCCATTCAGTCATACATATTTCTAGTATTTTTCATTTTCACTTCTATATGTGTCTTACTGTGAATTTAGTTTAATAGAATTATAGGGAAGGATTTGGTTTCATTTGAATTTATTTCATGTAAGTAGCTAATGATCCTAATCCTGTTCATTAGGAAAGCACAGTACCAAGTATTTGAAATTTCACCTGCACTACACATTAAATTCTCATGGACAGTCGAGTCTCTCTGGAGCTTTCTGTTCTGCTTTTTGATCAGTAAGTCTGTCCCTGCACCAGTGCCATGCTGTTCTAACTAATGTAACATTCATGGTGCATTTTGTTTTTGCAGGCAGCCAGTCCACCCACACTCCTTTTCTTATTTCTCTCTGTAATCTCCCACATTTATATTTTGAACGTATTCAAAATATGCAAACTAAGATAAAACTGTGTCATTTTGAAGGGCAGGTATAGTTTTAGTAAATACATTTACTAAATGTCTTTGTAATGTTAAACCTTCCAACCATACAGCAAGATAGGTTTTTAAAATGTCTACCATTATTCAGTTGTTGTTTTTGTTTTTATGCCTTTTAGTAGTTTTCTAAAGTTTTCTTGATGTAGGTTCTACAAAATTTTGGAAATTTATTTTGTTTTTCTTATTGCTTTTGTGACTTAGGTTTTAATTATTTTACACATGTTATAGTTTTAAAGAGAAAACCTAATTATTTTATAAATCAATTTTATAGCCAGTCAATTTGGTAAATATCCATAGTACTTCTAATAATTTTTCAATTAATTGTTTGGGCTATGTAAGTACATTACCATAAAACAAATTTGTTTCTCCCTTTCCAAAATGTATACCTGTTATTAAGTTATATTGAATCTTTTGACATGTTAATATGATGAAAGATTTGGGGATGAGCCCACAGTTACTTATGATTTATTACTTTTCCATTATTCATTAAGTTCTATCTTTATTTTAATATTTTACATTACAATTTATTTAGAACTTCTACAATGACACTCGATAAAACTGGGTTGTCATTTTCTTCTAATGCTCTCTATCAAACCATGTAAACAATTTAAGTGGGCTTCATAAAAGTAATGTGTAAGCGTAGCTTCTGTATCTGAGAGGGTCTAAAAACAAGGCAGAAACCGTACAGTGTATTTCAAGCAGAGAGCAATTTGAAACAGGGCATGGGGTTTCAAGAGCTTTGGATTGACTGGAAAGGCAAAAAGGGAAAAATTGGTTGTATTAAACATCAAGACTAAGAGGAAGCAGCTGCAGTCACTGGCGGAGTCACTGCCTCTGGACGCAACATCATTGCTACCCAGCAGGAGCTCTGGAGGCTATCTGAAACCAGCGCAAGCCCTCCCAGCAGAGCCGCGGCTGGCTCCAAAGTTCTTCTCCCTTTCTGGTCTTGTACTGCTACCTCCAATTAGCAGCACTAACCTAAACCTTGCTGGCAAAAGTCCTGTTTTCCGGTTGTTGGAACCTAGAGGAAAACCCAGATGGCCAGATAAGGAAGGGGCTGGGCAGCAAGGTATAGTACCTGGCAGACTGTTTCCTAAACTGTCTGGGAGGATTTAGATAACATTGAAAATATCAACTTCTTCAAAATTTGGAAATAACTAATTATAAAACCATCTGGTCTGCTGCTTTTGTGGGGAATTAGATGTTATTCTTAGTTTCTTTCCACCGATTTTTCTCTCTATTCTCACGTGAAATTCAGTAAATCACATTTTCTTAGGAAATAACCATTTTGTAAGATTTCTCAATATATTTGAATACGCCTATAAAATGTACTATTTCAGCATCTATTTTCTTTTTCTCAGAATCAATGGTTTATATCACTTTTGGTATAGGCAGAATGAATGACCCTCCAAATGTGTCCATATTCTGACCTCACAGCTTGTGACTCGGAGACGCCACATGGCAGACGGGGTGTTGCAGGCGTGATTGCGGGGACACAGCTTGAAGTTGAGAGCTTTTCCCGGAATATCTTGGTGCACCCAGTGATATCACCAAACACAGCTCAATCTAGCCATTTCGGACTCCTGCCATGGTCTGTAGTAAGCAGATGATAGGCTGTTTCCTGAGGCTCCTCTTGGTGCGTTCAAATCACCAAGCTTCAGACTAGTTTTCCAGCAGAAAACACAAGCTATACATCAACCATTTCTCTTTTCCTTGCACGTACCTATTCAGGGATTTAGATTAGGCTTATCATTTTGACACATCTCCTACAGTATATTTAATGTACAAAGAGTTAGATGACGGAAGCATTTCTACACCTGCTCTGAAGTCCATTTGCTCCCCAAACTAGTGGCCATTTTGCTGACTCTGACTCATAGCAACCTCATCGGTGTCAGGGTAGAATGGCACTCAGTGGCATGTGAAATTGCTGACTTTGGGGAAGCCAATCGCCAGGCCTTTCTTCCAAGGCACTCCTGGGTGGACTCAAACCTCCTATCTCTGATTAGTAGCCAACCCATGAACTGTTTTCAGGAACTCTGGCTCTAGTTATAGTCTATGTATCATTGGAGAAGCCATTAGATCAGCGGTTCTCCCCTTTGGGGGTCGAATGACCCTTTCACAGGGGTCGTCCAATTCATCACAGCAGCAAAATTACAGTTATGAAGTAGCAACAAAAATAATTTTATGGTTGGGGGGTTCACCACAACAGGAGGAACTGTATTAAAGGGTTGTAGCACTAGGAAGTTTGAGAACCACTGCATTAGAAGCAGATGAATAGTACATTAATATCCATAAAGTATGAAAAAGAATATATATTCACACTTTATTATGGAGAGAGGGAGATCTCCAGAGGCTTATTTTTTTTGTTGTTGTTCCATAAATGTATCCTGGGCTCCCACTGCCATCCAAAACCTTCTACAAGCCAGGTTCTCACAATTTAGCCTCTGATATTATTCTCTCCTTTGACTTTGAATTATATGATTTACAGTCCTTCGGTGACTGATGATGGTGCACTTCTTCCATGTGGACTTAGATGCCATCTCGATTAGATGGCTGCTTGTTTGGAGACAAACCTTTAAGACCCAGATGCTATTTTATCTGATGGCCGGGCACCATCTAATTTCTCCACCACAGATTGCTATAGCACCTGTGTCTCCTGGGTCCCCTTCCTGAGGGTGAATAATGACCAGAGCAATGATGTAAGAGCTAAGTGTTCTTAAGTTGGAGTGAGGATTTAGTTCAAGCCCCAAACCCATTCTTCCTGAATCTAGTACTAGTTTTTGAAGCCTTATTAAGAGAGGGATATTGGGCTAATGCAGGCTAACTCCATATCGCAGGACCTGAATTATTCACTTGTACAGTCCTTTCATAGCTGGATGTTATTTACACAAGCAATGGGGGTTAATTGTCAGGGACATTTTACAATAATAATACTGAGAAGATGCATCACAGGTTTGTGGGAATAGGACCTATCTGAATATAGCAGAGAGGACATTGAGATAGCAAGGTCACGTTTGTTCACCGACCAAGAGTTCGACAATCTTGGTATAGCTGTCTTTCACCTCCTCAGACACCATGCCATTTTCCGACGTAAGTCCTCAGGCGACAGGTGTGTCTGAGGTCGAGTTCAGCTCGCCCAGTGGCGTTTCCACGTGGGACCTCACTGATGCAGCCTTTGCATCCTCCAATTCACCTTGATGATTCGGGATTCAGCAACAAGGACCTTTGTGTATGTATTTTCTTTTAACTAATGTATCTCCAATGCCTATAACAGTGCCTTCTGGGACAGAGTAGGAATTTATAAATATTTACAGAATAAATGGGTGGACAAACTATATTTGGTATACTTTTGTGCATAGTTGTCTACTATTTCTATTTATGAGATAATTAGGATGCTCTCCTTCAAATGTAATGAAGGGCTCTGCTGGCACCCCTTTCAATGTGACAGGTCAGGAGTCCCAAGGCGGTCAGGAAAAAGGAGTAGGGAGGAAAGCGTCAAGGGTAAGAGAAATGCAGACTTTCTCTCCCCTAATTCTCTCTGAAGAACTTTCTTTTCCTTTTTTTGTAAGTGCCCTGGTACATTGGGAGGCAGGAGACCAGAAAAACAGGACAGAACTTCCCTTCTGCACATTCTGCCAAGAGTCCAAAACACGCCCCAGCAGTGACCCGAGCTGGAGCAGATGCGCACGCAGAGAGAGAAGGTGAGTGGAAAGGACTCCGGGGCCCTGCCAGAGACAAAGAGGGTCCAAACAAGGCATAGCCTCAGGAATTGCCTGGGGAAACCTTAAGGATAGAACTTGGCACTTTGGTCTTCTCTCTCCTTACCTTGGATCGCCAGGCAGCTCCCCCCACCTGGGCCCCGGTTGCCCAGCACTGATCAGGGTCTTTTGCTGTGAACTCAAGCCCCTGCTGGGCTGTACCATGCTCCACAGTGAAAACCCACCTTCCCTAAATCTTCTTAAAGTGTAATTTTTCCTTTTTTAGTCCCCTTCAGTGGTTCAAATCAAACAGTTTTATCCAGAATATAAAATAGGTATAAATGAAAACAAGATTCCCTGGTTATGGGCATTTTTTGCAGGATGTTACAAAGGAATCCATCTCTACTGTTGGTACACATTAGTAATAGGGGAAAAAGTGGCAGAAGGAAGTGAGAGGAAGCCGGTAGTGGTGAGAGTGGGGCTGGAGTGAGGTAGGGCTTGAACACAGAGTAAAAGGAATGATTCTAGGTAGGAGAGTCCTTTGGAGTCCCAAATCTCACCACACCGGCAATAATCCGATGTCTAAAATAAGCTCACCCAGCATCTGAGATATGATCAGGAGCAAAGGAGAGGATGAGATGCAGAAGGCAGAACACAGTCTAGACAACTGTTCACGTCAAGCCTGTTGGAAAAAAAGCATCACCTTTAACAGATTTGACCCTGGATAGCCCAGAAATAGCATGCACCACCAGAGACAGTTTATTCGCTTATAAAATAAGAAGGAAATGTAAACCCTTTTGTCCCATGGACAAAACTTACATAGAATCTGGTGGGGTTATGAATTCGCTCTATTGGTTGTATTTGTACCCATGAAAGAATATGCAGCTAAATTGGTTACTGCACCTCCTAATCCTGAGAGCAAACATTGTTGCTAAAACGCTCACATTACCTCATTCCCACAGTCCAAAATGGATTAGGCACATTTGCCTGAAAACAAGAACATTATCTCCCTTGGGCAGAATTCTCCCTCAAAGACAATCAGGCCCCATAGAGGAGAGGATCACCACAACCATATAATAGAAAGTTCAGTCTCAGTGGGGACCACTTCTAATCCTCACAAGAACCCTGTGAAGTATTAGCATCTCCATTTTTCAGAAAAGGAAACTTCGTATCTGAAAGTTAGTTTTCTACAACATGGATGCACAATTTACTGGCCGAAGGTGCCAAGTCCCACAGCGACCTATACAAAGTGGCCTCATAGCACACCCCTGTCTAATCCAGAGGATGTCAGAATAAAGCCAGCCAGCACTGGTTTAAAACTCTTGGAAAATTACACTGCCCTATGCCTATGACAAGTATTATTTTTTTGTGAATTTTTTTCTTGGATGGGAATAGATATTAAAATCTTGGCCATGTGCAACACTGTTCTTAATTTGAGAAGTTGTTTAACCCCATTTTAGCCCCAGGATTCTGTGCTCCTATGGAGGAAGAGAAAATGAAACAGTCATGCAAGAGGCTATTTCTTTAATTTTCTGGATAGTCACATTCATTCAGCGTAACATTTTTTACAGAAAGTCAATTTTGGAAAGTTCTTAATTAGATCTTGCAGTTTTGTGATCTTCATTACAATTATCGAATACTGAGGAGCTAATAAAAGGATCAACCTCTGGGCTGCAGAATAGCCTAATCTATTCATACCTCAGTGATGTCCTGAATTAAAACTGGTGACTTATGAACTCCAACAAACCAGGAAACCAACAGTAGCCAGCAAATTGTAATACACAACTGGGTCTTGACCAGGCCAAGATGAATACATGATACGTAAAATAATTCAATAAAGTTTATCAATAAAACATGGGTAATTCAGATGAGACCCAAGTTGGTGTAGCAAATCTAATTAAGAGCATTTCTATGATAAACTGAAGCCTTATCTTCTATACCATCCAATTATTCATTTGCGTCTATTGTCCCTAGAACAATGAGCAGCGAGCATTTTCCTTATTAGCAATCTTTCCTCATGGTATTTTCAATTGAACCAAATAATGCATATCAACATTTTAATGTGCCAAAAGATATTTCAATATTCAGACATTTTTCTTCATGTCGTTTCTGTTGGAGACAGAATTTCAGACCATTCCCCTTTTACAGGAGTTTTTGTTTTGTTTTGAGATTTCTGCATACACTTTTCAGAAGTATTTCTGTGAGTGTTGGGGACAAATAGTGTCTTATGAAAAAATGATAACACAATAGAACCATGATTTTCACAGTACTAGAAACTTCATTAGCTCCTTCACGTCCCGAGAGTCTAACATCTTGAACTGGATTCAGCTGTGCCGTTCTACCCAGGACTCTCACTGCATTGGATGCTACGAGCCAAAAAACTAACCCGCTGCTGTTGAGTGGATTCTGATTCACAGCGACACCGTGCGGTTCCCTGCAGAGGAAACCTGCTCTGGCAGAAGCTGACCGCCAGGCCTTTTTCCCCTGCACGCATCTCTCACTGACATTGAGTCAATCCAACTCACGGTAACCCTGGTGGTTTTGAACTGCTGACCTGTCAAGTAGCAACCCAATAGACAACCACTTCAGCACCATGGAGGATTCTAACTGCCAACTTTCCTTAGTAGGACATAGCAAAGCATTTGTACCAGCCTTTAAGAATCCAACAGGTTACTCCAGAGAAAATTTCTCATTTAAGTGTATTGATGTATATTGCTGGAAACTTTCTCTCTCTCTCTCTCTCTCTCTCTCTCTCTCTCTCTCTCTCTCTCGACTTTACACACACCAGCCAGTGATCTTCCTGCATTCTCCATCATTGCTTGTGACTGCAGGAGTCTGAAAAGGGACTTACGGTTGAGTATCAGATTTATGGACTTCAGTTGGACTGGACTTGGATGTTTTCCTGGTATATAAAGCTTTTTGATATGAAGCTCTTTCTTACACATATATGCATTTCTCTGGATTTGTATCTCTAGGCAACCCTGCCTTACATGAAGTTGAGAAAGAGTAACACATGTGAAGTCCATGGGCAGACAAAGACAGAAGCTCCACATTTAATATTCCTTGATTCCTCCCTATGTCCACAACCCACATCCTTTTCCCATAAGTAACCATTTCTGAGTATAAAATACAGTTTAGTGAGTTTTGTGAGCCCTTTTAAGGAATAGTTTTGAGAATCCTTTAAACTTACAATTGATGTCAAGTAAGGGTAGTCTTGAAAATTGTTTACTCTAATCTTATTCATGGAATTGAGTTAGAACCAAGCAGTCATCCTATGAGTTAGAACCAAGTAGTCATCCTAAATACTTTGTATTATCTGAACCCATTCTTTTTTAAGACTTCTCTTTAAAATTCCACTCCTTCAATACAAATTCTAAGAAACAAGCCATGATTGGGTTGGGAAATTTCCTCTTTTTCCTCTTCACTCTTCAGTGTGTTTGTGAGTATATATTTCATGAGGAAGACAATGTCCAAGGCACTGACTTCTGCTTTGCGACTCTCATTTATCCTGGTTTTGTCCCTGCAACTAGATTATCAGTATCATGACACGTTGTCATTTATACATCTTTGTTTGTAGTCTTAATTACTTTAATTTATGATACATACAAGTAATCAAAGGACCCCAGGTTATTAGACACTTGAAAACACGAGCTGCTCCACTAAAGAAAGGTGTGGCAGTCTGTTTCCCTAAAGATGAACCACCGTGGAAAGTGGAACCATTCTCTTCTGTCCTATAGTGCCCCACTGTCCCTGTCATTGTTCTGAAGTGTCGTAGAGTTGGTTGCACAGCAATTCCGTGCATCACAGAATGAAAAGCGCTCCCGTCCGGTGCCATCCCCACAAGTGCTGTTCAGTTTGCGGCTATTGTTGTAGCCACTGTGCCAGTCCATCTCGCTGAGGGCCTTCCTCTGTTTCACCGAACTTCTACTTTACCAAACATCATGTCCCTTTGCAGGGACTCTTCTCTCCTGATGACATGTCCCATGTGCGTGGGACAGCGTCTGGCCATCCCTGCTTCCAAGGAGATTCCTCCAAGATTGACTTATGTGTTCTTCTGGCAGTCCGTGGTAATGGTGATATTCTTTGGCAACACCAGAGTTCAAACACACCAGTTCTTCTGAAGTCTTCTCTACTCATTTTTTGACTTCCTAGTCACTGTGAATTCAGAATCAATTCTATGGAAGCAGGGTTTTGGGGGGGCTTGAAGGACATTCAAGGAAGGTATAAATAATTTTAAAAAATCATTTTATTGGGGGTTGGTACAATGGTTATCACAATCCATCCATTGTGTCAAGCACATGTGTACATTTGTTGCCATCATCATTCTCAAAACATTTGCTTTTTACTTGAGCCCCTGGTATCATTTTTCCCCTACCTAAATAATTTTTAATCATATCCTAGTCTCCAAATAAAAGAAAGTGGTAGAGTTCCTATGCAAGGGCTAGAAAAGAATACTTCCTATTGATTGAGTGCCTCTTAAAAGTTAGGATCTTTTCATAAGTGATCTCTAATCTTTATGAATATGTATTAAGTCAAAATTTCAGTGGTTATCGATGTATTACCCTAGGTCATTCTGCTGGTAAGTTGCAAAACTAGCTCTCAAATATAAGCCTACTGACTCTGGAGACCAGAAGGATCCTCAAGTAGGAAGATGCTTCTGCTTCTGCAGTAGTCACTGTGACAGTGCCCTTTACAGGTGAGCCTGTAAAGATGGTAAGATGTTTACATCTTAACATCCCAGGGAAAATGTTTTATTCATCCACCTCTTTCTGTTCTTCCTCCTTTAAAAAAATATATTTCCTTAGCTAAGATTCCAATGAGATTTATACATTGTAGAAAAGTGTAAGTCACTGAACAATAAATAGTACCCTCAGGCTATAAAATATTCTGCTGAATTTTTTTATTTTAATTAAAAATAAATGAAGAAAAAATTTAATCAGTGAATGCCTGCTAAATAACTGAGCATTCTCTGCATTTCTTTGATGTAAATTTATTCAAGACTACCCATACATATCAAAATATTGTATCTAGGTTATAATGACTGGATTGGTTATAATTGTTTTAAAACTGTAAAAACATAGGGAAAGCATTTTATATAATCAAGAAGTATACATTGAAAAAAAAGTAAAACACTAAATTGATTTTCCAAGTAGCTACAGCTCTTCATATATGATAATACAATTAGGAGAGATTAAAGATATTGAGGATTTTGCCAATTCAAAATAAGCCTTTATTAGTTAATCACATTTGTGATGCAGCATTTAAATTCTAGGTCACTATTTTTAAGGTATTTTCTTTTCTAAGTGGAAGCCTTCCAGATAATTTCTCTGGGAGTTTCTAAAACTCATTGAAATTCAACCTAAAGGCCTTTCATACCTCCCAAGTTCTAAAGGAGATGGGCTATCGCAAGGAAATACTTGATGTGGCCCAAAGCAATGGTCTCCAGAATTACTCGCGGAGACAAAGGTGGGAGAACATCCAGCCTACAAGCTGTATAAGGCCCACAAAAGCATCCATACCAGCAACCTCACACAGCTCTCCAAAGAGAAGTAGATCCAGCCGTCATACGAGGGGTGAGTTAATGAAAACTTTGATCAGTATGGGCCAAGAGTGATGTTGTAAACATCTGAATGATCCTTGGCAGATGAAAATGTTCCCCACCCCTGGGGAAAGCATCAAAGAAAATTATGAATCTATGTGACAGGTTTTGCCTCTTAAAGAGCTCTGACTCGTGGTTAAGCTTGCAAATAGGTACCTCATGGTAAGAGAAGGAGAAGATGGCATGTTAGAATTAGTGAGAGATGCTGGAAGCATTTTTCCCAGGTCTTCTTGGTACTCTAAAGGTTTGACACAAGGATGTTACACTTGTGGACTAAAGGGGCCTGACCCAAGCCATTGTATTTTCAATGACTTCCTTTGCATGTGCGAGTTGGAGAGTGAATAAGGAAGACAAAGAAGAGTGGCTGCCATTGAATTATGGTGCTGGCAAAGAACATTGAAAATACCATGGACTGCCAAAGGACAAACAAATCTGTCTTGGAAGAAGTTTAGCCAGAATGGTGAAAATTGAGGATGTCCAGTGGAGGAGCAATAAAACAAAGGAAGACCCTCAACAAGATGGATTGATACAATGGCTGCCACTCTAGGACCATGCAGTCTTTCATTGTGCTGTACGGTCGCTATGAGTCAGAACAAGTTCAGCAACACACACAACAACTTCATGACACCCCAAACTCCAAACTCATTGCCATCAAGTGTATGCCAACTCATAGTGACTTTACTAGTGCCATTTTATCCATCAATATCAATGTATTGCTATAATGATTCTTTATTATTAATTCTCTGATATGTTAGACCGGAAAAAAAAGAGGTAAAGTGACCTCTGATTGGCTCTGATGACACTGTCAGGTAGGTGTTAAATTGCTAATCTCACAGTCGGAGGTTCAAACCCACCAGCCTCTTGTCAGAAGTTACTGTTGTTATTATTGTCGTCAAGTCACTTCTGACTCATTGCTACCCTTTGTACAACACAACGAAATGCTGCCCAGCGCTGTGCCACCTTCACAATTTGTTCTTACGTCTGAGCCCATTGTTGCAGCCACTGTGTTAATCCATCTTGTTGAGGGACTTCCTCTTTCTCACTGCCTGTCCACTTTAATGTGCATTATGTCCTTCACCAGGGACTGGTCTCTCCTAATACTATTGCCAAAGTGTGTG
>NW_022103915.1:81012533-81030990 GCF_000313985.2 Echinops telfairi | reverse complement strand
TTTGTCTTCAGTGATTGTCAGTAAAGCGGGCACCCACTGATATGATTTTCAGTTCTTTAATGGAACTGATTTTTTTTTTGCTCCTCCCTATGTCCAATTTTTACATGCATATAAGGTGATTGAAACAAAACAAAACAATCACTTGGGATAGGTGAATTGTAATCCTCAAAATAAGCATTCTTGCTTTCCAATGCTCTAAAGAGGTCTTCTACAGCAGACTTACTTAATGCACTCTGTCATTTGCTTTCATGACTGCTGCTTCCATGCGCATTGATTGTGGATCCAAGAAAAAGATATCCATAACAATGTCAATCTTTTCTCTACTTATCCTGATATTACCTGTTAGTCCAATTTGAGGATTTTTGTTCTCTTTATATTGATTTGTAATCTGTACTGAAGGTGGCTGTCCTTGATCTTATCAGCAAATGCTTTGAACAGCAAGTGTTCCTAATTTTCAGCAAGCAAGATGTGTGTCATCTGCAAGTTACAAGATGTTAATAAGTCATCTTTAAATTCTCATCCCATATTCTCTTTCATATAATTCAGACCCTCTGATTATTTGTTCAATATACAGTTTGAGTAAGTATAATGAGAGGATCCAACACTAATATGCATTTTTTAATAATTTTAAACCATGTAGTATTCCTTGTTCTGTTCACATGATGGCCTCTTGATCCATGTCCAAGTTTCACATGAGCACAATGGCATGTTCTGTAATTCCTATTTTTCTCGGGGCTATCCAGAGTTTGTTGTGATCTGCAGAGTGGAATGTCTTTGCCTAGTCAATAAAACAAAAGTAAACATCTCTCTGACATTCTGTGCTTTCAGCCAAGATCTATCTGGCATCAGCAATGGTATTCCTTGTTCCATGTCCTCTTCTGAATCTGAACTGAACCTCTGGTAGCTCCTTTTCCATGTACTGCTGCATGTAAGATCAATGGCATTGTTCTACTATTTGAACATTGTTAGGTCACCTTTCTTTGCAATGGGTACATATATGCATCTCTTCCAATCAGTTGGTCTAGTTGCTGTCTTTCAAATTTCTTGGCATAGAAGAGTGAGTGCTTTCAGTGCTTCCCCCACTTGTTCAGCCATTCCAGTTGATATCCTATCAATTCCTGGGTCTTGTTTTTAGCTAATGCTTCAGTGCAGTTTGAAGTTCTTTTTTCAGTATCATTGGTTCTTGCTCATATGCTACCTCTTGAACTGGCTGAATGTCATCTAGTTATGTTGGGTTCAGTGACTGTGTGTTCCTTCCATCTTCTTTTAATTCTTCAAGCATCATTCAATATTTTGACCATAGAATCTTTCAATGTTGCAACTCAAGGCTTGAATCTTTTCTTCAGTTCTTTCCCTTTAAATATACTAAGCATTTTCTTCCTCTTCGGTTTTCTAACTGTAGTCTGCACATTTCATTATAATACTCTGGTTTGTTTTCTCAAACTTCCCTTTGAAATTTTCTATTCAGCTCATTGATTTTATCCTTTCTTCCATTTGCCTTAGCTATTCTACAATTAAGAGCAAACTTCAGAGTCGTTTTCTGATATCCATCAGGATCTTTCCTATCTTTCATGTCTTCTTATTGACTTTTGTTCTCATCACTGTGATACTTGGGTTTATCAGGCCAACTAGCCCTCCATAGGAGCATTTGGGTGGAGTTTAACCAGGTCACAGCTTGATTGGAGGACTACCAAGATAAATGCTTTCTAAGGCTGGCACCCGTCTCTCTTTTCCTCTGGTGATCAGACCAGCATGCTGCTGCTTGAGCGAGTTCTTTGCCTCAACTGTGTGCTGCACTACCTGTGGGCTCACCCAACACGTGGATCGTGTCCCTTTGCTATGCATCACTAGAGCTTGAGATTCCTTTGAGACCTGCTTCACCATGCTGCTGGTGGATCCTTTAGCTGTGTGTACATCACTAGAGCTGAGACTCCAAACCTACTTTGCAACACTCCCGCTCTACCGACTGTTGCTGCCCCATCATGCTGTCTGCTTCCTTCGGTTTGACACTCCCTGTCTTGCCTGAGGGTAGACTCCAATGTCTGCTTCCTTATCCTTGGACCAACGGGGCAGCCCTCGTGAGTTGAATGACCTTCAGTATATTAACTGTTCCCTGAAAATGAGTTGAATTGAGCCCTCTGTACTGCAGTGTGAACTAATTAGCCATTACCATATATACTTGTGTATGAGCCGACTTTTTTAGCACATTTTTTATGCAGTTTTTGTGGTAGAATTAGGTGTCTTGGCTGATATTTGAGTCATCTTATACTTGAGTATATATGGTATATTCCTTCTCGCTGCGTAAACCTATCCACATATATAATAATAAGTGACCTGGTTTTGTTTCTCTGGAAACCTTGCCTAACACAATCATGTTTTTGATATTATTCCACAACTCATCAAGTCTTCTGTCATTAGTATTCAGCTCAGCAAATCTTTGCTTGGGATGTTCTCAGAATTTGGATGGGTATACTCAAGGTCATATTTTGACTCCAGTGGGCTTGTTTTAATTTTCTTCACCTGAACTTACATATGAGCAATTGGTGTTTGTTTCACCATCAGCCCTTGGAATGCTTATGGCGACAAATATTGAGCTTCTCCATCATCTCTTCCCACGACGTTGTCAATTTGATATTTGTCTAGTCCATCTGGATCAATCTAAGGGATAATCCATCACCTTTTGTGTTGTCTAAAATATATATTTGCAATGAAAAAGTTGTTGGTCTTGAAAAATTCTGCCATGTGATCTCTAGCTTCATTTCTATCAATAAGACCATATTTTCCAACTACTGTTCCTTCCTCTTTCTATCCAACTTTTGCATTATACTTGCCAATAATTATCAATGCATCTTGATTACATGCTTAATCAATTTTAGACTAAAGAGATTGGTTGCATTGTGAAAGTTCTGCACTAGTGTTAGTGATTAGTGTATACATTTGGGTAATACTTGTATTGACTAGATTTCCTTGAATGTGCATAGACATTATCCTTTCACAGGCACCACAGACACATATTTCAAAATCTTGAACTGTTCTTTGGACTATAAATGGAACACAGTTCCTCTTGTTTGTGTCATTCCAAAAATAATACATCATGTGATTTTCTGATTCAAAATAGCCAATTGCAGTACATTTCTGCTCACTGATTTTTAGAATATTGATCTTTATTTGTTCCATTTCATTTTTAATGACTTAAAATTTTTCTAAATCTGTACATTGTACATTCCAAATTCTAATGATTAATTGATATTTGTAGTTGTTTCTTCTCATTTTGAGTCATGCCCATCATCAAATGAAGATCCCAAGAAATTTACTCCCAGAGGTGTTACTCCATCCAGGTTATTGTGATAGACTCTCCTTTGAGAAGGCAGCTCTTCAGTCGTATTGTGAGTGCCCTTCAACTCGAGGGGCTCACATTCTGGCCCGTTCTCTGACAATGTTCTGCTTCCATTCATTGGTTTTTTTATTTACTGACAATGTTTTGTTGCTGTCCATAGGATTTTTGGTGGATAATTCTGTTGAAATGGCCAGCCTATGCTTTATTTTAATTGGTTCTTAGTCTGAAAGCTCTGTTGAAATCTGTTCCCTTTTGGGTAACCCTGGTGGCATTTTACATATCCCTAAGATAGTTTCCAGCATCACAGAAACCCATAAACCATCAGAAAACAACAAAGTGACAAACAAGTGATGAAGTAAGATAAAGCTAGCTTCCCCTTTCAAGATTCATGGCCTTGGAAACCCTCTATAGAGATGTCATGTATCACAAGCAACTCAACGGGATGTGTGCATATGGGTACTCACTGCCTGGAAATATATAGCCAGATGGGTGACATAGGTAGTAATAAACACATATGATGATTCTGGTTTTAAACAGTCTAAATTCTGATGTAAATCCCTAGAAAGGAGGAATTGGCAAAGATTAACCTGATATCAGGACAAGGTCTGAGAGGACTCAGACAAAGATCAGTTCTTAGCAGCTTGTTTATCACAACACAAGCATTAAACCTAATCCTAAAAAAAAAACCTACTGGGTTAAAAGAGAAAGGATTGAGAATTAGAGGCTAAATTCAGGAAAACATTCTAATTCCTGATTCATCATAGATAAGTGACCCTATAATATACTTTGAGTCTGGCTGGCAGTTGACTTTGGAATTACTGTATTTTTACACAGATCAAGTACGAATTCTATGTTTGCCTACTCTCCAGATCCCACTTCTCTGAGGTATTTTCATAAGTATGTTATTCTTCCTTTTTATTTTTACAGAAATATGTAAAAAATACAACAGATATAGTACACTTACAAAATTACTTTGGGAAAAAAATTACTTTGGGGTGAGAGGGTTGGCAAGCAAATACAGAATGCACATATTATTTGTGTAGAAATATAGATCTAACTGATTCTGTAAATTAAGAAAGGCTAGGAGAGGCAGTAAATGAGAGATAAATTACAATAAAACTGAATATGCATCATGAATCTAACCACATAAAATATCTGGGCAGTAAAATGATACTGTTAAAAAAATGTGATAGACAAGCAAACCTTTACAGAAGCCCTCTGTCATATATTTCTCCACTGGAGTAAATGGTGAGTTCAAGCCACTAACTTTGAAGATAGCAAATAACTTAGCTTCAACATGTGGATGCAACTCTGAAAGCACTCATTTTGTCTATGACAAAAAATAACGGGAGACAGTTACCTGACCAATCAACTGGAAGATCTTCATATTTGTGCCCATTCCAGGGGAGGTTATCCAACATAATGTAATTAATACAAAATGTAAGCACACTTTTGATGAACGTCACTAAGAATGATTGCAGCAGTTCATAAATTTGAAGAGAATATTGCTGTGGTAGTTACATAATTTCATGTCAACTTGATAAACAAGTGCAGGAGTGGAGTCTAGCCTGTCAGTCAGGTCACAACCTGAAGATGCCTCCTTGTAGACGTGGCCTTCTCATGAGGATGCTGGGCACTTCCTCTCTCTCTGTTTTGCCTTGCTGTGGAGGAGACCTACTCAGAGAGGTGGAGGAGCCACGTGAAGACCTATGCCAGTGCTGGGATGCTCCCACAGCCACTGGATCCACAGGAGATTTCTCCCATCTGTCTGTGATCATCCTGCAGTCAGCATCATTGCCTGTGCTGCATGAGTCTAAAGAGGAATTTATGGACTGGTATCTGATATATCAGCTAATATCATACTTACAGACTTGATCTGGACTGGGTTCGGATGTTTTATCGATATACAATTGATCTTTGATATAAAGCTCTCACTTACACTTATGAGTGCCTCTGAATTTATTTCGCTAGGCAACCAACCCATTCTAACACAATTGATATTGTTGATGCCAGGTGGATCTTGACTGAAAGCAGAGAATATCAGAAAGATGTCTATTACTTGTGTTTTATTGACTGCACAAAGGCATTTGACTGTATGAAGCTTAAGGAATTAAGGATAACACCAGAAAGAATGGAGAATTCCAGAAGACTTAGTTGTAATCATATGAAGCCTATACATAGTCCAAGAGGCAGTTATTTGCAAAGAAAATGGGATAGTGCGTGGTGTACAATGTAAAGTTGAGGGAATAATTCAAGCTGCTCAAGTGTATGGTGAAAAAGGCGAGCTGCATCTGGATTGGAGAGGCACAAGATTGCTTTCTGAGAGCAAAGAGGACTTGAAGCACTTACAGATGAGGGTCAAAGATTACAATTTTCATTATGGATTACACGTCAGCATAACGTTTTCTGTTCTGGGAGTGCAGGGAGATCTCAATTTCAAATAGTTTAAATTTTGAGGACAAAATGCCTTGATATGCTCAATCACGTCTTATGTGAAAGCCAGACAATGAACAAGGAAGATCAGAGAAGAATGATTTGAATTGTGGTGCTGGCAAAGAATATTGAAGGTACTGAGGACTGCCAGAAAAATTAATAAATTTGTCTTAGAAGAAGTGTGGCTGGATGATTAGCTGATTGGTGCTTTGAAACTCACCAGTTCCTCCTCAGGAGAAAACATCTAAATCAGTATCCCATCAACTCAGTTCCTGTAGCCTTGCTGACATGGACTTGGGCACAGTGAGGTGTGTGTTGTGTGTGCGTGTGTGTGTTTGGCTAATACCTTGAGTGCAGCTTGGACTCCTATCTTCAATACCGCTGGTTCCTAATCATATGCTACTTCCTGAAATGCCGGAACATTGTCCAACTATTTTTGATAACGTGACTGTTTGAGGCTTGAATATTTTATTCAATTCTTTCAGCTTAATGAATGCTCCTTTATATTTCATTACACTATACATTATCTCTTCAATATGCCATTTGAGATCTGCTGTTCGGCTCTTTTGCTTCATCAGTTCTTCTATTTGCTTTACATTCCAGAGCATCTTTCAAGAGTGCCTTCTGATATTCATTTTTCTATTTTCTTTCTTTCTTATCTAGTAAATAACATTTTGGGTTTATTCTTATGTATCATGTCCTTGATGTCATCATAACAATTTGTCTGGTCTTCCATTACTGGTGTTTAGTGATTCAAAGATGGTCTCTAACTTCAGGTTGTACTTTGGATCTAGTGTACTTGCTTTAAGTTTTATTTAGTTCCCACTTGAACTTGCACACAAGCAATTGATAGTATACTCTGCAGTAGGTACTTGGCCTTGTTTTGACTGGTGATATTGAGATTTTTCCATCATGTCTCTTCCACAGTTGAAACTGGTATTCTTCCTGTGTATTATAACTGGTGAGGTAAATGTACCTAGTCACCATTTGCAACAAATAAGCCATTGGCCTTGCAAAGTACTGTCATGTGATCTCCAACATTTTTTTGATCATCAACATTATATTATCCAACTACTAACTACTGATCCTTCTGTGTTTCCAACTTTCACATTCTAAGACCAATAATTATCAATGCCCCTTGTTTGCAGGTTTGATTAATTTCAGATTTTGACATTAGTTAACACTTCAACTTCTGTAACTTTGGCATTAGTGGTTGGTGCACAAATGTAACACTAGTCATTGAGGAAATAGCATAGTAGCCCTGCCTGGCTTCCTCTGGGTGCACAACTCCATATCTGCCTTAGGATGACTCTTACCAGGCACAGGTCCGGCATGCCTCCACCCGCCAACCTTCTCGACACTATTCTGACAACAGCCGGCCCACTCACGGCACTCTTCTCCTTTGCTAGGTTCGATAACCTACTGCAATGACCACACAGATCTCACAGGCAATGCTTACAGTAATGTGGGCTTATGAAAGAAGTTAAGAAAGTATCGCAAGTGAAGATCAGAAAATATTATAAAGACACAGTCCTAGTGCCCACAGTAGCACTTCTTTTTGGCACATCTCTCTGGGATTTGGGGCCTCTTGGCCACAAGTTCCTTTGACCTCTGCCCTGCTCAGGCCAGTGTAACAAAGCGGCACTAACGCTGATAAATGCCCAAGGAGTGCCTCCCTCTGCAAACCTGTCTCCTGCCAAAGACACTCAGTTTACTCCTTCTCTGGGCTAGCAAGCCCACCAGTCTGTCTCATGAACTTGGTGGCGCAGCCACTGATGCTTGTGCTGCAGCTGCTACTTCCGTCTGGGAGTCTGGCCCTTCACGAAGTGATCTAGCACAAGCTCTGTGATCTAGCACAAGCCCTGTGATCTAGCACAAACCATGTGATCTAGCACAAGCCCTGTGATATAGCACAAGCCCTGTGATCTAGCACAAGCCCTGTGATCTAGCACAAGCCCTGTGATCTAGCACAAGCTCTGCTGGTGACTCTTCTTCATGGTCATGGGATTTCCTGTTTCTAATTCTGAGGTCTCTCTCTTTTATACTCAGGTGAAAGGCCAAACTGATCAGTCCTGCGTTAGACTCTACATATTATTTTCTTCCATCTGCCCAGTCACTGGGTAGGAGTGACCAAGACCATGGTAAAGGAAGGAGCCACAGCAAATCATGTCACTTCACTTCAGTCATAGTAGCTGGGCTTCCTTGATGGCTTATAGATAATGTCCTGTTACCAATAGAATTGAACTTTTGGATAGATCTCGAAATGTTCTTTTTGACAATGAATATGAAGCTGTTCACTTTCAATTTGCCATTCCTGAGTAAACCATATGTTTGTCTGATTCAAAATAGCCTATATCAGTCCATATCAGCTCACTAATAACTAGAATCTGTGTCTTCAAGCACTTCATTTTTACAATTTCTAATTTTCCTTGATTTGTATATCATACATATCACATCTGATTATAAGTAAATAGATGCTTCTATTTCTTTTCACTTTGAGTCATGCCCAACAAGTAAATGAAAGTCGCCACAGCCTTGTCCCATCTGTGTCATTCAGATTGGTTCCACTGTGGGAAGGCAGCTCTTTCACGGTTGTGTTTTGAGTGCCTGCCATCTGAAGGGCTCAACCCCCAGCACTTTAGTAGAAAATGTTCCACTGCTACTCATAAGGTTTTCATGGTGTGATCTATTTATTTTAAGAAGCAGATCCCAGGTCTTTGATAATAGTCTCTCTTGGCCGGGAAGTTCCACAGAGACCTTTCCACTTTGGGTGATTCTGCTATACACACGTACCACTCCAGTGGAATAAACTGATAGATGAGAGGACCACTCGGTTTAGCTCTCTATAAATTACTGTGGTAGTTACAGAATCTGGTGTCAACTTGAGGCTTAAGAGTTAAGGGGTGGAGTTTAGCCTGTCAATCAGGTTGAGCCTTGATGACCTCATTTGGAGGCACTAAGGAGATAAATAACTCACTGGAGGTGGTACACGTACTCACTCCCTGCGGGACATTATTGACAACAAGTCTGATGGTGCTACGCTGATGCAGCCAGAGCCTTGGAGCTGGAGAAGCCATGTGGAGACCCACGCCAGTGTTGAGATGCTTCTACCACCACCAGATTTACAAGACTTTCCACCCACTGGCCTGTGATCTTCATGTACTTGGCATCATTATATGGCGCATGAGTCCAAAGAGTAATTTATAGACTGGTACTGGACGAATGGGCTAATATCAGACTTTTGGACTTGATATGTATTGGGCTGGGATGTTGTCTTAATGTACAATTGCTCTTTATATAAAGCTCTTTCCTATACACATATGAGTGTCTATGAATTTGTTTCTCTAGTCTACCCAGATTAACACATAGACTAAAATTCAACTGAACATTTTTGGTGAAGACGGAGAAAAGTTTGTACTATGCATAATCCTAAATCCTCCTAAATGCACTAAGTGCTTTGTGAATAGTAATGCCCTCTCTTTCCTTTTGGCAATGGGGGAAAAAAAGAGCACAAATTATACCAACTAAACTCTCTAGATTGAATTGCATTTCTTTTTCTATGTCATTTTTTCATTCTTCCTTCCTCAGTAAAAGTAATTTTTGAAAAGAGGTTAAATGACTTTGGCATGAACCAAGATGTAGGCTATAGAAAATTGCAGGTCTTCAGTTTCCATCATAGTGTCCTTAAAAGGCAGGTGTGGAAGTCCCCTGGGGCTCTGCATTTAAACTCAATTCATTTATTTACGAGATCATGGCACGGGCCCTTTGCCCTCAGTTGGTAAGGACCTTACTTTGCTGTAGTGAGTAGCACATGCAGGAAGGTCAATTGCAGACTCAATGACAAGACGTTAAGCCCAATGCTCCCTAATGAGATCTGTGCCTATTCCTTGTGGTTCAAGGAACTCCGTGGTAAATGGTTTGCAGCCTGCAGGGTCAGTCCCCTTGGAGAAGCAGAGTTAAGTTAGGCATTCTCTGGGCTGTATAAGCAACACTGTCTGTAATAGGAAGCTTGACCCTTCTTTTATCATGCCAGGAAATTCTTGGAAAGCATCCACACTCTGATATTTATGGTTCCTTAAGCTTTTGAATCTGAAAACTCCCTAATTCTGGAAAATGGCTACTAGTCAGTTGCTAATGCATGAACCATAGGAGGAAAAGTTATTCTTTTAACAGAGAGAGAGGACAAAGGGAATGCTTATTAGGTTAACCCATGGATATGCAATGTCAACCTATAGAGAAAATGTATATGCATGTTTAATACATATTTAGTGTATTTTCCTGCATAATGCCAAAACAGATAAAAATGATTTTTTGATCTAACTTTTCTTTTATCTAGTGAAAAAGACTGCAACAAAGTATTTATCAAAATATTGAAATAAAGTACTCTAAACTCACTGAGGCTTCAATACCAGTGTAAGCTGGTATTCTGGGCTCATTGGTTGAAAAGTACACTGAGAGGCTTTAAATACATTTCTCCTTTCCTTGCACTAAAATGGATCTTTAGGGAAGCCGAGGCAATTCCTTGTCCTCTTTCTTTTTTTTAAAGGAAGGGAAAAGTAATGAACTGCTTGGACATGGCACCCCCATGTCTTAAAAAAAATTGCTCCAGTTTAAAATTCATTACTTCCTTTTCAAGCATTTTAAATGAAGCGTAAGGGATCACATAGAATATCTAATAACTGGATCCAAGGTAGTGGTTGCATACATTTCCTAAACCTCCTGTCTCCAAGGTAACCTGTTTCTCCCTGACAGGCTGGGGGGGGGGGGGGGGGGGGCGGTGCCTGCAAAGATGTGAGAAGATGGAGACCTGATGAAGTCGCAGCCGGGAATGAGGTGGTCACTAGACGATGGATCAATTCTGACAAGAATCAAACATTTCATAGAAATCAATGTCACCAACCTGCGGGTGCCTCTCAGAACTGTTTCTGCACTAGGGTTGAGTTGCAAGCACTACATGTTTCTTTCAGCAACACTAGAACCTACCTATGAAACCTGAACTCCATGATAAAAAATCACCTAAGGACCGTCAGTAGGTTAGCCTGCTCAACAAAATCCAGGCGGGTCATAGAAAAATTGGAATCGTTTTTCTGGGACTGGTATCTTAATAGGTTTTTCTAACATTATTCAGGGAAGAGATGAAATGTCCTTTCCAAACGTGTCTTAAACTATCCAAACTGTCTGTTCAGGGATGGTCTCTCCTAGGAAGGGGCCTGAGTTTGAGCAAAACTGTCTGGTTATTGAATGTCCATTCAAGGTGGATGTGGGAGAAAGGGGGCACGTTCCTCTCCTGCAAGCAGTCACAGTCTCAGAAACTCCCAAGTGCAGTTTGATGCCGTCCTGTAGGACTGCTATATGTTGGCATCAACTTAAAGCAGCGAGAAGTGAATTCAAGGTGGACACGGAGTCTGGCCCTGTCTAGTACACTCAGCTTTTGTGGTAGATTGAAGGACACCACGCAGGAACTCTTGACTGCCTGGGTGTAGCAAAGAACAAAACTCCACTCTGAAGTCAAAAGAGTCCTACAATTAATGGATCTTTACATGTGTTGACCCTTAATGGTCTCATATCAGCCTCCAGGATAGCCCTTTATCTTCTTCCAGCTCTTACTCCAACCTCACTCTCCGCCTCTACTATCATCACCATCGTCAAGACACAGAACTCCCCATTCTCATCCCTCATTGTTTGAGAGCGAGATCATCGACGGACACTAGCTCATGCTGACTGAGCAGTCACTGTGTCCCAGACTTTAGGCTAACGTTTGACCATCAAGCCCCACCAGAACCCTGGAGGAAGTATATCACAACTTCCATTTTAAGGATAGCAAAACTGACTTTTAGAGATGTCAACTTATTCAATATGCACAGTGAGTTGATGATAAAGCTAGGATTTTAACTCTGGGAGAATTACAACCAAAGCTCACCTTTTGCTGCCTATATTTGACATGATTATGTTATTTGGTAGCTGTAGAAAGTGGGCGGGGGCAGAATGTCCTTTGACGTCACAAGGGGGAAAGAAGAGAATCTCCATTGGCATCAACCCCTCAATCCTGTAAGCATCACTTCTCTAAGGCAGAGGTTAGGCTTAACCATAATCTTCACTCTCCAGACACCAACAATCCCTTCGACCGCGCTCTACTACATTGCTGGGTTCAATAATCCATGGCATTGGCCACACAGAACTCAGATGATACTCACAATTACGGAATTTATTAAAGAAGTCCACAAGTGACAATTTAGGATCAGAAATGCCCAGGACTGCTTCTCAGTCTTGTCTGTAGGCCGGGCTTTCTCTGGCCCTCAGACCCTTGGCCTCTGCACTGCTTGGACAAGTATAAGAAAGCTCCTTTATCACTGCCGATCAATGCCCAAAGGGCATGCCACTCTAAACCTCCGTCTGAAGGATCGAGACAAGCGTAGGTGTCCAGATTAAGGGGTTTGAGCCACCCCATTCTGCCAGTGAGCTTTACAGGCACTTCATTTTACTCACTCAGTGATCTGGGAAACCCACTGCTCTGCTCTATCTCGTCCTCTTGGTTCTGCGGTCTCTTATGCCACCATCTCTGCTGCGATTACCTTCTCCCACTTCACGACCACTTCCCCCCAGGTCAGTCCTCTGCCTCCTGAGTCAGAGGTGCAACACAGGGATGATCTTGAGATCCAAAGGATGCACGCTACTCCTGAATCTTCTTGTTAGATGGTCATGGGATCCCCTGTCCCCGCTTCTGAAATGGATTATTGTAAACCTAGTGGGATGGCAAAACTTTAGAGTTTCATACACTTTATTTGCACGATCCTACACTTTGATTTTGTAGGAGTTACAAAAACTATGCCTAACATAGTCCTATTAAGTAAGTTTACTATACCTCATTCATGCATTGCCATTGCATTGATTATGACTCATCGTGACCCTATAGGACAAGGTAGAACTGCTCTGGGAGATTTCTGTGACTGTAACTCTTTATGGGAGTAGGAAGCCTCATTTTTCTCTCATGGAGCAGCTACTCGCTTTGAACTACTGACCTTGTGGTCCATAGCTCAATGCATAACCCGTTATGCTACCAGGTACCTCACCAGCTGTAGAAATTTTGATCAGTTAGAGTCTTTCTGAATCTCAGGTGTCTCATCCTTAAGAAAATTACCTTTCTTCTTTTTCCAAAAGAATTTTAGTAAACCTATGTAAGGTCCAAGGAACCCCGTTGGTGCTGTGGGCTAGATGTTGGAGAGTTGTTAAACACATGCAGTTGTTCCGTGTGAAAAAGATGAGGCTATTTGCTCCTTTCAAGATTGGCAGTCTCAAAAACTCAATACATAGAGTCACTTGAATTGAGATCAACTCAATGGCAGTGTTTTTGTGGGGGTGATGGGTGGGAGGTTTTGACTTTATGTAAGCTACTGAGACTACTTATTGGAATACAAGAGTGAACAAAAGGGGGCAGATCAGGTAGAACGGTGGTTTAAAAATTAAAGAAGCAAGCAATGTAACAGTGTGCAAGTGTGTGGAAAAGCTATGGAAAAAAAAGCAGAGGGTTCAGTATAGGTTGTGCGTGGCAGGGATGGGACAGTGTGGTTAGGGAAGGCCTCTCATGAAAGAAGATGAG
This sequence comes from Echinops telfairi, assembly GCF_000313985.2. Lineage (NCBI taxonomy): Eukaryota > Metazoa > Chordata > Mammalia > Afrosoricida > Tenrecidae > Echinops > Echinops telfairi. Next base: position 81,017,623 of record NW_022103915.1, on the reverse strand, counting down.
ACCTTAAAACTATAAATGTGCAAACCATGTGCAGTGTATTTCTAGCAGTTACAACACTGTGCGCAAAAGTCCAAAGCTGGAAAGGAAAGGGCGCTGGAAGAGCCAAAGAATGTCAGTTTGGAGGAGCAGTCAGTAAATAGGAAAGTGAGGCTCATGAACTTCCAGGGTTCTAGATGCTGCTCCAGGAATTTTGAGTCCTATCCTAACTAACCCTACCCTGGCTTAGCCTACCCTATTCATTCAACAATTATGTATCCATTGCCCAAATATATAGTCCCTCGGTCGTACAGATAGGTGAGGCGCTAGATAATAACCTACAAATGAGTGGATTTAATTCCTCAGACGTGCCTTGGAAAAAAAGGCCGAGCGATCTAATTGAGAAAGATCACAGCCATGGAAAATCTTGTGAAATACAGTTCTCCTCTGAAACACGAGGAGTCTCCATGAGTCATCACCAACTCGACAGCAACTGAGTTCGTCTTTGGTGAAATGCATCAGTGTGGGCCAGAAAGTCCAGATTGCTGTGCGCATGAATGTAAGGTCTCTGATGCAGAAACTGTACCCCCTCCCACCCCAAACGCAGTTGCTGTTGACTCTATTCCAAATCTGAGCGTGAGTGGGGGAGTGGCTCTGGAAGGAGCCAGGATGACATCTAGGGTTACTCTTTGGGCTGCTAACCGAAAGGTCTGTGGTTGGAACACGCCAGCTTCTCTGTGGGACGAAGACGAGGCAATCTGCTTCTTTATAGAATTAAAGCCCTGAAAAGCCTATGGAGCAGCTCTATGCTCAGTTCCAGGTTCCGTGTGAGTTGCAATCAATTGGATGGTGGTGGGTTTGGATTTGGGGGGATTTCCTCACTCTGGAACTCTTGGCCCATGGTCTCGATGAAAGCAATTGAAGAATTGCCAACGTATTTTTGGTAAGCTGTAAGAAGACATCAATTGCTTCGCTCAGTTACATGTTAGAGCCCCAAAGCCGCTACACTCCTTAGGAAACTGTGAAAACTATTTAACACCCTTCTGACAGGATTCTTCACCACTCAGGAGATGCTACCCCATCAACAGCACCTCCATTTAGAATCTGAACTAAATCACATCTGAATTGGTTCCTGCCTAAGTTTACATATACTCCTCTCCATTTATAACTCACGCATTCTAGCCTGGCTGGTCCCATGATGACCCCTATTCCTTTCCCTGACGCTTTTTTGTTGTTTGATAAGAAGCAAGGCTGATAGACACTTCATCATCAGTGGCAAGATAAGCCTTCTCATTGATTTCAACCAGTTTTTAAGATTATGACGCTTCAGGATTGAAGTCAAATTATTAACAATTCCTTATTATATGTTTGATAACATCTCTTTCAGAGACTGATGGTTTTCAAACAAAAATGTCTATGATTTTGCATCCCATTTCATGCTGAGACTGGCAAGAGCAATTATTTGACCATGATTTTAGAAGAAAAGGAAATTAATTGCATCGTCAAGTATAAGTAAATCTTTCTGTTTCAGGATTTTTAGTAATTCATCTGATATAATACACTTGGGAGAAAAACCACAGATCATTATGAGGCAGAATGTAGGAATATTAGACTCTGTGGTCATTCTTTTCAAATCTTCAAAAAAGATCAGTCGCATCTTCAACCATGAATTCTGCATATTACTGAGCAGCTGTTTTCTTAAAGGGCAGTTTTGTCACCTAGAGTCATTTTCCTGTGAACTCTCCTTGCTTGTCTACACAGAGCTCTCACTGTATTGAGTCCTGTCTGAGGGGCTTTGCATGGATTTTCTCTGCGTTTCATCACAACGCTGTGTTGTTACTGAGTGCGGGATGGATGACTCATTGAATTGGTAGGCAAGGCTTACTTGTACTTACGCTGTCATGAAAATGATGGGAAACTTGCTGACTGGGTACTCTGTCCTTGTCAGGGCATGCCCATTTGAATCTAAACTTTCATTCTCTCAGAAGATGCTGTGGGCTTCGTTGAGACACAGATGTCAGCCATCCTTAGAAGCAGAATCTTTTGTTAACCACTTACTTATTAAGTAAGCACAAGTAAATAAATGCTTACCTCACTAAGTAATCCAAATCTGGTAGCACCCCATAGATTCGATTTTAACTCCTGATGACTCTCTAGCCCTGCTCCCTTGGGTGTCGTGGGCTCAGGGCTGCATCGGGGTTGGTCCATGTGGCTTCTCCTCTGGGATGTCTTGCAGGAAGTGTGCATTGTCAGCTGAAGCAGGGAACTGGCTAAGGCAGCTGCACCATGCTGCAACCATCACAAAACAAGAGATACGAGAACTCGAAAGGCGAGGTTCACTGACCTATTTATTCCTCCACCCTTCAATTAACCCCACATGTGCTTATTGGCCAGGTTGGCTCAATAAATTAACTACCTCATCCTATCATCATATATAAATATAGTTACATATGTACATGCCTGTATTTAGACATCTATAAATGCCCTTTACCTCCTATTTCTTTCCTCTGTTTTCTTTTACTTTATTCTTGTCCCACTATCATGCTTAGCATTCATTTGGGTTTCAGTAATTCCTCTCAGTTACATTGCCCATGATCAAGCCCTACCAGGCTTCCTACACCTGCCTCACCATCGATTTTGGATCACTTGTTATTCCCTTATCCCTGGGTTTGTTAACACCCACTTCCTTTCCCCCACTTCCCCCTCTCCCATGTCCCCCCAGAACTCTAGGTCCATTGTTTTCTCCTCCAGATTGTTGATCCCACCTATCTTATCTAGATAGACCTGCAAATTTAATAATGTGCATAGAAAACAAAACAGAGCAAAAAAAGCAACAAAAGAAAACAAAACAACAATAACAACAAACCATGACAAAAAAGAAGAATAGCCTGTAAATAGTTCAAGGTCTGTTTGTTGACCTTTAGGAGTGTTTTCCTGGTCAGTCTGATGGGGTGCCAAACCCTGGCCCCCAAATCTATTTTTGGTATTCCCTTGGGACTTTCTTGCTCTGCTCCCCTTGCTGTTCTGTTGTATGCCCTTAGTGTTTTGCCTCAGTGTGGTGGGGTCAGACCGGGCACAATGCGCACACTGTGTCTCCAGTGTTGTCCACCATAGGGCTATGGGTCAGTGAGGGATGTTGTTTCTTGTAGTGGGACCAGCTTGTTATTCCCTTATCCCTGGGTTTGTTAAATTCCTCCCTGTGCATTGGCTGCTCTGAGCAGGGATATTGTCCTTAAGGCTTGGTGGGTCAAGGTGTGCTTAAGGCTTATTTTCAAACTAGGTTGGACCCATTGCCTCTAAGGCAGGACAAGCTAAGCCAAATCAATACTAATACCAAATACGTGCATTGCCACTGTACTAATTCAGACTTATAGTGATCCTACAGAGCAGAGAACTACCCACAGAAAATTTCCAGAGGGATAAATCTTTACAGAAGCAGATTGTGGTAGTTACATAATCTAGTGTCAATTTGGGACTTGAGAGGATTAAGGGTGAAGGAATGGAGTCTAGTCTGTCAATCAGATCGTAGCGAAGGAGGCCTTTGTGTGGGCATGGCCTTCTCCAGAGAATTCTGGGAATTCCTTTTCTTCCTCCTTGGAGGCAGGAGATGCGTCTCTCTCTCTCTGCTCACTCCCTTGGAGACGCTCTACTGAGAGACACATGGTGGTACACCCTGGGAGCTGGACAAGCCACCTGCAGACCCCTGCCAGCACCGAGATGCTTACAATGGTACTAGACCCAAAGACTTTCTACCCATGGCCTGTGATCATCCTGCACTTGGCGCCATTGCATGTGTTTCGTGAGTCTGAAGAGGACTTTATATAATGGTATCAGACATATGGGCTAATAGCAGACTTATGGGCTTGGACTGGACTGGGTTGGGATGCTTTCTTAATGTACAATTACCCATTATATAAAACTCTCTCTTATACGGGTATGCATGTGTATGGATTTGTTTCTCTAGTCTACCTAGACTGACACACCGACTCCTATATTTTTCCTGCCAAGAGCCAGGTGGCTGGCCAAGAACCAGCAAACTTTTGGTTAGCAGTGAAGCACTTTAAAGCTTGGTGCCAACAGGGCTTCTCAAAATAAACTAAGATCTCACTACTTGAAGAGACATTCCATTCCCATGCTAGGGAGACAGCTCACCTAGTGATACAGGTCAGCCTCTGAGAGTCAGGGTCAGAAGTAACCCTAATGCATGGCATGTTCTGTTCCACCAGAAAACATCTGTCATCATCAGCAAAGGCTGTTCAGCTAAAAGCAGGTGGGCACAGCTGTGGCCCTGCTCTGGTTAACATCTACCAGAGCCTCCAAAGAAAGATGAATTCTTCTTTCAACATTTTAAAAAAGCAACTGGCCTACAGGGTTTTAGGCCAGGTTGGTTAAAGAAACAAATCTAGGGACATTTATATATATATGGTCTACAGTGTTTTAGGCCAGGTTGATTAAAGAAACAAATCCAGGGACATTTATTTATATATATATATGAAATAACTTTAAATCCAGGGATATATATATATATGAAATAACTTTATATCCAGATATATATATATGAAATAACTTTATATCCAGATATATATATATGAAATAACTTTATATCCAGATATATATATATATAAAATAACTTTATATCCAGATAGATATATATATGAAATAACTTTATATCCAGAAGTCATGGTGCATCAATAAAACATCCCAGCCTCGTCCAACTCAAGTCCATAAGTCAGATACTGTCCGTAAGTCCCTCTTCAGATGCACACAGCCACTTGCAATGATGAGGAATACAGGAAGACCACAGGCTGGTGGGTGGAGAACTGTGTGGATTCAATGGCAGCGGCTGCATCACAGGGCTTGCTGCGCAGGTCGCAGTGTGGTTCCTCAACAGGGAAGTGAAGGTAAAACTAGAGAGAGGGACCAGCCTCCAGAGACCATTGATCTCAGTCACAACTCCAAAGGAGGTCATCCAGCTGCCACCTGATTGACAGGCTAAACTCCCTCAGATAGTCTTCTTTTTTAAAAATCTTTTTACTAGGGGCTCAGACGACTCTTATCGCAATCCATTTATACATCAATTGTGTAAAACACATTTGTACATTCACTGCCCTCGT
>NW_022103915.1:81009918-81012433 GCF_000313985.2 Echinops telfairi | reverse complement strand
GCACCATCAGCTTTCTTCACCACTTTTGCTTATTCATCCTCTTTGTCTTCAGCGGTTGTGTCGGGAAGGTGAGCATCATAGAATGCCAATTTAATAGAACAAAGTATTCTTGCATTGAGGGAGTACTTGAGTGGAGTCCCAATATCCTTCCTCAGATATTCTTACAGGTGTCATGTTGGCACAAAAACCTAATAATCACATGGAAATGTATGATATGTGAATTTTATATCAATAAAAATGTTTTTTTAAAGAAGGATGAATTCATATGATATTTATAAGAACTCAGAGAGTTAAAACCATGGAAATAAAATACCTTAGAATTCTTTGGTTGGGGCCCTAAGTATCAGAATATTGTATTTTATTTAAAATTTTACTCCTACATTATGGCACATTGATACATGGTAGTAAAATAAAACAACCACAATGAAAACCCATCACAGAAGGATAGTGAAAATGTTGTTAAAAATATTTGTTTGTCCTGTCAAAAGAACAAATGTGTCTGTCTTGGAAGAAGGATGGCCAAAGTGTTCCTTAAAGACAAGGATGGTAAGACTTCTTCTCATGCACTTGGGACCTGTTGTCAGGAGAGACCAGACCCTGGAGAAGAACATCATGCTAGGTAAGGTAAAGGGGCAGCGAAAAAGGCAAGGTCCCCTTCTGAGATGAATTCACACAATTGCTTCAAAAACATGTGAGGCTGGTGCATGAGTGGGCAGTGTTTCAATCCATTGTCCACAGAGTCGCGAAGAGTCAGAGCCAGCTTGACAGCACCTACCAGCGAATGACAACACTATCTTAACATGTATAATGACACATAAAGAAATGATATTTAACATCATGTGGGAACTCATACGTGCATTATACTCACAGTTTCATATTTTGCCTTCTCATAACATAGATTATTAAACAATTCTTATATGAATACTTACCAATTACTCTGGTTCAGACTTCCCAGTTGTGAGGACTAGAAATCTGGCTAAATAAAGCAGAATGACATTTATAAACAGTCTATTGGATCACTTTCTGAAATTAGATGGCTCAAGAACTAGGCCTGGGTTGAGTTGGGAATTCTTCCAAACCCTCATCTCTGAATTATTCTCAAATATCACATAAAGAACTATTCCAAAACCTCATTGTTGAACTGATCTGCTAATGGGAAAGCCCGGGCATCACGGCTGCTGGTCTCCAGATGGCAATGTCAGAAACCTTACCTGTGCTGTCTCTTGTGAGGTTTACAAGCTGCTGCCTGTGGTACATCCTAGTCAGTGGGAGGGATTTGGGTAGTTCCTGCCTCCTCTCTTCACAAGCGTGCAACTTGCAATCTATGACAGTTCACTCTGGATAGAAGCATCGAAGAGAGATGCCCATTCTACCAATAAGGGTGTTTGTTTTCTCTTCTAAAGTAATTCCCTGACTGGTAAGGTCAGGGATCCCCAAGGATAGTGAGTAGGTTTAGATGATAGAGAGATAAAAATAAAATGGGCTAGCATCCTTAAAGAAATGGCCCTTTTCTTTTAAATTGGTGTACATTGGATGGAATGGTATGGGGCCAAATCTGACATGCTCCAGTGGCACAAGGGGGGAAGACGTGTCTGCCTAAGGGAGTCCTTTAAGGTAGAGGTCAGACATACCACCCAACCTTCTCTACCCTATTCTGACACCAACCCTCCCTCCTATGGCCCTCAGTGTCTCTGCTAGGTTCGATACTCCATTGCAATGGCCACATAGAACTCACAGATCACATTCATAATTATGAGGGGTTATTGGAGAAGTTACCAGGTTACAACAAACTGAGATCAGTCTCTGTCCCTGGTGCCTCTTCTCTCCCATGTCTGCAGGCATGTTTCTCTCTGGTCTTTGAGCCTGCTTGGGCAAGTGTCACAAAACCTCTTTAGAGCCAATAAACAGTTAAGCACTCAACCAGTAGTCCAGCATTTGGTGGGTAAAATTTATCCAAAAGCCACTCCACTGTGTAAGCTAGCCTCCTCTCCGGAGACATTCAGCTTTACTCAGGCCCAGGGGCTGGGAAGCCCATTGCTCTGCCTCATGATCTCAGTGATGTGGCTTCTCGTTCCTCGGTTGCAGCCTCTATTTATGCAGGGATCTCATTTCTAGCCTCTATTTATGCAGGGATCTCATACATCCTCAGCTGATGACCTTGACCCTGACATTTCATCTGAAAATTTGGTAGATGAAAATAGCATTGGAGTCGCAGCATCTGGACTCTGTTGACCCAACACCCATCTCGGTGTCTGCAGCCTCCTCCACTTCCTTCCTGGGCAATGAAATCCACCATGTCTGTCCTCAAGATGCACGCCAGAGAGAGCTTCGACTCCCGTGGAAATCCCACCGTTGAGGTCAATCTTTACACCGCCAAAGGGCTCTTCAGAACTGCTGTGCCCAGTAGTGCCTCCACTGGGATCTATGAGGCCCTGGAGCCCCGGGACAATGATAAGACCCAGTATCTGGGAAAAGGGGTCTCCAATGCTGTTGAGCACATCAATAAAATGATTGC
>NW_022103915.1:81000889-81009818 GCF_000313985.2 Echinops telfairi | reverse complement strand
CTGCTGTGCCCAGTAGTGCCTCCACTGGGATCTATGAGGCCCTGGAGCCCCGGGACAATGATAAGACCCAGTATCTGGGAAAAGGGGTCTCCAATGCTGTTGAGCACATCAATAAAACGATTGCGCCTGCCCTGGTTAGCAAGAAGCTGAACGTTACGGAATAGGAACAGATTGACAAGCTGATGATTGAGATGGATGGAACTGAGAATAAATCAAAATTTGGTGCAAATGCCATTCTGGGCATGGCCCTCGCTGTGTGCAAGGCCAGAGCTGTTGAGAAGGGAGTTCCCCTGAACTGTCACATTGCTGACTTGGCTGGCAATCCTGAAGTTATCCTGCCAGTTCCTGCTGTCAATGTGATCAACGGCAGCTCCCACACCGGCAACAAGCTGGTCATGCAGGAGTTCATGATTCTTCCTGCCAGAGCAACCCGCTTCAAGGAGGCCATGCGCATCGGGACTGAGGTGTACCACAACCTGAAGCACGCCATCAAGGAGAAGTACGACAAGGAGGCCACCCACGTCGGGGATGAAGGCGGATTTGCCCCCAGCATCTTGGAGAACAAAGAAGCCCTGGAGCTCCTGAAAAATGCTATTGGGAAAGCTGGTTACACCGACAAGGTGGTGATTGGCATGGACGTAGCTGCCTCCGAGTTCTTCAGGTCTGTAAAATACGATTTAGACTTCAAGTCACCTGATGACCCCAGCAGGTGCATCTCACCTGACCAACTGGCGGACCTGTACAAGTCCTTCATCACAGACTACCCAGTGGTGTCTATCAAAGACCTCTTCGACCAGGATGACTGGGACGCTTGGGCAAAGTTAACTGCCAGCTCAGGGATCCAGGTGGTAGGGGACGATCTCACAGTGACCAACCCGAAGCGAATCGCCAAGGCCATGGGCAAGAAGTTGTGCAACTGCCTCCCGCTCAAAGTGAACCAGATCGGCTCTGTGACCGAGTCTCTGCAGGTGTGCATGCTGGCCCAGTCCAATGGGTGGGGCCTCATCATGTGTCATCATTCTGGGGAGACCGAGGATACTTTCCTTGCTGACCTGGTGGTGGGACTCTGCACAGGGCAGATCAAGACTGGTGCGCCATGCAGATCTGAGCCCCTTGCCAAGTACAAGTACAACCAAATCCTCAGAATTGAAGAGGAGCTGGGCAGCAAGGCCAAGTTTACTGGCCAGAAGTTCAGAAATCCCCTCGCCAAATAAACTGGGCCGGCAGACCTCTGGTAGCCCCTCCCCCAAGCCTGTCGGCATTCTCACTGCTTCATTAGAGGTGCCCCTGAAGCCAAACCAGACCATCTGGACACCTGTTGAAAACCCCAGCTTTGTGAGCCTGTGACAGCCCAACTCCTCGCCCTTCTTGCGAGCTTCCCACCAAGTGCTCCAGTGTCATCCCGAGGTGTCAACAGGCAACATCCCCAGTGGTTCTGTTTGCAAAATAAACATCAGTGACCCCTAAAAAAAAAAAAGAAAGAAAATAGCATCATCTTGCTGCAATACTACTTCTTGAATTACAGAGTGAAGTTAAGCCCTTTGGCAAGTGTTTACCTCTTTGTCTCTGTTATTCATGTTGTTTAACATGAGCCTGCAATATGTATTCCTAGAGTTTAATATTGACTTATTAGACTTAATTTCACTCTATCTTAAAACCAGCCCTGGGTTCAGGAAAAAGTTAAGCACTCAATCATTAGCCAAAAGTTTGGTGGCTCAAATCCATCCAGATGCACCTTTGAAGACAGACTTGGCCATTTCCTTCTGAAAAGTCACAGCCTTGGGAGTACTACGGAACAGTCTCCTCTACACTCCAGGTGTCAACCTGAGTCAGAATCAGCTCTATGGAAACTAACAGCAACCCTGAAGCCAACTCCTTCCCTGAGACGTTGATAAATGACTACCTTGAAATTCCACCAAAGACCATGGTGGAAATTCCACCAAAGACCAAACTCCTTGATGATGAGTATTTTGCCCAAATCATTATTTGTAAGCAGTGTCACAGTGCTGTACAATCAGAGACTGGTTTTCTTCTTTGTCGACAGTACTGTTAAGTGCTTTTGAGTTGGTTCGATGCCATCCTCGTCGTTGTTCTTATGTCATGAGCACATTGTTGCAACCACTGTGTCAAACCTCCTTGTCAAGGCTCCTCTTCTTTTTTACTGACTCTCTACTTCACCAAGCATGATGTCCTTCTCCAGGGATTGGTCTTGCCTAATAGCATGTCCAAAGTACATGAGACAAAGTCTTTACAACCTAAGGAGCATTCTGACCCTACTTCTTCCAGTACGTATTTGTTCATACTTCTTGGTAGTCCTTGGTATATCCAACATGCTTCATTAGCACCGTAGTGCAAAGGCATCAAGTACACTGGCTTCCATCAAGTACACTCTAGTTTCCTAAGTGACATCTTTGCGTTGAAACACTTCACAGTGATCATTTACAATAGCTTTGCCCAACCTACTATGGGAAATCACTTGATTTCTTGACCACTGCTTCCATGAACATGAATTGTGGATGAAAGCAAAATATACCCCTGGACAAGTTCAATATGTGGTCCATTCATCATATTTCTTCTTATTTGTACTAACCCATACTGAAGGCTGCAGTCTGATCTTCTGCAGCAAATGCTTCAAGTCCTCTTCACTTTCATTAGCAAGGCTGTGTTATGTGCATACAGAAGGTTGTTCCTTCAAACTTGATTCTGTATTCTTCCTAGAGTCCAACTTCCTTTATTTGATCAGTATACAGATTGAATAAATACAGAGAAAGGATACAACAACGACACGCACCTTTCTTGAGTTTATACCTCATAGTATCCCCCTTGTTCAGTTCAAATGACTGCCTCTCCTCTATATCTAGGTTCTGCCTGAAACAATGACATCTGCTATGAGCACCATGAAGTGTTCTGAAATTTCCATTCTTGTCAAGGCAACCCACAGTTTATTATTGTCCACACAGTCTGATACATTTGCATAGTTAATGAAACACAAGTACCTATTTTTTCTGGAGTTCCTTGCTTTCAGCCAAAATCAATCTGACCTCAGCCATATTCCTTGCTTCAAGTCTTCTGATTCTGTCCTGAATTTCTGGCAGTTCCCTGTCAGTGTGCTGCTGCAAGTGTGGTTGAATGCAACTTGAGCAACATTTTACTTGCCTGTGATATCAGTGGTATTTTTCTACAATTTGTGGATTCTATTGGCTCACCTTTCCTTCTCTGACACACTTCCATCGAGCCCTCATATCAATCCTCTGTGGGTTTCTGAGTCTGTAACTGTTTATGTGAGTAGAAAACTCAGTCATTCTCCCAAGGAGCTGCTGGTGGCTTTGAACTGTTGTCCTTGCAGATTGAAGCCAATGTGTAACTACTAAATCACCAGGGATCCTTCACTTTCTTTAGAATGAGCAGGTGTCTTTCGCATCTCTTGGTGTAGAAGAGTGAGCGCTTCCGGTGCTTCATCAGCTTTTTGACACATTGTAATTGGCATGCCATCAGTTCCTAGGACCTTGTTTTTAGATAAAGATATAGCTCATACTTATTCCATCTGTATTCTGAGCAAATAATCAGAGGCTATACGATTATATGCAGAAGAATGTGGCATCAGAAATGGAGAAGGCCTTGTTAACAACCTGCAATATGCAGATAGTATAGCTTTGCTTGCTCAAAGTGAGAACATGAACTTGTAGATGGAGATGAAGGATTGCAATCTTTAGTATGCATTACAACCCAATGTAAAGTTAACTAAGATCCTTACAATTGGATCAATTGTCAGCTTCCTAGTAAATGGAGAAAAGTTGACATTATCAAAAATATTGTCTTGTTTACATCTGCAATGAATGCTCATGGAAGCAGCAATCAAGAGATCAAACAACGCAAAGCATTGGGTAAATCTGCTGCACAAGACTTTTGTAAAGAGTTAGAAAGGAAAGTTGTGAAACTGAGGACTAAGGTGTACCTAGACCAAACCATGGTACGTTTCATTGTGTTTCCCGTACTGATCAAGGCCTCCAGACTGATTGGATGTATAGCATCATTCCCAAAAAATGTCCCCAAAGCCTGCATCATCCGCATCTGCTGGGAACTTGATAGAAATGCAATTGATCAGAACATTCCCCAGTTCTAAGGAGTCAGAAACTCTGTGAGTGGGACTGGGACCAGCAACGTGCTCTAATAAACTTTCTAGGTCATTCTAATATAGGTTTGTGTTTGAGACCTGCAGAATATAGAGGAAAGTTATATTCCATGTTCTCCTTCATCTGGTAGTCTCTACTCACATCTCCTCTCTCAGAAGATAGTAGAGGCCAATGGGGTGCCACAGAAAGTAGTCAGAGGTAATCCGAGTGCCTTTTGATAACTCTGATGTCATGACAAACTGTCAAGGCAAGAAACCTAGAGCAAATTTTATGAGGGTGCTTCAAATAGTTTGGGAGGGAACCCCCATTTTTTTAATTCCACTTTTCTATGAACTTTTTGAAACCCCTTTACATTTTCAGCCAAACTCTTCAAAGTTTAGCTGTGACTTTAACTACAAAATACCTATTTAAGAAAGAAGTGTGTATTTACACACACGTGCACACGGCTGGGTCCATCAGTGAAACCACCACCTGTGGGGCAGAGCTGTCCAAGGGCAGTGATAAATTTGCCTCCATTAAGTTGGCTCACTGTGTTGCAACTATATGTTGGACCTCCCCTTATCGCGGTGTGGTGTCCATTTGCACCCCGAGGTTTTCCAGTGACTGAAAAGTGAGCGCCGCAGCTTGGCAGCCTGTGCTGCAGCACAACCATTTATTTTGTGCAGCTCTCCATCCTGTATGGTCCCATTGAGCACAAAGCCTTTGAAGTCCATGGTGCATATCATCCAGCTGACAGTGGGCAGGATTGGAGGCCACCTCACTAAAGCCCAAGCCCAAGCAGCCATCCAAATATCTCCCCCGAAATGGAAGCTCTATTCTTCAACTGAGCTATGCTTTATCAATAAGATGTTTTCTTGCTTACATCGTTTATCGATCTTTGCAGTGATGAATTTTTCTTTTCTTTTGAAAATTTTTCTTTTCTTTCTATCTAAAAAGTTCGTCTGCTCTAACAAGTTCTTGAACTTTCTCTCAGTTTCTTGTTTACCAGTGTGCTCGGGAATGAAACGAGGGGATAGTTTAAAGAATTTCTCAGACTTTCTAACCTCTGAGGACTGCTTTGTGTCCCCTGTGTCTTTCCATCTAATTTGTGTAAATCCGTTTTAAATTGGCATTCGTTTACTTAATGTGTGATGTCGACAATGACTTCATTGCAGAAGACAAGGAGTGTTTCCAGGAGAGGTGCTCATCCTCGCATGGGCCTGGGAGAAGAAAGATGAGCGGGGCAAGTATTTGCAAACTATGACACCGAAAGCTGTTGATCTCAGTCCCAAAACTGACTTGGAAGAAAGGTCTGGCGAGCTGTCTCTGCAAATGCAATGACTAAAACCTCGATGGAGCACACTTCTATTTGGACACAGCTGGGGCAGCTCTGCCTCCTAGCTGGCTTGACTGCAATGGGTTTTTTAATGTGCCAAGAAGTGAAATACTTACAAGAATAATCACTCGCTCCCTGCCCCCACACAAACTCCAAGTTCAGATTTGAAGCCTACTGCCTACATTTCTATTTTTAACTTCACTTTGCACTATAAGTAAACCTGCTTAAGAAACACCTGGGGTAATTTAATAATAAAAGCAGGACATAGAGGATGCTAGCAGTTGGCACTAGGGCATAAAAACACAGAGAATATAAAATGTAATAGTGATTGCAAAATGTAATACAATTGCTTGAAAATACAATTAAATCAGGTTGGATAAATAGCTTCCAGGATATAATAGGAAGAGGAGAGAGTTCATTTCAATGAAGTGAAAACGGAGAGAGTAGTGGAAAACCTGAATAAATAATTTAAAGCTGGAAATGAAAAAAGTTCCTGGTGGAGTGTGAGGAGACAATTGAGCTCATCTGACCTCCTGCAAGTCCATGAACCTCCTGGGGCTTCCCTTTCCTTATTTGGGAAAGGAGGGACTGGATCTCAAAGGTCTATTCAAGTTCTAAATTCCCCTCCTGGGGACCAGGAGGGAATGAAAATGTAGGGCATCAACACAACAACATTAGTGGCTCTGGGAAAAAAAATTGCACTTACACAAACTGTGAATTGGGTTTTCTATGAAGCATTGATTTTATCTGCTGGGATCCTTTGTTATCCTTTAAAAAAATAAGAGATCAGAACAAATGGCTGCAATGGTTGAATTTCCCTGTTTCCTTCATTTCCTGGCCACCCTTTTCCTTTATCTGAGGTTAGAGAAAGGCAGTCTGCATACAGATAAAACAGCCCATGTGGATAATGCCACACTGCAGTTTCAGGCTCATTCACTGATTTCTCTTTCTGCCCATCTGCTGCTTTATATTCACCTGATCCTCCAGGGTCGAGAAGTTAGCTGGGTGCTAATCAGTGGGGAGGAAAAGGGGAAGCTTGTGTTATTGCAAACTGGATGGGTCATGGATTATGGGTCAATCAAGCAAAGGCTCTAGTTAGGCTGTTAGATATTTAATTCATTTAACCACGAAGATTTCCTGAAAGAAAACAATAGCCTCATGCAACATGTAGACAGCTGTCAATCACAGAGGCTAAGGGGGAACATTGTCTTTTATGATGCTTATTCATCAATCCACAGGAAATTGAGGGGAGCTGGAGAAATGTTTCTAAGCTCAATGTCCACGCCCCACCCCCACTCCCATATGCTTCAATAGGAGTCCTACTGACAGAGTGGTTATATGTTGGCTGGGATCTGTAAGGTCTGCAGTTCAAAACCACTGGCCATTCCAAAGGAGAAAGAGGAGACTTTCTATTCCTGCAAAGAGTAATAGTTTTGGAAACCCACAGGGGCAGTTCTGCCTTATATCATAGAGTCACTATGAGTTGATGGCAGTGAATTATGCTTAACATATAAGATAGTTAAGATTTTTTGTGCCAACCTGGCTGATAAACACATGTGGGATTAACTGAAGGGAGGAGAGATAAATGCCTCACTGAGCCTCACCTTTCTAGTTCTCAGGTCTCTTGATTTCTGATGGTCAGACCTGGGTGCAGCTGCCTTAGCCAGTTCCCTGCTTCAGCTGGGAAGGCTCATTTCCTGCAAGACAGCCCCAAAGAGAAGCCACATGGACCTACCCCAATGCAGCCCTGGGTGCTGGAGCAGCCATGTGGAGACCCCTGCGATGTTTACACTGAGATGTTTACACACATCTCACTGATTTGGCTTTCCTCCTGCAGTCGGCATCATTGTGTGTGTTTTGAGAGATGGAGGAGGACTTTGTGGATTGGTGGCGGACATATGGGCTAATGTTGGACTGGGCTTGGGCAGCACTGGGTTAGAATGTATACTTTCCATTTATATAAAGCTCTCTCTTATACATATGAGATTCTGTGGATTTGTTTCCCTTGTTTACCAGACTAACACACATATTTTTAAAAGGTAGTCCATCTTGTTGTTCCTAGTCCCCTGAAGACAAATTTCATGCTCTTCTCACATCCAGAGAGCTATTTATCTCCATTGTGCCTCCAAATGAGGTAATCAAACTGTGACCTGATTAACAGGTCAGATTTCATCCCTTCCTCAAGTTGACAGATTATGTAACTGCCACAGGGAGGTACTAGGGGCACACATGTGACCAGATGTGCAGGTATTAGAGGCACATACATAAAAGGATGGGCAGGTCCTAGAGTTAAAATGGTGGCTTAACCTAGATTGTCCCTGAGCTGCTTTGACCGTAGGTAGGTGTCCCTGAGCTCTTCTCCAAGGGATCAACCTATGATCCTGAACAATCTATGATCCTGGGCTGCATTGAGGGTGGGGCAGACAATGGAGTCTGATTGCTCTCAATGGCAGACAACCTTCAGGCAGATGATTTTCAAGGGTACAGTAAGCAGCCAGGTGCTTGCAAAAAGCCCTTTAAAATTGACATTATTACGGGGGACTTTGTGGGAAATAACTTTTAACTAGGAAAATATAACTGGGATTCATCTACAACCTATGAGTATGAAGGCCTCTCTCCCCCCGAGTCTCAGCCTCACAGACTCCTTAAATATGAGTGTAGAGAATTTGTCTGTATACACTCTCTTCCTGGTTCTCAGTTTCCCGCACTTTACCTATAGAAGCTCATTTAATTACCATAATTAACCCATGGAATAGGTACTATTATTAACAATACCATCTTTACAGAGAAAGGCATTAATTAATTCCTAGAGTGTGACTTTAGATAGGGCCACATAGCTATAAAAAGGTGGACTTGTCACCCCAAACTGGGGGGCATCTGGGTCTTTAATCCCTTTAGACTTCCAGATTCTTTCTTCTTTCTCCTTTTCCCTGACCTCTAACCCAATTCTTTCCATAAACAGAGATCTGCTTGTCAAGTCACATTCTCTTAGATGTTCTTCAGATGTACTTCTAGCTCTTCAAAAGGTTCAGAACAATGGCTTAATTAATGTATTTCTTTCTGGGGATTCTTGGGTCTGGTGTCAGTTGGAAGACACTGATGTATGAACAGCACATGTTCTAGAACTTGGCTCAAGTTGGTAAAAGTCCACGTTTATCATTTTCAGAAGGGCCTTGGGATAGATTGCTGAAGATGTAGATAATGCAAGGGTGGTACAGCAAAGTAGGATACCAAGCAGAGAGCAATCAAAGCAGGGAGATTGGCATAAGGCTTTCAGACAGATTAGAACCGAGCCCTGGAGCCGGAGGAGCCACTTGGAGACCCCTGCCAGTGCTGAGATTCTTACATCACTACTGAATTCACAAGACTTTCCACCCACTGACTTATGATCTTCCTGCATTTGGTGTCACTACATGTGTTTCGTGAGTCTGAAGAGCCCTTTATAGATTGGTATCGGACATATGAGGTAATATCAGACTTA
>NW_022103915.1:80996966-80999455 GCF_000313985.2 Echinops telfairi | reverse complement strand
TATAATGATTGATAGTAGTGATTATTGGGAAGTATGAAAATAGAGAGCTTGTAAGCCCACTTGTCTTCAGCCATTAAAATTGGATTGTTAAATGGGTTTAGGACACTCCTGCCAAGAAGGCTCTGAAAAGATCAGCCCCACCCAGTGTCTCGAGGGCTCAGGACATTCAAAGTTGAAGAAACTTGCCTTGGGAGCTGTTGACAGCTTAATTTTAAAAAGGAACTCTTTGGATTTTTGAATTTTGAACTAGTGGCTTTTGTCAGAAGTTGGAAAAAGTCTGGAACCATGAAGAAAACTTCCCTCTAGGACTGAATGTTAAAGGAAGTCTGTGGCAGCCTGAAATGCTTGCTAGGTGATCAACTGGATCCACTTGTTGCATGGAAGTGGAAGAAATGCAACAATAAAGAAACAGGTTGAATCTGGCCAATGACACCCATGGACCTGGTTTACCGGAACTAGAGGAGAAAACCAAAACAGGTTCACTAGTCTGAAGTTCATGATCACAGGGTGCTAGAGTTGTTGAGAATTTGATGGAGTCCATGGTCTAAAGACAAAGCAGCCAATGGACACCCTGGTGAAGCTAAGTGAAGCAGCCCACATTGGGTTGACCAGAACCCAACCAGATGAGGAGATTTTTGAGCCTGTGAACTGGTACTTATTGCTGCTGACTTTATGGATGGCCTGTCCTGATTTGACTTTGATTGTGGTTATAGACTTCACAAGGTTCCAAATGGAATGAAGATTCTTCACGTCAAAGAATATGATTGTCTCCTCAGACCACTGGGATGATGTAAGTGGGAAGTATAGAAATTGGATACCCAAAATGAGGAGGATAAAGGCATGAAGTGGCTGGCTTACAAACTTTCATAGGTGGGGGAATATATTCATAGGATTATGCTGTAAGTGTTTACTTAACTGCAATTGTTATGCATAGAATATTTTTGTGTTGTTCACTTAGAGAATATTATGTTTAAATGAGGCTTTGGCACGTATTTAATTACATGCATTTTAGTTTTATCCTGTTAGGTACAGATATGATTTTATTATTTTTGTTCAAAGATTATGTATGGCTACAGAGTTATGTAAAAGTGTCAACTTGACAAAGGGTGGTCTGTAGTAGTTACATAATATGTCAACTTAAGGAAGGGAGGGGTAGAGTCTGGCCTGTAAATCAGATCACATCTTGATGACCTCATTTGGAGTCATGATGGAGATAAATAGCTCACTGGAGGCAGGACACACTCACTCTCTGCAAGACATTCCTCTTTACATGACACATGAAGCTACACTAGAGCCCTGGATCTGGAGGAGCCACATGGAGATCCCTGCCAGCGCTGAGATGCTTCCACTGCCACTGGATCCACAAGACTTTTCACCTACTGGATTGAGATGTTCCTGTATTTGGCATCATTTCATGTGTTGTGTGAGTCTGAAGAGGAATTTCTAGATTGGTGTTGGATGTATGGGCTAGAATTGGATTTATGGACTTAATCTGAACTGGGCTGGGATGTTTTCTCAATATAAAATTACTCTTTATATAAAGTACTCTCTTACACAGATATGAGTGTGTATAAATTTTGTTTCTCTAGTCTACCAAGACTAACACACTCCCCTTCCTATTATGTGTATGCCTCTAGTACATCGCCTTCCTGTTATGTATGTGTATGACTTGACTTACATGCCCATTGATTATATAAACCTATTAGAGAATACATTCTCTCTCTCTGGTTCCAGACTCCATGGCAGAGGTGAGCCAAGCATGCCTGGCATGTTGTCCTTTATTTCCTCCCTTTAACTACACAACCACTGCTTACGGCCCTGTCAATTGTGGAGGCTGGTCCTCCTCAGTCAAACTGGAGCATAGTAAGTACTGTCTGTAAACAAGAAGGAGGACGCCTTAGAAGGAGTCAATAATAGCAATAAAAAGAATCCAATAAGAATTTCAGAACTCAAATGGACCTGGATTATGTGCAATGATTGCAATTGCAAATTAGCTATGTCAAGTACCATATATACTTGAGTATAAGCCGACACAGGTATCAGCCAAGGCACCTAATTTTACCACAAAATCTGCATTAAAAAATGTGCTGAAAAATTTGGCTTGTACATGAGTATATATGGCATCTTGTTCTGGTTAACATTTCCTACCCAAGCTACATTATAGATATTTTGGAGGAAAAACAAACAAACACGGGGCCCCAAGATCATTTAATATGATCCATCATTCGTGTTTGCTCGCAGCCGCAGGACTAGGTGAATTACTGTGCATCAACAAAAAGGAAACTTGAGCTTGCTTGCTTCTTTGAGAATGCAATGACATGCTCAGATTCCCAAAGATAATCTGAGTAAATCTTACAGGAATGCTAGGAAGAAGTGCAGCATATTGGACTGGAAATGCAGTATCAGTTTTCAAAAACCTAGAGTTTATGGATGACTAACTCAACATTCAGGAAAAAAAGAGCATTCTAGAAGAATTTATTCATCATGGG
>NW_022103915.1:80988555-80995639 GCF_000313985.2 Echinops telfairi | reverse complement strand
CCCGTCAGCTCCAAATTCAAATGCATTTTATGGAGACTAATTTTTAATTCTTAAACAGGACCAGGTAGGACAAAAACAAAAATATCAATATGAAACCATAATGATATCCAAAAATTCACAGGCTTTAGGCCACTTGAATAGGATATAGAGAATAAATGAAGCTATCACAAAACCATGATTGGTAGCAGTTCAACTCCTTAGGTTGCAGACCAGACGAGAGAACAGGCAAAGGAGCCTTGATTGGGATAATACTGTAGGTGAGAAATGTTTACAAGAATGATTCAGGGCTTTCCAACCAATGCAGTCAGGATATGACTCATGACTATGTGACTTACTACAACCAATTTCCACTGAGCCCACACCCAGGAATGTTTCTGGATGTGAGGCTATCCCTCCCTGAACTGGCTAGGGGAGGGTTACTAATCACTTTCAAACAAAGTCAATGGTCAGAAGGAACTCAGTAGAGGATGAATCTGTGGACACTGACAATGAATTGAAGGTCAACACTGGTGGCATAAAGGACTACGAACAGCTGCTAATCCCAAGGTCTGCTGTTGAAACCCCTCAGCCACCCTGTAGGAGAAACCTAAAGCCATCTATCCACACAAAGATTTAAAGTCTCGGAAACCCCAAGTGGCAGTTCTAGTCTGTATTACAGGTTCAATATGAATCTGAGTCCATTCGATGGCAGCGAGTTTGGGGTTTTTTGGTTTGGCGTGCTGTTAAACCACTCTTATACAAGTCTGATGCTTAGCATTTAAGTTCTAATACAGTCATGACTTAGCCACTCTGACTCCGACTTCTCTATGTATATCTTCCTACTACCATTAGACAACCTTATTTCCTTGTTTTTTTAATTATTATTATTTTGTTTTGTTTTTTCATTCAAACTCTCTCAAAAAGAAACGATTAGTTCAATTACGTTTTTCTGTCTTTTGCTTGTTTTGTTTTTGTAGGAAGAAACACATCTATTAGACAATGTTTTTAAGCCAAGAGCCTCCATCCTTCCCAGAGAGCCCATTCAGAGTCGTAAATTTACACACCAATCTGGTCCAATTAATTTTGCTCAGTATATGAATCTTGCAGTAAATTGTGCCCAAGAATACCTTTGATTTTTATTCTTCAGAAGCAAAAGGCTGTGAGGTCTGAGGCGTTCATAAAGGCATAACCTCCCTTCTAGTGTGGCCCTGGTGTCATAAAGGGTCATGCCTTGGTTGAAACCACCGGCTGCTCCACAAGAGAAAGATAAGGATTCTACTCCTGTAAGAAGTGACAGTCTGGGGAAGCCCCAGTCAGTTCTACTCCGTCTCTTATGGTGTAAGTCAGCCTCAACTCAATGGCAGTGAGTGAGTGAGTGAGTGAGTGAGTGAGTGAGTGAGTGAGTAAGTGAGTGAGTGAGTGAGTACAGAACTCAGACGATCTTGAGAGAGTCAACTCATTAGATTGTGCACCATCTCCTGCCTTGCTGCTGATTATAGGCTAAGCAGTCAATATCATTGTTGTTAGTACACTCCAAATCACATGACCTGTGAACAACGGAAGGGAACACTGCCCAGTCCTGAGCCATCTGCACAGCTGTTGCCATGTTTGAGCTAATTGCTACAGCCACGGTGTCAATCCATCTTATTGAGAGTCTTCCTCTATTTTGATGACTTTTAAATGATCTTTAAAATAGCATTGATTTTTTTTACTGTATCTTTAAAAGAGTATTTATTTTTAAATTGTCATTTTCTCTATTATTTTGACAATTTTTTTAGTCCACAACTAGATGAGTTGGCACTAAACAGAAGGACATGGCACTAAAACTACCAAGGACACAAATGTTCATGGCATCAACACAAGTTTTGATGCAAATAAGTAACAAAAAATTTTACAAATGGTAAAAATCAAGATCAACAGAATTGCTGAGCCCCAAATAACTAAAATACTACTAAGTTCAAATAAATGACATTGTAAAATAGGATATATATATCCTATAAAATTATATATATATATAATTTTGTTGGGGCTTTTACAGCTCTTATAACATCAATTGTAGAAAACCTAGAAAAAGAGAGACCAAACAGTGCAGAATGTGGCCCATTCCATATTATTATCAGGACTCAGAGATTATGATCACGATCATTTCAGGATCAAGTACCACAAGGCAACAAAATAAGCAAATTACATGATATTTGTGATAGTGATAAAAACCAGAAACTTTCTCAGATGAATATATTCAATATTATAATACATGTTATGAGTAAGTACTATGTGAATGATATGGTTGATGAATATCTTAACTCCACATTGGAATCATCTGAAGAGCTTTGAAAAATTATGATGGTTGAACTTCAGTTTCAAGGAGATCTGCTATCACTGCTGTGAAACGAACCTTCCTAAAACAGCCCTAGCAGCATAATGCTTATAGTTTCTATTGTTAACTTTTCAAAAGGTTGAGGGTTTGAACCCACCCATTCTACAGGAGTTGTAGCAGTCAGCTTGTACAAAGATTTTACCATCTCTGAAACCCTATAGGAAAATTCTAGTCTGTCCTATACAGTAGTTAGGAGTGGCAATGGACTTTTTTGATTTGGCTTTATCCTAGGCATCTTTTTTTTTTTAAACTCCCAAGAGATTATGATATACACAGCACTCAATGAAGGTGAAGATTTGTATGAGCTAGAAGAATCTGTGAATATTTCAGGAGTTGGTAATATGTTAGTCTGGGGAGACTAGAGCAATAAATTCATGAAGACTCATATGTGAATACGAAAGAGGTTTATATACAAGAGCAAGTGAATATTGAGAAAACATCCCAGCCAGTCCATATCAAGTCCAGAAGTCCGAAATTAGACCATATGTCCGATATAAATCTGTAAAGTCCTCTTCAGACTCACAAAACACATGCAATGACACCGAATGCAGGAAGATCACAGGCCAGTGGGTGAAAATGTTTTGGATCCAGTGGTGTTGTAAGCATCTCAGTGATGTCAGGGGCCTCCACGTGGCTCCTCCAGTTCCCAGGGCATGGGGGCCCATCAGCGTCGTGCCGTGTATATTGTCAGTAGAGCTTCTCTCAGGGAATGAGCAGAGAGAGCAAGTGTCTCTTGCCTCCAAGAAGGAAATACAGGAATTCTGAGAATCCTCAGGGGAGGGCCAGGCCCACACAGAGACCTTATTGGCTATATTCTGATTGACAGTCAAGACTCCATGCCTACTCTTTTAATCCTCAAATTGACATCAGATTATGTAACCACCACAGACCACCCCTTGTCAATTTGACACTTTCACACAACTCTTTAGCCATATATACTTTTCAAACAAACAATAATAAAATAATTTCTGTACCTAATAGGCTCAAACTAAACTGCATACAATTCAATATGTTCCAAAGCCAAGTTTAAACATAATATTCTGTACGTGAACAACACAACGATATCCTATCCCTAGCAGCTGCAGTTGACACCTACACCTTAATCCTATGAATATTCCCCCACCTATGAAAGTTTGTAAGCCAGCCACTTCATGCCTTTGTCTGCCCCAAGGTCTTTAAAGATGTATGTATATGGATATAAAGGAGGAAAAAGATCTTTCTAAGACACGGGAAGTTTGAGCAACATCAGGCATGATAATATGGTCTATTGCATGACTAAGTGAGGTAGTCACAATGATTGAGCACATTTATGAGGAAGCATATGAAGTTAAAAAGTCCAGGATTTGGACTGTGAATAAACAAACCACTGGACCTGATGATGGAATCTGTGTTTGAATCACAGTACATGGGAAAAGGAAGGAGGGCTAGCGAATGTCTGGGAAGGAAAACCCGGAAGTGATTATATGACACTACATGAGCAAATGAAAGAATGAGAAAATTTAAACTTGCCACTGATTTGTAGATTATGTTTGTTTGGTTTTTCATGCCACATGATTTCTTAATTCTACTTGAGGTGGGAGACCCTAACATAGTAATTTAACATCTGTCTCTATACCTGCAGTAACTAATTAATTCTTAGTGGCAATATCACCATTGGCCAGTAGGTTCTACTCTCTGAAACAAAGAGTAGATGAAGCCTTCAATACTGAGGTGTCAGGAAATGAAAAATAAATTATAGTTATTTCCTATCTCTCATGTTCAATGAAAATGAGTAATATCTGTACTATACATCATGTACAAGGGCACTCGTATTCTGTCTTAAAACATTCTGTGTCATGTATAATTGAACTTCTCTTTGGGTGGCTTAGGGCCTAGGCACAATATCAAAAGACAGCAATCTTATCTTTATGAAAACCTTGAAATTGCGTGATATAGAGAAATAGCAATGGGTTTAAATCAGGTTCTCCCATCAAATAACTGTCTGGACTCTGAGCAAGTCAGTTAACCTTTTGGGTCTTCAATTTCCTCATCTGTGAAATCAGGAAAGTGACCTGAATGGTGCCTATCATTCTTTCTAGCTCTAAGATTTTTTTTAAAAAATCCATTTGCTTCCCTAAGCTCTTTCACTGAATGGCTAATGGTTCTGAAAATAAACATTTGTTGTCTTATGTAACTCACCTAACATTTTTATTTTATTGATTGATTTCCACATTTCCAAAGATCTCTGTTTCCTTCCTATTTAACTTGTCTACAGGCAACATACCCAATGGAAGGCAGAACAGATAAATTCAAAACTTACCAAGTGACTATTCAGTTAGGGGGCAGCTCTCATTATTTCAGTCTCTGCAATATATCCAACTTGTCATTGTCAAGAGGTCACAGATGTCCCCACAGAGCGTCCTCTCTAAGTTTGCTCAATGGTATCCCTATAGGTCCTTTCCCTGTCAAATGTTTACTGGGTTCCAAAAGTGTGTGTTTTTTTTTAATTCAAATAATAGGGATAGCTTGGTAGTGGTTGCCTGAATTGTCACGATAACAAAGTTAATGAGGCAGAAAATGGAACGGACTCACCACCCCCACAAAAAGTGCAGTGATCAATCAGAAATGTTAACCTTGACCACATGAAATGAGTGTGGCATTCCCATGAACTACCTGCTTGGCTGTGGGGCTATCAAATATTACTAAGGAAGGCTAGATGATACTGAGATAACAAACAAATACAAAATCAACAGCAAAGGTTTGTTTTTCACTCCAGATACATATTAGAAGACAATAGACATTTCATACTATTTTACACACTAGCCTTATACTGAAAGTACTGGGTAGAATGTCAAAGGGACGAGAAAGAGTTGGTAGCAAGTCTTAAAATCAGCCTTCAAGTACTCTACCTCAAAGTGATACACCTGTCTACCATTACACTGTAGTAACTAGAGTCTGTCCCGTGGCTCCCACATTCATGAAGGATACAGAGAGTACAATTCCATTATGTGCTTGTAGACCAAATCTAAACCCACTGCCATCAAGTTGATTCTGACGCATTGCGGTCTGCTATAGGAGATCTGAGGCTGTAAATACTTATGGGAGCAGACAGCCTCCTCTTGCTCCAGTAAAGCAGCTAATAGGTTTGAGCCACCCACCCAAGTGCAGTCAATGTTTACCCACATGTGGCACCAGGGATCCTTGGGAGGCAAAGAGCTATGACTAGTGAGAGAGCAGTATCAATTATTCCAAAATATTACCTTGTAGACAACAATTAGATATTACTCTCCTGGAGTTATAGAACATATTGGGTCACTAGAAGTCCTATTTTCACCTCTAGGCCATTAACTCTATATTAAATAAATAAATCTTAAAGAAATAAGGATCTTAGGTTCTATCCTTTTGAGAATACTGGGTGATTTTCTTTGTGCTCTCATGTAGATAACATGAACAGAGCAAAGTGAGGCCAGATGGTGATGGATTGGCTTCAACCAGCATCATAAAAAGAAAAGAAGCCTAAATTCCTAAACCACAACTGTAAGTGTATTATCCAATTTGTATACTTTTCTGTATACAGTGAATATCCACTTTAAATGCCTCTTTTTAAAATAAGGGAATGGAAAAATGCATTAGGAAAAAGACATACTACTTTTGTGCACGTAATTACTCTGCTATTCCACACAGCCAGTAAACCAAAGTTTTATTTTGTATTACAAAAAAGAAATGGCCAAACTTGACATTCTGAGTTGATTTGAAATACTGAATCCTGAACCCTGGGCCACTTTCTGTGTTAGACTAGGTTCTCCAGAAGAGCAAAACCAGTAGAACCCAATTGAGCGAGAAAGAAATTTATACCAAGAAAGTGGTTCATAACCAGTTTTCAGACAGTGACAACCAACATCCATTGCAGACACCCCTGAGGGATAATTCTCCATTGAACATCCGCAAACCATGGACCGGGGATGTGAAAAAGCCCTGCCCACAAACAGAGTGCACCAGGAAGTGAATTTTGCTGATATGAAACCAAACCAAACTCACTGTCCTTTCGTACATGCCAACCCATAGTCACCCTGCAGGACAGGGTAGAACTGCCGTGTGAGTTTCTGAGTCTATAACTCGTTATGGGAATAGAAAATTCAGTCTTTGTCCCACAGAACGTCTGGCGGTTTCAAACTGCTAACCTCACGGTTAGCAGCCAACTCGTAACCATTATGCCACCAGGATTCCTTTGGCAGATGCAGTTAGGTTAAAAGTTAACAACTTCTCATTTGTTTACCCTTTTAGCCCATTCTTAATTTGGTCTATTTTTATCATTTTCTTCTTTCTGTCGGATTATAAAAATAAAATGTAACCAATGTCACTGAACAAGTCATATAAAATTTTAAAAAGAAAAGTTTAAATCCATTGCCATCCTCATGTGCTTGACACAATGAAGGTCTGTATGAATTGTCGAAAGAGCTGTAAGAGCTCCCAATAAAATCATTTTTTTTAAAACCACACAAAAAATCCTAAATCTGGTGTGTAAAGTTTCACTGAAAACAAAATAAAATTGTACTAAAAAAAGTGGCTTGACTCACTGCCTCACTCTCACTCTCTCACTGTCTCTCTCACTGTCTCACTGCCTCACTCTCACTGCCTCACTCTCACTCTCTCACTGTCTCACTGCCTCACTCTCACTGCCTCACTCTCACTCTCTCACTGTCTCACTGCCTCACACTCACTGCCGCACTCTCACTCTCTCACTGTCTC
>NW_022103915.1:80964286-80985307 GCF_000313985.2 Echinops telfairi | reverse complement strand
CATTCACATCTTGGAGCACTGGGTTGAAGTCTGATCCCTCTTTCCCTGTGGAGATATAAACAATACCCTCCCCTGATGGGTTAGGGGCCCTAACTCTTAAACCACTGAGAATCCTGAAATCTAGTTGACACAGAACCAAACTATCACATCTTCTGAATTTAACCCACAAATTCCAAGTGCTCATGTATTTGGTGCTTCATCAGTATTGATAGGGGTACCAAATGATGAAACTCAATCTGTCTGATCAAAATGGAATTCATACCATTTATTTAATTGTTAAAAATCCACATTGCAATATGTTTGTTGTGTTAATTTCCTTCATTGTTTACAAGTGTAGATTGATTTTCCTTTCATTTTAAACTCTAATTTCTATGAAGAATAAGCAAAAGTCTAATAAAATTTATTTTTCTCTAAAAGGACTTAGGACAGACTAGGAAAGAACCATATTTATGGTCCACTCCAGTGTTCTCTGTAGAATTTCCTTCACATTATATAAAATATTGCTGGAAATGACCCCAAAACAGTGTAGTCCTGCGTCAAAAGGAATAGACAGAAATTCAAGTCAGAGTGAGAAAAGGGCTTGGGTTAGGGAGAGCACTACTAAAATCAGAGAGATCTTGGTTAAAGGCCCAGCACACTAGAAAACGTTATTAGCTATGCAAAGGCATCTGTCCCTGTGGTCATAACGATGGGTACTATTGCAAAGTAGGGTATACCAGAGCACTTAATTGTGTCCTTGTGGAAATTTGTATGTAGTCTAAGGGGAAATCCTTTGAAAAGAACAGTTGGAGTGGGGTGTGGGTGGGGAGTGGAGGGGTACTCCATGGTTCAAGATGTATGTCAGGGTTGTATTCTTTCACCATATGTATTCAGTATCTATGCTGAGCAAGTAATGAAAGAAGCTGGACTATTTGAAGAAGAATACAGAATGGAAGTGGAAGGATGACTCGTTAACAACCCTTGTAAGCACAGGCACTATGTGAGGATGGTGCAGGAACTGGACCTGTTTCCTTCTGTTGTGTATGAGCTTGCTGTGGGTCAGAACTGATGAGATAGCAATTAACGACATATGCAGACAACACAATTTGGCTTGTGAAAGTGAGGAAGACTTAGACACTTAACTGATGGAGATCAAAGACTACAGCCTTCAGTATGGATTATACCCTACGATAAAGAAATCAAAAATCCTTATTACTGTACCAATAAACAACATTATGATAAACAGAGAAGAGATTGCAGTTATAAAGAATTTTACTTTATTTCTATCCACTGGAATTCAAACAACACATTGCCTTGGGCATATCGCCTCCACAGAATCTTGTTAAAATGTTATAAAACTAAATGTCACTTTGAAGACTACAATGTACCTGACCCAAGCCATGGTATGGTCAATAGTGTTATATGCATGCAAACGCTAGAGAATGAATAAGGAAGAAAAAAGAAACTTCATACATTTGAACTATGGTGTTTGGAAATAATATTAAATAAACCGTTAACTGCCAGAAGAATGAATGTAACTGCCTAGAAAGAAGTATAGCCTTCTTTCAAGAATGCTCCTTAGAAGTGAGGATGACAAGACTTCCTCTCAGGTGTTTTGTCTTTGTTATCAGAAAGGCATGGTGCCCGGAGAAGGACACCTGCTTGGGAAAGCAGAGGGTCTATGAGAAAAAGGAAGGCCACCAGGGAGATGGATTGGCATAGTTGTTACAATGGGCTTCCTGTCACAGTGATTATGACAATGACTCGGGACCAGGCAGTGTGTATTTTGTTGTTCATAGAGTGGCATTGAGACACAATGACAGCCCCTAACATCAATAACAACTCTTCATCTTATCTGCTTCTCTTCTTGTCCAAGAGAGAAAGGTTCCTATTGTCTTTGCATTCCAGTGAGGTACCTGGAATTCCATCTGATTATCAAGAGAGGTGGGTAATGGAAAGAAGTATTGACCTGTGTACCTTTTCAGTCATTTCTTGTCCAAACTATAATGAAAAAGAGAAACCCAGAATCCAACATAAATGGTTCACAAAACTTTGTCTATTTCTAGATTTGTACAAACCTGGGTCTTCACAACACCACATGTTTTCAGAACCTTCGTCCCTTCTAGAGCATGTCTGTAGGTGCTTCCCTTTTGTCCCTCTTCCTACCCTGATTCAATCTATACCTTTGTGATAATAGTTTATATTATGATTGCTATATGCACAAAACATTTTAAATTAACCAAGAGTGTAAGACAAATATTCATTAACTTAAAACCATAAAATAAATGAGATCATCAACATCACTATCTCTTTCTTTGTGTTTTCTCATCATTTTATTTTCTAAAACTCAGTGCTAGCATGGATTTTGTTTGTTTATGGTTTCATTGCTTTTACACATAGTTTCTCCCTATGCTGATTAAATATCCATAAATCAATGGTTTTTAAAATGCAGGTTATAGGGCACAGAATAAAATAAAAGTTTTTTTCCTGTAGCCAGTTGTTAAAAATATTATATGAAATTCATGATAGAGTCTATTTGTTTGGATCTTTGCAAAATTGCTTAATGTTGTATATAATATTTACTGACTTGATTTTTATAATCTCAGTTTCATCTATGGTGGCTTATTTCACTGGTGGATAATATTCTAGTGTGGGACTATAATGGCATTTATTTATATAGTCTCCTGAAAATTGCACAGCCCAACAACAAAAATTTGTTTCTCAGTGTCTTGGTTTTCAGGCCTGTTCCTGGAGTTACTTGGGGCGCTGATTCAGAAAACTCCTTTGGGTAGAGCCCATCAGCTCAGGCTTGCAGGAAATGGTGTTCCACTGTAAAGTCAGCTATTAAGTTATACTAGTTTGTTCATTGTCTATCCTAATTTTAAAGATGAGAAGTCAACCCCTCAAATAACAGGATACGACACAAAAAAGTAAGAAATGTTGGAAGAAGAATACTATTCAGGGAAATTGTATATGGACACATGATGATTAGCTGATTATGCATTGAACTGCCAGTCATAAGGTTAGCAGAGGGAACCCACCAATCGAGCTGCAGCCTTGAAAAGATGTAAAGCATTGAAAACCCACAGGGGCGGTTTTCGGTTCTACAGGGTCACTATGAGTTAACATTGATTAGATTGTAGTGGATTTTTCGTCAGGATATTAGGCTGTGCCATTTTGACAACGACTACACGTTCAATCCGGCAAAGCCAGCATGCAGCTTCGGAAGAGTGGAAAAGAAAAGAGAACATTGAAAAGGCACAGAGAGGGAAGGTGTGAGAGCAGTTGAGAGTGTTGAAAATGGAAAACTTCATAGCAACTTTTATAAATATTTGAAAGACCTAAATTTTTCTTCACGAAATCATGCAGTAAACATTTCAAAACACATTTCAACCTATAGCAGTCAATGGGTAATTTGTTAAATGTTTCAGAGGTAAGGTTGACTCTAAGCTTCTTTGTAGGAAAAAAGGAATCTAACTTTTCTTTTAGAGTAGTTGGTTTTTTCTTTCCTAACACTTCTTTTAAGAGTTTCTGCGCATAGCTGGAGAAGCTGTGCCAGCTTATAACCGGTTTGGAACATTTTAATTTTAATAAAAGAGTTCGAACTCTGACAAACCCATTTTGGGTTTCAAAACATTTTAATCTCTATTGAGTCTACCCAACTCCCTACCAGTCTGTCGCTTATGACTCCTTGTAACCCTATAGAGCAGAGTGAAAAATCTTCAGGTTTCTGAACCTGTAAATAGAAGAGCCGAAAGTCTCCCCTTTCTTCATCAGAGCAATTGGTGGGCTCGAATAGCTGACTCTGGGGTTAGCAGTCAAACACATGATCCACTACACCATCAAGGCTCCTCCTTTATTATACACTAACCCTTATTTTTGGCCCCTGTTGAGATCACACACTGGGCTCCCTGCTATTCAGTCCTTAATAAAGGTGAAGTGATACCTGGGGGAAACTCCAAGGTCATGCAATTTGCACTGCTTGTGTATCTCTTTGGATCGAAGGACACCATGTGAAATATAACTTGACCTAAATATTTACTACAGCAAAAACTACTTTAAATAACGCCAGTATGCATTTCCTCTATCATAGATTAGTTAACACCGCGTTAAGATAATCTGATTATTTATGGGCCAGCAGAGTGAAGCGTGATATACGGCATATGTTCTGCATCTCAAAACCTAGAGGTGTCATTTTTGTAGTCAGTAGACCAAATATACCGCAAAATAAGTATAACATTTGAAGCTCCAAAGTATGTGCTGGCCAGTGTTGTCATTAGGTTGTTTAATGTTTTACTGTAACCAAGAGCGAGGTTGTGACTATGTGTGTGGTGTCTTGGTACACTTACACAAGAATTTCTGTAGAGAACATAACTGAGACGTGACAGTGCTCAAACCTCACATGTGGTAGTGAGAATCCTGGTGGCCTAGTGGTGAGCAATCCCCGGAAGCTCGACCGGAGGAACCCTGGGCTTCTACGCCTGTAAAGAGGGACAGTCTGGGAAACCCACAGAGGCACTTCTGCCCTGTCCTCTAGGGTCACGGTGAGGCAGAATTGATTCAAATGCAGTAAGGGTATGTTGACTCATAGATGATAATAACGAAGTGAGACAGCATCCAGCAGCATCGCCCTTTGAGCCATACTTCCTTATGTGACGTAATTGTGGACCATGCCTTGGCCTGTAATCCCATTTGGAGGGAGTTTTCTGGCACAGGTTAAGGTGGAGTTAAATCCTTACTTTAATAGAGGTCATAGCTATGTTTTCTTGGGGTATCTCTAAGATTGCCTTACCAGAGGGTGTTACTTCTGAGGTCACCCTTCAGTTTCCTTCCAGAATCCAAAGCTCAACTTCACGGCCATTGAGTCCAGGCTGACGCATAGCTCCTCGACCGGGCAGCGTAGCGCTGCTCCTGGGAATTCATGAGACAGGCTAGTGGCTCCCGGAGGAGAAAGGCCCATTTTCCCCCAGCACAGTGCTGACTGGTCAGATGGCAGGCCATGCTGTAGCCTCTGAGCCATCAGGGGGTCTGACTGGCTAAGACAAAGCCACACCTCCATCAAAGCCATTCCTCCTGGGTGTATCAGAGCCATCTGGAAGATAGAACCCCCAGGACTATTGGAAGAGCATGTCCCCGCTGTCTGTCTGTCATGCCATGGGCTGCTGAAAGCCGGGGAGCACCACTGAGGTTGTGGGGCACCTTCTCTTCATCAGGCTCAAGACTGGGACAGTGAGACAGTAAAAGGGGGTATAATTACTGCCTTAACTAATATTGTCTAATTTATGTCTGTGGGATTCTAAAAAACCATCGCTGTGTCTGCACAGAAATGCACAGGCAAGATGCATGGTCAAAGGGTTTATGAAGGAAGCTAGCAAGCTGTGCTGCCAGTGAGGAACGCTCAGCGTGGCTGTTTACCACATCTTACAAAGCTTCAGGTTTGCTAAGAGATACCCAAAAGGGCTTATCACTCTGCTGTAAACATCAAGCGGAAGTCAAGCTCCATTGGTCAGCAAACCCAGCTCCCGGAATTCAGTGCCCAGAGGCATCCACTCCATTGAGTCTCAGCCTGAAGGCACTCCGCTGCAAGTCTGAGGGTCAGCAAGGGCACGCCCCCAGTTAACTGCCCAGAGGCTCTCCATAAACTCGCCTCCAGCACAAGAACATTCCGTTCCACTTGCTCTGTGGGTTGGGAAGTCCACCGCTCAGTTCCCCACTCTGGCTCTTGGTGCTGCTGCTGCTCTGCTCCTTTGATGGTCGCTGTCATCTGGATGCAGGAGGTTCACCGCACAGGCATCTCAGGTCCAGAGGAAGGGCTCCATCCTGGCTCTTGCTGGTAATGAGAGCCTGGTTCTCAGAGGGCAGGATGGCACTCCTAGGGAATTGTTTGTAACTCCTCACTGGCAAATTCTAGCAGTATCTTCTCCCACCTTCTAACTAGACCCATGCAGGGATAGGTCTTTTGGTGGGAGTTCTAAACTTTGGCTAGGAGAGTCACATTAAATAATCCATTGCCTCTGCAGCTGGGCTAGCTCCCTGACCCCCAGAGGAGAACCTGAGGGATGACATGCCTGAGAGGTTGAGGACCAGAAAGACTTGGTGGGTTGCTGGCTGAGCAAAGGCTGCTGCTGTGTATCAACAATTGATTGTGTCCTGACTGTTTACTGATCCTGACTTGCAGTCTTCTATTAACTCGCCTAATAAACCTCCTTACTCATTAGTATTGCCTTTGCAACAAATATTATTGGAACCTAAATGTAAAAGTAGTGTTGCTTGAGATAACACACAAAGTATTTTCAAAAGAGATGATCTCTGCTTCCCGTTCGTCTCTCTCCCTCTCTACTCCCAAGGGCACCTCCGAAAATGCCACTCAATTCTGAAATGTATAGCACTTACCTGCCTGAAGGGTAAAGACATTTTCCTCCCTGGACTGTGAAACAACTTCTTTCAGATCAATTCCTTTTTATTCTTGCTAATAAAGTGCTGAGCAGCTCCTAGTCTTCAAAAGTTGCTCCCTATCCATGATCTGGCCACTTCTCAGCTTATCATAAAGCTCTCCAAAACTCACTGCATTCAAGTCTATTTGGCCTCATGGTGACCTTATAGAGCAGAAGACAATGGTCCAGTGGGTTTCTGAGACTAAACGTTCACAGGAGTAAAAAGCCTCATTTTCTTTCCCCCAGGAGCAGCTGGTAGTTTCAAACTTCTGATCTTGCTGTATGCCACCAGGGTTCCAGGTGCCATTAAGTTAAGCCCTATTCCAGGGAGTCCTGGTGGGATAGTGTAGGCTATGGGTTTGGTTGCTAACCACAGTTCAGCAATTCGAAACCACCAGGGGAAAGATGAGGCTTTCTTTTCCCATAAAGATTTATAATCTCTAAAACCACAAAGGACCGTCCTACTCTGTCCTGCAAGGTCACTTTGAGCCTGGGATCTACTCAATGGCAGTGGGATTGTTTTTAGTTTGGTAACCTTAAATTCATTTCCCCAGAATGCATCAAGCATTATGAAGTATCTGAGATTCTACCAGGGTTACAAGTTAAAGATACCTGCCACAGCTTCATAGATGCTGCCAGAAGATATGAGAAGCCATCAGAAACAGTGGTACCTATTGCGACAATAGCAAGAATCAAAGTATCATCATCTCCTGATCTGGTCCCGAGGTCTCGGTTCACAAAGGGTCACATGACAAGACCCACATAAAACTGCATCTTCAAATGGTCGCATAACAAAAGAGAAGCTCTGACCATAGAGAACAGAAATCTCTTATGCTGGGGGTAGCATCAGCATGGCTGCAAATTGTTCCAGAGAGAAACACTGTAACTTCCCAGGGTGAAAGTCATTCTGCCCTTAACTCTTAAGAAAAGTAGTGAGCATCATTTCCAAGGGTGTTCATGGGTTAGTCATTGCCCCGCTCATCGAAAAGTCAGTAGTTCGAATCCACCAACCACTCTGAGAGATAAAAATGAGTCTATCTACTACTATACAGATTTACAACCTCAGAGACCCAGGTGGGGGCAGTTCTACTCATTTTCATAAAGCAAAATTTCTTGAGAGGCTAGGATAGAGGCATTTAGCACCTATGCTTACAAGAGATGGCGAATTGTCCATAAACACTATTTTATAGAAGAATTCAGATCTAACTATTCTTGGTGAAAGCTAATAAAAACTTATTGGCATCAACTTGTGGTGGTTGCTAGGTTCGCTCTGGCCAGTTCTGACTCATAGTGACCCTGTGCACAACGGAACCAAACACTTCCCTGCTCCTGGGCCACCTTAGCATTTGTTATGACCGAGCCCGTTGTTGCAGCCATAGGAGCGAGCCACCTCACTGCAGGTCTTCAAGTTACTCTCACCCAGTGTGAAAAAATAATAAAGGGAATTTCTGTCTTATTCTTTTTTTCTAAATCCTTTCTATATTAGAAAAATCTAGGCTATGCTGCAGTACCCAAAAAAATTCGAAGACTTACACATCCTATATCTCATTCACAGCTGTTTATACATGTCTCTGTTCCACACCATCACCCAAATTAGTCCAACTCTACATTTTAGATGCAAAATTCCAGTGCATCCGTAAAACAAGAGGCTCATTCACGGGCTTTGCACTACCATATCCTACAAGGCGCACATGTCACACTTCATTCGTCAATACTGGTCACATAGTACTGGCAAAAGTGCTGGGAAGTATAAGGAAAAGAATAAAATATTGGTGGATATTCCTTTTTCAACTATGCTTTGTTTGAACCGCCAGAGAACTCGGTGTTTTCTGTTTGGGGGAGATTGTAATTCACTTCTTAACTGAGATTATCCGAGCTGCTTTCTCCAGGAGTCTCTGTGAGGGTACCCACTCACTCCTCTAGAACATAGAATGTGTAACTATCCCTTGGCCTAGATCACATATTAAAGTGGGTTTTACCCACTTGTCATCCTTTCCAACAGGTACAACTTATTTTTCATCAAGAGGAAAGGAAGGTTGCTCCCTTGAAAAATCAACATTTTAAGTATGTTCTTGGTTTGATCCTTTACTATTCGCCAGACATTAGGTCAGTCTTCAAGAGTGAAGAGAAGAAGATAATAATGATGATAATAATTCTGGGAGTCTAAGGTGCAGTGGCAGAGCAGAGAAACACATAAGCCAGTGCAGTGAAAACTACTGTGTGAATAGCTGCTACCATTGAGGTGGGCACAGGGTAGTTTGCAACCTCAAAGCAAGAAAATTCTAATCCAGGTCAGGAGAAAACCTTCCTTTCTCTGAGAAATGTATTAACTGAATTTTGGAAAACAAATGATGATCAGTTATGTATCTTTCGGAAAAGGCTGGAGAGTCATTCTTTAAACAGGCAGGAAGAAAACATGGCTCTATCTTTAAAAAGTGAAATGCTTTAGTCAGAATTGCAGCATATAATGAGTGCTAGCAGGTTAGAAGAAATAAAAATCATGAAGAGTCAAATCGTGGCAAAACATAATCCCCATTTAAGAAGTGAGAAAGTGTTGATGAATAGTAAGCATGATGAGGTTTTTGTTTGAAAAGACCATTCCTATAGAAAGAAGCCCTAGGGACTGGATCTGAGAGAGAATCGATAGCAGTGTTAGGACTGTTTCAAAAGAACTCAGATACGAATGATCGTTTGGATAGAGCGAAGAAGATGGGGGTGTGGTGTTAACTAACTAGACTATTAGGACAGGTGAACTGAATAGATATTGAAAATGAAAAAAGAAACTAAAGTATAACTTTCAAAATTCAGGGTTCTAAAGGAGACATACAAATTTTAGTTTGAAAATAGTATTTACTCTTTGAGGCATCCTACTAGATGTCCTTTCTGAAGCTCAGCGGGTGTCAACAGTGTAAGGAGATCCGTTTCGGAAAGGCCCTAGGAGACGCTTCTTCATCCCGGTTGCAGAAAACTACTGGAAAGTGCAGGCAAGTTACTCCTGTACCTCTCTGTCTAACTGTGTGAAATTTGAAAAATCAAATAAATAGTTTTGGGAGACTTTGTTGCTCACCAACTTTCTTTTTAAACATAAAATTTAAACAATTTCAACCATTGTAAATTGGGTGGGGGGAGGGGGTTATATTTCAGGTCTTCAATGTTGTATTCAAAGTTTCAACGATTTATCAAAGCCCCAATAGCGTACACCTGGCCTAGATTTCCACTCTCGCTCTTGTGGAGTGCTTACTGTAGCTTCTCCTTCCCCCAAGTTCCAATCTTCTCATTCTCCAGCCCAGCCCTTCATCTTTCCTCCATTGCCCTCTACCCCTCACTTTGTTAACTTCTGAAGCTTGTTCTCTTTGTTAAGAAAGTCTTTGTCTAGGTTATTTATTTTTTCTTTTCTTATATCAGTGGTCTCATACAATATTTGTCCCTTTGTGATTGACTAATTTCGCTCAGCATCAGGTTCTCCTGGTCGATCCAGGCGATGAGGTGCTTTGTGGTTTCAATGTTGGTTTTCAGGAATACACAGTATTTCATTGTGGGTATGTCCCACGGTTTATTTATCCATTCTTCTACTGGTGGGCACTTCGGTTGTTTCCATCTTCTTGCTACTGTGGACCAGGCTGCAATGAGCATGAATGTGTGTATGCTTAGTTGTGTATGACTCTTACTTCTTTGGGGGACATACCCAGCAGAGGGATTGCTGGAATTTCTAATCTCAATTGTTTGAGTCTCACCAGCTTTCACCTCCAAAGCATATTTGGAATGAATTTAATGTTGAATAAAATCACAAGTTTCAAAGAGTAACATAGAGAAAGCACTTGCTGGTTGGCAGCAAATGCTAAACATCTTTTTCTTACTTCCAAAGCCCTTGTTCTTCTCTGGTACGCTGCTGGAATAATCATGATAAAGCTCTCAAAACTCCCAGGCGGTAGAGAAGGGGGGTAACAGTACTCACTCAGTTGCATCCTTGTAAACAGGAATCGATGCTTATCTAGCCACAGAACCATCCTTGTGCCAGACTGCCTTAGGTCATGGGGCGGTTGAATAAAGGCACCCCAGTTTCTTCCCTGCCTCAAAGAGATTGGCATTAGCTGGAACTGTGATAGAATCAACTGGAATCAGGAAATCTTGTGCACACAGTAACTAACACCTTGGGATCTTAGAACCTTGCCAAGAAGCTCAAAACACATCTGAGTCATTGATTCACTAACCACCAGGAAATCCTTATAGGATAGGAAATGACTTTACATCCAATTTTAAAAGATCTGAAGCTTTAAAGTCAGCAAATTAGTGGCCAAGCCAAAATCCCAGTCAAGTCCTCTTTATACTAAACCCAAATGCTCGACTACATTACCTAAGTACCTGAGGGATCTTTGAGGCTGAGTGCGTTAAAAACTCCCGTGCATGAACTCAGCCACCTCCTCAAATTTCTTGGTCCAGAGCCATTTTGATTCATCACCAAAAAGTTCTTGTGGAGGTGTCCCCTCTTCACTCTAATCATCCCCTCAAATGCTGCCACTCCCGTTAGTCTGGTTACAAGCCAGAGAGCCTGCTGCTTTAACTGGAGGCAGAAAATGAGTAAGGAAGAGTGATAATTCCCATCAACAAGTACCCTGGGATATTCACTTGTTGCTTTGGCAAGGCAGCTCATGTCATTGTGAGCTTCGATTTCACTCAAGTGAGGATTATGATTAAACTGTCCTGCTTCCCAGGCATATTGTGCAGTGAAAAATAAAAATCAACTAAAATTATTTAAGCTCAATGGTCCCACATAGTTTACAATTTCTAACAGCCAGAACATTTTCTCAAAATACGTCTTTTAAAAAATAGAGAAAGAAAAAGAAACCACCTCTTTAAAAACGAGAAGGTAGAAATCACAGCAGCCATTATCCCTTTCTACGGAGAGCTGAATTGTTCTTCTGAGAATCTTTTCCACTGTGCTGTTAAATATTGTATTACGGGACATCAAATCCTGTTTTAATGCAACATATTGATTCTCTTATAGGCTAGGGTATTATCGTCTTAAAGAGATTCAAAGTAAATGATTAAACATAGCACATGCCATTGCCGTCACCAGCAATTTAGCATTTTCTTCTGATTGGTGTGTTTAATGGCTGGCTGCTCAAGTGATGGGGGCTAGAACATTTTGTACCACATTTTATTGGTAGAACATTTTGTGGTTATGAAATGAAAGTTAAAGATCAGCCAACGTCTTTCACCCCTTCTAGTAACCCTCGGTCCCTGCTCTGCTCAAGTAGCTCAAACATAGTCATTTTTACCAATGGATAGGAGAGTAGGCTTATTTCACTGCTTTCAGTATAAGAGATAAAGCAAAGAGGAGAAAGAGAAAGCATCCTTTATTCAAGGAGATTCTCTGGCAGTGTGTTTGCCTCAAACATCGCTCCTCTTGTTCAGAATGCACAGCTCACTGAGGAAATCATTGTGGCGGGACAGCACTTCCATACCCACAGCAACCTGTGAAATGGAGCCAGTGTTTACATCACCGAACATGCTGCACGGAGAACATCTTGAAGGGAAGAAGAGGTCAGAAGTGCGTTTCATGTATTGATGGCACCGTGTGCCTGCTGTGCTATGCAGGGGACAAAGTCCAAAAGAAGCCCACTGGGGGTGTTGGGGGGGGGTGTGTGGAGAAGATTGAAGAACCTTGTCCAGGATGTTTCCTCAGGGACCAGCTGTGCAGTCTGACTGGAACCGAGCTTTCTTCATGACCGCGGTGACATTAGTATCTCTCAGATCTCCAAGAAGGGCAAATCGTGGAAAGGGCAGTGGAATCAATGGCATGTGGAATGTAAGGGTTCAAAGTCAGAATCCATACTAAAGGAAGATTTTTCTTTTTTATCAAGGGGAGCATATGGACCTTTTCAAATCTGTTGGCACCATCCCCAAGTGGTTACCCTAAGTGTGCACTATGTCCCTTCAAATGAGGATTCTTGAGCATTCAGTTAACCCGCCCCCTTGGTTTGCATTTACATTTACGGATAGCAACTTTGAGAAGTTGCAACTTGACGTGGGTTACCTATGAGCTTTTTGCTGAGCTAGGCTCCAAGCTGACCTCCTTGAAGGGTCCCCTTTCATGGTAGCATTTCCATTTCACCTCTTTCTTTTCGGCTGAAAGATAATATCTAAAATTTGTGCAGCAACATACACATCTTCACAGTTTTAAGAAACAGTGTATGTCCCATTTTTGGTATTAAAAAAAACAAACATGATTAAAAAAAGAACCCCACACACACAACAGCCTGAATGTTGCAGTAAAGGGACTAAGACTGGTTCCAAAAGATCATTTCCAAATTAGCAGGCAATCTTAGAGTGCATGGCCAGATATCTCTACAGTGTCCCTCCTTGGACTGACTGAAGGGCCAGTCATTCACGTTCAAGGGGTGCTCTATCCTTTGCCGGGCAGTGGGGGCGTGTGACTGGACAGGAAGAAAAACAAAGACAAAGCAGATGCATGTAGCAACCCATAAGCAGCTGTTTTCAGAAGAAATGAGACTTTTCTACTGTAAGATAGAGCAATTGTTGTTGAGCGGGCACTTGGAATGGGCGCACTAAGGATGAAGCGTATGGGATATATGTCCCCTGGAATAAGCCTTCTGGAGAATCAAGACTAGGTCGAGATAAGGTTATCCAAAGGTCACATCCTTATGTTAGAGGAAGAAAGAGAATTCTAGTGACATGCACATAAAATGCTTTCCCAGGGAAAAGAAAGTTCTTGATAGAATTTGACATCTTTAGTGGGGCAATAATATCTTCGGCTGGGTTCACCAAGGAAGCTTCTATATGTCTATCTATACAGAAAGATTTATATCAAAGTGGGTGAATTCAAAGTGTGTGGGCCAAATTCTAGCAGGATGCACCTCCTGATTCCCTTAGCTACTAAGGTTGGTGGACCCAGAGAGCAGGCAAATGAATTCAAGGATGACAGGTCAGATGGCAAACTACTGACAACTCCTTGGATCATCTGGCAATGATACCAGCTGCTAATTCAAGTTTAAACAGCCAGAAAGGAGCTAAAGATCACATGACATGCTAGACCCTGGATCCAGACCCACGAAAAAACAAACAAGCTTTTATTGGAAAGAGTCCATCCCTCTGTAGAACTCTCATCATTAGGGGATTGTTGTTGTTGTGATGGTTGGGCACCATTGAGTTAGTGCCCACCCATTGCAGCCCCGTGCACAACAGAATGGAACACTGCCCAATTCGGTGCCATCCTCACAATTGTTCCTGTGCCCCCGAGCCC
Source organism: Echinops telfairi (assembly GCF_000313985.2). Classification (NCBI taxonomy): domain Eukaryota; kingdom Metazoa; phylum Chordata; class Mammalia; order Afrosoricida; family Tenrecidae; genus Echinops; species Echinops telfairi. The sequence continues at coordinate 80,971,630 of NW_022103915.1, read as the reverse complement.
ACTGTCGAAGCCACCGTGCCAATCCATCTCCGTGAGGGCCTTCCTCATTTTCTGTGTCTCTAATTGACCAGGCAAAAATTCCTTGTCTCTCCTCCTAACAAGTCCCAAATCCGTGAGATGAAGTCTGGCCACCCTCACTTCGCAATAGCATCCTGGCTGTACTTCTTCCAAGATGGATTAGTTTGTCCTTTTGGCAGGCAATCGTGTTTTCAATACTCTTCTCCAGCCCTGTAATTCAAATGCATTGATTCTTCTTCAGTCTTACTTAGTCAGTGCCCAACTCCCACATATATATGAAGTGATTGAAAATACCAATGTTTGGTCAGGTACATGATGGTCCTCAAAGTTACATCCTTGCTTTTCAACACTCTAAAGAAATCTTGTGCCGTGACTTTGCCCAAGGCAAGGCTGCTTCTGATCTCTTGACTGCTGTTTCCATGACAGTTGATTTTGGATCCAAGCAAGTCAAAATGCTTAATAACTTGAACCCTGTCTTCATTTATCATGATATTATCTATTGGTCCAATTGTGAGGATTTGGGTTCACTTTGAGTTGTGGGCAATATCGAAGGCAGCAATTTTTGATCTGCATCAGCAACTGCTTCAAGTCTTCCTCACTTTCACCAAGCAAGGCTGTGTCACCTGCATATCACAAGTTGTTAAAAAGCCTTCCCAAATCCCGATGCCCCGTTCTTCTTCATATAATCCAGCTTTACTGATTTCTTGCTCCCCCTACAGATTGAATAACTATGGTGAGAATATACAACCTTGACACACAACTTTCCTAATTTTCAATCATGCAGTATTCTCTTGTTCTGTAAAACACAACTGCCTCTTGATCCATGGACAACTTCTGCATGAGCTCAATGAAGTGTCCAGAATCCCTATTCCTCTCAAGGTGATCCGGAGTGTATTGATCCACATAGTTGTTAACTTGAGATACAAGTTGTTAACTTGTATCTCACAGACCAATGCCTTCGAATGGTCTGTGAGATACAAGTTAACAACTTTCTGGTATTCTCTGCTGTCAGCCAAGATCGATCAGCAATTATCCCTTATTTCAAGTCCTCTTCTGAACCTCAGGCAGCTCCCTGTCACAGCTCACTGCTGCAACCATTGTTGGATGATCTTCAGCAACATTTTACTTGCGTGTGATGTCAAAGACATTGTTCTATAATTTGAGCATTCTGTTGGATCATCTTTCTTTGCATTAGGTACAAATATGGATCTCTTCCTGTCAGTTGGCCAAAGAGCTGTCTTCCAAATTTCCTGACAATTGGGTGATTACTACATCATAATTGCCAAACCACTGAGAATATTAGCCCACCCAAGTTGACACAAAACCTTTAAGATGTCAATTAGCATCCTAGGGTGTGATGGAAATCCTGAGAATGCAGAAGGTTGCCCAGGCTGGGATAGTTCTGTAAAAGAATAACCTACAAAGCAAATAGCATAGATATTATGCCGATACTTAATTAAGGATAGAAGGAAATGGACCCCAAATAGGAAATCATTAGCTATATGCTAAACTGAAGCTCTCCCGTGTGGAGTAACCATCTCCTACACAACCCACCTTTGCATCACTGTCACATTGCCCCTGTGTTACAGATGGAGAAAAAGGCTGCAACCGGTTGGAGATGGCAGCACAGAATTTGCTCAAAGGTATCCAAGGCTACTTATACCTCAGCTTGTGTTCTAGAGTTTTGCAGCAATATCGTCTGGGTTTAAAATACGTTTCCTGTTAAAGGGCAAGGGACTTGTCTGTCATTTAACTGTGGGAGAAAGACAATGAGTTACAGCCTCAGAAACCAACAGGAGTGATTCTATCCTGTTCCGTAGGGGTCGCTATGAGTCTGAACGAACTTGATGCCATGGAGTTTGTTTGTTTGTTTGTTTGTTTGTTTGTTTGGAATCACTTAAGTACTCCATGACACTTATGAAATCCACGAAAATGAACTTTTAGGTGGGCGTGTAAAAATAAATAAGTTTAACAGCAACAATATCATTATTTCCACCTTTGCTCTCTTATGAAATGCATTTAGCAAACAAAGAGTTCTAAGCAACAACCAACCAACCAGCCAACTGACTGCCGCTGAGTAGACGGCACCTCACTGCAGCCCAGGAGGACAGGGTAGAAGTGCGCCAGGTGGGTTTCCAAGACTGTAACTGTCCACGGGAGTAGAAAGCCTGGCCTCTCTTCCTCAGAGCTGCTGGTGGTTTTGAACTGCTGAGCTTCCAGATTGCAACCTCTCTTAACCACTAGGCAACCAGAGCTCTTCCATATTCAAATCTCAGCATTAGTGGTTGAAAGAGGAAATTTGTATTTGAGAGAATTTCAAATCACCTGGTGAATAAGAAGTGGCAACCACCAGGGAGACCCAACCATGCAGTCAACTCCCAAATCAAGAAAGTTGTTGGCTTTTATAATGTATTATTTTAGTGACTCAAGGGAGGGCAAAGACTAGAAAGTGGTTAAGCGTAGGCCTACTAACAACAAGGTTGTGTAGCGGTAAGGGCTAAGGAACCCGTAGGGGACAGACAGTTCTACCCTGTACTATGTACATGTCATGAGTCAGAACTGACTTGATGGCAGTGAACTTGGATTTGGGTTTGGTTGTGTATTCACGGCTAGGCAGGCACGACGTCTGAAAGAAAAGACAAGTGGGCAGGGATGGGAAAGATCTGGACAGGGAGAGATGTCCATTCAACTCAATTCTTGTAACTGGAACATTCCCCTTGACCCTACTTCCCCCTCCCATCCCACTCACCTTCTGGAAAAACCCTCACCTGAACTAAACTTTTGCCTACATTATACTGATAATGCAGCCACTGGATGCTAAGAACCACTAGGTGGCATTTGTGATTTATTACTTTGCAAGCTGAGATTTTAAAATATCTCAGCCGATCTTTTCCTTAGACAGAGCAAGACATTTAACATTCCAAAGCATTTCATTCAAGAAACACGCAGTTGATTCTCCTGATCCAGTTCTGAGGCAGAGCGGGGAGAGGAGGGAGCCGGGTGACTGGCTTTAGAAGTTCCAGTGTGGATCATGTACATTCTTCTGCCCACCCTCTCTGACCCACACCATCAGCTTCTGTAAGTAATGACTTGTCGACAATTAAGCTGTAAATAATGCAATCACTTCGTTCTTGTCCCATCACTCCAGTCCCAAACACAACAAATAGTGCTAATCACATACTTATTCAAGTGTGTAATTATTCACAGTTAAACTTCTGTCACTTTCACCCTGTTTGGAAACAGCAGAACACAACCTGTAATTAGCAAATGTGGCTCCAGGCACTTTTGCTTGGGAGTACGCCAGGGATTCAGCACCTAGGCGCTCCTTTGATCTGGAAGCTGGCAAGGAACCTCACCCTGAGGCCAGAGTGCTCTCAGCACTCTGCAAGTCACTGAGATCAATGAATGTCAATGGCATCTATCCCAAATCACGTATCGCTTCCCTCTCTCACTGTGGTTTCCATCTTTAGCGTCTATTGCATAGACTTTCCTATTCTTTTCAAATCCTTTGACTTCAGTTTAAAGGGCTACCAGTAAGGTCTCCAACCCTTTGTGTTTTCAATTCCGGGTTTAAAAATGAAAGTCCCCAAAGTCCTGCTTCAAATTCCTTTTTTCCCCCTTAACTTCGCAGCTTCCTTGAACACAAGCACAATGTTGGAAGGATGGTCTTTGCTGCCTCACCTTGACCGCAAGGAATCAGAAACCGAAGACTTTTGAAACCACCTCCCCTAAGCGCCTTTATGTAGGAGCTAGTGACTCAGTGGCTATGCTTTGGGCTGCTATCGACAAGGTCGGCAGTTCAAACGACCTGGGCTCCGCAAGAAAAGCTCGCCCTCGCAGGGGCAGTTCTATCCTGTCCTATAGGGTCGCTGTGGGTCACTAGTGACCGGATGGCCTTGAGTATGGCTTTGCTCTTCGCTTTAATCCTCAATTAAATCGCCCAGAACATGAGCGCCCGGTTACAAGGGAGGGCAGGTAGAGCTCAGAGGTGTCTGAGCGAATCCTCCCAGTTAGAAACAAGACTTGGTAGCCGGCTTCCATCTCTTCAGGGATGTTGGTTTGCCTTGGGGTAGAAGGCAGTGCTTTGCACAAAAATAGGGAGTCAGAGTGGCACTGTGCTTAAAACACCCCCTTCCTAACCAAAAGGTCAACCATTCAAACCCAGCAACCATGCCGATGGCAATCTGCTTTCCTAAAAACTGCCACTTCGGAAACCCTCCATGGCAGTTGCAGCCTGTCCTACCACATCGCTCGAGTCAAGATCAACTCCGACGCCGGAGGTCTGGTGTTTTGGGGTTCTTGTACTTGACGGCATCAAGCTGTGCTTGGAACACAGAAAGGACACGTTCTTGGGTCGTGCAAGTGCATCGCTAGCTCGGAGGTTGACGGGAAGGTTGATGGTTTGTGTCTCTCCAGAGCATTTCCGAAGCAAAGGCTGACAATCACCTCTGAAAAGTCAGCCCTTGAAAGCCCGCTGGGGCCGAGCTCCCCTTTGACCCACGAAGGTTGCCTGGAGGGAAATAGGCACAGCGCAGCCTGACTGCCCAGGAATTAGGCCGACTTCGTTTGCAGGTATTAAGAGTGATCATTCTTGTTTCAGCAGAAAATGGTTATTTTGCCTTCATTAAAACCTCTGACGCAGGGCAGTGTAATATAAGATATAATAATAATTTATAAATTATCAAGGGTGCATGGGGGAGGGGGGCAGAGGCAGGAAGGGGGAGGCGGGGGGGGAAAAAGGAAAATGAGCGGATTCCGGGAACCCAAGAGGCAAGCGAATTTTGGGAATGATGAGGGCAACAAATGTATAGATGTGCTGTACACAATTGATCTATGTATTGTGATGAATTGTATGAGCCCCAATAAATTGATTTAAAAAAAAAAACAAAAAAACCTCTAATGACAATTAATTGCTTAATGAAAACAAGTCTACATATCTAAGCTTTTTAACATCATCCTCTTGGCATATTCTATTAAGATGGCAGTCTTTGCTCCAACCAAACGTGAATATTCTTCGCCGTAGAAGGATAAACAGAAGTGGAGCTCAGATTTTTGCGAAGAAACATTAGTCAATCTTTGTTTCTAACCAGAGTAAAGGCAATTAAATATATATATATTTAGAACATGCAGAAGGGAATGAATGAGAGTGTGAAAACATTGTGAAAACTGTAACCGATGTCTGAAGAATCGATGTAGTGTGTTGAATGAGAACCTAATTTGCTGTGCAAACTCTCACACAAAACAGAGCAAGATATTATTTAATATCTTATTTATATCTCACACAAAACAGAGCAAGATATTATTTAATAATAATATCAATCCTATTCCGAGGACTTAAAGGGAAGAACGGCTATGCAGAGGACATCATAGGAGCTTTTCCTCCGAATGGAAAGCTTCTGCGAGGAGAACGTGAAGCGTGAACAACACGAAGCTGCTGCCTGGATCGCGGGCTGAGCCAGACGAGCCAGCTCGGCCCTGGCAATCAGCGTGGAGGCAGATGTGAGAGCCAGACTGCCATGATGTTTTTGTTTTATAATTTTTAAAAGACAAAATACGATGGCTGCTTCTAGGTGATGAAAGTGGAACAGTATTGGCCATTTAGCTAGTGATTTTTATTAATGTTGACTGACCAGCAATCTGGAGGATTCGTTAAAAAACAAACCAAAAGGCCTTCCAGTTTCTGCAGCAGCTTTGGTCTTTAACAGAGTTACCGATGACTGGCAACGCTCCATCTATTTCAGCCCATGTGCATACAAGCTAGGCTCTTGTTCTCCTTTAAAAATTAAATTTTAAAAGTTTTTCATATGCGGCTCACTAAAATAATAATAAGATGCCAAAACCTACCAGCCCTGCTGGCTTGGAAGATGAATGCAGAGGCTTTGCTTGTCTTGTCCTGCTCTTCCTCTCAGGAGAATGGAAATCTTTTAAAAGGCATTTTCTTTCTGGCTTCAGAGAGCAATATGCCAAAAATGTAGTAAAAAAAACTACCGACATTTTACACACACACACACACACACACACACACATATGCTATATATACATAGTAGTTTCTTGGAGGTCTATATATGTATATAAGTATCTCTATAGATATTGAGATACCTATATCTATATAAATATATAGATATATATGGAGAGACACAGACATAACGTGTGTGTGTGTGTGTGTGTTCAGTGTGTGTTCAACTATAACACTAATCACTCATCTCTAATCACTCCCTTTCTTTCCATCCTCAGTCTGAGTCACTATTACATCTCACCTTGTCTCCTAAACTCTTGCACTCTGTCTGGTATTTTCTGTCCATAAAACAATGACCGTTTTTAAGACGTTGAGCGTGATTGCATCATATTTTATTTTGAGCTTATCAAGTACCTTCTTGCTGTGGCTCATAAGGGTCCACCTAACCCTGTTCTTGCCTCCAGCCCACCTTTATTTTGTGTTTCCCTCTCTTGTACCTGCCTGGTGGGTTCCTCGTCCCCTAGCTCTCCCTCAGCTTCCAAGCCTAGACCTTTGTGACTATACTATGTTCAATTGGTGGTCCCTTCTGGTCCTCTCGTCCCAGACCCATGACTGACTTGATTCTTTCATGGCATGGCACCATAGATACACAGTTTATTTATTTTCTCCCTAGATATTGACATTCTTGTAACTATAAGTTTCCTGGGTCTTTGTCTATGTTTCATATGCTACTGGATCTCCAGGACCAATCCTAGTACCCACTGCAGAGCAGCCCCCCAACCCGGCAACACCCTGAAACACGATTCGATGGATCAATGTATGAATCAATGTAACCAACCTGAAGACCAAAGAGGAGGCAATGTGGAAACTACCTTTTTACAGCGTACGTATGTATGTTTGTTTGTTTAGTAATTGCAAGTGGGTATGGAACACTTTCCCCTTATATTTTAGTATGAAATATTTTAAACATAAAAAAGTGAAAGGATTTTACAATGAACAGGACCAGATTCTTTCATTAATACTTTATTATACTTGCTTTATCATATATCTATCTCTCCATTCTCTATCTCTGTAATCTGATTTCTGATGCCTTTAAAGTAAATGGCAGACAGAAGTACACTTCCTTTCAAACACGTCAGCATGCATATTCTTAACTAGAATTCAACATTTGTTTGAAGATTTATTTTGATATACAATTTTTATATAATGAAATGCATAAAAGTAAGGGGACCTCCTCTTCCTCTCGAGCTGAAGTCATCATCATTACCCTAGGAAATACCTCTTCGTGTCTTAATAGTCTTTATCCAAAAGCTGGTCACTGTTCCATGAAAAATTAGGTGAGTCTAATTTAGAGTTTTATGCAAATGTAA
>NW_022103915.1:80910769-80962739 GCF_000313985.2 Echinops telfairi | reverse complement strand
AAAATATTTGATTTACAAATAAGGAATCCTACTTCGCGGAATTCCATTTATCACGGTAGGGTCTAGAACCGATTAACCACGATAAACAAGGGTTCACTGTACAATGTTTTTGAGCTACACTGAGGTTGTTGCATGTATTAGGAATTTATCTCATTGTATTGTTGAGTATTATTTCATCTTTCTTGGATCCACAATCAATGGTCCTGGAAGCAGGAGTCAAGATCTCAAAGGAAATATTGCTTTGGGCAAATCTACTATAAAAGATCTCTTTACAGTGTTGGAGAGCAAGAATGGCACTTAAGGAATTAAGGTGCATATCATTCATGTATCACCCATTTCCATAGTTCAATCACATTAAGAAGATGTACAATCATCACCACAATCAGTTTTAGAACTTCTTTCTCCACTCTTGTACTCATCAGTAGCTCTCCATTTCCCTCAACCTCCTCTGCCATGCCTGCAAAGAACCATTAAACCAGTTCTTGTCTCTATAGATTTATCTACCCTGGTTTTCTTACACAGAAAAACATTTTTTAAAGGAAAAACCCAAACCAACAAGAATAACAAAATAAAACAGATTAAAATCTCCATGGAAATGAATACAGAAATTCTTTAAAACTAGGACAAATTTAAATGGCTCGCAAGGGAGATCAAATGACAGGGTGCTAAATTTTAACCTAAGGACATCTGCAACAGCCCACTTTGCAATGCATTCTGCATGTGAGCAAGGCTATTCATATCTTTGATCCCTGCCCAGCAGGGACATCAGGTCCCCTTGTAACCCAAGCCATAGGAAGAGAGAAGGGGATTTATTGGATAAGCAGAAGAGAAGTTTACATTTTGATGTCGTCAAATATGTCAACTTTTTCATGATTGTTGTTTTCTGTGATCTACCTTTACATATGTACCACCTTGAATACATTGTCATAGGTAATGTAAAGCAGGAATCATGTGTTCATATTTTCACCTGTATGGATATCCAATTATTCCAGAATTTGCTGTGTGGTAGCTACATATTCTAGTGTCAATTTGGGACTTGAGAGGATACAGAGTGAAGGAGTCTAGGCTGTCAATTGGGTCATAGCTAATGATTTCTCTGTGTGGGTGTGGCCTTCTCCTGGGGATTCTGGAAACTGCTGTATTTCCTCCTTGGAGGTGGGACACACACACTCTCTCTGCTCACTCCCTGAGAGACGCTCTACTGACAAGATACATGGCACTATACTGATAGACCCTGTGCCCTGGGAACTGGAGGAGCCACCTGGAGACCCCTGCCAGCACTGAGATGCTTCTACTGCCACTGGATTCACAAGACTTTGCACCCCCTGGCCTGTAATTGTCCTGCACTCAGCGTCATTGCATGCGTTCTATGAGTCTGAAGAGGACTTTATAGATTGGCATTGAACATGTGGGCTAATTTCGGACATCTGGGCTTGATCTGGGCTGGGATGTTTTCTCAATTTTCAATTGCTCTTGTACACAAACCTCTTTCTTATACACATATGAGTTTCCCTGGATTTGTTTCTCTAGTCTACCTGGACTAACACGTGCTGAAAAAACTTTCTTTCCCAAATGTCTTTACTTAACATCTCTTTAGAAAATTAAAGAATTAGGTAAATGTGGGCCAATTTCTGGGCTTTTTAGACTGTTCTGTTGATTCATGGGTTGATCCCTGGACCTGAAAGTACTTTATGATCACTGCAGCTTCCTACTAATATTACAATCATATAATTTAAACTCTCTCTCTTTCTCTGTGTGTAAGATTGCTTTGATTATTCTAGGTCCTTTGTATTTCTATGTTAGTTTCAGAGTCAACTTGTCAATTTCTACAAGTATTCTGAAAGTCTTTTGATTGGGATTACATTAAATTATGGATAACACTTTATAAACTAAGGACCATCATGGGCATCCTCAAGCAAATCCTCTCTTGCACATTGGAATACATTGGAATACTCTCCCAAGTCTCCAGTATGAGTTGATTTAAATTAAGCTGTGGTGCATCACTGGGCTCCCTCTGCTACAAAAATAATCATATTTGAAGGGCATTTAGAAGTCTTATGCTCATTTTCTCACGATCTAAACCAAAGGGAAAAATCAAAACCCTGTACATGTAAGATGTTTTTTCCAATATGTATATGAGATGCATGAGGTCAAAAGAGTTTAAGTAACTTGCCCAAGTCTCATAGCTCAGAAGAAAGAATTCCAATTCTGACGTGTCTTGCTCTAAATGCCCTAGGAAGCCAAATGGTATTATCCTTTATTACTATATGAACGTGAGGATTTTGTCAGCCTTTTTCTTCCAATGCTGGCATACAAACACTGAAGGATGAAGATGAGAGATGCAGAGGCCTTTAATGAGAGGTTGTGATGTGGCTCTGTCTGGGCCATCCATGATGAGAGGAAACCACTGAGGACTGGGGAACCAGACTGGACAGACACCCGAGGACACGGAAAGACCATGCGGAGACCTGAAGGCAGACAGCTTCTCTCCCAATTTGGCCAGCAGACGCCTGGCCTAGCATATTACCTTCTCGAAACAGACTGTTCTAATGGCGTTAGCTGCCTGGGAATATGCATATCTTCAGAAAATCACATGTGACACACTTGGCAATGGCTGCAGGGCACTGGTTCCTCCTCCTCCTTTTAGATGCGCCCAGGGCAGCAGAGAGAACACAGAGATTCACAAATGAGCTTTCTTTGTAGGGCACTGACTGCTTTGAAATTCTTCATTAAATCTTTTTTTCATAAATAAATTGCCCAATGTCCAGGGGGAATATTTCCATCTTTTAATCATGTGCAGTTTGAATTGACTGGAGTTGTTGCAACGTGCGTGGTGGAGGCTGGTGCAGAGGGTCTTGGCAAAGGGGGTGGGCACCGTGTCAAAAACTCACCCCTTACCATCTCTTGGGAATGTAAATAGCTAGAGGAGGTCCCAAAGGGGGCCGTTGAAATGGGGTTCTTTTTGTGATGTGTTCAACATGCGCTGTGACTCTGGCTTTGTGAAATGGTCAGAGTTAATTCTGCAACGTACCTATTGGGACAATAGTTCCAGAAATCGGCAAGTTCAACTTCTCATAGGCTGCTGAGCCATTCTAGATGAATAGTCAAGGGTCTGGTTGCCATGGAAACATTAATACAAAATGGCCCCTGAAGCACTTGAATGACATGAATTACCTTCTTCTCAAAACATCTTCTGAAATGGCTGGAACTGCATCCCTGAAAAAGGAGTCCTTCTGATACTTTCTTATCACAAAGAATGGTGGGAAAGCCTCCCCCTCAGCCAGGTGGCCATGCCGATGGCTATGAGCTGGACAGCTCCTAGGGTCTTTCCAAGGGCAGGGACAGGTAATGCCGGCAGATGTGACTGCAGTGTGCTCTTGACTTCTTATGGAGAAAGCACGGAGGGACGGTGGCAACGTTTGTGAACTTGGGGCTAGAGAGGGAGTGTTGGGAGGGGTGCCAGCCATCTGGGGTTAAGCTCAGAAAGGAGCAGCACACACTTTGGGGTCTGCTCCAGGACCTCTAGATGGAACACATGCTCCCACTGCCTCCCTCCAGCCAGATTAACAGAGCACTGCTGATTATGTTATGCAAATGATAGGAGATGGATTTCACATTTCCCCCAGCCAGGCTTTGCACAGCTTTGCATTTATTATCCCCCTTTAAAAATACAGAGTCCTCAGAGAAGGGGAATGGCTCATTTTTATTTGTCCGCCAGCAGAGTTGGCACCGACCTGTCAAGCAATCATCCTGGGCCGTGATCTGCAAAGCTGCCCTTTGTTGTTTGATTCCCTTTACCCTCCAGATTATTTTCAAAACATACACACACAGGTATTGGTATACCTCAAAACAAGTCATTTCTCCATTCAGATTCAGCAAAACTTGTCAGCCTGGGTGATGAACATGTTACAGCATTTGCTGACAAGCCATCAGATAACCCTGGAGTTTTGTGGCCAGTGCCTTGTCCTCATGCACAGCCTAGGACAGTAAATACATAGCCAGTCCTACTTCCAGATGATTGTGCAATCAAACATCTGCCCCTTAGCACTTCGAGTCTGCTTGACACTCCTTGGAGTTTGTCACCAGGAAAGCAGCAGATATGTTCCCCTCCATTTGGAAATAGAAGGATTGAGCTTGTCCTTGCACTGTCGTCAGCAATTAGATCTAGATATCAAGGTTCAATCTCTTAATTTTAGGGAGAAGTCTAATCTACACTATGGAAATAGTTTTGATGCACTTACAATGGTGTTTTAACTTTTTCCTTCTATTCCTACTGCATCATGAAAGCCAAGTAAATACAGTGTAGCTTCTATGACTACTTCCCCCCACCCCCCCTCTTGCCTCTCCACTCTCCTTCTCTCCACCCCCAGCTCCCACCCCAGGGAGGAACTAATATAATTTGTGTAAATGGAGCAACTGGAAATTAATGATGCAGAGATCAGATGACATATCCAATTCCTCCAGAAGAATTTGTAAGATGATTTCCCCTGATTTACAAGATACAGCCCAGGAACCGGATGAGCTCGTCAAAGTTGGGGGAAAAATGGCTGCTTGTCACAAGTTGGTAAGAGGCCCACAGATATTTGTCAAATGGGAATGAAACTCTGTAGTTCTAGAAAGGTTTATTAAGTCAGAGATTTATCATCCAGCTTTGCAAATAACTATTTGCCACCCAAATCTGGTGAATCATGACTCATTGCAGATGTGGCATAGGAACACAAAAAGTTGTAGATAGATAGATAGATAGATAGATTGATAGATAGATATCAGATAGATAGATAGATAGATAGATAGATAGATAGATAGAGGCAGGGGGGGTGATGTGGGGAGGGGAGAGTTAGGCATTGAACTGATAATGAACTACATGGTTGGCAGTTAATTAAACTCTTCCATGGGAGAAACACCAGGTTGTCTGCTCCTATAAAGATTTACAATCTTAAAAACACTATATAGGGTTGCTGGAATGAACTCAATGACAGTGGGTTAGGTTTTTGTTATAGATGTATATGTCATCAAATCAATTCTGATTCATAGGAGCACTAAATGACACAATAGTGCTGGCGGTATGGTCAGTTACACATTGGACTGCTAACCACAAGGTCAACAGTTCAAAACCATCAGCCACTCCATGGGAGAAAGATGAAGATTTCTACTCCCATAAAGGGTTTCGGTGTTGGAAACCCACAGGGACAGCTAGCTCTACTCTGTCCTGTAGGGTTGCTGAGTTGGAATCAACTCTAGGACAGTGAGTTTGATTTTTTTAAGAATCTTTATGGAAGATCCTCATGTCTTTGTCCTGTGGAGCAATTGGGTCGGTTAGAAACACCAACCTTTTGGCTATCAGTTGAGCTCTTAATCCTTGAGTCATCAGCGTATTTCAGTTACCATCAAATTGATTCTGACTAATGGTTACTCCATATGTTTCTGCTGTGTTCATAGGGTTTAGATGGCTGGACCCTTCTTCTGAAATGTCTCTGGGTAAGCTCAAACCTCCAACCTTTGCATTAGCATTTGAGGGTACTAACTGTTTGCTCCACTTGAAGATGGAATTCTAAAATTTCTAGCAACAGAAAACTCTATGAAAACTGGGTTGACCAATAAAAAGAATTTATTGGCTTAAATAATAATAATAATAATAATAATAATAAGCGCCAAATGTTAGCACGATTGGAGGCAGTTTACATGCCATCACCAATGGTGTGATTTCTTCTTGTCTATCTGCTTCAGTCCCCGGAGAAGGACATCATGTTTTGTTATATAGAGAGTCCGAACAAAAGCGGACCCCTTCCATGAGCTCCTTGGCACAGGGATGCAACAGCAGGCTCAAGCATGACAAGAGATGAGAAGATGGCAAAGGGCTGACTGATGTTCAGATCTGTGGCATGTAAGAGCCTCATAAAGTGGAGGCAGCTTGATGACACAGAACAACTTCTGCTTTTATGAAGTGGAATTAAATTCCCACCTTCAACCAATTTCTCGGGGTCAGGGAACTTGGGGAAATTGGAGCCGATATCTGGAAGTGGGTGTGAAATCAATTCCTCCCAAACCACATGACTAAGAATGGAAGAGAGATGAGTCCCATAAACTGTCCAATCTCTGTCAGAACAAAAGCAACTTTCCTGCTTATACTTCTATTAAAACCAAACAACCAAAGCCATTGGTATGGAGATGAATCCAATGCATAGTGGTCCGATGCACGGTGTGTGAGTACTTGCACATCTTTACAGGAGCAGTCGGCCCATCTTTCTTCCAGGGAACTGCTGTGGCTTCAACTATTAACCTTGCTTACCCAAAATATCACCCAGACTCCTACACTTCTACTAAGGAATTGAGGACTATATCATTGAGATAATAAAGTGAAAGGCATACCAGTGCAATGGATTTAAGAACACACACAAAGCAACATTCAAATAAGGAAAAATAAACAAGGGCTCAGAAGGACACCTTGAGGAGCAACTGAAATTCCCTAAAAATAAATGAGGTTCGAATCTCAGAAGAAAGGTTTCAGCAGTTTGTATCATAACACTAGAGAAGAAAATCATGTAAACAGTTTACTAAACAAGATTCTAGTCAAAAGGACATTGCAGCACCTAGGGTTTGAGGTCATCCTGATAACAAAACAGCACACACATCCAGCATGAAGACTCCGACGTGTTGGGTAGTACATGAGGAACAAAGCTAGGTGACTGCACAGAACGATGAAGCAGACGTAGACTCGCTCTTAAAGGAACTCACAATCTAATGCCCACTGATAAATATGGAAATATCAGTTGCAATGCAGCCGAGTAGATCATACCCATATAAAGATAAGAGAAACATCCTGTTGAGTGACTAGAAACAAGGGCTTGCGCAAGCTGTATAGAGGTAACAATAACCTGGATTAGCATTGCAGCATTGGAATGCAAAATGGTAGTTTGCAGGAACCAAACCCAAACCAGTGCGCTTCCCTGGAGCAGATTCTGACTAGTAGATGCGGGCGGCACATCTTCATGCGAGCGGAAAACTTATCTTTCTGCAATAAAGTGGTCAGTGGGTTAGAACTGCTGAGCTTTCCTTCACACACAGTGAACAGCCCGTGACGGCACTAGGCTGGTGGGCAGGAAGCAGGGAGGGAGAGAGTGGAACTAAAAGGGAGAAAGAGAGGAGGGAAGAAAGGGATAAAGGAAGAAATGGGATTGTTTTCTTATTTAGTTGCATTTGTTTGTCTTGTGACTTAACAGACTAGGCCTTTCTCATTTTATTTATTTATTTTGTTAACTTTTCCACAGCCTTAGCCTTACAATGACACACTTAGTAGCAATACATGTGAAGAAAGCAGCCGACATTTACAATTCAAGTTAGAAAGAGAAAGTGCTTCCTTCAGGGCAATGGAATGGAATTTAGTTTGTACACATTCTTTGTCTTTCCACCCTCAATCTGGGCTGCGTGGCAATTCCTGATCCATGTCATGGTGTTACCTAGAGAAAAGGGAGACGTTTTAAAAATCAAAGCCAAAACTGAAGCATTGATTTGGCAGTAGGGACAGAAGGCTCAGATCAATTAATGATATTATTTTTCCACTAATTGGTCCTCTGCCAAGACACTAATGTATGCATATCAGACAAGGAAAGGGAGGATGGCAAAATGTTGTTTTGACCTTGTCAAACACAACATTATAAAGAAACAATTTCAGACATCAGTAGTTTCAACGGGAACATTTCTCTGCTATGATGGAGATGATGTCACCCTGTCAGACATTCTGGAAAGTGGATCAGGGTTGGGAGTAGAGGATCAGCAAACATTTGCTTGGACCTGAGACGTATCATCTCACAGCCCAGGAGTTATGTGTATACCTACAGATATACATTTGCTGCCAGGCATCACTAAGAGACACATAGATTGCATTTGTACCCTACAGAACTCATCACACATTACTCTAGCAAGATTATACTATTTCATTCTTGCACTTTATGGCTTGTATTGCAAACATTTTTTTTAATGTCAAAGATGAAATTAATTTTATTTTTTTTATTAAAAGATCATTTTATCTGGGGCTCTTATCTCTTACAGCTCTTATAAAAATCCATCCATCAATTGTATCAAGCATATGTGTGCATATGTTGTCATCATTATGTTCTAAACATTTTCTTTCTATTTGAGTTCTTGGTATCAGATCCTCTTTTTTCCATCCTTCACCTCCCCCCTTGTGACACCTTGATAAATAATCAAATATTATTATTTTCATATCTTAAACCAACCTCTGTCTTCTTTCCCCATGGTTTCTGGTCTTCGTCCCCCAGGAAGGCGGTGTGTGGGGTGGTGGTTATGTGTCAGCCATTGCTCCCTCTCCCTCCCCTCTTCTCCCCACCTTCCCCCTACCCACCTGGTATCGCTACTCCCATGCCTGTTCCCATGTGTTGTGAGTTCTTATCTCTTATCTGTACCTGTGTACATACTCCAGCCTAGCCTGCAATGAGAGGTAGGACTAGGGTCATGATAGTGGAGGGTGAGGAAGCCTCAAGGAACCAGAGGAATATTGTATGTTTCATCATTGTTGTACTGCGCCCTGTTGACTCATCCTTTCCTTGTGACCCCTCTGTGAGGGGGATGTCCCATTGTCTACTTATGGGTTTTAGGTCTCTGCTTCGACCACCCTCGCTCTCAACAATATGGTTTTGTTTGTTTGTTTTGGGTCTTCTGATGCCTGTTACCTGATCTCATCAACACCTCATGATCGCATGGGCTGGTGTGCTTCTTGCATATGGACTTTTATGCTTCTCCACTAGATGGTCGCTCATTTAATTTCAAGCCTTTAAGACCTCAGACACAAGCTATATCTTTTGATAGCCAGACACCATCAGATTTCTTTACCACTTTTGCTTATGCAAACATTTTGTCTCCAGTGATTGTGCCGGGTGGTTGAGCATCACAGAATGCCAGTTTGTTACAACAAAGTGTTCCTGCATCAAGGGACTGCATGAGGAGAGGTCCAAAGTCTGTCTACTACATCAGTATATTGCCATATAAATATATGTACTCAGGCCAATACCTCAATTCTTATGAATTAATGCATTTCCATATGTACACACCTATGCTGACCATAGCTCTCTGTAGCTCTGCTTCCTAGATCCTTCCTGTTTCCTGTGACCTTCCTCCTGCCCACCATCATGCATATTGCAAATGTTTTGTTCTCTCCTTTCCATTAGTTATTTTTGTTCAATTATTAATCAAAGTCGGCTCCCCTGATATTTGGGAGAAATTAAATGTTATATCCACATTCATACCAAATTAATTAATTGTGATTAATGCCCCGACAATGAATACAAAAAGAATTAATCATGATCAGAAATATGTTGAAATGTGAATCCCAGCATTGGAAGCTTCTCCAGTTCAGATATTGCATAAAACTGGAAGATACCCACAGGCTTGTGTTTCTTGGTCAGTATGTGGCTGTAGCTGCTCTAAGTCATCTGCTAAGGCTTGTGGAGGAAGTATACATGAACATGGGGGAAATATACATGAACATGGTGGAGATATACATGAACATGGGGGAAGTATACATGAACATGGGGAAGTATACATGAACATTGGGGAAGTATACACGAACATGGGGAAGTATACCTGAACACGGGGGAAGTATACATGAACATGGGGAAGTATACATGAACATGGGGGAAGTATACATGAAAATGGATGGGGATTATTTTTTTTCTCCTAGAATTCAGGAATAACTCCTTTACAAGCATGGAAATCAAAGCCTTTCGACCAAGGGTTGGCAAAGTCCATCCTGCAGACCCAACTCTGGTCTGCTTCTGGGCTTTGAATGAGGCTTTGCTAGAATACACTGTACCTATTTGTTTACATTTACTTCTTGCGTTTGGCTGCAGTGGCGCTACATTAGTAGAGTTAAATAGCCACAACAGAGAGACCATATGGCCTGCAAATCACTAGATGTTTACTATTTGTGCCTTTACAAAAAAGATGTGATAATCCCTACTTTAGGCAAGTGGGGAGAAGAGACTTCTTGTTTATAGCTCTTAATTATCTCTATTATTTGAGAATGAGGACACTTAAAATGAATGTAACTGAAACTTATGTGACTCTGAATGAATTTCTCACCAAACGACCTTGCCCTGCATGGTTCTGGTAAGAAGGTGGGCGAAGACACTGATAGAATTCACCTGTAACTGTGAATAGGCTTCACTGCAACACTGTCCTGCTGTGTTTAAAATATATGAAATTCCTTAGGGAAGCAGGAGGACTTATTACCAGCAAGAACCAGGAGTGTAGTGCATTCTCTCGACCCAAGATGGCTGTGGAGAATAATTGCTGGACCAAAAAGACGGTTGTAACCTCGGAGGTGCAGCAGCAGAGCCAGGAGTCAGAGCATGGAACAGAATGGCGAACTTCTCTACCCACGGAGGACATAAAGCTGAGCACTTTTGTGCAAGAGCTGACTTGCAGTGGGGGTGTCTCTGAGAACTTCATTAGGGACGCTGGGACTTGCTGACTGTGCATAATTTCATGTCAACTGGATACATAAGTGTAGGCGTGGAGTCCAGCCTGTCAATCAGGTCACAAACGGATGATGCCTCCTTGTGGGCGTGGCCTTCTCACGAGGATTCTGGGAACTTCCTCTCTCCCTGAAGCTGGGCCTCACTCTCTGTGCTTCACCTTCCTGTTGAACAGCCACACTTAAAGAGTTGAAGGAGCCAGTGGAGACTAGTGCCCGTGCTGAGATGCTTCTACTGGATCCACAAGACTTCACCACCGGCCTGTGAACTTCCTGCATCCTGCATCATTGCATGTGCTGCATGAGTCTGAAGGGGAATTTATTGGTTAGTATCGGGCTTAAGGGCTGATACTGGATTTAGGGACTTGATCTGGATTGGGCTGGGATGTTTTCTTAATATGCAATTTCTCTTTGATATAAAGGTCTTTCTTCTACATATAGGAGTGCCTCTGAATTTGTCTCTCTAGTCCACCAGTCTAACGCACTGACACATCAAGTGGTCTGCCCCGTGGGCGTTTAATAATTCTGAAAGAACTTTGGAACACATCTTGATTAACAACTGTGTCCTGAGCATTTCTCCTGGGCATTACAGCCTGTTATCTTCCGTAATAAACCTTTTAATCATGAATTTTGTCTGTGGGTTTGGTGTAGCCATTGCAATGGCTATTAGATCACTGAAAGGTAAAACAGAACATAAAGCTGACACACTCAGAGCTTGGCATGGTACCTGTCCTAGTGTGTGCTGTGGTTGAGTGAGTGAAGAAATGGACAAATACTTTAATGCTCTATCACACAGATCTTAAACAAGCTCTTCGTCATATTTCAATGCTTGACTTTAATAACTATGAAACAGGGAGAGGTAGTTCGGTGATGTAGAACATATTTTGAGGTTAGAAACAATCATATAATATTCTGTATAGTTCTACAAGATTTATTTTTGTATTTTGGTAAGTTATTTAGCAAACACATAAGAATACCATTTGAAGCAACAGAGCTTTGCAAATAATAGATCCTTGTAGAAGTACCACCTTCATCAGGACTTCCAGATGCCAGGAACAGAGCTGTGAAAAGACTTAATCAGGTCACACGGGTACTAAGTCATAGAACCAGTATGTGGACTGAGTAGCCTTGCTTCAGAATCTGGCTTTTATGCACTAGGCTATGTTGCCCTGTATAAGATGTACTGCTTTTCTATGACAAAGCCCTCTATTTTACAATGAAACAAATGCTTTGTGATCATATGATGTCCTTTGTTTGTTTGTTTGTTTGTTTGTTTGTTTGTTTTATTGGAGAGGACTCTACTGTGTTTATGTGTATATGCACACATACACACGTACATTTTTTAGCTGATGTGTCAATACACTAGAAGTTTAGGGTAAATGTGAAGCCATTTTTTTTCTCTTCTAAATAGAGTCTGTATGTTCACTGTGTGATTAATTGTTATGAGTTAAAGGGAATCAGCAACCTTGTCCTAAAGTGATTCTTCCCCTCAGAGACGAATCCTGTATTTATTGCTTTATTCTACCGAGAGCAAATGTTCCTTCATTCAATTTCAAATAACCAAGGGCAAGAGACTAAACAGGGGAACTCGGATAAACTGGAAGTCTCGTTCCAACTGTGGGTAAAGAATTGAAGAACTCGTTTGCACATGGAGAGCTAATGTGTCCTTTAACCTTCAGAATTGGATTATTTGTCTTTATTTTAACTTAAACTTATCCGATGAAAAAGTCAGAGATTTCACTAAGTGCCAAGTAATACACAGCCAGAATGACTACGAGTGGTCATGTTCTAAATGAACCCAGCACTGCTCTTGGGGAAATGATGATCGATAAAACTTCCATGGACTTTTTATCTGATTTTCGATGACTAGCATAAAATATTTTTAATTGATAAAATTGTTTTGTAAAATGTATTTTATTTCAAGGAAATGATTTACAACGTGGTAGATTGTTATCACTAGTTGTCACCAAATTTATTTCAATTCAAACTCCCCATTTGTGTAGACTAAAACTACTCCAAAATGCTTTTGAAGGCCATGACTGTTTAGAAGCAGAATGCCCGGTTTGTCTTCAGAGAGCCTCTGAATGGATTTGAAAGACAAACCTTTTAGTTAGTTGTTGAGCATTTAACTAGTTGCATTGCCTAGAGACTTCTGATTGTTATAATAGTGACTCTTACTGAGTTATGCTCATTTTAAGGTTATATTGTCACTCCTCTCAGCAAGAAAAAGCTTCTATTTCAATCTGGGCTGGACATGTAACTTTGGTTGACCTGAAAGTAACAGAAATGATGCTCATCTAAAGCCTGGCCACTTGTGCTCTCGCTGTGTTGGAATCCTGAGACGATACCAGGCTTTGAAGAAGCCCACATGAGTCCACTGGAGAAGTAGAACTACTTTCAGGGGAACTTCGGGGCCCCACCAACATGTGGGCTTATGAAGGAAGAAGATAGAAGCCAGTTTCTCTCACTACCATCAAGTTGATTGTGACTTATAGTGACCCTGTAGGATGGTGTAGAACTGCCCCTGTGGGTTTCTGAGACTTCTTTATCTGAGTAGAAAGCCTCATCTTTCTCCTGTGGAATAGATGGTGGTTTTGAATTACTGACCATGTGGCTTGCAGCCCAGATGTCAAATAACTACCTGTATGTGACTAATTCCTGGTGAGACCTACTGGAGAATGGCCTACTGAACCTAAAGAATTAGAAAAACTAATAAAGTATTTTTTTAAGTTATTGAGTATTTGGGTGCTTTGTTATGCAGCAACACATCACAGAAACAGGAAATACTTAGTGAGCATTTGAGATAGTTAAAGTTTATTGTGCCAACCTGGCTAATAAATATACATGGGAGTAATTGAAGGGTGGAGAGATAATGGCTCGGTAAGCCTCGCCTTTCTAGTTCTTGGGTCTCTTGTTTTCTGATGGTCGGACCAGGGTGCAGCTGCCTTAGCCAGTTCCCTGCTTCAGCTGGCAAGGCTCACTTCTTGCAAGACATCCCTGAGGAGAAGCCACATGGACCTACCCTGATGCAGCCCTGGGTGCTGGAGCAGCCGTCTGGAGACTCCTGCCAGTGCTGAGATGCTTACATGCTCACTGATTCGGCTTTCCTCCTGCAGTTGGCACATTGCATGTGTTTTGTGAGATGGAGGAGGATGTTGTAGATTAGTGTCGGACATATGGGCTAATGTTGGACTTGTGGGTTTGGGCAGCACTGGGTTGGGATGCATTCTTAATGTACACTTACCCTTTATATAAAACTCTTTCTTATACGTATTAGTTTCTGTGGATTCCTTTCCCTAGTTTACCCAGACTAACACAGCCTTCATTACCACAAATTTTAATTTCATTCTGGGATTCAGCTTCTCTGACTAAATCTTATTTTGTCATGTCCATCTATAGTGACCACTTCTCAAAATAGGTTAGAATTCACCTAACCAATGAAACTAGTTCCATTCAGTATAAAGCTGGGCATACTTCTGCTTTATGTTTGTGGTTTTAACTATCTTTCGTGGAAAATAATCATGAAGTTCTGCATAGTCATTATTATAGGGATTTGGAGAAAGTAATTTCATGTTATTTTTTTGTATATGTTTCCAAGGAAGGTGTGCCACAGGAGAAACAGAATTGGATGAAAGCTTTGGACTGACATTACTCTAAGTATTTTTGAATCCTGCCTAGAGAGAGCACACTTGGGACTCTTTGTGCCTTACTTTGTTTCTAGTAATGTAAGGGATTGCTTGTGTGTTTGAACTTGCCCCACGTACATTAAAAATACCCAAAAGAGGCAAAACATTTTATTAAAAAATTAAAACGAAGGAGTATTATGACCTACTATATCCTCTACATGTTGCTGCTGCTGCTGCTGTGATGTGTCATGAACCCCATTCTAACTCATCATGATCCAATGTGATAGACTGGAACTGACCCGGAAGGATTTCTTAGGCTGTAATCTTTGTAAGGGAGGAACCGTGGTGGTACAGTGATTGTGTGCTGGGCTGCGATCTGCCCTAGATCTTCACAGGTTGGCAGTTCAAAACCACCAGCAGCTCAACAGAGAAAGGCTGGATGTTGTATTCTTGCAAACAGTTACAGTCTCAGAAACCCACAGGGGGTCACTGTGACTCAGCAGTGCGTGCATGGAAGTGAGTCTGGTTTTTGGAATCTTGGGAAGAGAAGATCTCTAAGTCCTTTCTCATGAGGAGCTTCTGGTAGGTTTGAACCACCTAATCTTTTGGTTAGCAGTTGAATTCTTAGCCATTTTGTCACTGGGGCACTTGATCTACATAACAGTAGTACGAATATACAAAAGAAAAACAGAAACACACACAAAATGCCATCGTCTATGTATGTATGTATGTATGTGTATTTATGTATGTATGCATATATGTATGTAAGCTTTCATAAGAGGGGGAGAGAGGAGAGGAGGAAATATCCAGGGAATACCAGAAAAATGAATTTGCCATCTATAATCAACCATGTCCTGGGCTTCCGGTTCCTGGGAAAGTATCCCCCCCGCCTTTTCTACTGGTGACTGTGGCTGGGATGAATCTGTTCATCCTGGAGAATTTGGCAGAGTGGATGCGTGCAGCACAGCATAGTAATTCATTTCCATGCTGCAAAAACTTATCATTCATTCTCTACAAGTGAAGTATTGGAGGCTTCTTTCCTGGTCTGTCTGTACATCCTCTTGTTTTGAAGGTCCTTTCACTCAGGGCACATCTATGGAAAATGGCACCTAGGGCGATGAGTTTTGCATTGACGAATGACCTCATTCCATGCAGGTGATGGAAATGGGGATGGCCAATAGAAACTGCTCATTGGCACCACGCCCCAAGCAGCAACCAGGGCATGTGTCGTACCTTCTACATCCTAGACATGACTGTGCTTCCGCCATGCAACGGTCAGGTGGGGAGGACATTTGCACAGCCTGTGCATCATTTCTCTGAGGCACATGTGAAGTGTGTTCTTTCCTGTCCCTTGCATGAGAGAAGCACAAAATAGCATTTGCCCCCCCTCTGTATTTTTGACAGGTAAAAGCCTATTACATTGTGCCTCAGATTGTCTTATGGAAATCAGACTCATTCTTCTAAAATTAAAAGGATTCACCCCATCTTGACTTATTACATAGAAAATTGCTAAGCATAGTGAGATCACACTTTTTGTTTTTCTCCAACAAGGAAAAAACTCAGGGCTCATGATATTTTCAGCTGGTAGTTATTAGAAATTTATAAAGTTGAAAAACTACATTATATAAGAGGGAACATCCCTTTCAAGCATGGCATTTTAGAATTCAAATTGTTGACTTGAATTGCACACAAAATTTCATCATCCAGCCCCAAGGTAAATACTGTTAAGCAAGCTTCAACTGAGCTTAACAGGGTTTAACATGCTCAGTTACAATATTTGTGTAAGAAGAATTATTTCTTGTTTTTTTTTTCATTTCACCAACTATTCTTTACTGAACAAGATGAACTTCGTCCCCCATTGCCTCCCATTGCTGATGTCGGTATTACTGAGTTCAGAGTATCCATGAGTGCATTTGGATGAATGTGTCCCACGTTGCTTTTGGTTTGTATTTTGGGGGAGGTCATATTTCACCCAACTTTTTGGAGCTTCACACATTGGCATTCCCTAAACTGTGCAATGGTCTGCTTGAACAAGGGGGTTGTGCTTTTGCCTTTACTATTGGGATTACTCAACAACTATTTTGTCTCCATAATCTGTATAAAGCACATTTAATAGGGTGGCTTCATTCTTCAAAGTACAGTATGAATTTTTATTTTAAACCACAGCTGACAGGATTTGTTCATGCAGCAGGAACTTACCTTAAACACATGTATCAAAATGATCAGAAGTAAACTATGGGCTATCTTCAGGTCCATTATATATGAATATATGAGATATTATTCATCTGCTCTGAAGCTAGATTAATATACAAGGAGTTTCTACTCTAATAAAGGAATTCAGGCTAGACAAGTTGTTGGATACTAGAATTGTTTTGAAACTACAGTGATTACCTTAACAGGATGCTAATCTAGCATGTAACTGCTTAAATTTATTGCTCAAAAGGAGGAGGCTTCCAAAGGTTGATGGTAATAGCTCACTCTCTTTTTGAAAAACATTACGACTCTGATGCCAGAAGGACTAGATGATGCCTGATTCCTCCTACAGACTGCTGTGGAAAGGATACCATTAGAAGGCCCTAGGCAGAGTAGGAGAAAAATGTGGAGCATAGCTCAGTGTCAGAAAGAAAGACCAGGCTTATTTGTTTGATACATTCTGGTCAACCCCCAAGACTGTGATCCTTAATCATCCTTCAAGCCTGGACCTGAACTCACTCTTGCGGCTCCGTTTGCAACCATAGACAGGATATTGGGGTGAACAGGGACACCAGCCCTAGGGTACCATTGGAAGTCAGAAGGGTAGCATTTGCCCAAGGACAATGTTCAGATGGCAGGAAGCGTTAGGGCGGAAGAGGAATGGAAATGGAAACACAGGGAGGAAGTGGGAGAATGATGTTACATTGAGGAGAAGGCAATACATGAAACATTCCATTTTCCACAAACAGTTCCAAGTCCCGTCATATCTTTCAAAAATGCAGCCAAGCCAATATGCTTCCAGAATATTCCTTCATTATGAAGACTAACTAGACCTGGATCAAACAGGCTCCAGAAGAAGTGCTGTACTTGAAGCATGTGGGGTCAACCCCAACTGCTCTTCCTGCCCCATAAGATTGCTTGACTAAAGTATGTATTTGGTGTGATGCTACCACACTACATAAGAAATCAGTCTCATAACAATGCCTATTGTGCAATCAAGATTGTGGTTCTCTACTCCACACCGCACTTCTCGTGAGTGTCCCCAGGTGAACTGACTCATAGATTTTAGTAAAATACAGTGATTGTGAATCTGCAGAATTTCTCATCTTCTAGTGACAGTTGAAAGACTTAGATTCATTTTTGTGCTAAACTCATATGTTTGCATTTTAAATACATTTCAGGAAATTCTCCAGCTTATTTTTTATCTTTAGCCATATAATTACTTTTCATTTCTACTTTTAATTGGTGCCACTTGGTTATAATTACATCAATATGTACAGTATTAAGCTTCATTCATTGTTAATAAGTTCCATTCATTATGTTCTTCAAAGTGCAGTCGGCCTTTTGGATCAGTGGTTTCCAAACCCATGGATTTGGTGGGGAGTGGCAAGTATTTACATCAAATTATGTTAGAGTAGTCTCTCAAAGGCAAAGAGGGTGTGGTCGGTATATAATCTGTTGTCAAATTGAGAGGATTATGAGTGAAGGGGTGGAGTCTTGTCTGTCAATCAGTGTCTAGCCAATGAGGCTTCTGTTTGGGCATGACCTTCCCCTGAGGAGTCTGGGAATCCCTGTATTTCCTCCTTGGAGGCAGGAAACACCCTCTCTCTGCTTACTCCCAGAGAGACATTCTTGTTGACAAGCCACTTGAACACAGGCTGATGGCAATCAGAACCTCAGGACTGAAGGAAACATGTGGAGACCCTGGCCAGCCCTGAGATGCGTCTACTGGCACTGGATCCACAAGACTTTGGACCCACTAACCTCTGATCTTCCTGCCTTCAGCGTCATTACATGTGGTCTGTGAGTCAGAAGAGGACTTTATAGATTGGCATCAGACATATGGGCTAATATTGGATTTATGGACTTGATCTGGACTGGGCTGGAATATTTTCTCAATGTTCATTTGCTGTTGTATAAACCTCCTTCTTATACACGTGTGAGTGTTGATGAATTTGTTTCTCTAGTCTACCTGGACACAGAGAGGGGGTATCAACTGCTATTGACACTATTCCCTTGTTGGGTACTATAAATCATCTGCAGAGGGTATGGGTATATTAAATGCAAATATTACACCAATTGACATACAGGACTGGGGCATCTCTGGATTTGAGTATCTTCAGAAGTCTTGGAACAATACCCTGAGATGCCCAGGAACAATTTTCTCTTCATAGACCACAACATAAAATACTTAATTCAAATCTTTCAACACAGCAACTCACAACTTTAAAGACCACCAGAAAGTGATCTCAGCATTTTGTGTATAAGGGAAGAATCGATCAGCACAGTTTAGTTTTCCTAGCTTTTCATCGGGAATTGAGACTTCCTGTAAAATACGCTCTCAGTCAGAAGAACGAGCCTGTGAGAGAGCAGAAAGTCCAGGTCAGCATCACATCAACAGGTGCTTCATGTGTGTCATCTCACTGAAAGACAGCCTACGAAATGCCCAGACACAGTCGGGTTATTAATAACATGGTTATTGCCTCATTACACTGATGAGGAAACTTAAGCAGAGAGACGTTTCATATGTTTTCAAGGTGCAAGGTGTGTGGTAGATCTGCAATATGCACCCAAGTATTTTAACTCCTAGGAGTTCTTGCTGTGCAATGGTCATGACCCGACCGCTAACCCCAAGCTCAGGTAGAGCCCACCAGCTGCTCCACAGGCAAAAAAATGTGGAAATCACCTCCTATCAGGGTCCTGCCTGAGGCAGTACTACTCTGTCAGCTAGGGTGGCTACGAATCAGATTTGACTCAATGGTACAGGACAACAATTTAACTCCAAATTTCACAAAGTATGACATTATCTTACTGGCGCTTTTGTATACTCTTATGAGCCACCATAAATTTACCCTAGAGCAGATTAAGGGGTGGGATAGTTAGGTTTTATGTCAACTTCGATGGGCCAGGAATCACCTATGATATTATCTAACTAAGTGTGGTCAGGTCCACAATGGGATCTTCTGTGAAGCAGCCCACTAGCTGTAGGGAGAATAGATTTCTTTAATGTGGGCACAGCCTTGATAACTTGGAGGGAGATTTCTTTCCAGGTGTGGCCAACTTTGAGGATGAACTGACAGTGTTTGGAAGTTAGTGGACTTGTACTGCTGGATTTGGATCCTGTAGCTGGTTCATCACCATCCTGATCCCAGCTTATTGTCACCCTTGGACTGACCTTGACCAGTCTCAGATTCATTCAGCTAGGCATCCACCAGCCCATGATTTTCCTGACTCCTGCCCATCAGCCCCTGCAGCTACAACATGAATCAGGAGAACCTTCTGATACACGAGCTCAAATGGACTCAACTTATCCACTTGTACAATTGTGTGAAAAATGTCTTGATATAAATCTTCTTCTGGCACACGCATATGTCACTAGTTTTGCTTTTCTAGATAATCCAACAGAAGATCCCATTGTATTGTTATGGTGTACCGTCTAGTTGATTCTAACTCCTAGGACAGAGCAGAACTGTCCCGCAGGGTTTCCCAGGCTGTAATCTGTACCAAGACATTTGCCAGCTCTATGCTCTTGTGGAACTGCTACTGGGCTTGAAGCACCAACCTTTCAATTAGCAGCTGAGCACTTAATTATTGCACCCACTATGATTCTTTCAGTCCCCAAAAACCAAAACCCACTGCTAGCAAGTTGCTTCCAATTTAGAGCAACCTTATATATGGTTTCTGAGGCTATAAATCTATATGGGATCAAAGCATATGGTTTTTTTCCCCATGCAGTGTGGCTCCTTAGATTGGTGGTAATTATTTCTAAGGAGCAATGTGTCTATATCCCTAGTGGCTTAGTGGGTTGTACAGTGAGCTGCTAACTGAAAGGTCAGCTGTTCGAATCCACCAGCTGCTTCATGGGAGGAAGACGATGCTGTCTGCTCATGTAAAGATTTAAAGCCTTGGAAACCCAGAGGGGCAGCTCTACTCTGTCGCACAGGGTCACTATGAGTCAGAACAGACACAATGGCAGTGGGTTTCATTTGGTCATGTACTGTTTTATTTACAAGCACACCTATCTGCCCCTTTTATTGTGGGAATGATGTAGTTCAATGCTAAGGTAAAAGGTAAAAGAGTATAACAGAGGTATACAACTCTGCCTGCAGTCTGGGAGAAGAGCCAGGCCACTCTTAAAAGTTCCTTTCTATCCCAATTCAACTGGGTTAAACACTCCTTGAGGGCAGAAAGTATGCAAATACACTGTGAGCAGTAATAAGCCCAAACTGCTCGTTCCTCACTCGTTAGTATCCCTCCGTTTTTCATGAGTCCCAGAGCTGAACAGACTTGCACGTTTCTGGTTGCCTTCTCATTAGCCAAGAATGACTTCATCTGTAAGACCACACCCACTGGTCTCTTAATCATCCGATGGCTGTCTATTAATAGCTCTGTTTTTAGGATCTGAAGTTTCACCCTAGGGATGGGGCTTTTGGTCCAAGAATGCACTGAGACAAGGCCCTGGTTCTTGTTTTCTTCCTAGGGCATCGTGTATTTAGGATACCGTGCTTGCAAATCTGGGCCAGATAAAGAGAACGACGTCAAATTAATGAAGTCTGAATTGATTGGTACTTTTAGCTATTAGTAAGTTCTCACTAGGTTCAGACAAAAATGGAATTTAACAATCCATCGATACCATGAAAAGACCCAAATGAGTGGATATGGACAGTCAGTGATTTCAAACCAGGACTCCTATCTTTCTGACAAATTTACAGGATGCCAAGGTAATGGACCCAGAGCTATTTACCATCAGAGGGATGAGAATTTTGTTTTGTACTTTGCTGTGGTTGTTGTTTTGTTGTCTTATTTTTTATGAAAATTAAAATGGAATAACTCAAGTTCACAGCAGAACTGTTAGGACTGGACTAAAACAACACTGGAGCTTTTGAAATAAACAGCTAGAAGTTGGTCCAGGGACTATAGAATCTCCTATGTTGCCAACTTTCACTTTTCTCTTACACATACATAAATTGCTCAGATTGCCTTTGGTGGATGCACCTGTTGGCCGCATCTAGCTGGGAGCAGAGGAAAACTGTCTGCGAAGCACTAGAGGAGTTGGCTCGCAAGAGTAATGTCCGTGACTGCCCGTGAGCTTGCTACCCACCACACAGGGGATTCAGGGAAAGTTCAGGCAGAGCCCAAGCCATGTTTATTCTAAAGGGATTAATATGGGACAATACTGACTGGGACCAATCGCCTTTTGATATTAATGTCAAAAAATTAGAATTATACTGAAATGATTATTTACCACAAGGGCAATATAGTGCACACAGTACACTGGCTAAGGGTAGGATTTACATTTTAGCTCTGCCAATTATCTATGTGATCCTTGCAAGAGCCTTAAGCCTTTGGTGCCTCATTTTCTCCACTATGAAATGGGAGTAATAACAGCATCCCCTACAGAGTCTGTAAGGACTAAATATGTGTAATGTGTACAAAGTACTTTTTTAACAAAAGTATCATTGATGACAACTCATGTTGCCCTCCTGTGTGTCAGAATGACATTGCGTTTTATGGTGATTTAGAGCTGATTTCTCAGAGGGAGGTCACCACAGCTGTCTTCCAAGGGGCCTCTGGGTGGACTTGAACTTCTAACCTTTCACTGTGCAGCCATAAAGTAAGTGTCACAAAAGTATCGAGCTGTTACTATTACCAATGTTGTTGCACAGTCCCCTCAACATCATTACCTCCTTTTTAGCCTCATGGCTCTGACAGCCCACCGACTGTCGTGGCTCCACTCCAGTCTAGGATCATCACCACAGTGCTCCTTGTCCTTCCTTCCTTTGACATCATCTTCCCTGTAGGTTCTTTAATAATCTTTCTCAAATTGCCACTTTCCACTTTTTCCAATCGAAAATAATGATGACCAGGGTGGTTTGTTTTTCTATGGTTGATAGTCAGGGCACTCCAAACTTTTGTGAAATGGGATCTTCAACTCTCCCCTCTCCTACATGCACTACATGCACTAGGACCGTGGGGTGTCCAGTGAAGAAGGTGGAGTCGACCAAGGAGGGCACTCTCTGAAAGGAAGAGTCACAAAATGGATAGTCCTAACTTCTGCTTAATAAAGCCGGGCTTCTGAGTCTGGTCCGAAGCATCCTGAATGCTAAGGCAGACCCGGGATACTTCGGAATCCAGGAAGCCTCTGTGGAGGGAGCAGTCACCAGGGACTCTTTCACCATGGGCCCAGCTCCTAAGCCATGAAAAAGGGACGTGAATGGCACTCACTTGGTGGGCAGCTTTACTGAATGCTTCACTGCACACTGAGAAGTAACCACATTAGCCGCCATTATAACTTGGCCTGTACATTACATTAACATAATACAATTTTATAGCTTTAAGAAATATTAAACAGGAATGCAGGCGAGCGATGCCTTCCTAATGAGTTTACAACATCTCTCATCCTTACTCCTCATTCACTATGACTCTCAGAAGCTGAAATTGTTTTCTCCTCTTTGTGAAGCTGAATTGGTTCATTTCCAAACCTGCATGCTGCTGTAGCTTCTGATGGAATGTGAGCGTTGGGAGAAGCAAAGATATTGATATCAGATTGATCTCATTTCTCGTCCACAAAATGTGTATGCAAGTGCTGGCTACTGCTTCTCAGTGTGTGTTTTGATTACATTTTAGAAATGTTCATTGTTGGCAGGGGCTCCCCTCTCTGCTCCTTGCTTGTCTTATTCTGCACCCCATGAAACTGATCAGATTGCCAAGTTCTCCCTGACATCAAAGCAGACTCTGGGCTCAGATCATCTCTGTGGGGTGCAGAGGAAGGGGAGAAATAGCTGTTGCCCAGAGAACACTTCTCTGACCAAGTTCTAAGTCAATTCTGGGGCTTATTTGACAGTCCCCCTCCCTGCCCCCTCCCCTGGTCAGCCTCCTGGTAAAGTCAAATACTGTCGCTGACCTCAATCAGCTGGTGGCCAGGTGCTGCATGGACAAAACTGGGCAAAATCTCCGGGCAATAGATCCACCCATCCATCCCTGTTGGATCTCCATTTTTATAGCTCCGTTTGCATGGTGTTCTTTCAAATAGCAATAAAAGCAGTAAACAGATCAAAATGCACACACCCCCATGCGTACTCTCCTTTCTCCCAAGTCCAAATAAATATAATGCCAATCCTAACAAAGGTTAATTAATAGCACAACAAAGAGTCTGACCAAAAAAATCCTCTTTAAACAGGCTACAGAGCCAGACTGCTGCTGGTCCTGTGTTTCTTAGCTATGCGTTCCGGTGCCTGTTTTATTCAAATCTGTGCAAAGACGTTGGGATCGCTTTGTACCTTTATAGAGAGACACACGCAAGGTTAAGGATGGTGCAACTGTGAAGGGCTGGCATGGACCCAGGTATCTCGTACCCCCCATGTTTGGATACATTCCTGTGAGTGTTGGATTACTCCCTGTTTGGCCTCAGTGTCCACTGGTCCATGCTGCCCTTGTCTGACAAGTCTTCTGTGAAGAACAGCAAAGGCTTATCCTTCTAAACACATTATTTCCCAATTCCCAAACTCTGCCCTACTGCTCATTCCCCCAGCACCTTCCCAATCCACTAGTGACCAAGAGTTTGTGCTTAAGGACAACTATTTGGGAAGCAAGTTTGTGAAGCGATATTTTTGTTTCCCGGTTTGAGCAGGGGGCACACTGAAAACATACACAACCAGAAAGATGACATTTCAGCCTGGCATAGTGTGTGTGTGTGTGTGTGTGTGTGTGTGTGCAGGTACTCTCAACCTGTGAGAATTTGGACTTTCTGGGGGGCTCATCAGGCACATCACTGAGGTTTGGGAGTAATCCTGATGAAATCATTTCTCATTTCAAGTGGAAATGGTTTTTCTGGAACCTCCGCAGAGAACCCTTCCATTAATAGGCATTGTCCTGGACTTCTCTGTCGAGATGACTTGACCTTGAAATAGAAACTTGATCGCTTTCACTCAGTAGCCCCTTTGGTGTGTTCTTTTGAGTATCAACAGACCCCATCAACATTACTTTAAAATATAGAAAACACCCCTAAATGTGATCATCACATGCTTTTAAATGGCTTCAGTACTTCCGAGGCCGCTTCTCAGACTGTTCACGGTTCAGCAGGGTGACTCAGTGGTAGGATGTCGACGCTTCCTGCAGGAGACTGGGTTTGATCCCCTGCGTATTTCAGGGAGGCTTGCATGTTGCTCGAGTGAAGCGTGCCAGGTCGAACTTTCCTAGGAAGGTCAAGGATAAAGCCCTGGCCACCTAATGCCACAAACAACAACCCAATAAGAACCATCCAATCTGCAACCAATCTTGAAGCTGGCACAGGACCGGGCAGTGTGTAGTTCCAGTGTGCATGGCGGCCCCCATGGCAGTTGACGACACTACCCAATGGAAAGGACTGATTCCGCTAGTGGGAAAGTGGGGTTTTGCACCAAGATAAGTGAATTCCCTGAGTCATACTCACTGAAAATCATTATTGCAGCTAATTCTCACCGAATTTTAATACATTTCCCCCAAATGATTTGTAACTCTTGAGAAGAAGGTTAGGTGCACTTTAAGGTGGCACAATCTATCTTCCCTAAATATTTGGGAAACAATGTCAGTAAAACAAAGCAAGAAATAGAGTCAATTATTTCAAGGGACAACAAACACAGTGCAATTGTGGCCTTTATGAATTCACTGTTACTTATTTTTCCCTACTATTTCCAAGGTGCCACCCATGAAAGTGAGGAACGGCCTTAATCTTTACAGCTTGAGCTGAAT
The DNA here is from genome assembly GCF_000313985.2 of Echinops telfairi. Taxonomy (NCBI): domain Eukaryota; kingdom Metazoa; phylum Chordata; class Mammalia; order Afrosoricida; family Tenrecidae; genus Echinops; species Echinops telfairi. The sequence goes on along the minus strand of NW_022103915.1, from coordinate 80,937,698 downwards.
GCCAAAGCAAACAAATAAATAAAACTACCTAGATGCCACATAATGCAGCTAAAATGTTATGTGAGAAGTACTATTTATAATTATAGTTACTTCTAAAAGCTTAAGGTATTCTTAGTCACCGACTTTATGTTCTACTCTACCCTCGAAACATCTCCACTCTACTCAGGCTACTCTCCTCACTGTCCCAAGTTCATTTTCAGTGTTATGATCTGGGTTCTGTGGGCTTCTTGGAACTGCCCTTTGTCCTCTGGCTTAAAATCCTACAGAACTTCAAGTTCAAAACTTCAGATGCTACCTCCCTCAATGAATTCTTCTGTCTAGCAGCTCTATCTTTATTTCTTTTCCTTTAAGTTCTTAATATTTGAGCGGTACCATGAAAGTGTGTGCTTAGTTATAATCAATGAGATATAACTTATCGATTTATGTTCATCTAACTAGATTTTCACATAACTTGCAATGGTTATACAATGAGACTTCAAACGTTTGTGGGGGGAAAAACCCAGTGTTGTAAAAGTTGCATTTTTCCATGAATTCCTTGAGGCCTCCCTTACCTGTCTTCACGATTGCCAGTGCATCTGGCAGGAGTGCATGTGCTGTAGGTGTCTGCTCGTACACAACCCAGCCTGTGCATGATTCCGGGTTATGTCACACGACGCACAGTGTGTGCTGCTTAAATGCGGTCCACTGACATATTCTGGCAGCTCGTAAGCAATGCAGAACCTTAGCTCCACCTTAGACCTCCTGAATTTGAAAAATCCAGGGATTTATAAAGTTTGAGAAGCATTCGCTTGGGAGAGACGTAGGCGTGCCCCTGGCCCTGTGTCTGGCCGACGCGACTCAAGGACTGCACTCTTCTACGCCCAGACTCGGCACAAGTGCACACAGGGAGGGGGTGGTTTTTCAGCAACTGTGGTCATCGGTGTCAGAGAGGAGCTGGTGAAGGTTTTGGATGCCCTTTCAAGAAAACGAATGTAGACATGCATGCATGATTTGACATACAACTTATGCAGTTTGAAAATGTAAGCCTATAAACTGGCCAGTTAGGGGTTATTGATACCACGTTAAGAATTCCAATTGAGGAATATGAGCACATAAGACAAGGATCGTGCGTCTGTCTGCTGGGTGCTTGTTGTGTAGTGTGCATTGATTGTTGAAAAACAACCCAAAACTCAGAAAGATGGCTGTTTCTTTGACTCCAACTCACCTTGATGTTGAAGGACAAAGTGGGGCTGCTCCCCAGTTTCCCAGGCCGTAACTATTTAGAGGAGCAGACTGCCACAGCGCTCTTCCATGGGTGGCTGGCGCTGACCTGCTGGTTCGGAGCCCAGTGCTTTAGCCACTGCACCACAAAGGGGGTTCTAATTGATCTTCCTCGATGGGGCTAGTCTTTGATGTTGGCACTAGGTGTTTGGGTGGACAATAATAACCAGCATGTAATGTTGCTCCTGCAGGTAGGGTGACCAATATTAATGTGTGAAAACTAATTAAGCCATGAAAGAGACTTTCATGTAATAGATTTCATTCAGCATAGTAACAACATAAGCTTTGATTTAGGCAATTGGGATTACTTTTCTACCTAATTGTGTACTTAATTTGAAAAAAAAAAGAAAGAAAATCCTCTCTCTCTCTTTGAATCCAGGCAAAGTCATACGCTTTTCATGTATTTTTAAAAAGTCCTTTGGGGTGATGATCTGAATTGCTCTTAATTATCAATTAAATTTTCTCCAAGTAGATTGTAAAAGATTTAGATGAACCCAATTACTGAGAACCTCTCTCTAACAGCAAGAGTGAAGGTAGCTATTTTAAGTCATTTTTTATTATATGAAAAGAAAATATCAGATATTTCCAATCAATGCTAAGTGGGCTTACAGAAATGGCTGCGAAAATGAGACATAAGGTAAAAAACGTCATGACCAAGGTCAACGAAGTGATCCCTATTTTTCATCTTGTTTTCTAGATTATAATAGTATTCATTTGAAGAAAGGATAAAAAAGGCTCCTGAGTAACCCAAAGTGGATGACAAATTAATGGCTGCAATTGTGTTGGGAAATTATACTGGTCTATTTTTGCCTTTAAGCCAATAGGTTGTCTTTGTGAGGAATGATATAGAAATGTGTATTTCAAGAGCATTGGAATTTGCCAAGTCAGTTCCAGGAGAAACTCGGGTGACGTTATGACTACTTGGACAGGGCTTCTGTGAGCAAGCCCAGTTACAAGATACCCGGCGTGTTACTTCTCTGCCAGAGAAATGCTCAGAGCAGTGGACAGGAACAATTGTGAACCGAAAAGCGCACAGGCCTTCGTAGACTTGATGACGCCTCAGGAAAACGGGCCATCCAAAGACAAACACCCACTCGCCTGAACCTAGCATTGAGAGGAAGAGCCACCTAGGAGCTTTTTTAGAGTTGTACCCAGGGCTGGCGATAGGAGCCCTGGTGGCTCAGTGGTTACAATGTTGGGCTGCGATCCGAATGGTTGGCAATTTGAAATCGCCAGCAGCTTCCCCGGAGAAAGACTGAACTTTTGACTCACGTCAAAAGTTCGAGTCTTGGAAAGCCACCACGGGGTCACTATGAGTCATCATTGACTTGATGGCCCTGCGTTTGGTTTTGAAGGGTGGGGTAGTCAGTAATAGCAAGCTGTTCCAAAGCATGACCTTCAATACTATCTTCTAAGCAAGTGTTCATATTTTTCCTTACCCAGATACTGAGATGACAATCAGGACTGAAAAACACCCCCCAAAACCAGAATTGTGGAATTCATTGTGTATAATCGGATACATTTGTAGAGCACCCGAACATGTGTATGGTATACTTGCTGATTGGTTAGTTGGGGAGAGGGGAGTTAGACAAAGAGTCAAGGACTGATAAGAGTAAATAAGACCTGTTCTTTAGTCTTAAGAATCTGTCTGTCTTATCAGGAAAACAAACATACTTACACTGGGGGTTAAGCAACTGGTAACCTGGGGAAGCATTCACCTTCGGGAGACAGAGACATTACAGACGGAGGGTACCTTAGTTATCATCTATCTTTCCCTTGAACCCTCGACTTCCTTCTCCAGCCTCATTGCGCTGGCTGCTGCTGTGGCGGGCCCTTGAGCGGATTCACACTCACAGCGTCTCATCGTGACCCCACAGGACAGAATCGGGCTGCCTAATGGATTTTCTAGGCTAGACTCTTTATATCAGCAGGGCGCTACATTTTTCTCGCAAGCCTTAGGATCGAACCATCAAGCTTTAGGTAACTGAGGGTGTAACCACTGCTGACTACCAGGATCTCTGAGGTATTTTCATATGAAGAAGAATCTTATGAACAAATGAAACTCTCATGACCATATTCCCATCCGTGTGCAGGGGCTACGATAGCATTAGAATAGCTGGTCTTCATGGGGTCACCGAAATCATGCCACACAAGCAGTTAGCAGTCTGCTGTTTGAGGCTTTGGCATGAGATGGGAAGGCTCAGTCTTGGCAGAATGCATTCCCAAGGTGGCATTTCAGACAGTTTTTAAAAGCTCAACAACTCCCCACCCCCACCCCCCAACCTGTGACGGCTGAGTCAATTCTGAGTCATAGGCACCAAGACTAGACTTGATAAAATTCTGAGTCAAGTGAAATTTAAATTTGGTGCAATCCTCCAAACTGTCCTCTTCTAAACTGAAAACAATATCAACAACAACAAACCCTGATAGTAGCATTGGACGGGAGGAGGGGCCTGTGCTGGGTGAAAACCTTGTTTTCATGCTTTGTTGATTGTTGTTCCATTGGCCTGACCCCTTTCAATCAGGAAGCGCCTGCTAAGAAATCTAATAGATACCGACTACATTGCTTTTTGCTCTTTCTGTAACTGGAAGAAAACAGCTGTAAGCAGTCTTCTCCAGATATTTCAGAAGACACCTGGGTTTAGTCCTAAGAGGAGGGTAGAATGACCTTCCTCGTTTGAAAGGAGGTCATTCTCCATTTATATCACAGCCGCTCAGGAGCAGGCACAGGCCCAAACTAAAGAAAAATGATTATTTGATTTCCAACGCAGTCATCCATGGACACTTAGTTCCGAAGAAGAAAAGTATAGTGCCAAGAAGAATCCTGCCTGGTGCCCAATTTGCATACAACCTTTTTGGGGGTATTACACAAAATCGAGCAGGATCTGTAGAAAGTAACGCTGATGGTGATGATGATCCCTATAATGGAAATCGGCTGTACTACTTTCAACATGGTATTGTGTTCAGTTAGAAGAAGACCATTTGGGAGATTGCACCAAATTGAAATTCACTTGATTCAGAAATTTATCAAGTCTAGTCTTGGTGCCTCTGGCTCAGAACTGACTCAGCCTCCACAGGGTTGTTGCTGTTATTGTTTTTCTCATAGAAAAGGGGCCACGGACTCAGGAAGGGCAGGGAGTTTCAAGGTAATTAAAATATGTAAAGGATTGGCCAATTCACCAAGAGACTACAAGACAGGGATGGCTAAAGAGAGAATTTGTAGTACAGGTGGATGGATACCTGGCAATATTATATGATAAAAATCTACCGTGACTAGAGATTCGTTCTTTTGGGGAGCTTCTTGGGTAAATCTGTGGGCATATATTATGGTCTTTAATTTCTGTGACTGAAACGTACAATCCTCTGGAGAGCTGGGAGCCCTCTTAGAGATCCAGCGAACTCTCCAGTCAACAGCTGAGGCCTCAAAGCTCCGAGAAGTTCAGTGGCTGGTGGTGGTCCCTCTGTGGTGGTGGTGATGAGAGTCGTGGCAGGGAAGCACGCATCCCAATTGCCTTCTGCTTGCTTTGAAAAGACCACGAGCTTCCACAGAGGCTTCCATTCAAGGAACAGATCAACCGAAATGTGACAGCTGGATTGTGTGTATGGATGCTCCACCCCAATATGTGCTGTCATTGGGACATAACATGGTGCTAGGAGGAACACACACGTGTTGTGGTTGTTGTTAACCTCATCGGTTAGTGTGCTGCTGGTAGGATGTGAAACATTTGGTACATGAAGCCGTTCATTTTCCTGGAAGCTTGTGTCGCCCAGTAAAAGCGCTAAGTGGCGTTGAAGGGGACGTGCAGCTGGACTTCATTTCAGAGCACGACCTTTTCTCTGTTTGGGTGGCTGCTCCTCCTGGGCCATTGGAAGGGAAGGAGTGGAGTCTCCATGTCCCCTCATGGCTCTGACTGGTGGCGCTGTTTCTCCAGCACCAACTGTGGACCCTGCATCACCTTGTTCCTCCGACTGGGAGATGCTGCAGTTAGAGAGGGGGCACGATATCCATTTGTCCTCAGTTGCATTTTAACACGGGCTTTTGCCTGTATGCCTGCGCCTTCTTTGCTCTTTTAGCTCTTGGCCTCCGAACAAAATAACTGCCCCACTGCCAGACCAATTACCCTCCTGTGGGAGGCTCTAAGCAATCCTGTCCTTCTTTCTTTGGTTCCTCAGCTAATCATTTCATCGACTGAATGATTCCGAGCCTTCATTCATGTTTTCATCAAGATTTGGGAACGCTGAGTTAATGTCAGAGCCAGGGTGCACGGGCCCGTGAAGGTAAGACAGGCTGGGTGCCATGAGGAGGCTCCATGCAGTGGCACAAAAGTCCCTTTCAAGAGCCACTTGCTCCACACACTCCCCACTGTACTTCATAAGGTTCGTGGTAGATGATTCATACTCCGGAAACAACCAACACCCAACCAGTCTCTGTCAAGTCAATTCCACCTCGGAGGGACACGATTGGGAAGGGTACAAGAACCCCTAGGATTTTCAAGGCTCTAATCTTTATGGATGCAGACGGTACACCTTTCTCCTGCGGCGCAGCTGGTGGGTTTCAACTGTCAGCCCTTCAGGCAGCAGTCCAGCTCTGAACCCCAATGCCACCGAGCCCCACATTAGCATTCCCAGCCTCTTAATCATTATCATTCATCAGTCATGCTTTCCTCCACATTTCTTACTATTTCAAGTGAAGCTGTTTTTAGCCTTTATCGCTTCAAAATAGAGGCTCTTCCATGAGTTCACCTTGTCCTTAATTTGCTTAGCACTAGGCCAAGAACACATTCTTTCCTCAAGACAACATCCCTGGGCCCCGTGAGCCTTGCTTCTAGTTCTTCAGTGCACAGTAAGAAAATGCACAAGGCCAATCCTATTCCATGTGAGGCTACATTTGCTGAAACGCTCCTTAGCTACCTTTTGTATGGTGCTCCTGTGCTCAGGATGTTTTCAGGATTTCACAAGGTTTTTATTAAACAAGATTTTTCATAGATTTCATTCTTTATAATAGATCCAAACCTCTCAGAACTCTGGGGATTCAGATTAGGGAGAGACACAAATGAATTCATCATCAGTGCTGCTATTCTGTGAAGTTTCTGTGCTTCCTGTCTGGACAGGCAATCTTGACAATGTAGTTAATGCAACAAGGGGGGGACTTTTCAACTGACTGAAATGCAGTGGCCACCTAGCCCCTCCAAAGAGAGTGTCAACTGTGTAGCGCAGTTGTTAGCCACAGCGGGGCTGACACTTTCGCTCTGCACTCATGATGAGGCAGGACAAAACAAGGACGTCCCTGGAGCGGATGTCCTCTATACTTGCGTTTGTTTGAAGAAAAGTTTTCAGTAAAATTCAGAATCAAAAAGGCTAAAAACGGAGTAGGAGAAAGAAGAAAAGTATGAAGGGCAGTGTCTGCAGGGTTAGCAAGGGTTGACGGGAGAAGATTGTCGAGGGGAAAGGAAAATACCAAAAGACGTAAGCATTTCAGGTGGTTGGGAATGAGGTGACCGGCATGTAACTCTGTATGGAAAAAGGAGATTTTGTTTTGAAAGTCAGCAAACATAAAAAGGGTTTGAAAATGGAATTTTAGGTACTATTAGCTAGCGAAGAAATTTTCATAATATACATATCAGAAGTGTGCCAGATCTTGGATCCTGCACTAGGTAGTAGGCATTCCTTCTACAGAAGGCAGTATGATTGAAGAGATAATGAAGTGTATTACCAAAGAGGAGAATCTCTCTTGGGAAGCAAAAATGCATCGGGAGCCCTCTTAGCCTCATGCATTAGCCAAGCAAAGCCCGTAAGAGGTCTTTGGCAGGAGTTTACATACTCTAATGAATAAGGAAAATGAAAGCTGATACTTCATTAGGCTGACAAGAAATCAATCACATTTGATGAACCAGTAAGGCCGATCTAAGTGTCGGGGAGTTCTCTAAGACTACACAAGTCTGGTCCACTTTTGTGCATAGGTCAAACTGGAGTCACTACTCACAACGTCACTGTTGTTGACTTAGTTGAGAAGCACCTTAAGAAGCAATCTAGTCATTTGAACATATGTGTGTGCATGCCAGGGACAGTTCCCCCTATTGTTTGCCACAATAATTTAATTGTTATCTAGCTTTGCTTCCTCTAGCCTCTATAACGATCAGTTGCAAGAAAACTTTATTATCCAACTTTATTAATGTAAACACAGCGTAAACAGTATGTACTTTGACACTGAAGTCAAGCATGGCTTTTTACCACGCTAGATTAGTCATGGTGTTAGTTTCTTGATATCCTTTCAATGAGAACACATAAGATCAGTTGCTGACTAGATTTTGACTCACAGTGTACACATGTACGCCAGAGTAGAACTGTGGTCCATTGGCTTTCAGTGACTGATTTGTCAGAACTAGATCCAGGCTTTTCTCAAAATTGCCTCTGGGTGGATTCAGACCTTCAACCTTTTGACCTAAAAAGCATACTCATTGTTTGTAGCTAACATGAGTTAAATGTTCCTAGTTGTGCTTCACTTATCTTAATAGTACCCCTTCCTTGAGCGGTCACGATAGTGTGTATGCACTGGACCGCTAACTGCAAGGCCAGCCATTCAAAGCCACCAGGCACTCTGAGGGAGAAAGATGAGGCTTTCTGTTACTGTAAAGATTTACAGGTTGGAAAACTCCCAAAGGCAATTCTACTCTGTCCTACAGCATCACGATGAGTTGGAACTGACTCTATGACAGTGAGCTTGTGCTTTCTGTGGGTTTTAATTTCTTACCAGTTTCCTTATCTTCAAACCTATTTATTCCCTCAATATTTGTTCCAACAACGTATTTGCTATTGTTCTTTTTAATTCTAAAACTATATAGATTGACATGATCGCATGCTTTAGAAAAAAATTCCTTGTAAAAAGAAGGTAATTCAGTGCCCAGGAAAAACCTGATTGGGAGAGAATGAAAGGGTACTTCGTGATAATGACCTAGTGAGTCTGAAAGTCTTCATTGGTGTATGCCAAGAATCTTACTATTATATAATGAGAACTTTGAAAATCTCTTTTAACATTGACTTATATAAGAAACCAAAGTCATAGCTAATCTTGGGATCATTTGTGCTTTAAGTAAAGAATTTATTGTGAATATAAATGAATTATTATAATAAGAATTTTTAGCCAGCAAGAAATGTCATTCATAAAATATTCTCAAATTATATATTACATTATTTATACCTTGCTTTAACTTAGCCTAAGTTTAAAGTATCCAATAGATTCCTGTTGCTGCTAGGATAAATATCATAACTTCTTCTTAGGTTCATTTTTTACAAAGCTCAAAAGTTTAGTCATCAAATAACGTTTACTGTGTGCAAGGCTCAGAGAAATGGAGGTTGCCTTTAAGGATAAATATTGCTAGGGTACGTTTATTAGTTTATTTTTAGTAACATTCAAATATAATCCTCTAGAGAAGAGCTGTTGGGAAGTGTGATAGGTAGGTTTATTGTGCCAACCTGGCCAATAGACACATGTGGGATTAATAAGGTTGCAGTTTAATTGAAGGGCAAAGAGATAAATGGCTCAGCGAGCCTCGTCTTTCCGTCTCTTGCTCTCTGATGGTCAGGCCAGCGTGCGGCTGCCTTAGCTCGTTCTCTGCCCCAACTTGTGAACTACACTACCTGTGGGACACCCAACCCGTGGACCATGTCATTATATTTTGAGGTTTCTTTAAGACCTGCTTTGCCACACTTCTGGTGTATACTTGAGCTGGGGACTGTCAGACCCTGTCATCTGGATGACTGCTGGTGACCTGCCCTGCTGTTTGCTGCCTGTAACCAGACTGCCTATATTGCTGTACAGAAGACTCAGCTGTCTGCTTCTTTGACTTGCACCCAGCAGCCCTCATGAGTTGAAGGACTGCCAGTATATTAACTGTCTCATGGGAGTTAGTTGAACTAAGCCCTTTGTACTGCTCTGTGGACTAATTAGCTGTTTATTTTATATATATACATATATATATATAATATATAAATATATATATAATATGTATATTATATATACATACATATATAATCATAACTGTCCTAGTTCTGTTTCTCTAGAGAACCCTAACACAGGAAGTGACCTCTTAGTGGCAATCTAAAATTTCTGAATTTTGCAATAAATTCAATATGAGAATACTTTGGAAGAATTACCAGGATGCTGTAAAATCTGTAAAGTCACTATAAAAAAAAATCTGTAAAGTCACTTTTAAAATTTGTAAAGTCACTATACTCTATTTTGCCATACAGAATTTTTTCTTAAAATAACTCAGAATATAACTGCTATTTTCTTAAAATATTCCAAGAAGATATTCATGATAAAATGCTATAGTATTGCATATTTCTGGCAGCTAATTAGTTTCCTCCACCAGAAGAACTCTTTGTAAAATTTGAGACTATTTTGATTTGTTCTGTTCTAGTCAATTTTCACTAATACATCTGTCTCGTCAATTCTGACTCATGGGACCTCGTGTGTGTCAGAACAGAATGATGCTCTATATGATTTCCAATGGCTGGCTTTTCAAAAAGAAGTCGACTGCCAGGACTTTCCTTCCAAGTATCTCTGGGTGCACTTAAAGTGCCAAACTTTGAGATAGTGGCCAAACTCCTGAACTATTTGCATCATCACAGAGTCTCTGACATGGCCTTCTCAAGTTACATCTGGTTACCAACTGATCATCAGCAGTCTCTCTCTCCACGCAAAGTCCTGTTATCTTTCCCAATTAGGCCCCTGGGAATGGCTAGTTTTGACAAGAGAACCACTTTCAAAATGTTGTATGCCACATGTTTATGTTGATGAAGTATTATTATTATTATTATTATTATTATTATTATTATTATTATTATTTCCTGTATCAAAGGCCAAACAGCAAAAACACAACAGAAAACAAACCAACAGGTGGATGGGATAGTAGGAAAGGAAAAGGACATAACACAATTACAATACCTTCCGGAGGTTGGTGCTGAGTGACCCATTGAAAATGACTGGCTCTGAAGCACCGCCGGAGGCAATGGGCGCCATTGCACTCACAGCACTGAAGGGTAGTCTCACACTTATCACTGTGGGTACATTTTGGACAGATGTGTTACCAAACTCATGTTAGAGTCTCAGAGAGCATGAGGATCTGTTTTCACATCGATTTTCCTCAATTTTTCCAAAGACAACAGAATGCAGTAAAATGGAGGATGGCAGGCTCTGACTCAATTTCCTCTTATTCATGATATAGGAAAATTCATCGCAATTAAAACCAAATAAATGGTGGAAGGGGATTCCTTAATTTGTTGCTTTGTCAAAACAAACCATTTAAGACCCCAGAAATCTGACTATTTTTACACTGGAAATTTTCTTGTGAGGTAGACCTATTTATTATAGGTAAATAAATAGGTAGACTTATTTATTATAGTGTTTTCATGATTTACATGGACAAAATCTTTATATTATTTTTAAATGCCATCATCTACAAGACAAATAACTGCTATAAAAATAAATAAAGAGAAAGAGAATGCTTATCTTCAGTTCTCCACCACTCCCCACCCCCACCGCCCTCATTGGTCTATTTAGTGTTATCAGCTTTCTTTTGGTAACTGGAATGGTTATTGCTTTTTCACCTTGAGTATGGCTCAAAAGTGATTCTTAGTGATGAATGCCTATGCGACTATAGTTTCAGCCTTGCTTGGAAAATTTCAGGTACAAGTTCTGTACCATTCTTGTAGAAATGGCCTGGTTTGGACAATGCAATATGCACTCACCCTATTACTGATTAACATAATTTATTTTCTCCTCCCAATTGTGATAGTTCTTTGGGTAAGCTGGCTCTGTTACTGAGGACACAGGTGAAAGTTATGGGGGCTAGATTATTTGACTGGGTTCTGTCTGACAGCCAGCCTTCTTCTCCTCGTTTTGCCAGCCAACTTTCTTAGCAGAGTTCTGATACCGGACACATACCCTGGGTTGGGTCTCTTCATATGCAATATTCCTGACTAAAGAGAGAGGCATGGTATAAAGACAAAAGAGGAATTTGGTGAAAAGAGAAAGAAGAGAAAGCAGAGTCAGGAACAGACAATAGGAGGGCTTGGCAAAGGTGGTGACGTGAGGAAAGAGCATGCAAGCTATCAAGAAGTTGAATTAGGTTTTATTTTTCCAATATTCCTTTTATGGTTGTTTTTCTAATTAGATAGTAGGAGGTCCCTATGCTACGAGTTTGTTCTGATATTAGTATCCTTATTTGCATTCTGGTCTCCTCTCAGTTTAAATTCTTCAGATTCTATTTACTCAAAGTCCTGCTTTGGTGAAGGTCAGTGGGATAAAATAATTTGCATAAGCATGATAATGACTTACTGTGTCTTTCCCAACATTTCCTACATTTTAAGAGATAGTTTCAAAGTCTTTGTGCCCTACGGAAGTGTGTGTCGTGAGGGAGAGGGTAAAGGTGCAAAGGGAGGCTGAGGCAGAAAGAGAAAGGATGTTTTGGATCAGTTGGCTGCCATCTTGGTCCAAAGGTCACATACTAACAAGATTAGCTCTTTCTCAAGGTCCATGCTAGCCTCACATATGCTTAATTCTTCACAATGGTGTGCCTGATGTGTCATGCTACAATTGACTTTTGAAAGTAGAATGTGTTTTCCTAAAATGTAGATAATGATCTATGTTTATTAGATAATTATCTTCTTCAATGTGTAAGACTCATCCCCATTCTATCTAATGCAGTCCTTCTACATTAGTAGATGTACTTGACTTTCATAGATGTTGAAGGAGAGTACAGCTCAGTTTGATAATAAAATTAACTTAATGTAGTGGGTCATACATTAGTATTCATGAACTTTCTCTACTTTAAGTTCTGGTCTCTTAGCCTGAGAACACGGAAAATGGATTTTCCTTTACCCATTACTGTTTAGGCATATCTTTTCTAGATTTTTATGTGTTTTCATGAATAGTAAAAACAAGTTTTCTTTTTATAATAGCATTACATTAGAGTTGAATCAATTTATAGGAGTTAGGAGCTCCTGGAAAGCAAATTTGGCTGAGGATCGGGAGGTCTGATTTCAATTCATATGTCCATCATCTCCTTGCCATGTGGTCACTAAGCTGCAGGATGGAAGTAAATGAACAGAAACCTTTTACCAGCATGCTTTACCTGGTCACTCCCCTACAGGAAACCTCCCTTAAAGACTTAGTCCCACAGATTCTACTGAGTGTCACTAGGAGTGGTAATCATCTCACTGGCAGTGGGCTTGGCTTGATTTTTGTGTTGGGCAATAATCATTGGTTTTGTGTTTCCTTCAAAGTCAGGACAAGATCGTTCTTTTTCATCTTCATAAGCCCAAGGCTTGTCACAATGCCTAACATTGTGCAAGCACTTAATGTTTATCCAATTAAAGACTGACGATCACAGACAAAATGATAATCGTTGTTCTGAATTGCTGCTTTTATCTATGAATAGAGCATAGCTAACCGATTTTGGTTCTTCTGAACTGTTCCGGAGGACTGAGTGACTTGGAAAAAGTGGTCATGTTTTCTCTAAGGAGGAGTCCTGTGGTGTAGGGGTTACACCGTGGCTTGTGCTCTGCACAGTGGGCACTTTAAAACCATCATCAGCTCCACGGGAGAAAGACTGGGCTGCCTACTCTTGGAGAGTTACAGCCTCCGAAACCCAGAGTGGAATTGCTATGAGTAAGTATCAACTCGATGGCAGTAAGCTTGGTTGTTTGTGTCTCTAAGTGGTTTTCCTTAACACCTCTGTTTAAAGCAATCCCTTTCCTCCTCAGTCTTTTACCCACTTTCTATTCCTGTACCCCGTTTCTTTACGGTTTGCATAGTTTATTTCATAGGGTTGCCACTAGAGCAACAACACTGGAATGTTGGTAGCTCTGTAGTTTCATCCATCATTTTCTCAATAGCATTTGCTTGTAGCGTGTGAGACACACACTAGGACTATAAATACTAGCTCAATAAAAATGAGAATGAACGATGGGCTTCCATTTGTGATGCTCTAACTCAATAATGCATTCTTTTTAACGGGAAAAATTGAGATGAAGATAAAAGCCCCTTTTTTCATCATAAAACTATATGGAGACTTCACTTTTGTTCTAAATAAGATAATACACAAAACAAGATCTTTTATTTGATATGTACTTTGTTCTAATGTTGTGTCATACCTTTCTTCAGGATTAGAACTATACTAAACTTTTCCAAGGCAAGTTTCTGATTTTGCTGAAAAATTTCTGATTCTTTCTCAAGGGTCTTGAGTCTTTCTTGAATCCTTGTTTTTTGTTGTTGTTTGTTTTTAAATTGGAAGCTATCACTTAATATGAGACATCGGGGGGAAAAGGTTCCTCTGTTTGTATATGTGAAGTTTAAGATACATGTTCAATCTGGGGCAGTCTCAGATACCAGCTAGTTAGTTAATTAGCATATGGAATGGTCCCGAGAGTAGTTCCCGTTGGGCTGCAATCCGCAGTCAGCAGGCTGGAAACCACCAGCGGCTCCAAGGGAGAAACCTGGGCGTTCTACTCAAATAGAGGCTCGGCCAGGAACAACGGGAGCTGTTCTACCTGTCACACAGGGCCACCCCGAGTCAGCAAGGGCCCCCAGGCAGTGAGCCTGCTTTCGGTCTTGGTAGGCAATTCACGTTTCTTTGAGATTGCCGTCTTGTGAATCTGTATGTGGACACCCGCACGGCGATTCTAGAGTCATAACGTTGATGTCTGCTCATTACAATACAGCCAACGTTGAGGCCATCTGCTCCCATAGAGGTTTACATCTTCAGAAACCCAATCTAGGTCTCTACGAAGTGAACTCAGTGGCAGAGAGGGTTTTGGGTTTTTTTTTAGCTCCTAAAACAGTGATTTTTTTTCCATAGGACCTTTGGCCCCTGTGTTCTAAGGACATTGTGTCAATACTTACCGTCATAGTTGTGCGGTGATTTTGATGCTGCCATCAAGCAGTGTTTGACCCAGTCATTTCTTGCTTATTTTCACACCTGATCGATGAGGATAATGTTGAGAAGTATTTAAACATGAGCATTTCCATTATGTACACATAATATAGGAAGGACACAAATCGTCTTCATACCTTCATAACATGAGGACTGAAGTCAATTCCACGAAGCGGCAGGGCTTTTGCATTTTGCAATATGGTTTGATCCCAGCTTTTTAATCCCGTAACAGCTTATCAGCAATAAGCAGCCTCTTTGGCCTGCTCTCACACTCATTTGATGAAGAGCCTGTCACTTACATGGAACCTGGGAAAGATTCTATTGTACACTGTATCATTCAGAAGAAATAAACACGGGTACCAAAGTGAGGAAAACCAGGGGATATCAGATTTCAACTGGTCATATGTCTCAGAGTCAGCTGACAGGTCCCACAGAATGTGGGTTACTTTAATTCAAAAAGGACAAACTTAAATCTGTACTTCAAATAAGATTGCACCATGGGTCCTGCACAGTGCTAGCTCCCGACCTCCCATGTCTTTTATATTACCCCTCTTGCTTTACTTAATTGAATGATGGGAAATATTAAACATCAGGTGCCCATTTAAAATCGTCACTGTGCTAATGGTGTATTTCCTCGGGCTTGAATGCCAGGCCTATAGAATCAGTTGTGTTTTAGAACATAGAGAGTGTAGTGCAGGTACACTGTAACTTACCTTCTCACATTCTGCATGATTTCTGAGACCTGCTGATCTAGGTTGGCACCAAACCGGTGAAATTTGAACGCATTACAAATTTAAATATTATTGCTATTGTTGAATCATGCGATATAATCTTTATGCATACTAAACACTAAAGGATCCTCAAGCCCTTAGCATATATGTCGTTCAGTTAAGGAAAATATAAATCTCCATGTTTTAAAGTGGCTATTTTTGAAATTCTTCAAATGAATAGAAGAAAACTTATTCTTGGAGGATACTATTTACTATAGTGTGCCAGTACGCATGGGGTTCGTGTATCTTAAAGTAGTTGATATTCATAATAAAAATGTAAACTAAGCATTTTTTAAAGCTTGCATTAAAGTAGATTAAAACAAACCAAACTGCATTCTAGATATTTGAAGACTGGAGAAAAGCAAAGTTTCCTATTTATTTATTTTGAGTGATGCTGACAATTGGAATATAAAAAATTCCAATGATTTATAACTTGAGATAAATGTATAAGTTACAAGTGAAGTGTATGAGTGGGTTAGGAGACGTATTCCTTGTTCTAAATTTTTAGATAATAAAAGTCAAAGTTACTCATCATCTCTTGAAATTCACTAATACATAATTATAGACTGAAGTGTTGAGGAGTGTGATCATTATTTGAGAGAATTTAGAACTCTGTACAGCAAAATGCAAGTGTAAGGAGGCCGTTATCTGTAGTATGTAACACGTGATTGTGATCTTCATCGCTGCAGTATGCAGCCATGGGGACAATATTCAGTTTTCTCACTCTCTGCACAGGGCAGAGCTACTGTTGCTCGCAAAGACCTGGACCATGTTTAATATCATACACGTGTCTACAGTCCCCGTTCATGAATGTTCATGACATACTAGACAAAGGAGTTAGAGAAAACAGCAGGAAAATTAAAAGTCGGACCATTTTTTTCATGTCTACTTATGTGCTATGGCTTTTGCCTTTTTATCATGTAACAAAAGGTATTTGTATAATAATGAATGAAATCAATCATTTGAGTATATAAAGGAAAGAAAAATAAATCCTAATTAGACAAGGAAAAAGTCACTGAAATGTAATACCACCGCACCTCCTAAGCCTTAGATGTAGCAATTCTCACAAATCCAGGTGTCTTTAAACCTTATATGCAGAATTTCACTTGGAAGACCCAAAGGCTGGGACAAAAAAAAAAGGATTCTGAATCACAAGCATAAAGTAATTCCTTTAGAAATATCATCTCCTTTTAAAATTAGCATGAAAATCTCTGTAATATATGTGTACATTTTCAGAGTTATTTTTAAATACTTGGTATGATAGTTCTATGATGTTGAGTGAATGCTCCAGATATATGATCACTTTTGATCGTTTCTTTTTCCTTTATTTAGAATCACTGCCTGTAATTCCCTTACTGCATTTACTATACACTTTGGAATTTCAAACGTCACGGTAAAATCCATTGGCACAAATATTCTTTTTATCTCAGACTGCGTTACTGTGTAATATGCTACACTCAATTTCATTTGATTCTCTGTATAGTGCATACATATTTCCTTTACTGTGAAGAACTCTGGTCCAGAATTAAGAGGATGCGATTCTGCACCCTTGACTTTGTATTTTGCATGTAAGATTTAAGATTTTGCAATCAGGTTTCTATGAAGCTAGTTATATGTCATGTTCATAGTATTAAACATACTCTACACAGAACAACTATGTGGGATCATACATCAAATTTTTGTATTATGCACCAAATCATATATGATTCGTTGGCTTCTTAGTCAAATATGGAACTTTAGCTCAAAACAACAACAACAAAAATAAGTGGTTTACCCAAACCTCATTGAGGTTTTACATATACTAATTGAGGTTTTCCAACAACTAATAGTCCTTACTGAAATGGAAAGGTATTCTAAGGACACATTAGCAATAACAATGCAGTGCTACCAAGTGGATTCTGACTCATGGTGACCCTGCATAGGGTTTGTGAGACTGTAAGTCTTTACAGGAGCAGACAGCCTCTTTTTTCTCCTGGGGAGTGACTGGTGACTTCGAACTGATGATCTTTCAGTTAGTAGCTCAACACTTAACACACTGTGTCGCTAGATTCCTTTCCATTTTCTTATTCGATTCTGGAGTCCTCATCACCACTTTTTACTTTTAACATGGGATATTTAATGGATCCCTGGTGGCACAACAATTAAGCACTCCGAGGCTAACTTTAAGTTTGGCAGTTCGAGGTCAGCTAACAACTGTAAGGCCATCTCTTCCTGTAAGGAAAGCTCACAGCCTAGGAAGCCGGCAGGCAAGGTCTGCTGTCACATGGGGTTGCTCTGAGTTGGAACTGAGTAGATGACACACAACTATCCAAGCATAGTTTTGAGTGTCAACAGTAAAATGTGGTGTTGATTAAAATTCACAGAGTGTATAAACAGTTATGTCTACCTTGCCCTTCTTCTCAATATTTAAATGAGGTAAATAATTTTCATGCCTTAAAATAAGAGCCCTTTAATTGACACAGGTTCTGTATGCACCTTTTCATAAGGGTGCTGTGGAGATCAAAATGGATGCCATGGCCAAGCACATTGGAAATGATAGGATCTCAAAGGGTGATCTCATTGTAAAATTGGGGGGCTCTGCTGGATCATTCCAACCCTCAAGTCACTTCATACGGTAGCAATAAATGGAATGGCATAGATTAAAATTATTTCCAAAAATGGACACACACAAAAATTGCCAATATTGCCTTTCTCACTTTTCTTATTGTGTAAACTTATTTTTAGTTATCTGTGGCTCTTTCGGTGCCCTGGGGGACGAGTGGGGCGACAACCTGTGTGGATAGGCATGCGCTTTAATGTCGGGCTGCTAAAGAAGGGGCGGTTTGATTCACCCGCGACGGCCTCCGTAAAGACATATCGCGGGGCAGTTCTCCAGGATGGGCCACTGAGGTTGAGTTTGCTTACACGACATTAGTACGGGCCTGTTATTCTCCTGGTAAAAGGTTTGAATAGTTCTTTCTTAGTCGCGGATATTTACGACCTTTAAAAATGTGAAGACATTCTCTTTTTAATAGTAGGTGCACTAAAATTTCAAAATATAGACGTTTTTTATTTTATTATATACTAACTTTACCAAAATGAATTTTTAGAAAAAAATGAATTGGAAATGTAAAGCACTAACTACTACCAGAACACATTAGTTGAACTATTCTATTTTACTCATATTCAATGTAGTAAAAGCATTAATGCCTTTCCAGCTCTTCCTTAGTTTAACATTTTAATTACCCAATAAAGGATTGTTTTTCTTAATAAAGAGAGGGCTATGGAAGACCTAAAATGAAATCTTAATGCAAAATCTGAAAACCCCATTCATCAAGTTTATTGTCTCAAATAAAACGAACATAATTGCCAGATGTTCATTCAGGAGCCATTTTTTTGAATCGTAAGGCTTCCTACTATAAACTTTTAAAATATTGCAAGTCTTTCCTAGGCATTGGAGTTCATGAAAATATATTTTCAAAGTGTTTTCATTGAGTGCTAATAACATTATCATGCCTAAAATGAAGTTCATTTTATCCAATTGATAAACCAGGATTAATCACTTCTCTACATAATCGTTTCCTACTCTTCATCTCATTTATTGAATTGCTTCTGTCTGGCTTTTGGTTGATATGAGAAATTCTTTTGGTAATTGAATACTAATCGTTTGTAACATCTTCGTAAGATCTCCTGTAAGTTGCTCTGACTTTGATTCCTGCTCATAGTGACTCCAAGTTCGCAGAATGGAATTGCTCTCCCCAGGGGTTCAGAGTGGTCGCCTTTGGAAGAAGCATCACCAGCCCTCAGGTTGGCGGGTTTGAAGTGCCAGGTCAGCACCTGATGACTTGTATCACCCAGGACCCCCGTCCTACTGAGTGAATTCCGACTCATATTGACATCATAAACAGAGTAGAAGGCCAACGTACAGCAAATGAGTTTATCAGAACATGTACTTAATGCTTCTTCTGTGTCTGGATTATATGAAGACCTACTGTCATAGTCTAGGTTGTTCAAATTTAGAGCCTTACCTTAGATTTCGTTATGGTCATATTTTTTAAAGTGTATTCCACAAATAAACAGAGTCTTGCTGTATAAATTTTAGTAAAGATTGACATATTAATATACCTTGTTTGCAATGCATTAATTTAGGTATCTAATGCATACATTATCTAATTTAGTTCTTATATATTGGAGCACTTCTGATCTTTTCATCCAATACAGGATATTTGAATCTACAAAATGCTCACCATAAGACTGAAAGGAAGATACATATCTGCATTTGTGGACTCCCAGGCCCACTCTTTTCTGTCATGCTGGGTGGTTTGGAATTCGCATCCTGTAGCTGTTAACATTTGTGGTAATAATTCTGCTTTCAATAGGAACCATAATTTTTCTAATTATGAAAATAGGCACCGTGACATTTACTCACTTCATTTTAAACTATAAATCATGTCTATAATTCTTATAGATTTACCATGTTTCATTTGGAATACCATTTTTTTTAATTCTAGAGAATTAGTTTCTATCCATTTTAATCAAGACATAATACACATCTTGTCCAGGACAACTCAGGCTCTGCCTTGGGGTAGAAAAGTAGAAAAAGTAATAAATCAGATGATTTATATCTATCTTCATTTGGAGAACAAGGGCACAGGCAATAATTTTAGAACACTTGAGATAAAAAATATATTTCTTTCCTTAATAGGATATCCTAATGATTGATAGCCCTGTTAGAAAAAAAGTAATTTTTCTGTGAAATGACTACAGTAATTCTAAACTTTTCCTACCACTGAAGTGTTAGTCAAAGTAAGCTATTTTATTGAGCTTATTTTCAATAATTATACATTTGTTCTTTGAAAACCTATAACAAGAGATACAGTATTAACAGCACATATATTGAAGACCACTTCCTATTTAGGAAATAGCATAAGTTGATAAATGGATTGGGTTTGGATATTAATAAAAAATAGTTTGGGAATATTTTATCAAAACAATACTTTAAGACAAATGATTTGCCTCTAGGACTTTATTGCAAATGTCATAATTATTACAAAAAGAAGGAAGAATCTCTGTATATGTTAGATAGGATGATCAAGTTTGATAGGATAAGGTTAACTTAACTCACATAGCTATTTTGATGATCAAATAAATAAGGAAAGTTGAAGTATATATGAAGTACATTTGACTATTAAGGAAACTACACAGAAAATTGCAAATGAATAAATTACATAATGATCTGTTATAGAGAGAGATGTCTCATATCTTTTAAAGAATTTCCCACATCTTAGAACCAGGAAGGAAAATGATCAACAATCATTATTATTGCAGAATTTTAAAATCCTTTACAATTTATTCATATTTAAAAACTGGTCTCATAAAAAGTCAATTTGAACTTATAACAACCTTTCATTTATAATCACTTCCCCAAGTGAGGGGCATGGGAACAATCTAGGGGGGGCTGTCCAATTAGACACCTCACTCTATCCTGGAATATAGGCTATATAATAAAAGTTTTCATTGTCAGAGGCATGCTAATTTTTTTAAATGGGGTATTTGGGCAAATAGGTTTGGGAACCTGTGATCTCTAAGAACATTATAAGGGTTTGATAATTTTTAAAATACATTTAGATGTACATCGCAGTGCACTCAAGAATTGAGTAAATTAAAAATAATTTGTGACTAAATGTTTCTTATGAAAGGATATTTGAAAATGTAGATCCCAAACAGAACTGCCTAGAAGCCATGTACTTGGTAGATCCTAGTCTAGCTTGAAAGAAATGATTCATACCATGTACATTTTGGGAGATCATTTGTTTTTCCAAGTGTATTCTAAGATGTCCACTTAAAATTCCCGTGGCTTGCTTAAAATTGGTTTGGTTTTCAAACTGTGTATTCATGAATACATTTAAAACATTTTGTGAATGAGTAATAATTCATTTTTCTCTTTTGAAAGTTTGAAAATGTCATCACTATTTTCATTACTGTATTCTTCTCCATGATAAACATGATTCAATAGTTTGAGAACGTGTAAAAGAGCAACATTGGCATTTAGAAAAATCATGTGGTATCTTCAATTTTGTGAGCACTCAAAATAAAACGCAGTAACTTCTCTAGGGTCAGATAATCAATCATGCATTGGACAGATGAAGAGATGCACATTTATTATTTCAAACAGAAACACGGTTTCATTTAAAATTTGAAATCTTTATGCTCATAGGAAAGTAGGATAAACCACTTTAGTCATTTTATCTCAGTGGCTTGAGAATCACTTTATATCACTTCATAATCTATACAAAATAGAAAAATAAGACCTACAAATTAAAATACAAATTAAAAAAATTAGTGTGCATCTTATGTGGTAAAAGACACTATATATATATATAAGCAGTCATAATCGCATCATATATTGGGGAATAATTTGTGAAAATATTTTTCCTAGTGATATTTGAGATTTTTTTATCTACTGTCTATTAAAAGGAGAGTCATGATCCCCTAATGGGTTACCAGTCAGACTGTTAACTGCAGGGTTAGCAACTGCAACACACCAGCCACTCACTTCAGAGGAGAAAGGTGAGGCTTTCTGCACCTAGAAAGCTTTACAGTCTTGGAAACCCAGAGTGCAGCTCTCTTCTGTCCTTCTGGATTACTATGAGCAAGGATTGAGTTTGAGTGTCTTAAAAAAATCATCAAAAGCCTGAGAATTTCAACTTTAAAACATATCTCAGCTTTAATGGCAATGGGGTGATGAGTTGTGATAAGTTTAATTATGTTAGACTTACTGTGTTATCACAGGCAAGTGATGGTCATCTCATTGTTAGTAAAAATAGTTTACCCTCAAACTAGAGTTAGGACATATGTAAAATATATTATTCCAGTTAAATGTGACCTATTATAAAGAAAAATAAGAATCTTGCATCTGAGCTTTCTATTTTTATATCAATTCTGTGCCACTGGATATAATATCCTTCAAAAAGAAAATTTTGGAAGAATCCCTGCCTGATTTCTTCCTCTCAAAAAAAAATGATGTAGGTAGGAATGAAAAAGAAAATAACCAAAAAGTTTGTGTTCAGCTCTAAAGTATTTTATGTTGAGTTGATTCTGAGTCATAGCCACTCTATATGGGACAGAGCAGAATTGTCCTTCAGGGTTTCCAAGCTGTACCTGATGAAACAAATTGCTACAACCTTTCTCCCATGGGGTAACTGGTGGATCCACACCAGCAACATTTCAGTTAGCAGACAAGCACTTAAGGACGATGCCATCAGGATGCTCAGGATAGCATTACAGATACAATGTAATAACACAATTTTAATGGCTATTTCATTACCCATTAGTGGGTAACTTTGGTTACCACTAATCCTAAGGAAACCCACCAATGATAGTCTTGCCTTGAAAGCAATATTCAAGCTATGACAAACCCAGAAAATAGAAACATGCACAGAGATAACTTTTGTCACTGTTCACGGCCCAGACGTCCTAAGGAGATACAATGGGTGCCTCAGGTCTCTTTGGCTTGGTTATTCTGTCACTCTTCGAAGGACTCTGGTTCTCCAGTGCTTTGCCTTCTTGTATCAGCTTTCTTTCCTCTTTGTCCAAGCTAGATATTGAAATTAATCTAACCTTGCTCACGAAGAAGGGATTCACCTGTAATCTAATTCCTAAAATCCACAGTTTACACATCAGTTATTTTTAAGCATATTGGTGATTGGAGCCACCAGTATGGAGCATTCTATCCAGAAAGTTAAAAACCAAAGCCAAAAGAATATTTATCATTATAATCACAATATATAAAATCTTGAAATAGCTTTAATATCAAAAGAAAATTACTATAAAATAGGTAAAAATAAAATAAAAACAAACCGAAATGTCAACTAAGAGTTACCCATTATTTATTTCTGGAAACTATTCAATTACATTGCCTTAAATAACAACTCTTATAGGAGACATAGTTAAAATTTTTAGAATACACTGAATGTAAGTACTTCAATGTTAAATAAAACCACTGCATTTGCAATTATTTAAAGCTTGAATTTGTAACCGCATTTTAAAGAAAATACGGAATTATTCTATTTAGCTACCTGCTAAAAGATATAGATACCACAGCTTCAGTAATTTGAAGGTGAAAAATAAATAGGCTTTGTACTCTTTTCTAATTTAGATGAACTATCCATAGCATATATAGAGGTAACATTTTCTGTAAGACACGAAGTCAAACTTCATAATAATTCAACCTCAGAAGTTTTCTCTTTAATGGCATAAGAAAATGTAATAAATAAAGCTGAGAATTTGGTATTCCAAATCAGTTAAAAACAACAACAAAAAGCCGAGTAGCTGTTTGAATGCAAATAGTCCTGAGAATCACCTCTAACCTCATTGTACCTGCAGGTATGCGAACACCCCAAACCTGTCATCAAGACACAAATGGGAAGACAGCTCTCAGAAGTGACTTGATTAGCACATATTGTCTAGTAGGTATGCAAATCCCTGGAAAATAAATGTTGTATAGCGTTAAATAGTGAATGCAGTATTTATTCTAGCAAAATTTTGGAAAGTATGAAATATTTACTAGGTTCAATTGGATTTTAATTATTTTTTAATTATTTTAAACTAATTGGATTTTAATTATTTTTGAAATGAGATAGGTTTGTTTGTATCCCTGAATTTTCTTTAACTTTTAAAGTTAAAATTCAAATCACATCTATATTTTTAACCCTGAGAGTAATGGTTTATTTTGCAATGCAATTTCGGCATGGGTTTATTATACGCCTGTGGGCTTCCTTTACTGATTTTTTCCCTAACATTTATGTATAGAGTAAATGATCTAAAATATGGAAATCCCTTAGGATAATCAAATCTAACTTGTTTGGGTAAGCATATTAAAATATTTTAAGCACATTAGTTAGCCTATTAAAAACTTGTTGTATCTCAATATTTAGAAATAAACCCAAAAGAATGGAAATATTGACAAACCACTGTTCTGAAATTCAGGTTATGAAAGTACTTTAAGGAAAAATAAAGTATATAATTTTTCATCATTCTCAATTCTGACAACAGTATATTTTGTAATTGGACAAAAGCTACACAATTGGATATACTCCACTCCCAGTATTAGATAAAGTTTTCATAAGCCAGATCTATAAAAGAGTTTACTAATAAAAAACATTGGATAATTCCAAAGACTCATTATAATTTAAATGCTCTTTGTAGGATCAGGGCATTTAATTGTACCTCTCAGCCAAAGCTTAGCATATTTTCTCTGCTCAAGCAGAATGATAACTTAAAAAGAGAGGATACGCATTCAACTTTACTCTGGGATACGTATTCTCTACACAGCATGTTTCTATAAAATGGGGAGCTTTATAGTGTTCAGTGACAAATAGAGGGCTCTATTTCATCCTAAAATAACTGTAAGATACATGATTTTAAAAAGTCACAATTCAAGGAAATATAGTCATAGTTAGATAATATCTAAGCATAACGTGTAAATCACATTAGAGGTGAGACACCAAGGTTTGAGTCTTTCTTCACTGTGATATATAAAGAAGTCAATTACCTGTTTCAAATCATCTCTGGACTATCAACCATTTGAACGAATGACTTTAAAGTTACGCTGTTTTATTTGACATTGACAAATACAAACAAGTCCTTTATTGGCTGGGGCAGTAGTTGACCTGATGTCATTTTTGGGGTGGTGGTGGTGAAAATGCCATTTTCCATATTCCTAACTCATCCCACAGGAGTAAACAAACTTAAATGTTGACTACCTAAACTTTTCCGATAAATGCAGACCTACCTTGATTTGCACAATGCACCTCTATTAATTTCCACGAGACAATGTTTTCACAAAATGCAAGGCAAAACAGGTGTTAAATTATTTAACAGAACCATCATTTAAATAATTAAAACTAATTTGGGTTTAAAGCTATTTGCAGATTTATTAGAGAAACAAATACAAATATGCATTTCTACAGAACTGTTTGGTGTTTTTTTTCCAAAGTGAGCTTAAAACGTGTTCCACAGTTTTCACTTGTTCCTATATCTATGGTAACCCAAGGACTGGCTTCTGTACCACTTATACTGAGACAATTGCCCTTCCATTGCAATTATAAAAAACTATTTAAAAAAATTCAGCACATACACGTGAAATATTTTTTCTTAAAAAAATAATCTAATCAAAATATTGGATACTTTAGATTTAAACAATATTTTATTTACAAATCTGAAGTGATGTACTTTATTAATTACACAAGGTAATGCTTCAGTTTTCAAGAACATTTTTGTTTTAAAATATAGACCAGTGGAATGACATCCTATCTAGTAATATGTACTACACTTCAATATTTTCTCAAAATTAACATGACAGATTTTCTAATAACTTCATCTTTTTTTTTTAAAGCAACTTAATTGGGGCACATATCCGATGAAACAAAAAACAACATGCAGAATTCCAAAAATAATCTGTTAAGGTAATATGGTACTTACCCTTTACGCAAAAAGACATCTATGAACAACAGTGCATAACAATATGATGTATTTATGTTTATGAGAAACCAAGCAGGAGGCAAAATGAATTCATCCTGTTTTCTAATCATGTGCAATTTCATATGGCTGTTTGCATCATTTAAATAAAGTGTGTACATTACATTTGTAAGACTGCATTGCATCCAAAATTATTATGTATAGTTATGCTCGCCATGTATTTAATGAGTGATGAATTTTTTTCCTGCTAACAGAGTAACTGGTCTCAAGTCGTGTCTGGGATGTAAAGAGCACTAAATTTGTTTTCATCTCCCTTCAACTGCTGCCTTGAAAAGAATTCCCTCCATGGAGAAGACTTACAGTAAATAAAATGTACTTAAGGACTCAGTGAGGAATCAGCACATGAACCAGGAATGCAATATAGGAATGGATTAAAAAGGAATGTGGTCATCAGTACCTTTGTTGAAATCTATTACCACCAGTAACATTTCCAAGGAAACGTAGGGCCTGTAACATAGGGATTCCATTCATTGTTAAATTACTAAAATCTACCAATTTTAATGCTTTCATACTGTTTATTTTTTTCCAATAGAAAAATAAATCTCATACATTAGAAGTGGTACACAAAAAACTGGGATAAAATTTATCAGATTCTTGATAGCACCATTTACACATTCTTAAAGTAAACATTAATATGCACTTTCTTAGAAAGCGATATAAATATATAATACAGGACTTGCTAACCTCTGTTAACCATCTGAATGCGATGGAAGAATCTATGTCAACTGTGCAGGTAGGCTTGTGCATGGTGGTGTGGCGATATCATTTTAAAAGTTTGTTACAGATGTGATGGGAAGCTGGAAGGAGTCGAATAAGCAGAAAAAAGAGCTTAGATCTATTGTAAGCAATGAGTCGAAATGAGCCGTTACAGGTTAGAATTTATCTTTGTTTCTGATCATTCAATGAGAAAATGACTTCCACAGAAATAGATACATTTAACTGTTTCAGGAGTGGGGTGGGTGAGGGTGAAGTAGGATTGAAAGTCCTACGGGTAATAGCAATAACTGGAAGTGCAGACGAAATTGGTCTTCAGTGCAAAGAGGAAGGCAGCCGTTTAAAAAGTCTAGGTGCAATGTTGTGGTGCTGAAAGAAAAGCTCCCAGTGACAAAAGGAAAAAAGAAAAACTGCAATGCAACTTCAAGCAGTAATTTTGTGGTGCTGAAAGGACAGCTCCCAGTGTTGAGGAAAAGATCTTGGATCTAGAATGAGGTGTCCAATCTGTATGATAAACAGCACACTGTGTCTCAGAGCGCCCATTCAATCTCAGTAAGTAAATGAAATATTGATTGAAAGTGACCCTGAAACAGAATGCATTAAAAAGACATAGAAAGCTGCAGAACTGAGGTAATTCGTATTCAGCGTGTTCACCAGCCTCCCTATAGCAAAAACAAGTCTATAAATAGTTGCATTTCATAAGATGTTCGGCCCTTGTATCATCAGTTTTCT
>NW_022103915.1:80840769-80905769 GCF_000313985.2 Echinops telfairi | reverse complement strand
CTAACCTTAAAAGAGAGATTTGGAAAAGAATTATTTTAAAGCGCTGGAGGTACACATTTTTGGCAACAGTCCTCTTAAACATACCAAGCACTGCAAGTGTAACTGCAAATGCTATACTGGGTCACCTCACATACACACGCAAACAGACATGCACACACACATTTTTGTTCAGTACATGCAGTTACATTCATGATAGAATTTAATTTCACTTTGATTAGTGCATACAGACCTTTTATTGAAAAATATTTCTAAATTTTTATAAAAGCTTCTTAGGAACATCCACAAATCCACTGATTATGTGAATTCAATTTCATGAAATCAACTGAAAAATATGTATCTTAACATTTGTTAATCTGCCAATTGTGCTCAGTGACTTCTTTTTTGTAGAAAATAGTTTGTCTGAAATGCTATGGTGTGCGAAAGTTTCATAATTAGGGAAACCACGAGTACATGTCATACAAATTATAAAATGTTAATGAGAATCATTATGATAGTCTAGCCTAGGCACAATATCAAGAATATATAGTTATAAGGATTTAAATATATGAATTTTTGTAGAGGAAATGCACTGATCGGCTAGACTTTCAAAGATTTATTGTGAACCTGTCTTAAACTCTATATTATTGTGTTTCTTCAGCAGTGAGTGCCTGATCACATCTCAGAAAAAGAAAAACCCATGGGAGGTTCATTGTGGCAACTACCTTAAAGACTATTAATAAAGAACAGGAAAATATGTACTGCTACAGCACACACTATAAAATCATATGTGGCATCTACAAACACGATTCTACTGTCCTGTACTGTACACCAGTCTTATCTTAATTGCACCCACATCTTCATTTTGTTTATTTATGAACAGAAAATGAACACTTTGGGCCTAGTTCTGGTTTTTAAAAAGAACTTGCCAACATGTGAGATTATAATACTTACATTATAGAATGCTGTTTTTAATTTTTTCCCTTAAATCATTTTTCCTGGCTTTTAAATAAATATTTCAAAGATGCCCTGGTGATTCAGTGGTTAAGGTGCATGGTGGCTAAACACAGGTCAGAACTTCGACCCACCAGTTGCCTTGCAGGCAGCCAATGTGGCGACGTGTGTCGATAAAAATGCACCGCCCTGGGAGCCCCGTGGAGCAATGCGATCCTGCGCCAGAGGGTATGACTTGCAACTTACTGGACAACCATGAGTTTGGCTCTGTTTCATCCACATTGAAAAATCTGGGGTGATGTCTACTTTGGGAGTAGCCTGTCACCTGTTCATACAATTAAGCATCTTCTCTAAAACTCCCTGTCATTGCAAATTGAAGAGTTAGGCCACGTTTATCTTAAAAAAAAAGTCTTAATATGATCATTATTATCTGCACAACTCACATTAAAGGCGATTTATCCAATGGGGGAGGAGCTCTAAGATTCATGTGGTGGTGACTGTTCATGGACCTTTGATATGATTGAACTCTTGGAATAATGCATTTTATGATACATAAATTATGTGCCAATAAAACTGTTAAGAAAAAAATTATTATCCCCCTGTATTATAGCCTTTCTCACTTGAAATATACCTTAAAAAACATGTTAGCCTTAATTGTGATTTTGCCAAATACTGATGTGGCCCCAGAATTTTACTACCTTGACTGGCATTTGAGTACATATAGATAAAAGTGTATTATGATTTAAGAAGAGATATTGATGGTTGGGTCTTAGTAATTATATGAGTACAGCATTTCTTATCCTAGAAAATAACAGGTTATCCTGTATAAGACTACTGACATAAGAAAGTGAAAAATGTATAAATAAAAACACTAAATTTAAGATTCAATAAATATAAATGTACAGTCAAGGAATGTGTTCACCTAAATTCTATATATTTTTTACACAAGGTCATAAAAAACCTCTTAGATTTATTTTGTCTTTCTCCTGAAAAAGTACTTATTTACACACTTACTATGAACACAGACAGAACTCAGACCCTCTGGAAAGTTGCTACAAAAAGGAAAAATAATAATTCATTTGGATGCTATCACACGGAGAGCAGTATTCACTTTCCATTTCATTAGACAGGTCAGAGCCAACGTAAAGTGATACCCCAAGCGAGAAGCTTGAAAATGGTGACCAACTAAATATAATTCCCATGAACTTCTTGAAGACCATTTTTTGGAAATGCAGAACCAAGAGGGTTGAGGATTATGTAAAAGAGCCTCTTTGTTTATTTCTGAGGTATAAGGATATATATATATATATTATTTTCCTTTAAGGTGTCTGCATCCCCAGTGACACAATAAGTAGCAAAATTTAAATTTTATTTTCTTTAGTGAAGTCTGTTAACACACTACTCAAAATTTTCATCTTTAGTAATTGAAAGAACTAAATCTTAAAAAGCCCCCAAATTATTTGGTCTAGGATGTATACAAGTAAATCAGATATGCTCTTGGCAGCTACAAATTGGTATCTATTCAGAGTAACAAAAGATGAACTCTATTTGCTCTCATCCCTCCAATCTTTTACGGAATGCTGACTGAGTGACTCGTGCCCTGTGGTGGAAGCTGGATCTGAAGATTATAAATGATAGAGTGCCATCCTTAAGGAGCTTACAGATTAGTTATAGGAGCAGATGTGTAAATCCATCACTGCAGGAAAGTCTCAAAGTGCTGACACAGACGTACATAGTGGGGACAGAGGAGCCACAGAGAGCACAATAGTAAACTCTAACGACTGATCAGCTTTGACTAACTGTATTTCATAAACTTAAAAAAAAAACTCTCAGTATGTGATCCTTTATTACCACATATCTCCAAACTTGACTCCAATTTTCCTTAGTCCTAGATTTATATTTACTTATGATATCAAATAAATATACAATAGGATCAGCAATATAATTACGTTAATTTTACTAGCATCAAATACTTCTTTGTGTAGGGGTGGGGGTGGCGACCAATGAAGTAACTATCTATAACCACAAAGAAGAACCACTCCACGGGAATTTTACTTAAAATATTGAAATACTAAACAGGTAGGTTTTAATGGTGATATTATAAAAAAAAACAACCAAAATACTCCATGGGAATTCTACTTAAAATATTGAAATACTAAACAGGTAGGTTTTAATGGTGATATTACAAAAAACAAAAACCACTCCATGGGAATTCTACTTAAAATATTGAAATACTAAATAGGTAGGTTTTAATGGTGATATTACAAAATAAAAAATTTATTTTACAAATAAAAATTAAGATCAGTTTTCCATTTTGACAAATTAGAACCTCAATTCACACCCAAGGTCTTGTAGTTAAAGAAGAAAGAGAGGGTCTATAGCATACCTTTTCCCCTCATTGTAATAGGAAATTTACTGGACTATTTCATAAGATCAGACATGAAAATAAATACACAGTAAGCCTCACTATAAGACAACTCAATTCATAGGGTTGACTATTCTTTTAGGGCTGGCTTCCATCGTACCCTGAGTTGCAGTCAGCTTGATAATAAGGAGCTTGGGTTTTCAGTTTCCATGATATATATTATATGTGTGACCACGCATTCATGAGACGATTCTCATCTATGGTGGATCTTCCTTCTTTCCTTTGCTCCCTCCCTTTCTCCCTCTCATTCAGCTGGCATCCTAAAGATTCCGAGTTTGTCTTTTGGAAACACCTACTTGGTGTATGTGCTCGGTGTGAGACTGACTCTCCTCCAAGATTTCTAGAAGTGGAAACATTACCCAGTCTCAATCTAGCATTATTTGTATATTCCTGGAAGCTATTGATTTGGGAATGAGCACATAACACATGATGGTCTAGCGTTAGCCTGGGAATTTATTAACACTTTTTTTTGGAAAAGTAGTTTTATTTCTAGTTTGGTAGAATAGATGCATGGCATTGGTATTGGCTATCTTGCTACTATATATGAAGATGAAGAATTAGCTGAAAATCAACAAGTTAACCTAGATAAAATCGGAAGTCTGTGGAGGGAAACAAATTCCTGGTAGCATTATGCATGTACCTCTAGTGATGCCTAACGCCAGCACAAATTTCTTCAATTCTTTTTGTTTTTAGCCGTTTTGAATTGGGTATCTATATCTTGTAACTGAGCAATTCAGTATCTTTCAACCTACTTGTACATTCTTATAACATTATGTATTATATGACTGTCCAAAAGAAATGCTGATACTTACAGTTTTTTAAAACAAACTTTTACTGTGAATTGGGTGTATATTTACAGAGCTGATCAGTTTTCCATTCAACAATTTCATTTCATCTCATCTCAATCCCCCAAAGGAAGTATCTATCGCTTGTCCATTGCCTAGCTGTTTCTTCCTTCTATTCCCCTCCTTCTTTGCTAACCCTTCTGGACTTCATCCTTGAATAAATGCTGTCCTTTTGGTCTACTGTGTATCTCAATGGTCTAATAGTCAAGATGACAATGCTCTGGTAAAGTCGATTACTTCTTTTACCTGTAACAAGATAAGTGATCTGTATGATCTACCAAGATAAACATTGTTCATTTCCTCAAGGTATTAAACTTAGAGCTACAGAAGCACTGCTTATAAATGTCCACTTGAGATACACGGATCACCTTGGGCATTCTACATTAAATTGCTAACCAAAGTAAGTTGGAAAAATAGTACCTTTTCTTTAGGTCACACATTTTATATGCAGATATATCTGTGTCCCTCGAATACATGAATTTGAAAACGATAATGTAGTTATATGAATACACCACTCCTCCTCCTCCTCTGTTAGGCTGCCATGCTCTGGTGGCTTAGGGGTTGCTGTGATGCTGGAAGCCATGTCTCCAGTATTTCAAAGACCAGCAGAACCACCTGTGGTGGACAGTTAGCAGCAGAGTTTCCCAACATCAGGGACATGAAGGTTTACTTCTGGGGGATAAAAAGGCATCAAAACTTTGTACAAACCAGTAGATCATTTTTATTAGATATGTAACGGGAAGATGAGCCCTCTAGGCAGAAAGACACTCAAAATACGACTGAGGAAGAGCTCTTCTTCAGTGTAGAGTTGACCTCGTGTGTGGTAAAGAAGAGGGCCAGCAGAAACTGGAGATGCGCAGTGAGCGGGACTGACACAGTGGCTGCAGTCACGTGCTGACACACAGCAAGCGTCACGAGCATGCCCCTA
Source organism: Echinops telfairi (assembly GCF_000313985.2). NCBI lineage: Eukaryota > Metazoa > Chordata > Mammalia > Afrosoricida > Tenrecidae > Echinops > Echinops telfairi. The sequence continues at coordinate 80,900,641 of NW_022103915.1, read as the reverse complement.
CACCAGGCAGTGTTTCATTCTGGTGCATGCACACAGGGCCACTGGCAATCAGATCTGACTCAATGATACTTCACAATAAAATAAAGACATGTTGTTCAAGGGAGAACAAAAAAGTGGCACTTTCCGTGCTCTAATAGTCTGTTTTATCTACTTAATTCTGCTATCCAAAAGAGCTATGGCACAGTTTCATAGATATGTTTGATCTCTTAAGACCCGGTTCTGTCTTTTCTCATGTACCGTTTGTAATGCCTACCTCCACCCTCACCTCCAGTATTAAACGTAGGTGTCATCTGTGTCTTCTCTTACTCTCTAGAATTCTAAATCTTCTTATGTCACACTGGTGTTTTGTCTCTGAAATTCTTTGTGCTCAGCCCTACTGTGTGAACCTATGTTCAGTGCTATGTGGTATAACAGGAAGATACTGCGACTGGCAGTTAGGGATCAGAGTTCTCACTCTGACTCAGCTGTGTGGCCTTTGTCATAGAGCTTCAGTAGCATCTTCTATAATAGCAAGAACCTCGATAAGACTGTGGGTAAATATTTAATGCTTATGTTATGAAAAAAACATAATGAACAATTTCGTGCCTTGTATGGCAAATTTGCATTTTTGGCATATTTTGTCCTGGGATCCTAGTGTTCCACTTAGAGTGCATACTGGTGCGTGGCAGGGGCATGCGTGGTTGTTTATGACTGAAGAAGTACTTGGTGACACCGAAATCACAATGTTCAGAGGGTACTGAACAAGGGGTACATTCCAGAGGTGTGAATGTATAAAACTTTAGTATTTTTTGGCTTTAGTACAGTGTGGAAAGCCTAGTAAATATGTGTACTATTTCTTCAGATGTGTCACTTGGAGACTGTGATTTTGATGATTAACATAGATTTACTGCTTCTCTAAAGCAGGCATCATCTTAGCTGAATCATGTTTCTCATCGTGGTGAAAGTTATATAATTATGAAATTAGGCGTTATGTGATGCTTTAATCATCCGCCATGATGTGATCTGATGTTATTAGCCAATCACCTGTAAACTGATTGTGGGGGGATGCAACACTTGATCAGATCATTGCTTTGATCCCATATAAGGAGACTTCGCCAAAGGTAGGGCCTACATCACCTTTTATCGGACAAAGGGTTACAGGAAAGAGAAGCAGGCAAAGGGAGAGGGCCCTCAGTGCCTCCACTTGAAACCAGGGAAGAAAATGTCTCCTCTGGATCTGTAGTCCCTGAGTGGAAAACCTTCTAATCGGGAGGAGACCGATGCCAACCAGGTCACATGGAGCAGTGGGACCACTGACGTGGAAAGGAGCTAAAGCCCTCTCTAGCTCAGATATCGAGAGAGATTCCCCATGGGGCTGACAGCCTGAATTCAGGCCTTGTGTCTCTTCAACTGTGAAAGAATATATTTATTTTTGTGAAAACCATCCATATGTGGTATTTGTTATAGCAACGCTAGATAAGTAAGTCAATAGTTATGTAATTGTCAAATGAATATCTTATTTTCAGGCACAATATACTATCTCACTTTCTCCATTTGTTTTCCAGTTGTTTCCTCCCCATGCTCAGGTGTTTTCTTAAGCATACGATGCTTTTTTTTTTTTTAACAATAAAGGGAGTTGTGGCCAATTTCATGTGAGCCCTTCAAACTCATTCTCACCAGGCATTTAAGTATAGGCCAGGAAATCAAAAGAGTAGGAAGACCCTCTTTTCTGTGTAGAAAACGCCAAGGGTAAGTGGGTGTCAATTGACTCCACCCAACACGTTGGAAAGCATTTACTTGCTCGAGACAGAAATGCAGAGAATGCGGCGCGAAGAAAGAAACCAGAACTACACGTCTGGGCCGTCATTGCAGGGTGCCTTTAAATGAAGACGATGTCACTAAACGAACTCTGTCTGTCTGTCTGTCTGTCTGTCTGTCTCTCTCTCTCTCTCTCACACACACACACACACACACACACACACACTGCTAAGAACAGGCGTTTATTCTCATGCCTCATACCACCTACCCTACTTCCAGAGTCTACTTGGGACACATGTTTCCCACATACTATTTATCATCATGCATCTTATCTAACAGAAATTTAACATGAATCAATTATTAAGCATTGCTGAAACACCTTTTATCAACCAAATCGAATTCAGTCATGCAAGAGCTAAGAGTCTTCACTGACTTTACTTAAACCACTTACAGAAGGATCCAGAGTCCTTATTTAGATACCTAAAATCTGCTGTACTTGAATTCCAATTTGTCTCCCTACTTACATCTCTCATGACCCGTATCATATGCTGTATCCAAACTTTACCACTTGGTCCTTGGATGTCTTGTATACCAGGAGTTTTTATCTTTTTCTTTGTTCATTTTTTTCCAAGTTCATTGTTTCCTACATCCTTTCTCTGCCACTTCCCTTCAAATGCTTACATCTTTTGTTGTCTTTACAGTCTCTGTTCCAGTTCAGGGAGTAGAGTGCCTGGAGTCTTGAGAACACGTGATTGGCCACCCCAAATACAATTTGTCTACAGACAACTTATTTAGAACAGCAAAGGAAGGACACTCAAGCATCAGAGAAGTAAATGAGTGGGAGATCTGGTACCATTCATGAACCACTGGTGTCCAGCTATTATTACTGAAAATGTTGATCAAGGAGCCAATCAACGGACCTTAATAAAAGGAGGAAACTATAGCAAATAGTTCTTCAATACTCATAGAAATGTGAATGCTAATGAACTGATGCCAGGTTAACACCAGGCTCCATTGCACGAAAGACTTTTTAAACCTTAAACTGAAACTAGCCCATGATGTCATTTTTCACCTAATCAAGAGGTTACTCCAAATAATAAAAAATTTTGTCTTGAACATTAAGCTCCTGAAGGAATTACTGTATGAGATGAAATTGACAGTAAACCAAAACACACTGCCATTGAGCTGAATCCGACTCCTAGCAACCCCTTAAGGCTGAGTAGAAATGCCCAGTAGGTTTTCGAGACTGTAACTCTTCATGGGCGTTAGAGAGGCGCGTCCTTCTCCAGCAGAACAACTGGTGCTTTGGAGAAGCTGACTTTGCCAGTGGCATCCTAACACATAACCACCACACCTCCAGTGCTCCCGAGCTGACATCAATTAATGCTAAAGCACAGCTGAGACATTTGGGAACAGAGGGCTTGAGTCATGGTTGTGAGACTATGTAGGTAAAAATAGTGAGAATGGTGATGCAACGTAGTATTTGGTAATATTTGTCCACTGCACACGTGAAAACTGTTGAATGGGTATGCTTTGCGTTATTTTCATCACATAAATAATCATATATTAAAAAAAATAATCATATATTTTCATCTGTTTAACATTATGTGTCATGCAAGAACAGGTCAAATACAATAATTCATAAATTAGACTTTGATACTATAAATCAGAAATTTCAAAGTATTTCTACTTATTATAATAGTTATCCTATTCTAGTTTATACAATAGGGTGACAGATATTTGTCTTATATCTTTTACAAAAGTATCTTTATAAAGGGCCAGGGCCAATAAAGGAAGGATACGCACTTAGCCTCTAACTGAACTGTCAGCTTAGATCCACCCGTAGTTTCGTGGGACAAAGACATCGCAGTCAACTTACATCGACATTTCTACCTACAGAGACAGTGAATCCACTGATAGTTTCTTGGGGGGGCATGGTGAGAGGGTTTATGAGTGGGGAGCTGATGACAATAAGTACAAGAAAGAAGTACATGTTCTTAAATTGATTGTGGAGATGATTATAAAACTCTTATTAATATGACTATAATTTTGAATTGTATGATGTGAAATATATGCCAATAAAACTGTTAAAAAATTAGAGCCGGCATCCTCAAACTACAGCCCGCAGGCCACAGGCGGCCCACCGAGGACATTTATCCGGCCCGCCGGGTATTTTCGCCCTGTTTGTTTTTTTAACTTCAAAATAAGGTATGTGCAGTGTGCATAGGAATTTGCTCATAGTTTTATTTTTTTAAACTATAGTCCGACCCTCCAACGGGTCTGAGGGACAGTGAACTGGCCCCGTGTTTAAAAAGTTGGAGGAGCCCTGAATTAGAGCCTTGGAAGTCCTGTGGGCAGTTGTATATACTCTCTGTAAGTTGCAATTGACTCAATCAAAGGCGTTTCTTTCATTATTTTCAGCTCCCTTGTTTAAAAGCCTTAACTTACTGGTATTCAAATGGCTATTTCCTAATTTCACCTCTACCATTTGTCTGCGAGTACTGGAAATACCGCGTTAGCTTGTTGTGCTGCTGGAAGCTACGGCACTGGTAATGCACGTTCAGGGGGCGCTTCTAGATTAAGAGTCGGCTATCAAGAAGAAACAGGCTGTCCACTTCTCAGGGATTACCCATAGAATACCTCATGAAGAGCAGCAAAATGCGTCACATATAGTTCCAGAAGGTGAGCCCTGAGGTTGGAAGGCACTCCAAATACAACTGGGAATGGATGTCTTCTGGAAGTAGGGTTCATCTTAACAATGAGTGGAGCAAAGCTTTCCAGACTTTCATGTGCTGATGGGGAATGATGCAAAATGAGAATAAACGGCTGTAAAATCCATTAACAATCAGAATATGAGGTGTATAAAATATGAATCCAAGAAAATTAAAGCTGGTTAAAATGAAACAGAACCCATAAAGTTCTGTAGGTTAAAGGCTAGGCAATAACTCACATTCATTCCCTGTCATAAAAGTCAATTCTGGCTTATAGAACCCTCATAGGACAGAGTAAAACTACCCCTGTGAGTTTCCGAAACTGTAAATATTTGCAGGATTAGAAATTCTCGTCTTTATCCCAAAGAGTGGCTGGTGGTATCAAATCGCCAACCTTTCGGTTAGCAGTCCAATGCTTAACCACCAGACCACCCGGGCGTCTACGCCAGGCACTAGTGTACTAACATGGACTGGTGCTGGCCATTTAAATTGGGCAATATGCAGTTTACTTTGCTAGAATGACAAATTAGGGAGGAGTGTCATCGCATTCACCACCAAAAAGAACATTTCAAGATCTCTTGAAGTTCAGTAATTTCTGATAGAGTAATATCTATATACTTCACAGAGAAGGTCGTTAGTACAACTACTCTTCAAATTTGCACACCAACAGCTGAAGGTAGTCATGACATTGAAGAATTTCTACCAACTTCCTCAGTCTGAAGTGTGGAATCAAGATGTGTTGGCAATGTGAAAGTTGTGAAATGAGAAGGATGATACAAAGAGGAAGGCACAGTAGGAAAATATAGTCTTGGTGTTAGAAACAAAACTCGGGAGAGGACGATGACATTTTGCAAGGCGAGTGACTTCGTCAGAGCAATACCTTTTTCCAAAATGTAAATCCATGAACTTTTTCCGATGAAATATAGAGAAGTTAAACTGGGGATATTTGTGGGGAAAAACCATGAAAAAGCTCAATATCAGGGGCTGATTGAAGAATAGATCATCAATTGCTCAAGTGCAGGTTAAGCCTGAAGTTGAAGGAAATTAAAGTAAGTCAAAACCAAATTAATTATCATTGAGTTGATTCTGACTCATAATGACCTTATAGGAAAGCCTTTGGGTTTCCAAGGTTATGAGCCTTTATACCTTGATGAGAGCTGAAAGTCTCATTTTTCTCCCTCAGAGTGGCTGTTGGTTTTGAACTGCTGACCTTGTAGTTAGCAGCCCAATGTGTAACCCACTAAGTCATGAGGGTTCTTTTAATAAATCCACGAGAGCCAAAATACAATCTTGGATATATCTCACCTAAACTAGAGACTATCTTAAGAATAGATCTGAAAAATTAGACACTAATGACCAAGGACTGGGTAAGTTGTAGGGCAAGATCAAGAACATTATACATGAAGAAAACAAAAGGTAATTAAAGACAGGGAAGAAAAGACCAGAGTGGATATCAGAAGAGACTCTGAAATTTGCTTCTGAACAGAGAGCAGCTAAAGCAAAAGGAAGCAATGATGACGTGAAAGAGCTGCTTGAGAAGAAACAGTGGAGTATTATAATGAAATATGCAAGGATCTGGAGCTGGAAAATCTAAAGGACACACTCAGCATATCTCAAACTAGAAGAATTGAAGCAGAAATTCGAGTCCTGAGTTACCATACTGAAAAATTAAAGGAACAAAAAAATTGAACAATGAAGGAAGAACCAATTGATGGAGGAGTCACTGTATCAGGAAGAATAGATCAACATTCAAACATTTCAAGCGGTAACATATGATCAAGAACCGATGGTATTGAAATAAGAAGTCCAGGTTCAATTGAAGGCATTAGGTTGTTGTTGTTTTTAAGGCTCAAGGAATTGATGAAATACAAATTGAAATATTTCATCAAGTCGATGAGGCACTGGAAGCACTTACTTGTGTATGCCAGGAAATTTGGAAGACAGTTACCTAGCCAACTAACTGGAAAACAACCATATTTGTTTCCCTTAGCGAATGTGGAAATTATTTAATAATATGGCATTAATATCACTTTCAAGTAAAATGTTCTTGAAGATCAGTCCAGGGAGCTGCCAGAAATTCAAGCTAGCCCCAGAAGAGGATATGGAAGGAGGATATCATTGCTGACATCGGATGAATTTTGGTTGAAAACACAACCTACCAGAAAGATATTTGTGTTTTACTGACTATGCAAAAGCATTAGACTAGCTAGGTCATAAGAAAGTATGAATAATATTATGAAGAATGCAAATTCCAGAATATTTATTAGTATTATATATATAATATTAATTATGCTCACGTGGAAACCTGTACATAGACCAAGAAACAATTTTTAGAATACAACAAGGTGATACTGCATGGTTTGATAGCAGGAAAGATGTGCATTAGAGTGATATTTTTTCATCACCCTTATTAAGCATGTATGCTGAGAAGTTGAACTCTATGAAGAAATACTGTCAGCAGGATCGGAGCAGGTTTCTTAACAACTTGCTATATGCAGATGGCACAACTTGCCTACATCAAGGGCTTGAAACACTTGCAGATGGAAATCAGAGACTGCAGCCTGCAGTTTGGGTACCAACTCAAAAATTTAAAGAAAATTTCTCACAGCTGGACGAATAGTAAAACTCATGATAAGTAGAAGAAAAGATTGACATTATCAAGGATTTAATTTTGGCTGGATCCACAATCAATGCTCAAGGAAGTAGGAGTCAAGAAATCAAATAACATATTGCATTTGGAAAATGGGTTGCACAAGACCTCTTTAAATTGCTGAAGACTAAGGACATCACTTTGAGGACGGAGGTGTGCCTGACCTATGCGGTGCCATATTCAGTCACTGCAGGGACAGTGAATGAAGCAATCTTTTCCTACATGGCCCTGGTAAGAAGGTGGGGGAAGAGACCATAGGGTTTACTTGTGAGTCATTGTGAGCAGGATTCACTGGCATGTCATCCTGCTGTGTATAAAACAAGCCCTCTGAGCAACAGGAGGAGGGGTTGCATTACCAACCGAAACGGCAGGGGTGGAGCAGGTCTTCTGAACCAGAGCTCTCCGCACAAGGCGTATCCTGGATCCCGAAGATCGCCGTGACACCAGAGAAGCAGCAGCAGAACCAGGAGCCAGGTATGGTGGGCTTTCCCATCCCGGAGCAAGGAAAGCTGAGGGCTCCTGTGCCGGAGACTGGCTGTGGAGTGCCCTGGCTTAGGGCACCGAATTCAGGGACCTGGGTTTGCTGGCCCACGAGTCTGAGCTCCGTGACTCCAGGGTGAGGCTTCCAGCAGAATGGTATGCCCCTTTGGGCATTTGCTAGCAGACCTGAAATAACTTTTTAACATATCATGCTAAAACAGCTATACCCTTCAGTTCTGAAGCCTCACTTTACAATCTGTTAACTTCCTTAATTAGACCTTGAATCATGAATATTGTCTGAGTTCTGTGTAGCCATTGCAATAGCTATTAAACCCTAGATCACAGGTTGAATACTAGTTAGAACAACACAATCACCTCATACGCATGTGGAAGCTGAATGTTAAATAAGGAAGGCCAAAAAAGAATCTATGAGTTTGAATTGTGGTGCTGGAGAACAATACTGAAAATACCATGGACTGCTAAAAGGATAAACCAATCTGTCTTGGAAGAAATATGGCTAGAGCACTCCTTAGAAGCCAAGAGGGCAAGACTTCGTTTGTCTTGTGCTCTTTAGACACACCGTAAGGAGAGAACAGACACTAGGGAACGATGTGGAGAAGCAGCGCAAAGAAGAGAAAGCTGCTAGATGGACTGACCCGATGGCTGCAACAGTGAGTTCAAGCACAGCATAGGAACCCTGGTGAGGATGGAGCAGGACCGGTCAGCATTTCATTATGCTGTGCATAAAGTCACTATGGGTCAGGACCCACGCACTCACTTGATGGCATCTACCTAACACACACACACACACACACACACACACACTCACACTCACAAAGACACGCACATATGCTAGATTCAAGAGGCATTCACTTCCTAGGTTACAGAAAGAGATGTTCTGTCGTGAGAACACTTTGTGTCTAGGAATTATTACAGCTATGATTGCATGTAACCCACTACTGCCAACTCGGTTGGCCAGAAAGAGTCTACTTTTATGCCTGCTCACAGGGATCCTCTAGCAACACCGCTCCCGGCGGCCTCCGAGGCTGAACATCTCGACAGAGCAGGCTGCTGCACATTTCTCTTGCAGGAAGGCTGGGGCCTTCCAACTGCTCACTTTTAGGTTCGCAGCTCAATGCTTAACCCACAGTGCACACTCCATATGGCTATGGCTAAGATGTATATGTATATGGTTAAGATGCACTAATTTAATTCATTTTTCATAATTTTTACAAGAATACTGGTAAGCAATCTAACAAATACTGATATAACATGTGTATAAAGATCTCTAGTTTCAGCAAATCTAAAATTACATTTGGTCATACTTAAGTCTATCACTGTTTTGGAAATAATATCTTTCTTTGCATATTCTTTTCAGAGTTACCATGTTATTAATTAATAAATCTTTACTCTTTTCAATGCTAACCTATTATAAACTTTTCAAATTATGTAAAGAAAAATGTTTTCCCTAAATTTGTTTTAGTTCCTATCGCATTGATTTAGTGTTCTTCAAGTAGCATTCAGTGTGTGTGTGTGTCCTGTGGAAATTAAATTACATGTTTATATAATATAAAAAAGCAATTAGCAGAGGTATAAATAAATCAATGTCTTTGAGAGAAGAGAAAATAAATAGTGCTTCGCAGCCATCCCTAGAAACTTCAGGAAACATTTCTCTAATCTTCTTTCAGATATATTAAGTCAGAATCTCCATAACTGATTATGATATTAAGTCAGGACTGCGAGGATTTAATAAATAATATGCTACTAATAAATGAATCATGAAGGAAAACGTTACAAATATTGTACTATTATGTATATCGGCAGAACGTTAGCGTATTGAAGCATCTTTCCCAGGTGTTTCAGAGTGTTGTTTCCTTTGTCAGCTCACAGGGAACTTCTCCAACTCTGCAGTCTTTCTCCGGTTACTCTACCTGAAATCCCCCCATCAAGCATCCCGGAACTAGTAAATTACAGGGAAGTAATTCAAACAAACACACAATGTCAAAGACAGACAAAATATTTCACCTAAGAAATTTCTATTTTCCTTGATTTTCATTCTTTTAATTACTGAAAAACTAGTCAAGTATAAAAAGAAAAACAATTAATTTTTATATCCCTTCCCATAATGCTGGTGGTACAGGTACACAAAAGGCTTTCAGACTACGAAAATATAAGTCACATTTCTTAGTTTGATTTCCACTTTCCATTGCAGTACCGACGTGGGGGAAAGATGAGGCTATCTGCGCTCATGAAGATTATCCCCTCATAACCCCTGTACAGGTTTGCTGTGAGTCAGACTGATGTGAGGGCAGGAGCCGAGTGAGAACATGGGAGGGGCGGCCCCCCAAAAAACATGGATTTGTTTGTCAAAGCAATATATTTAAATTGTTTTACAAAAAAAAAAACCTTATCACCTTCCAAGTGCTCTCCATTACACTTATTACTATTGCCAAATCTGCAATTCCATTCTTGGAAACATTTTTCAAACTCATCTGTTTGGATGGCTGACAGCACCTCCCTCTTTTTCTTCTTCACCTCTTCTACTTATTAAACCGCTGTCCTTTCATGTCTACATTTGCGGAAATAAAAAGAAGTCACATGGAGTGAGACCAGATGCATCGGATAAGAGAGGCATGCTGTTTTTTTGCCAAAATTTGGTATACTGAGGTCACTGTGTGAGCTGGTGCATTGTCTTGCTGGCAAAACCAGTCCCCCATGTGCCACAAATGGGGTCTTTTTGTTGCACATTGCTATGCTATCTTTTCAGAACCTCTAAATAAAAAGCTTTATTAACAATCTGACCTGGTGGAATGAATTCCAAATGCACTATCCCCCTCACATAAAAAACAAAAAACAAATGAGCATCGTCTTGATCTTTGATTTCACTTGACAAGCTGTTTTCTGGGTGAGGTGATGATTGATGTTTGCTTTCAGGGTCATAAGGATAGCGCCATGTCTAGTCATCAGTAATGACCTTGGGGGAAAAGTCAGGGTCACTTCAGAGGTGGTTTTTCAAAGCACAGCATGTTTTCATTGGATGCTCTTTTTCCTGGTCAGTCGGAACCTATGGCACACATTTTGCGGCGACTGTTCTCATTCTCAAATCTTCCATCAAAATTCTCTGAACCGAACTCCAAGAAGACAGTCCAGGTAACGTCCCATCCCTTCAATGGTTTGTTGTTGGTCTTCGAGGACAAGTACACACATTTTGATGACATTTTCTTCCATTCAGGAAGTTGTCGGATATCCAGAACAAGGTGTGTCATCAAGCAACAGTTCAACTTTTTTGAAATGAAAAAACCACTCATACACTTAATCTTTTCCTAAAGTGCTGTCCTTGTAAGCTGTGTTCAACATCACAACAGTTTCTGTGTGGCATTTTTCCCAAGCAGGAAACCAAAATTTCACGTCCGCACTCTGTTCTCTTAAATCGGCCATCACAAAAACGAGGTTCGAGTGAAACAGCTTTTATGAAAAAATTCACTGTGACTAGAGAGACCCTTCCCAGGCGATGCCAACGGGCACACTTAAATCAGAGGGAGCTGCTCAATGCTCACCAAGTAGGAAAATGCATACTGGGAAAATCCCGCCCAGTGGAGCTTTTTCTGTTTTTTGGGGGGGTACCCCCTCGTATTACAAACACTTGGTCAATTTCTCAGGAGTACTGGTGCACAACCACTCAAAACTCCCAGCAGCTCCTTGGTAATAGAAGGCAGGAGCTTTCTGTTCTCATAAGCTTTAATCTTGGAAAATCACAGAGCAGTTCTACCCTGGCCTATAAGGTCGCTATAAATCAGTGCTGACGCGATGATAGAGTTTTTGTTGTTGGTTTTGGTGGCTCAAAGGTAAAATACCTGTTTACTAGCCCAAAAGTGTGCAGTTTGCTGAGGTGACCTGCTCTCATAAGCACTACGGTGTTGGGAACCCGACTGGCAGTTTACTCTGTCCTGCAGCATCACTGTGAGTCCTAATCACCTGGATGCTATACACCGGCAGCAGCTGATTTATGTGTTTTGAACTCATTTTTAAAAGCTTCACCACATACTCTTCCATAATATTCTAACTTACTGAACTCTTGTCCTCCAAAGAAACGAACTAATTGTGGGTTTCTGCGACAGTAACTACTTATGGGAGTAGGAAACCTCATCTTTCTCCCAAGATTCTCTCCTGTTAAAGATGGTTTATTTCCCAATTTTGTCACTGTTAATAATGTTGCACAATACTGCCATGAATCTATTATTTCTACAAAAGAAAGAAACTAAACTTAACTAATGAGTCAATTCCAACTAATAGTAACCCTGTAGGGCATAGTGGAATTGCTCCCCTATAGATTTCCAAGACCGAGTGGAGAAAGCCTCGTCTTTTTCCTGTGGAGAGTACGGCAGCTTCAAAATTCTGACCTTGCGGTTATTGGCCCAGTGCATAACCCGCTATGTCACTAGTGCCCCTTGGTACAAAGACTGTGCTGGCGGGGAATCCAACGTGGGTGACTTGCTTGGAAGGCAGCTGTGAAGCCACGCTGACTACTATCCTAGCAACACCTACGTATTTCCAAAGGCTTTTGTATTGCTTTTCATAGGACAGGTCTTTAAAAGACATAATATGGTAAGAATTGTATATCAACAATAGATGAAAATACTGGTTTCCTATACCCATATCAACGCTTAAACACACACACACACACACACACACACACACACTTTTATTGTGAATTAGCTTGGTCTTCACATATCAGAGCATCATTTTTGCATTCAACAACTTATTAAACCTCCCAATGGTTGTTCCTGTTCCTTCCCCTGCTTTTCTTCGCTGCCCACCAGCTCCCTCTTGTTACATATTCTCTTCCTTTACATCCAAGTTCACTCCTGTCTAGCCTCTATACTGTTACTTCCCCTTTCATCCCTTTCCTTCCCACCATTGGCAGAAATCAAAGACTGTTTCTTTTGGCATGAAAATGCCTATGCTGCTTTTTGGTTTTGTATCATTGACAGTGGTTTCTTACAATATTGGTCCTTTTGTAATTGACTAACTTCACTCAGAATAATGTTCTCCAAATCCATGCATGTCAACACTTTTTAATTTACAAACATACACAACTACTCTATAAACAGACCTATGTATATGCTAATTATCGCCTTTATATACTTGACATATATGTATCATATATGTACATGTTTTCCCATTTGGTAAATAAAAGGTATAAATTTACAGTGATTATTCATACGTGCCTGATGTCAACTGAAGTTATATACACATGCTTTTATGCTTATAGGATATTTTTCTTCCCTTGTCCTTAAACCCTTTTCAAAATCTTTATTAATTTTATATTTTTTTAAACTGCATCAACCTAGGAGTTCTCTGAATAGTAGAGATCTAATTTACTACCTATCATGTGTTTAACTTACTTTTACAACACTGTCTTTTACTTCTGCTCCACTACACCATAATATTAAGAATTTATACATTCAGTTATGTCAATCTATTCCTGTAAGTTATCCTCAATTTGATTTTTTTACAAATGTTCCCCAATGATTTAATCAAATACCCTTATAGTTTTCAATCTTGGATTTATTTTGATATATTATTATATGATATTAAAATTTAAGCATTGTTTCTTGTTTTTCAACAGATAGTCATGTATCAGCACCATTTATTAAAGAGAACATCTTTTTCTAATTGAATAATAATGACTTCGTTATTAATCTGACTCAAGGAGTATTTAAAACAAAACAAGTAAACAAAAAAAAACTATCTGCTAGCAAATTGACTCAGACACAGAATGACCCTTTAGGACAAGGTAGAACTGTCCTTTTGGGTTTCTGAGGCTTTAAATCTTTACAGGAGTTGACAGCCTCATCTTTCTCCCACAGGCAGGATGGTAGTTTTGAACCTAGATCTGGCTGTTAGTAGGTTAGTGTATAGCCCAGTATGCCATCAGGGGTCCCACAAGCCATACGGACTCACACAAGCCATCAAGACTAACACAGTAGTATTTTAAGTGGTTCTTCAATGAATGCGCTTAAATGAATTCATTTAAAAATCATGCCATCATTTGATTTTCATGTACATTTTATGAAAAGAAAGCTACAGATTGTTAAAGTTACCAGTGTTGCCACACATCATTAAATAAATAAACATTTGATTTGATTTGAACCCAGGAATTATGACTTGAAACCACTTGCCACTTTTCTTAATTCTGAAAACCAATCATTAAAAAAACCAAAACAAAGAGAAACATCTCCCGAGGAGCTGGCTTCAGCGCCTGGTGACCCCCATGTGCTTCACAGTAGAAAGATACCCCAGAGCCTCAAGCATTAAAGTCCACATGCACTGACCCTATTTCTGAGATTTCTATGTCTTTCCATTAAGCCACTTAGGCATGTTTTATTACCAGCACACTGATCTGATAGCTAAATAGGGAATTCCAAGACTGAATGGAACAGTTCTTTCCATAGAAATATGAGCTTTTTTCTGGACAGTTCATGTTACTCCTAAAGCACTCCCCCACACCCAAAAAACTAAAACAATTTTGTTTTGTTTCCCTTAGCAACCTGAAAATATATAATTTCAATAAAGTTATATGTTCATGATAAAATACAGATATTCTATGATAGTTATATTCTCTTCCGGAGTAGGTGAACTGATAACAAAAAACTGAAGGATTATGAAGATGTTGATCTAAGTAGATATCTGGTATAAAAGAGCAGCTCACAGGAAGAAAAGAGTGATATATTCAGAGGGGACCACACCTAGTGTATGCAAAAACCTGCCAGAAGTCAATGTAGCTAGGAAAAGAGTGGGTGAAAAGATGAGTAGAAATGAAGTTCTACTATTGAAGTAGTAGAAATTGAGCTTATACTACTATAGGGGCATTTCTGGGAAATGGAATTAAAAAGATAATTATACATTTAAATACAGGGCTTGAAATAAGCTAGTGCAAATGAAGGAGCCTAAGAACTTAATGGTTCATTCACATTAAATGTGCCATCACTGGCAATATAAACTTTGCAATTAAGAGCATTTAAAGGTTAGGTATTTGATGAGGAAAAATAATAAATACACATATGGAAGAAGATTCAAGAATAAGATCTTGGAATACTCCAGTTTTAAGAGGATGTAGACAAGAGGAAGAAACAGCAATGGATTTTGAGAAAAATCAACAAGGGATGAGAGAGGAGGAGAACCCAAAAATGAAGGGTGCTCGGGAGGCACTGAGAGAAAGCATGTCCAAGGCGTGGCAGTAACAAAACGTGCCAGGTGTGCTTGAGAGGTCGAATGACACGGGACTTTATAACAGACCACTGGAAGTAGAAGACTGCCATTGGCTGCCTGCTTTTTGGAGTTTGGGTGGGACTGAAAGCAAAACCTGACTAGGGTGCATTTATAAGACAGAATTTGGAGAGCAGAGTATAAACAATCTCAGTGAGTTTGTCCACAAAGAGATCTAAGCAGCAGGCACTGGTTAGTGGGGGAAAGTGGAATTAAAAAGTGATTTTTTTTTAAGATGGAAAAAATAGGATGCTTATGTTGATGGGGATGATATAGTGAAGAGCAAAAACATGACAGGTAAAGGAGAGAGAAGACAGAATTGCCATAGGAAAAATGGATATGGTTTATGTACAAACATTAGTTATATGTAGGAGCCCGGATGATGAGTTTGTGAGCATAGCTGTGACTCATTGAGTACATGTTTAGTGTTGAGTTTTTAAAAATTATTTTTAGATTGCTTCAATTTTCTCAATGAATTAAAAAGTAAGATCATCATTGTAAGTAAGTATTTACCCTAACTGAGAAAGAAGAGAGAAAGATATGGAGATACTGAGAAGTTGATATAGGGAAAATTTAAAGGAAAATCATAGGCCTCATGACCTTTGGCATGTGATGCTATGGCTCCTAAAGGATATGGCTGGCACAACCTTTCAGCAAGACTTGCAATGCCATTCCCATAATGAAGTGAAGTTATATGGCACACAGCGGAGAGAGGTTCCCGCTGGCCTTGAAGAAACACAACAGCCAGGTTGTGAGCTGTTTATGAACAGGGTATCCTAGCAGGGAACACTGGGGGGGCCTATTAACCGTAGAGAGGCCTCTAGTTAACAGCCTCTAAGAAGTCAGCACCCTCAGACACAAAACTGCAAGGAAGCAAATACTGTGAACAACCTGAATGAGTTGTAAGCAGATTCTTTTCCTGTTAAGCCTACAGATGAGAACTGTCTCAATTCCTAATTGCAGCCTTTGAGACCACATGCAGCAGGCCCAGTGAAGCCAGGCCTGTATTCCCGACCCACAGAGATAATAATGTGCATTGTGAGAAGGCACGAAATGTGTTGTAATTTGTTACACAACAACAGAAAGCTAGCGCAGGGGCTGGATTGAGAGGAGAAGGTGTAAAACGATCAAACAGACACTAAAACAGGGAAGGGGATTATGACTGGCAGAATTAAGGGTCTTCTCGAGAGACACTCAGTTTGCTGTGCTTCTCTCTAACCACAACAAAAGTGCTATTACATAAGCTATCTGCTTTACATTGTTTTATGCATTTTGAAAATGTCTATTATGTAATTTCAGATTTATTGGCAAATAAAATTTTTTCTATAAAACAGTTAATTCTGAAATTGTTTAGCCCGCACCCAGAAATCTGAAAAGAACCCTAAAAGAGCTAACATTTGCAAACTGAAATTTAATTTTAGCACAGCAACTGCCTAGACTATTTTGTTGACTCTTCATAAATTAATTGAACACTTTAGTATCAATAGTTTTGAATTGACTGAACCCACCTGATACTGTTTTAATAAACCTTTTGAAAGTATATACACATTGCTGTGTATAATCCAATATGCTCACTACATCATAATACTTGCTACTTATTTAAAATTCCATAAGTAGAAAAAAAGTCATGCTTGCAGTCTGCATACTCAAGATAGGCAAAAAAAGTGGTGACGTGTGTGCGTGCGTGCGTGCGTGCATGCGTGTGTGTGCAAGACCTCCCTTTCTGAACGGAAAATAACTAACAGCAATCAAGCTGCATTTATTAATTAGACAAGTAGCTTAGTGATCTTTGGAGAGATGAAAATAACTGTTAAGTAGGTGAATCAATTTTTAAGAATATACAAAAACTTTCATTATGTATTATCTTAAGTTGGAAAATATTAGAAAATATAGCTAATATTAGAATATTTCTTTCAAGATCAAACTCAAACAATATTAACAAACTATTGCCTTTATTTTTATTTTAAAGAATATTTTTTCTTCATTATCTCTTGAAAGATATTTCAAAAAAATAATACTTAATATTTATGTAGTACTTAGAAACGAACTACTTTTCCTATATTGGTCACACTTACAAAGACATGTCAATAGATTGAATGTGAATTAATTAAGAATACCCAGAGAAACTAATTGTGAGCTATGTAACTTAAAGTCCAAATGAACAACAAAGACCAAGTAACCTTCTGCCATCTGACATAAATAAATTTTCTTTGGTTAAATCATGCTACAATGAATTAAACAATAGAAAAAAATTAAAGATCGATGACAATTAAAATGTCTTCTATAAACTATGGGTTTTGTTTTATTCTTCTCTTTATGTGTTTTCTGTTATCCAAGAGATATTACTTGTGCACATATAAGAGCAGAAGAAAATAGAGTATAAATAACATGCATTCAACAAATATAACTTAAGAGTACAGTAGACAGCATAAAACCACAAAATACTTATTTCAAATTAGCAAAATATTCTATTTATCATAGGTGAATATAGTAACATAAGCAAGAGGGTACTAAGATAATATTAGCAAACAGACGTATACTTAGAATTTTAAAGAAATTACTTCATAAAGTTCTTATATTTATATAAAATAAATCAGAGTAAATACAAGTCTAATCTATATAAAATTTGTCAGGTGCTTTCCCTTCTGAACCCATGAATTTTTACTTAACTTTGAGAAAAATCATGAGTTTTTTTATTACTGTTGTGGTGCTAATTTATTTTGTTTGAAAAGCAAAAAAAAATGAGGGGTACAAGAAAAAATTTAAAATAAAAATGATCAATTATTTCCCAATTGTTTCTTTCATGCCATCTAACTGAAGTTCAGAGGAGAGAAACCATTAGAGTATGTGAGTTGAGAACGTGTGTCTTCTTCTAAACTTCATGAATGTTGGAGTCTCAGTTGTTGTAGTACCATTTCCTTCACATCGAAGTGCTGAGTTCCATCGCTGCACACATGTACAAAATGTGAGCACTTAAAAGTACTTTCGACTCAAGGAAATGGTATTACATACAATGAAAATCAATTCCTAATATAAAATAACATCGTGTTACCTTCTGTTACCTAAGTTTGGTTTCAGCTATCATATTAAATCTTTTCCTGAGGCAGTAAGAATATTAGAAATAATGACAAAAATGACTCTGATAAAAAATCATATGCAAAACCCACATATATTTAAGAGATGTAGTTCATTGTTATTAATTTGTCAATTATGCAGAAATTAAGTAAAAAAAATTTTTATATTTAAATGATCCCATAAGGCATTGGATTAGTAAATAAAGTGGAAATATTAAAATAACATTTCTTAATTAAATGAAGTTCAATGCAGACAAAATAAAAATGTGTTTTTATCATCTTAATAAATATTACTTAACAGCTATTTAAATATAATAATGGTTCTGAATTGCATAAATATTTTATATAAGTTCCTTAAATGTGGTAAAATAATTGATTATGTTTTGGGATAATGTCCTACAAATATTCAGTTCTAAAACAATGAACAATCAAAATAATAAAATATAATTTTAATTGCAAAGTTTTCCACTTTAAGAAAAAGGTACAATTAAGTTGTAAAAAAAAAACCACCTCCTGAATAAAATGATCACAAACACCAATTTTCAATGCTAAAATTATTTTTCAATCACTTAAAATATTACAAAATAAGGCAAATGTATCAATATCAAACAAAATTGCACTCCCTTTTAAAGATATACCTTTGCTCAATAAGTCATATTTATGCATTCACATTTTTCATATATGATAGCCTTAACCTACGTTCCAAGAATCTCAGGAAGCTAGAACAAAGGAGACTAAGCACTCCAACTTACAAAGACGTCATATTTCTAAGGGAAAATCTGAAATGCTTGTAATCTACTATCTGAATATACTTTTGTTATTAAAAATTTTTAATGCATAAAAATATTAGGAATAATTTATATTCCCTCCTTAGGTTATTTGGAATCAGATCATGGTGCATATATGTGAATGAACGAGTAAGTCCTTAACCCACCATTATCTTTTTCTCCGGTTTGTAGGCAATCACCCGTGAAAAGCATGGTGTAGATGAGAGGATGATACTGTACCTGATTGGCTCTGGAGGTGGTCATGGGATCAGATGGAGAGGACTTGGTGGTAGTTGGGGAAGATGGCAATGTCTGGGAACAAAGCAGTTCAGGAGCAAATCAACCTCTATAAGCCTTAAACTGATTATTTAAACAAAACAAAGGAAAATAAAATGTAATATAAAGAGAACAAAATCCTATAAACAAATTTTTCTCCTACTCATTCAAATTTAATGGAGTTTAAGATCAATTAAGTAACTGATGCATGTAAATATGCATGCATAAGCATGTAAAAATAAATTCATGACTTGAAATCATGATGGTGACTGATAAATTCACATGAGTATTAAAGGTATCCTGACCATATTCATGAATAGCAGTTTCTTTTCTCTTCCCTCTTGTTTTCTTTGAGGAAAGAAATATCAAAACAAAAAAATCAAGATATTCAATAATTAGAAATGAGAGTCTGCTTCCTATCAATGAATACAGTCTGGGATTTGAAGAAGTGGTGAAATGAAGTTTACTTTGGCATAAAAGTATCCACCTACTTAATATGTTGAACATCACCAACAAGTTGATTCCACATGAATTTAGGGATCCATACTTAAAAGCAATTAAATTTGTAGTTCTGAGTTCTTAATATCATATTATCTTCTAAAATATTAATTTTTAATAAATTTAGAGCCCGTCTGAAAACGTAAACATTAACTTCATATTAATAAACATGTAACTAATAGCATCCAAATACCATTAATAGTTTTACTGTTTATGATAAACACTAACAGTTTAATATAGATGAAGGGTATAATATAGCATAATCGATCTGTGTTGAAATTAAGCACAAAAATAAGAGGAATCATATTTATTGTTTATTTCTAAACATATATAACTATCTATAAAATATGTGGTATGAGAACATGATATACTTGAGACCACACGATAATTGTGGAAAACCCATTAAGATACTTAAAGAAAAACATTATTATGTCTAATAGAATAACTTTCATGTATAAGGTATTTTTTCTTTTAATAAAAGGAAAATATGATTTTCACTCAGCAAATGGTATTGCTTATGTAGTATTTTAAACAAACAATATTTCTTAATAAGTGAAATTTGGTAGATTTTAGTAATATTGACATAATTTCATATGGACATTGTGTTTCTTATGAACATATATCAAACAAAATTACTCAGATATGAGCAAAAGCATAACTTTAAAGGTTCAGCAGTGTAAAGAAAAGTAGAAGAAATTATTTAACAGTTATATTTTATATTTAATGTTTCAAAAATCTTCTAATTTGAAAAAGCTGTTAAGAGCAAAAGAAACAGTAAGAAACTTACAACCCACCAATAGTACAATGAAGCTGATTATATATAACCTCAGATCACATTTCAAATGGTCTGCTCAGTCCTTCGGGGTTTCTGATTCTGACATTAAAACCTAAGATACTTTGAGATGAACTAAACTTAATGCTGAACAGTAGCAACATTTTGGTCAAACTATACCCACCCCTAGAAAGGAGAGAAAAAGAAGGGAAAGGAGGAAGAAAGGGAGGGAGGGAGGCAGGAACAAGATGGAGGACAGGAGCGAAAGGAAGTAAAAAAAGAGAGGTTCCAATAAAAAATAATACCTCATATAAAAATAAAAATAAATCTTTGAATTGTTAATAATTCATTTTTGCTCCTTAGAATAAATTCCAGGATCATTTATCCAGATATATTTTCATTTTTGAATGTGAAAAATCACCCAGAATACTTTCTTTTTTATGTAAATATTATATTGGTATGTCAATGATCTCATACTACCATAAAGTCACTGCCATCTTGACTTATGCCCTAAGAGAACAGGTTAGAACTACACCTGTGAGTTTGTGAGGCCGCAATTCTTGATGGGAGTAGAAAGCCCTGTCTTCCTCCCAATCATACCACCATATGTCCTATGAGTCTAGTATTGGTTCTATTTTTCCACCATTTGCTGCAAGTTTTATTACACAGAACTCTTGGGAGTAGTTAACATTTATTTTAAAATTTGTTCTGTCCTAATATTAGCAATGAGGTTATTGACTAAATAAAAATGGATATTGTCAATGCAAAAAAAAAAAATCTAGGGCTGTTTTTTCCACTACAGATAAATATACAAATTTATTATTTATGTCACTACATTCACTATTCATATCAAGATAAAATCTATCTGGAGTACCTTAGATTCACTATGACATTGGCTTAACCTAACTGACTCAGGATGAAGCAATAAGTCTTTCCATACTTACCCAAAAGACTGTAAAAAATAACCTTTTATTTAGAATATCTGTAGCGTATGACAGATCCTTGAAATATTGATTAGTTTATTATTAATAAGGTCACAAAACATTATTAATAATATTTAAAATATTTATAAACATTTCAATATACATGATCCATGCTAACTGAAAAGCAAGACAAAATGTTTTCTACCATTTGGTCATCTTGCCGTCAGTGTATTACCAAATCTAAAACTTTTGAATTTGTTAAGAACTTTGAAAAAAATGCTGTTTTATTTATTCAGTGGAGTCTCTATTTCTGCTTCCATATGTTAAATATTGGACATGTACCAGTTATTGATCTAATTAATATACTCATCATCATTGTTTTACCAATTCTGACATTTATTTTACATAGCAATAAAACTGCTTTTGAATTTCTGAGGACAATATTAATATATTTAAAGAAAATTTAAAATAATTCAAGTAACATAATGTGACAAAAAGTTTAATATTTTAAGTAAGCAAGTGACAATTGAATAACTTTGGACCTCAAGGAATAAAATATTGTCTAAAGGTCACAGTAAATTAGCTCTAAGTAAAGTTTCATAGTTTAAATTACAGAAATAATTAAACACCTAAGTGAAGTAAAGGTTTTGAGGTATTATTCCTGTAGATATTTGTAAGCATAAAATATATTTCTTTTATAAATATAATTGATAATAAAAATACTTTTAAAATTTGTATTTCAATTGATTTATGAATATATTTAAATCAAACAATTTCCTTATTAATATATATTATAGTAATAATTTTAATTTTAACGGTTCTATTATTTAAATTCATGAATTGGTCATAATTGTTCTCAACCACACAAAAAAAATCCATCAGAAACATCAGAAACACTTAATGTACAATTTAAATGTATAATATGTTTGTTTCTTATTATTTTATAGACAAAGTTTTATATCCAATTACTGAGCATAATTATAGTTAGTGGTTTCAAATTAAATATATTTTAGTGAAATATCTTCTACATTAAAAGTAACTACATATATGTCTATAGAACAATAACATATTAAGGTATGGTATAAAATTTTACTAAAGCAGAGATAGTTCTAAAAATGAATTTTTTTTACATTTTAAAATAGTGACTATAAAAGATAGCTACTCTTAATAGCGTTTTATCTTTTAAATGGAATATATTTTTTCCTACATGACGAAAATGGCTGTTTAAGTAATCTGCTTTTACACAGAAGCTGCATGAATTATTGCAGAAAAATTGGAAGTACTTCAATAATTTTAAAATAGTAGATTCTTTATAATTTAATTTTAAAAATTTCACCAACCTAGAAATAAGCATTTAGTTCAATGTAGCCATAAAAATGCTGTTGGGAGTATGAACTCAAAAAGGTATAAATTTTAAAGGTCATATTAACAAATGGCCATTTTGGTGGAGCAGACATATCACTAGAAATAAACTTTGTAATACAGTTTGTTTGCACATAGGTCTACAGTCAAGACTCCTAATGTTTATACGTGTAGTGAACACAGTCATGAATAACTCTCAACTGTAATTCTAGATCTTCCACTAGTAAAGTGACATCAATCAAATAATCATTCACTGAAACTTCAAGTTATGTTTCAAGTTATGTTACACAAACCTGTAGATAACACTATAAAGGGTCCCGGGTATAATATTTAAGCTTGCAATGCCATCTCTAGTCTTTCATAACTGATCATTATTGTTCCCCTCCTCCAACATCTAAATCACCAGGTATAACTTATCTTCCATATCAATCCATTGTCCACTTTCCACAAGTCTTTCTTAATCCATAATTTAGATTTCTATAATTGCTTTCCCACACCTTTACCCTCCTCTTTAACTATTCAATCTCATATATTTTATCTTTCTTTACACTGACAATTTTTATTACTTGATAATAAAATGATAATTTTCTATAATGAGTTTCCTTATCTACTATAATTCACTTCAGCTCATTCTTCACTAGACAAAAATGTTAACTGCTATTCAGAGGTTAATTTCTTCATAGGCTAGGACCTCAATAGCTGACATTTTCTCCCTCCACAACATCTACATCATCTTGTTCTTTAGTCATCTATATTCCTCATCTACAACTTCTCTGCTCTTTCCGGCCCTTCTTGGACATGTCATACCTCTTTGGTAGCAGGGGCTATCTTAGCCTCTCTGGACTGTTCTTACCTAACATGCATTTTTCTTCCTTGCAGATATATGATTTCAAAAGGACGTTTCCACATTTTCATCATATCTTTTCTCTTTACTTAACTAGCCTCTCTATTATGAGGGGAGTTCTTCTCTTCAGTAATCCCTTGCCACCATATGATCGGCACTACCTTTAAAAATCTCCAACAATTTTGTTTTTATTTTAAAGTTATTTATTCTTTTTTCTTTAATATTTCATCTTCTCAATGTTTTCTCTTATTCTCTCTCCTTTTTTTTCTCATAGACTATAATACTTTTGTCTTTATTATTTCAAAAAATACTTCCTAGATACTATGTATAGGTCAACAGTGAATATTCACAATACCCCTATGAAATAGATACTATAATTATGCCATCTTTTAAGTAAAGAAAAGGAATAATACAGAAATAAAATATCTTGCTAAAAATAAGTAGATGATAAATTTAAGAGTCAGGAACCCCACGCTACTGTCTCAGATCCAATGCACTTCACCACTATAACAGAAAGTCTCTGACTTACAATTACTAATAGCTGTTTCTGTCTCATTTGTTTGTTTGTTTTTTTGACTTGACAATAGGTAAAATGATCACTTATACGATAATACAAGCCATACTCACTGCCGTCAAGTTGATGTTGACTCACATAGACCCTATAGGGGTGGGACAGGGTAGGAACCTACAGTCCCTGTAGGTTTCCAAGGCTGTCACTACTAACCTCGCAAGAACGCATAAGCACTATGTTACCAGGCAAGATCCAATATCTTTATTTTCACTTTTAGATTCTCATCTATGTTTCAAGGAAATAAATACTTAAAACAAATTCCAGTTGCCTGAACCAAATAAAACAGCTATCTCAAATGGCAAATAATATTTACTAGTTCTAGACTTTCCTATTGTTAGGTTTAAAATCATATAGTAATTATAATTCTTTCATTTCCATATTGGAAGAATAAAGTAAGTCTCAAAGTCTTATCGAGTTTACTGCAAAATACTTTTTGATTCATGCATATATCTCAATTTCTCCACCAAAATAGTAGGTGTTTATTATCTTGTTCTTAAAATACTACTGAGTATCTTAATTTTGCCTTCACACAAGACAGTCAAATACAGCTTCCCTCTTGGTTTATTGAAGACTTAAAAATAAAAACAAAACCCAAATCTATTGAAATTTGTTTTACTAACATCTTTCACTACAATTCAGTCAATTCTGACAAGGTCAGTGGTTTGAAACCATGGGAAAAAGATTAAGCTCTATTCCTGTAAAGATTTACAGTCTTTCAGATGGACAGGGATAGTTCTATCTTGTCCAACAGCAGTGGTTCTCAACCTTCCTAATGCCTCGACCCTTTCATACAGTTCCTCATGTTGTGGTGAACCCCCCCGACCACAAAATTATTTTTTTTGCTACTTCATAACTGTCATTTTGCTACTGTTATAAATCAGGCAACCCCTGGGAAAGGGTCGTTTGACCCACAAAGGGCTCATGACCCACAGGTTAGGTACCACTGTCCTACAGGGTCACTATGAGTCAGAAACAATTTGATGGCAGTGAATGAGCATCTTCAAACTTGGGGGCCATAAAGCTTCATTTTCAGTTCAAATACCAATTGCATTAACGTGGACAAATAATCAAATTTTTCTACCCACCATTCCTACAAACGCAACATGGAATCTGTACTTTCCTCATAAGGTTTTCATGAAGACACAATGTGATAGCACATGTGTTTAACATACTAACCAACACAGAATAAGTGGACATTTTCTCTACACACACTATTCTACTGCTATTACTACAACTACCATTATTGCACTACTACTGTTATTACCCTAGCATTCCTACAATCGCTTTTTTGGCCTGATAAAAATTAATTTCCCCTTGAATTAATAAGTATTATATAGAACCAGTTTTGGAATGGATCCCGAAAAAGTGCATAAAAGATAGCTAATTCCTGCCAACAGAATCTACAAGTACCCTAAGCATATGTCTTGATTTTGTATTTAAGAAAAAAACTTACAGAGGCACTCCCACTCCTTCCCCCCCTTCCTTCACAATCATCCACAGAAACTAAGAGGACTCTTTTGGCAAATATTATGAGACTTGTAGTCTATAGAATATGCCTTAGCTGAGCTTCCAAGGCTAATATGTAGCCCCACCCTGCCCATGCTAACATTTTTTTCTAACTCCAACAGCAGTGTTCTATTTCTGTCCACATAGTTTTCTAAATGCTGAACAGATCCCTCCTTCCGGAAACAAACTCACTGCCATCGATTCAATTCCAATGCAGAACAGAGAGGTACCCTTATTGTTTCATTGATTTCCTTTCTTCTCCTCTATTTCGGCAATTCTTACAGAGCTTCCAAGTCCCGTTCCAGTCTCTGCCTATTTTAGGAGACTATTATCTATCACTCCAGTCTACATTTCTTTTACACAACTTTTTACTACTGCAGTAGCAGTCCTGGTGTACAGTGGTTATGCACTGGGCTGCTAACCATAAGGTCAGCAATTCAAGACCAGCAGCTGCTCCACGAACAAAGATGAGGCTGTGTACTTCAGTAAGGGCTACAGTCTCGAAAACCCACCGAACAATCTACAATGCTCTCTAAAGTCACCATGAGTCAGAAGCCCCTCGATGGCAGTGAGTTTGAGTTGTTGTTTTATTTTAACTACAGTAGTGCATTGCTTATGTTGTTGTTCTAGGCTATTTGTAGTTTTGTATTTAAAATATCAGTTTAAGAATGTAGGGTCCCTTAATGAGGACAACAAATGTGTAGATGTGCTTTACACAATTGATCTATGTATTGTGATGAATTGTATGAGCCCCAATACATTGATTTAAAAAAAAAAAAAAAGAATGTAGGGTCCCTAATAAACTAGCCTTAGAGAACAAGAGCTATCATTTGCATCCAATCTAAGTAATTCCTGAAGAAGTCATTTAATAAATTCACAACTTAATGAATAAAATAAATAAGTTAATAACTACAATGGCTATTTTGTTCATTTTTAATGACAAAAATTTGGGGGCTATATAGAATTATTTTTCTATCTTAATTTGACTTTTACATGATAATATTTTAAATGTCATTAGACACTTCTTTCATAATAAAGATTTTCGTAAAAAGATGCTTACAAATTAATAATGGACTCGTTCACTACATCTAATGTTTAAGTTGAATAGAAGGTTGTCAAGCTACATTATACTATCGTACTATTTTGAAAGAATGGTGATACCATTATAGGTTAATTTTATTTAAGAAACGATACTGGTTTGAGAGCATAGTCATCAATAAGAATATCATTTGGTAGAATATTTTTGTTCATATAATTTATTCAGTTACCAACTTTACCTAAAAATTAAAACAAAACAAAACACACCTCACAGCCATTGAGTCATTTCCGACTCACAAGGACCCAATTGACAGAACAGAATTGCCCCCTTTGGGATCTGAGTCTATAAATCTTCATGGGAGTAGAAAGCTTCATCTTATTCCTGAGGAGTGGCTAATGGTTTCCAACCGCTCACCTTGTGGTTTAGTACCCAGTACATAACCCACTACACTTCCAGGACTCCTATACATCTTTGAGAACCTAGTCATGAATAAGAGTAGGTATCATTTGGGAAAGAAAATTTGGTTTATCCAATTTTATTTAGTTACCAACTTTACCTAGATAATGAAACTTAGAATATAACATCTTCTTTAAAAGTATATTGTTGTAAAATTTAAACTTTTATAACAAGTATTATTTGTTTAGAAAAAAATTTGATTTCCTATTTTAAATCCAAGTTACATGCAAATTATACTTTTAAAACAATAATATAAGCAAAAATTTTAATAATGGTCATAAAAAACAGTAGGCAAACACAATCACTGATCAAATGCTTAATTTAATTCTGAACATGAATCCACTTTTTACATAAGTTATTTTTCTTGGGTCTAGCATTTTTAAAACTTGGATTTTTCTTTCTCTTTGAGTAATCTAGAAGAAAATTGCTAGTGAATAAATTTATCTTCAGAACTGAAGTTGAAAGTAAATATACAATGCTTATCCCATTAGTTAGGGAGAGATTAACATGAAACAACAAGAAAAACTATTATTCCATGTATTAAAAAAATATAAAATTTTGGATAAACATCAAATACTTTCTCATCTATTTTTTAGTAAAATGGTCCATCTCATATATTATTATTTGATACACAGAATAATCAGCATCATTTCTTCAGAAATATAATCACCGCCTTTTACATTAACATACTTGACCTATTATTTAGAGAATGATTCAGCAAAGAGTACTATACTAGTAGAGTAGGATTCCTATCAAATTGTTGAATAGCAAACTTAAGGGGTCAAAATAAAAAACCTCATTTATAACACCTTAGAAATGTGTTTGGCCTCTTTAGATTTTCAAGTAATATTTTTTATTGTCTATCATTATGAAGTAAGTGCATGTGTTAAATATATTTCCCTACTAGATTTATTATACTTACTGATAACTTCCTTTGGAAATACTATATTTCACATACATTGCTGATTACATAAAATGTTAAATTCCCCAAATAATTTTCTATTAATTTCAAAAATTCTACAAGGCTTAAAAATGAATACGAACACACAAAAGAGAATCATTCACTGTAATTTTATATCATGTATTATGACCTTAATAACATTATCTAAGCAAGGCAAATAAAAATAAAACATCTTAAATTCCAGTCTGCATAAATCTAGACTAACACCAGGTACATTGTAGCCTACAACTCCCACATTGCCATAGAGAAAATGAAAACTTTAGCAATGATTTGTATGGCATCAACTGCTAGTTATTTGCTACTGTAACACTGTAACACTGATACAAATTCATATCTGTCATAAGATATTGCAATAATATCATATGATTCAAATGACATTTTATGTTTATGTTTATTTTACTTTTAAAAATCAAGATGTTCAAACACTCTCATAGAAGTTATAAAAGGTAAGGGAGAAATTAATCTGTTAGATTATGGCAGATGTAGCCACGGACATCGTGATGCTGATTGTGTAAGTCAGGTAATTTTAACCTAGAAGTCTCTTTAACTAAACTCCTGAATGTGTACCACATCATTGTATCATATTCAATGCCTCAGTCTATATTATTCTTTGGATGGAATTTCTTAATCTTATCACACCTAGCAAAATTAAATATCGTGTTTTCAAAAGTACAAATAGTGGTGAAGGACAAAAAAAACCCCAATAATGCCTAGTGCTTTAAAATATTAATAGCCTAATATAGAAATTAAGGGACACTTTGTTAAAGGCTAAAAAGGGGTACAAATGAAACATTCTGACACTGGCAGAGTATAAGAGGAATGATTTGATATGGAAAAATAAGCTGTATTCTTATGGTATAGACATGGAAGGATTTTTTAAAATGGCAATGCCTAGAAAACACTATTAGCATAAAGTTTGAAAAATATAGCCTAATTATTAATTTCTATATTTACATTTGCTTAGTCAGCATCCATCCTTATCTATAAATTGGTAGCACTATAATAGATTAAACCTGTTTATTTAAAAATTTTGTTTTCAATTCAGAAACATGAAATTAATAAGACTTTAAGCTACATTTCAAATTTATTACAATAAACAAATATTTTAGAAATCAAATATTCTGGGAATTAATGAAAAAATACATTTCTTTGAAGGCATAATCTATTGATAATGGTCACAAATTAAGAGACTAATTGCAAAAGGACAAAGGTAGAAACAATAATCATGAATATAAAGTATCAAATAATTGATAATTTAAAAGTCTATGGGGAAGAATCCATCTTATTTCACATTAAAAAGTTCATGTTCTTCTACATCATGTCAGACATTACTCAATCTTAAAAATTCACAAATTTTTTAAGTAAAATTTTTGTTACAGAATCTCATACATTAGAAATTAGCCTTTAACGACAAATATGCAAATACTACAGAAGTGACACAAAACATAATAGCTGATTTAAACACAGAACTGCTAGATACACAGATTTACTTATACATATTTGTTGATAAAAATATAGACCATTAAATTAACAAAACAGGAGTTATATTCATAATACTACACTGAAAGCTACAGTATAAAAAACTTTAATTGTTATACTGTATTTATAAAGGAATAAAATATTAAATCAATTAAACCCCTACAAATTAGTTTTTAATAGAGTCACACAGTGTTCTCAAATAAACACTAATAAACGACTAATTCAATCATTTACTAAATTAATTAGGCGATTTTAGTAATATTTAAATAGCTAAATAACAACTCTTTGTATATTAAAATCTTAAGGTTTCCTTAATAAAGCATTCATAATAAGTGGCGAAAATTTCTCTTTGATTTCCAACTAAACACTCACTTGTTTGATGCGATCTGGATTAACAGTAGTCTGGGGTTGTAGAATGCTGACTGGTTCTGTCTTGGCCACATTTTGGGGCATTTCTCGAATTTTTTCTGCAATGAAGCCATGAACTGCATTCAGTGCTTCAACTGTTCCCTGGATCAAGCACACTCGTTCAGTAGTACCTGTGAATAAAAATAGATTTTCAGAAAAGATGCCTTATTTAATTCACATCTATTAATAAGAAATGAAAAGGTAGAATGATATAATTATATCAATCAAACAATGGAAAATTTAGAACTTTCAAATTTTCAACTGAAACAAAATTAATGCACATATGGCTCTTTTAATCTTATTTTTATTCATTCTTCCTTAGTTGTTTTAGTTTCAGGTGGTGTCTTTGGATTTCAACAAATCCCGCGATCTCATGGAATACTGAATTATTTCACTCAATCCTTCATAGAGCCAATACTAACTGGGTATAAGGCTCAGTGAACTACTGCAACTATTACCTGAGATAATATCTAAAACGTTAGCCCAAAAGATTCCCTGAAACCTTTTGCAAAGCCATACACCAGCTTACGTTTAACTTGTAAAAATTCTCTGCCTTGAACATTATGCTTTAAGAACTACTTGTATGGGATATTAGGGATAAAACAGCAACTCACAGATTAGAGAGGAACCTTAAAGTCAGTGGCTGTATGTTCATCAGGGGAAAACCACTCAGAAAAGGGGGTGAGAATGGTTGTACAAGTCAGGGAGTGTCATCAATGTGACTGATTTCACCCGGAGAAACTGCTGAGCTGGTGTATGTTTACTGGGTACAGTGTCAACAAATATGGTGGTAAAGCACAAATGAAGATCTATACAACTCTCAAAGAGCTTATTATTTAGGCTGAAACCAAGAAACTGAGCCATTTAATATCGTATGGTGTGAAAAATTATGGAAGCGTGTATATGATAGGTCAGAGGGTGTACAGAAAAGAGTATGGAACTTTACAGAATAGGTCAACTGCTGGATTTTCTCCATCCTCTGGTCAAGTTACCCATTTTTTGTTCTTTTGTGGCAAACAGCCACTCCCTGATATCCTCCCTTTATATTTCACTTTTCAACTAGAATATAAGCTTTAGATGACAGGATTCTTTCGCTTTTTTTCTGTGCTGCATATGCAAAGGCTGGTGGAGGAGCCCTAGCAGTGAAGTGGTTATGCTTTGGCCTGCTAACCTTAAGGTTAGCAGTTGTTAATAATTGAAAACCATCAACCACTCTGTGGGAAAAAGATGAGTCTTTCTACTACTCCCCAAGACTTACCTTCTGGGAAATCCACAGGGAAGTTTTATCCTGTCCTCTAGGGTCACTAAAGAGTTGGAGTTGACTTGATGTAAGGGAGGTTTCTTTTTTTATGCAAAGCTTAGGAAGAATGCTCCCTGGCACATAGTAGGTGGACAATAAATATTTGTTGGATAAATGAATCAGTCCTTTCTCTATTGTTGATACAGTTTTTAAAAGAAGACAGATTATTAAAATGAAAACTTAAAATTAAAAATAGCTTGTAGAATTTGAAATCATGAATAAGTAATAAGGATATTATTAACAGTATTTGTTTCATATATAACGAATAAAATATACATATGATGTGAGACATGACTAAAATGAAATTGGATGGGTTTAATTCAGAGGTATTGTAACCAATATTGTGTTTCACAAATACAATTTAATATAGTAAGAACAAATTACTTTTTCCGACTATTTTGAATCCCAGCACAGCCGCCTGGTAATAAACTGCAGTTTTTACTCTCAGTGTCCTGACACAATATATAAATTTGCTTCTCAAAAATAAGTATTTCTTTAGTAAATATTTATGCCCCCAAATTAAAAGGATGCCACTTCCCAATTTATAAAATATTTGTTTGAAAATAATGTGAAAACTTTCAAGGGTGTAGAAGAAGTCTTTTTGGTGCCATAGTTTTAAAATTACTAGCTACTCTAGAGTTTTTGTAAAACTTAGAGGTCAGTGTTGTGAAACCTCATTGACAAAATTATAGGCGTTTATAGTGTTTTAAAGATTGCCACACGAGTCATTTTTTTCTAGAAGTTTTAAAATTACCTGGAAAAATTATCATTCTTAACTCTACAAAAGGACTTAGAACATAGGAATAGGAACAGAAACAAAATGAAATTATATGGTTACAATCTAAATGTTCACGTTACAAATAATAAATGTGCAAATGAAACCGAAAGTTTCCTAATGCTTACACAACGTTTTAATAGAGACTTTTTACAGCCTGCATTTCTAGGGTTAGACAGAAACTGAAAAATGTGATGTGCATTTGAGGTCTTAGTTTTCCCCTCATTTCTCTTAATCAACCTTCAAGCCCCTTGTCTATCTGGATGTGTAGCTGTGGTTCTTGAGTAAAAGTATCTAGTTCACAGAGATGCTCCAGGGAGTCTTTACATGGTTGTATTAATTGTTCAATAAAATAGGATAGGGACTGATCAATGCAGATAATGCAAAGTGTTTTCCTCTAAGTCAGCGGGCAACACAAAACATGGATCAAATTTCATTCCTGCTTTTGAAGACAAGTACAGAGAGCTCTTTTGAGGATGTCAGACCAAGCAAGGCAATCAGTCAAACATAAATAGGATATATATTTTTTATCATACAAGGAACTGAGTAAATAAAGAGATTCTAGTTTAATGCAATACATATCATGTCAGACACACAGTAATCCCAATACTCTTGATATTGTGTAGACTAGTAGATGGAAATCACTGAGCCATAAAGAAATGATTGTTTAAAACTAAATTTCACATAGCATGTATGAGACAATTTCAACACAGTTCACAGGTTTGCAGCTGCAGTACATATTCTTTGAGGATTAAATCACACCACTTGCATTAGACACACTACCAGAAAGAACGAAAACAGGAGATTGTACACCCACCACTGGGAATTCTTGTAATCCACAGAAGAGATGCTGTCTTATTCTTCTACGGGACTCTAATGGTCTTTTCACTTAGATAACACAGAACCATCAATTTTAGAAGGAAGTCACAAGAAGGAAAGACTGTCAGGTATATGAGCAAACTGTGTAACAAAAATGAGTCTATAAATCACGAAAGTTACTCTTTCTTGTCATTTTAAAGGCTTTTAGGCTCCATTAGTGTCTAAACTAAACTGCCAGTTATTTATCATTTCATTTGTTTAAGAGTAGCATTTACTTCTCTTTGCAGCAGAATTGCAACAAAAGTTCAAAACTGGTTACGTAAACAAACATGCTCACATTTTGTATAATGTGAATATCCAGGTCCATACAATAACCTAAATTTAAATTGCTATTACAAAGGAGGAATTCTAAAAACTCTTACAAAAGGGTTAGTGTCAGATGCAGGTAATACATTTTGAAGTGTCATAAAGTTTTCATTTCATGTGCAATATCAAATGTTAAAATGTTTTTAATATTAAGTGAATTTCATAGTAATATTTTGAGAACAAATTATGAAAACATATTCTCTCTATGATGTTACCTACATAATCATGAATAAGTTCAATTATTCCGATTCCATCTGTTTTGGGAGAAGTACAGCCAGAATGCTCCTTGGAAATAAGTAGGTTGGCAAGAAGAGGGACAATGACAAGGATGGCACGGGACCAGGTAGTGCTCTGTTCTGTTGTACACAGGGTTACTACGGCACCTAGCAACAAGAATAACAACTCTAGCTAAGATTACATGCCATCACTAGATTCCACCCTCTCTTACCTATCAAGTCCATTGCTGCTAGCGTTATTTGAACTTTCTTAAATTATAATTTTTCCTTGACTATGCCTTCATTTTTTTAACCCAATACTATGAAGGAATTGAGTTAGGCACTAATGTGCAATGAATAAAACCATTAGATAACACATTAATGTAACCTTTGAAATGGGGACATCAAGTTGTCATCATTGATCACTATCAGCATCACTAAGGGTTAGAATATGCTATGATTCGAGATGTGATGTAATATGAAACACAATACACCAGTTCTGAACAAACGGAGTTAAGGACTAAGGTGCACCTGACAGAAGCCGTGGCGTTTTCAATCATCTCATATGCATGTGATGGCTGAACAATGAATAAGAAAGAGCAGATAAGAAATAATACATTTAGAAAGTATGATGGAGTGCCAGAAGAATGAACAATTCTGTCGTGGAGGAATTACAGCCAGAATGTCCCTTAGAAGCGTGCTTAGTAAGAATGCCTCATGTACTCTGAACCTGTTATCAGGAGGGACTAATTCCTGGCAAAGGACTTGATGCTGCTAACTCGAAAAAGAAGACCCTCGATGAGACGGATTGACACAGGAAGTGCGACAAAAGGCGCAAACACAGTGACAGTTGTGAAGATGCCCACGTTTCGATCTCTTATGCGCAGGGTCTCTCTCAGTTGAAGCCAACTCAACAACTTAACAACATAAAATAGAGTATTAACTATGCTAGCTCAACTTAGAAGAGGCCTGATAGCA
Organism: Echinops telfairi; assembly: GCF_000313985.2. NCBI lineage: Eukaryota > Metazoa > Chordata > Mammalia > Afrosoricida > Tenrecidae > Echinops > Echinops telfairi. The sequence continues at coordinate 80,866,405 of NW_022103915.1, read as the reverse complement.
GAGTGGGTTACTCAGTGTGCTGCTAACTTCACGTCTAGCAGGGACAAACCCCCAGTCACTGTGGGGGACAAAGATGTGGCTTTCTAGGCTCATAAAAGCTTGTCTTGGAAACGCACAGAGGCAGTGCTACCTTGTCTGACAGGCTTGTCATGAGTCAGAATGGACTCCATAACACTGAGTCTGGTTTGAGTTTATCTCAACCTATCAAAATCTTTTTACCTCCAAAAATAGCTGATAAAAAAATGTCAAATAGTTGCAGTAGGGAAAAAGACATAAAAATTCAGAACAGAACAGTAAATAAGGTAAATTATTTATAGCACTGAGAAATTTTACCATAAAAGCTGTGAAAGCTAGAACCTTTGCAAAAGTGGAAACCTGTAAGAAGATGGATAATATCACACCAGGTGAAGGTAAAACACTTGCAATGCAGAAAAAAACAATAACAAACAAACAACACCAACAAGGAAATCCATTGAGTTCTTTTAAAATGTATCACTCATACTAATCTACATTATTAGAAACATTCCTATTAGTGTCAAAGGGCATGCCACTCAGCTACAAGTCTCAAAACAAAAACAGTCAGCTTAAGGTCCATGGATCTGCAAACCCAGCTCCCAGAATTAAGTGCTCAGAGGCATCCTATTCCAGTAATCCTCAGCGCAAAGGCATTCCAGTTCACGTCTATGGGTCAGCAAGTTCAATTTGCCAATTAAGTGCACAGAGGCATCCCACTCCGCACGCCAGCCTCCTGCACAAAGCACTCAGGTTCACTTCCACAATGGGCTAGGAAGTCCATCATCTGTCCCATGCTTTGTTCCTGGTCATGAGGTTCATTGTGCAGGGATCTCGGGTCTGGAAGACATGTTTTACTTGGGTCCGGAAGGATCTTGCTGATAAGGAGCTCCTTACTTCTGCTTCTCAGAGGGCTCATTTAATATACATATCAGCATCTCAGGGAATGTCATCAGTATCTTCCTACACCTTCTTACCAGACCCATGCAGGAAAAGGTTTAGTGGGAATGGGAAATTTTGGCTAGAAGAGTCACACTAAATATTAAATAATCCCTACTCCTGCAATAATATTATCATAAACTACAGGTAAAGAATTGGAAAATCATAAGCAATTGGATCAAAGATTCATGACTAACAAATGAAGGAGATATAGTATTTTCTCAAACACACCACTTTTTTACATTACCACAAACTTCGTGAAAATGTAATGTTAGGTAAGCTACCGAATTAAATAATTTTAAAAGGCACCTATATAGGTTGTTGAAATCTAAAAATTTCATACAAGTGTGACATTTTGTAAAGTACAATGAGTTATATATCTCTTTATAGATTTATTCCAAACCTGCCTTAAAAGAAAATAAGTTATTGATCCTTCTTGCAGATAACAGACCACCACAGGAGTTTATCAAGATTTTTAGAATGTTTTCAGTTCAACAAAAGCATTTACTATTTTTAAAAAGCATCTAATTCACATTAGAGTTCAATTTTTAATTGCAGTTTTTAAACCATTATACCATGATGCATATTTGATCATTCTTACTCCTACCCTATAATTACTAAGGGGAAAATGCATTACTTCAAGAAGAGAATCAAAAGAAAATTAACTATAGGAACTGACATCTTATGATGCAACATAATAATGGCTTTTATTTTGCAGGTAATTAAACCTCTTGGTGATGCAATCATATCTTGTTAGTCTCAAGCCATCATAGAGAAAAATACTGTCTAGGGTCTCACTTACTGATTTTCTGGCCCTTGCATGGAAACAACATGGTTTTAAAATCACCATTCCTATGAAGTAGCTCAGGGGATTCTAACTTCTGAAGAACCCGGAAGATTGGAGGCATAACATTTTAAAAACTCTAAGTAATGTCTATAATTGTTCTAATATATACTGTACCTAATTTCCAGTTTCCATATTCTAAAGCAAGAAGTTCTGGTGGCATAGTGGGTGATATTCTGGGCTGCTCACCACGGGGTCCTAGATTCAAACCCAACTACTCAAGGAGAGAAAGGTGAACTTTTTTGCTCCCATAAAGACTTCCAGCTGCAGAAGCCCACAGGGGAAATTCTACTTGTTTTATCAGATCACTATGAGTTGAACACACTAGATTTAGATGTGTTGTTTTGTGGTTGTTGTTTATATCCTAAGGCATCCAAACATTATGACTAACAGTTAAAATGAAGACTACTGCTCATTCATCCACAGCAGAAGATCATGACCATAATCTAGTTTGGCCAATATCTTTCAACATCCATCATGAATAACAGGAAGAGAAAACAGTCACAACCAAACTCTACCCATCATTTAATTAAATTTTATATACTATAGAACTATATACCTGCTGACTCCCCTTCTCCACTTCCAATTATTGTCATCACTTTGACATTGATTTGTACTCTTAAAAGTTTTGCTACAAGAAATACGACACTTGGAATTCTTCTGGCAATTCCTATGTACAAACAAGAATTTACTCTCAGAATTTTATAGGCCAGTCTGGAATTGGGGAAATAGTGCAATCAAATTGAGCTCAGAAACCTGACCCTTGGTGTCCTGGCTAGATAATCAAAGTCATGCAAAATGAAGGAGCGAAGCAGCGTGTGGAGCATACAGCCCTCTGATAACAGTGCTATTCTGGATACAGTAGAGCTTTCTCTTTGAATCACATAGAGAGGAAGACAAGATTGAGCACTGAAACAGTTTCCTATTTTCTTAAAAAACAAAAGACTTGAAGATACGATGCTACAACAAAGTGTGGCCAAGAAGTCCGATGGTGCCCAGCTAGTAAGAAGAATAGCACTGGGGGCTCTTAAAGGCTTTTCTTCAAACAAGAAGCCATTTTAGTGAGGCATCACTGGGCTCACATGGAAGAAGTACAACGGCCTATGCGATCCAAGGACTGTGAATGATAAAACCCCAAACCAATGGAGAGAATTAAATCAGAGCTTAAATTGTAAACATCTGATTTTTGGAAGACTACGGATGACAGTGGGAGCGCAAAATCCATTCTCTGGGTCCACACAGGAATTAACTCTCCGGTGAATCCCCTCTGTCTACAGACCAAGGATGTGAATAGCCTTGCTATCATGCAGAATACAGTGGGTGTGTCGGTTTGTGTTCCTATAGTTTGCTGTCTACGTTTTTCTGAATATGAAATTCAGGACAGCTAGAGCTATAGAGACAATCACTGTACTAATGGTGTCTTGGGGGTATGGTAGGGAAGGCTGGGGAAAGCGGGGAGCTCATGACAATGGATATAAAAAAGAAATAAATGTTTTAAATTTATTGTGGAGATGATTGTACATCTCTTATTAATATGCTTGTACTATTGAATGGTATGCTATGTGAAATATGTGCCAATAAAATTGTCTAAGACAATAAAAGGTTTATTAAGGGAATCATTCCATTTTCATCATGAGTCTATAAAGACAAGGTCCACAACTGTATGGATTTCAAGAGCCAGTTACTGCAGTGAGTGAATGTCATACTGTTAAATCCAATGAATATAAAGGAAGCATAAATGATTGTGACCTCTTGATTTTAAGAGGATTTAATAGAAGATATATTTGTAAAGGCTGAAAACAATTACAGAAATTTCCGTAATACATGAGAGGGTTCACAAAAGGTTCACGAAAAAATGAGATTAAAGATCATGGAATCTTTCCATGAACCTAGTATTGATTTTGGATATAATTTTATGTGTGTTGACATAATATAAAACGACAGGATTTTATAAAGAAAGAAAATACTAACCTACCACTAATACTATCTTGTAATCTATACTCTCCATGTCATATAGTTATATTTTGGTCATGATGTTGTGAATAATTACAAAATATTTTACTATTTATATAAAACGTGAGCATGCAACAGTACATTTAGGAAAAAATGAGAATTTGAAATTAAAATTGAGAAATTCAAATTAAAGAAAAGATTATCAGAATATATTATATTTATAGAGAATGAAAATGAGATGTGAAAACGGGTAATTCATCTCTCAGATGTATGCTCAACTGCTATCAAAGCAGGTATTTATTATTCAGAAATTTCTGTGAAACCATAAAATAAATTTAATTGTCAAACTCATTATCTTAGTTTTATCTTAGCTTTAAAAATGTATGCCTTAGAAAATGGAAAATGTGTTGATCATAATAAATTTCTGTAATTCAATTCTTCATTTCACATAAACGGATCTCCTATATTGGCTTTTTTATTACAAATGATTAAATAATTATGGAAACACGCTGAGAAATGGAAGCATTTCAAGCTAGACAGCAGCTTCGCCATAGATGAATTCCTGCCATACAACAGAACAGAAACTCTGCTCTGGCTCCAACCTCCTGCCCTCTGGCTCGCTCTTCAGCATTTCTGACTTCTAAGCTACTTGAAGGGAGATCTTTGGGCTTCTGCTTACGAAGAGTTTCATCCATTTTGACGGGTTTACTGTCCTCCTCTGGCCTCCTTTAATTTAAAAGGGATCTCTGAGTCTATGGTTTCCTGTCCAGTTTCCACGCGGTTTCTGGCTTCATGTGTTTACTCATTAATCTACTCCCTGAGAAGAAGTCATCGTGTATTCTTCAGTTAGTTCATTTGAGCGCACTGCTCCCCTGACCTGTGGCTATCACAATACCTCCATATCTCACTCCTTCGCTACTCTTCCCCCATCAGGGGCCAAACATATATTTCCATGCATTACTAGAAGTCTGAGTCTCATTACCAGATTCCTAGCTTCATAGTTTTCTCCTTTATTGGACACTATTCTCTATCCTTCCTTGTCCTTTTTATCCCCATCATAGTGGCCCCTTTTACCTCGATTCCAGTATGATGTCCATAGATACAACTTCTTTTTGAATGTCATATTTAGCTTCATCCCTTCTACTTGCGATCCATAGACCTCTCAAACGGGCATCTCATTTTTCTCTTTCCTAAATTCCATAATACTTGGCAGGGATTTCCTTGCTCCATTTTGCATTATCCTTGTTATCTTTGCCATCATGGATTCCTCTGTCTGAGTTTTTATATACTGAGTGAGAATGTCATTTTAGAGATAAACAGATGCTAGAATTTTCAGCCACCAGGATTCAATGACAGGGATGCTGGTAAAAAAAAAAATAGCAACGAGGAATAACAGCAACTGGCACGAAGCCTGGATGGCGCATGCAGCTGCTCATCACAAGGTTGAGGTCCATACGCCCTCGGCAGGACCGTGGAAGAAAGGCCTGGTGATGTGCTTCCGTCAGGCTTACAGCCAGGCCAGTCCTATGGAGCAGTTCTCTGTACCACCTGAGCTTCTCCTGAGTCAACGATAACAACACATGACTGCCACTTCTTATCGTTTCTCTACATTAGAGCAGCTTCAGATAACCCCTTCCTTTTTAGGAAGACCCTGTTTCCTGTTGGCTTCTTTGTTTTTAAACCTCCTCCTAAGCTATCTCATATAGTGTCATGGTTGTAAGCTCCATAAAAAATATTCTAAGTTAATTCCCTCATCTCTCTCGATGGACCCTTCCCTAGTGCAGTCCACTACCGTCTCCCCACAATAGACTCCTCAGTATTTTTCAGGTTCACTTCTTGCTTCTGTACAATCCACTCTTAACTCAAAGTAATTTTTGAACATATGAATCACATCATGTCACTTATCTTTTAAAAACATCCCAATAGCTTCTCATCTCACATTAGAATTAAATCCAAACCTCTTTCAAGGGCTTACAACACACTTTATGATCTGGCCAAACTTAGTCCTCAGTCGGCATCTCACATTGCACTCTTTTACTTTCTGCCCTCCAGGGACTTGGGTCTTTTTCAGTTCTTGGAACATGCTAAACTTCTTCCCACTGAAAAGGCCTTTTATTTTTTTATTTTTTAATCCCACTGAACTCTGCGTAACTGGGAATACACTTCCTCTTGCTCTTCCCATGTCAGTCCTTTTATAATCACTATGATCTTGGCTCAAAGGAACCATGGCAGAGGTCTTCCTTAATGGTCACAAAACAACTAACTCCCAATCACTATTAGTTTATGCTTCTTTATTATCACCATGATTCTTAATCACCTTATGAAATTATTGTTTTAATTTGTTTACATCATTGAAAACAAATGTCTCAAGAGGGCAAAAACCCTGAATGCTCAGTTGTATGCCCAGTCTAGTACTTAGCAAGCCATTAAAAAATAAGCATCATTTAACAAATTAAATGACCTTAGATGAGTCATATTGTAATAAGACTATAATTCTGATTGATTACATTATAATCTAATTAAGACATTAAAAAAAGAAAAATACATACAGAAAGAAGTATTGGGCAGATAAACTATCAATGGCACTGGGTAGAAAAGGAAGCTTATTAGGTTCCTTATATTTACTAATCTTATTATTGCATTATGCGCTCTACAGAAATGATACTAAAGAAAATATCTATCACAGATTTTATTACAGAAGGTTCTGCTTCCTACTCATCCTTTTAGAAAGACTAAGGAATAAGAACCAGTTCATGCTTTCTCATCAAATTATCTTGTGGACATTCCCTCTAAACTAGAACCAAATCCACAGAAATATATTTAAAAAGAGATTCCTATGGAAAGGGGTTTGCATAAACCATTACAATACAGGGGTTAGGTGAAAAATACAGCATAAATTTCTCCTTAGTCATTGCAATATAATAATAAATTATCAAATCCTAAACCCCAAATAAGGATTCCATTTAATACTGTTACAAACTAAAGAATGACATTTAGCTTTGGCTCATATTAGAAATACATCTTAATAGTCGTATTAGGAAACAAAAGTCTGTACCAGTTAAATTATTTGGCTAAATACTGTTATCTCACATTCAATCTAAGAGAAAATTTGAAGATCTTGATCATTACCTGTTGTATGAAAAAATGATCTGAAATATATGAAGCAGAAATTCACATCTATTTAATAGAAGATAAATAGGACAAAGATTAAGAACACAGTACATTATTTATTGAATCAATGAATCTCTAAGAGACTCAGAGGAACTATTGCTTTCTACAAAATCTATAGCTGACTGACACACAATATCTGACAATAAAATGTGACATAATTATTTAATAGTTAAGGATTTATAGAGTATAACTGACCCTAGAGTAACTACTAAGACAAGATTATAGATATTTGCACATGTTATTAAAACAGGTATAGTACATTAGCAAACTGAAATATCCCAGAAATATAAATGACCACAGCACACATACGCTATAAAGAATGGATGTGTTGCGTAATTTAGAAAGATTCTTATTACTGAATAAAACCTATAAAATTCCATGAAAGGTTAATCGTGGGGTATTACAAGATATTTTCTTAAAATTAGTTTTAAAGGAATGATCATTTTAGAAATTTTATTCATTTCCTTCTTAGGGACTAACAATTGAAAACTATATAAAAGACAACTTGAGTTTATTATATAGAGAGAATGTTATTGTTTCTACTGTGATTACTCTTAATTATACAGAAAAGAAAGCCTTTACTGATTAAAAAAAAAGTTAGAAGCTACCAGAACCCATTGCTGTTGATCCATTCCACTGATAATGACGCTCGACCTTACAGAGTGGCCCTTCTTCACGGGGGCCCCTGGCTGTAATTCCGCAGAAATGGATGGAGTCAGCAGGTGTTTCCTCCATGGTGCCGCTGGGTGGACTCAAATCACCTGTTTAGCAGCACACTATCTGCACCACAGGTATCTATGGATGTGCATGTATGTATGTATGTGCATGTATGTATGTATGCACACATGTATGTGCACTATTACAATATTAGCTAATGTATCATTTTTCGCCCCACATAGTTATCTACGTCTTTAAAAAACTCTTTCCCTAGTAATTCCACTTGTTTTCATGTGTGCCTTTCATCATGTTAAACTTTTTTCCTGATGTTCCTTGTACTCATGCTTTCATTTCACTATCTTTTAGTTCCCTTCCCAGTTATCAGTTTCCCAGAAGTATTACCTGATTTCCATTCCATTTAATACAAGCTGCGCCATGGGCTGAAGGTAAGGCTTTCTATTTCGATAAAGAGTTACAGACAAGACACCCACAGTGGCTGTTCTACTCTGTCCTTACGGTTCGCTAAGAATTGGAATTGACTTGATGGCAGTGAGTTTGGCTTTGGGTTTTGAAGGATAAATATTTCACTATGAATTAATATGACTCTCTGTGCTTCCAGCTAGTAGAAATGATGATAGAATATTATAGTTGCCTGTTTGGTTCCCGTCCAGCCCATGAGAACAGAGCCCTTTGCTCACAGGCTAGATTTTTATATTGTTCATCATTAATAGGCACGGGATGCTAGCACTTATATATGGATGAGCATATATATGCATATGAAATATAATTAAGTAGGTTGTACTGAATAACTGATTGAATTGATAAATGAATAGATGGCAGTGGTTAGGAAAAAGTTTTGGGAGGGGACAGGTTACAGTTTACTTAAGTTCTACAGTATTAGAACCAAATAGATACGGGGTAGGAGTACCTAGGTACTTCAGGAAGAATTCGATATGTAGAGGTCACGGAAGTTTGACAGATAAAATTCGGTCAGAACCATGATGGCTCAATATGGCTGGGGGAAATTCCCAAGGATAACACCGAGGGAATTGAAGAAGCAAAGGCAGCACAGCCTAGATAACATAAGGTCTCTCTAAGGAGAAGATCTTAATTGTACGTTGAAGATGCAAGCATACTTGAAAGTGTTAAGTTATAATTTCAAGACGCTTTAGTAATTGAGGGAAGTATTGCCCCCCACCTAAAAAAAGGAGAAAAATAATAACTGTTACATAAATATTCTATTTTGAAATAAGTTATGGTATAAGATGTACTTTTTATAAAAAGTATTATAAACCCCAAATGCTAGTCTAGCACTTCTCTTAAGTGTTTTTATACAACACTTGTCCTACAATATGCTCCACAAAAAATGGGACTTTCTGGTAAAATACTTATGAATAAGAAAAGCTGTATATAACATCCTTCCCTGTAGTGACTCAGTACATATCAACATATTAAAAGAAATGAAGCGCTACAATAAAGATATCCACTTAACTTTAAATTCACAGATGTATTTATCTATGGCATCTCATTACATATGCCAGCTATTAACATCTTGTCAATTGTAGTACTTTGTAGAAATTCTCTAAAATAAAAAAATACCACAAATTAAATTCACATAAAGTATCTACCCATACTTTTAGAAAGGAAGCAATTCTAGGTTATTCGTAGAATGAAATTAAAGGAAAAAAATATGGTACACTATCACTAGAAGGTTGAAAAGTATCTCATTATTGTCTTGAGTTGATTATATATCTATTTTACTAGTATATCTAGGTCCGTAAAAGATAAGAGATAAGGAGCCCAATGATGAGATGTATGCAGATACTGACAGGAGAGGCACTTGGATTCCAATCAAACTATATGCAAAAAGATTTGTATCTCTAAATAAATGTATATGTACAATAAGAGGCATTGATAACTGAAATGTAAGTATAAATAAATAGAGAAATCAACAGGTCTACTTTGTTTTAGAATTACATTTTAACTATAGGGACAGAATAGCCTGATCTACATTTTTATAAATAAAGCGAGGAAGTTAATTATTTTATTCAGGAAAAGACACAAGCATTATAGGTAAGTCATAGTGATAACTAATCTTGGTTTAAGCTAAGCCAGACAATGATAGAGTAGCAAGAAGGCCTACATCAGTTATTCTACAAAACACTGCCCAGTAAAATCTTATCAATCCCAATGATGTGTTGTTAGGGGTAGGGTCAGATAAGCTCCTCAAGTTGGAAGGGCTCAAAACACTATGGAGATCTCCCTCCGATTGGCAGAGTCATCCTTAGTGTCATGGATCGAGTAAAGTTTTGGATACCATAACTTGCCGAGGTGGCACAACTCCAAGTGAGAATACCTGCGCACATCCGTTAATAATCAAAATGTGAAATGTACTAAGTATGAATCTAGGAAGATTGGAAGTCTTCAAAAATGAAATGGAATATATCTAATCTGAAAAGGACTGGTATTGGCCATTTCAAATCTGTCAATCAAGAGACATATTATGCTAGATATGATAAATTAAAGAGAAATGGTCACATTGATCATGAAATAGAATACTTCAAGATTTAACCTGAAGTACAATGCTGTCAGTGATAGGATAAAATGCATACACCTACAAGGAAGATTGATTAATAGGACTAGTATTCAAATTTATACCACAGCTATTAACACGAAAGATAAAAATATTTAAGATGTTTACCAACTTCTGCAGTACAAAATTGCTCAAGCATGCAAACACACACATTCATAATTACTACTGATAGGAATGCAAACATGGGAAACAAAAAAGGAAGGGTTGATAGTGGAAAGCAGGAACTTGGTAACAGTCGTGGCACTGAGATCACATGACAGAATTCTACACGTTAAAAATCCTTTTCTCAACATCATGAACACTGGCTATATAAGTGGTCCTTGCCACACAAGAACCAAACAGACTATATCTGTGGAGAGAAATGATGGAGACGCTCAATATCATAATTCAGAATAAGCTCAGAGGTTCACTGTGGAATAAACCATGAACTGCTCATATGTAAGTTCAAGTTGAAGACAAAGACAATTAAAACCATTCTATGGGAGCCAGTGTATAACCTTCAGGGCATCTCACTTGAACTTAGAGGTTATCTCAGAACAGACTTGACACATTGAGTACTAGTAACCAAAGGCCAGATGACTAGTGATGCAACAAAAGGGCATCAAACATGAAGAAAGCAAAAGGTCATTAGAAAGGTCATTAGAAACGGGGGTGTGGGGGAGTGGAGAAAAGACCAAACTGGATGTCAGAAGAGACTCTGAAATTTTCTCTTGAACACTGAGTAGCAACATCAAACAAAAGAGCAGACTTCAAAAGGTAGAGAAAGAAGAAAAAGGTTTAAACTGAAACATAGAGAAACCTGGAGTTAGAAAATAAAAAAGGAAGAACATTCTTAGCCTTCTTAAGCTGATGAAAATTATGCAAGCTGCAAGTTGTAATATTGAAGGATTCTCTTGGCAAATATGGAACAATGTGGAATCCATCAAATAAGATGGAAGAGGAAGTGATTTTCCTGACTTCACTAGCTCTCAGGCCCGGCTTTCCTCCAGAGCATCTAATAAATCGCCCCAACACTGGGAAAAAAAAAGATGGAAGAAATATGTAGCAACTCTATCAAAAGCAACAGGTCAATATTCAGTCATTTCAGGAAGTTGTATATGTTCAAAAGCCAGAGGTCCCGAAGGAAGCCATCTAAGAAGTACTGAAGACATTCGTGAAAATACTAATAGAACTATTTTAGAAAGTGGATGCAACACTGGAAAATTTGGAAGACAGCTGGTTGGAAGAGATTGAGGTCTGTGTCCATTCCAAAGAAAAGTAATCCAAAAGAGTGCAGAAATGATCACTCTCATTAATAACAAACGATATTTTTCATGAAGGTGATTTCCATCTGCTTGTTGTAGCACATCAACAGTGAGCTGGATTCAGGAAAAAGCCTGGGAAGAGGGATGTCACCATTGATGTCGGATGTGTCTTCGCTGAGAGCAGAGAGCACGAGACAGGCCTTTATCTGTGTTTGAATGACAATGCAAAACTGTTAGAATGTGATCATTACAAATTATGGATAATACTGAGAAGAGTTAGAGCTCCAGAATACTTCCTGGTACTCAGGTGAAACCTGTGCACAGAGAGTTGTTCAAACAGAAAACAAGTGATGGTTTTAAAATCAGCTAAGGTGTGCAAAAGAGTTATAGGCTTTCACCATAACTAATCAATCTAGATCCTGAGCAAAGAATCTGAAAAAACTGGACTATACGAAGAACACTGTATGAAGATTGGACGAAGACTCGTTAACAACGTGCAGTAATATGCAGGTGACCTATCTTTGCTTGCTGCAGGTGAAGAAGACCTGAAACATTTACTAATGAAGATTCAAGACTGAAGCCATCAATATGCATTACAGTTCTATAGAAAATCTAGGAAGTAAAAATCTCCACAACTGGACCTAAAGCAACATCATGTTAAGTGGAGAAAATATTGAAGTGGCCGAAGCCTTCGATGTCCTTGCAGCCACCACTAACACTACTGGATGCAGGAGTCAAGCATTCAAGACACTGCATGGAGCAAATCTGCTGCACAGAGCTCTTTAAAATGCTTTTTAAAAAGCAACTATGTCACTTTGAGGACTCACGGGTGCTTGAAGAAAGGCATGTGTGTTTCTTTTTCCCTCCTGTAGCCTCCTGTGTCTATCAGAGATGGTCAAAACAGAAGGGAGACTGAAGAACGGATGCCTTTGAATTATACAGCGTTGGCGAAGACTGCCGAATATACTATAAACCGCCAGAAGTAAGACTACATCTGTCTTTGAAGAAGTAGAGTCAGAATGCTCCCGAGACACTGGAGATCATAGGACTTTCTCATGTACTTTAGACCAGACCCTAGAGAAAGATATCATATTTGGCAAAGTGGAAGGTCAGTATAAATGAGCAAGGCCCTGAATGAGATAGATCAACACCTTTAACCCACTGCTATCAAGTTGATTCTAACTCACAGGGACCCTATATCGTTTCCTAGGCTACAAATCTTTACAGGAGCAGATAGCCTCAATTTTCTCCAGAGGAACTGCCGGTGGGTTTGAACAGTCAACCTTGCAGTTAGCAGTCCAATGCTTAACCAATAGCGCTACAAGGGGTGCAAAACCAGGTTCAAATATAGTAAAAATGATGGTGCCAGCCCAGGACTAAGCAGTGTTTTGTGCTGCAGTCATGGTTTAACTAACTCAATGGCATCTACTAACAACAAAAGCAATAATTGTGGCATTATCCTTTTTTGTTTTGAGAGTTCTTCGTTCAGAAAACTTCCAGTAAAACCAAAATTATTTGGGGTACAGCGGTCACACAAATTAGTTATTATTTTGATCAGTAGAAAATACTGTATATACTCGTGTATTAGCCGAGTTTTTCACCACATTTTAAATGCAGTTTTTGTGGTAAAATTAGGTGCCTCGGCTGATAATCAGTTTGGCTTATATTGAGTATGTATGGTACTTACTATACTCTCCTAAAGAGCCCTGGAGGTACTGGCATGTACTTTAAAACAAGCCCAGTAACTTCTCAGTGGAAAAAAAGACCAGATTTTCTGCCCCTGTAAAGTTGTACATGCTTGGAAATAGCATATAGGGTCGCGATCAGTTGGAATCAATTCAATAACAATGAGTTTATACTATTTACGGGTTTTTGAGCTAATAAATATTTGAACTCATTTATTATAATTATATACTATGAATTCAAAGTATTCTACCATTCTTTTCTTGTATTTCTCATTTCTGACAATGAAGATATAAAGAAAACACATAGCTCAGAATTTTATATCATTAGCGCTGGAATAAAAGTAATCTTAAAGGCTACATGAAAATAGTTCAGATTTAAAGACAAGAAATTTAAAAGAATTGCATTCAGAATTCAAAGAAATAATCTGAAACAATTTCTTCAATACTGCTAATATATTTAACATGAACCATATTTCTTCCTGCCCCCACCCTGTCTTAATTCTCTTTCATCAGGTCCTATTTCTTTCAGAAACGCTGCTGTTGGATCGCATTTTATTTGCTTCACTACTCATGGATATTATATGGATTGTGTTCTATCTCAGAACATGAGCCTTTCTATATTTGTAAGTTTCTTGCTAACAGGTCATGGAATGGGAACCCTATGGGACTTTGGGGCCTTCATTTAAGCCTGTGTGTAAAGATGCAGCTGTTCATTTGCAAGCGGTCATTCTAGCTTTTAAAGCCGTAGTAAGGTGAAACATTTAAAACCAGTTTCCACTGTTTTTCATCTCATTTAAATAGACACATCACAACCACGTAGTTTCCGAGATTAGTTTTGAATTTAAGATCCTATTTTAGAGAAGACCAATATTTTAAAAATGACTTACACAAAAAATGTGATTTTTTACTAAGGGTCCACATATAACTGAGCTTAAAGATAATACAATATGCTTTCAGCTTCAGAGAAGCACACACACACACACACACACACACACACACACACACCTCTAATTATATTGGTGAAAGTAGAGAATTGAGAATCTGCTGACCCCTCTAAAATTAAAGTAGGCAAAAAGGTTTAAATATAAACCACTACATTTCATAAAATATTTTTGAAATTTTATAATTGTCCTAATAAACTCTACACAAATAAAAGTGTGCCACTAATTCTCCCTCTTCACTTTTCATGTGACGTCTAAAAGACGCTATAGTTCTCATAATGCCATTTAGAATTATAAAATGAATTATTTACTTCTATATAAATAAAGTGTTATGTTAATTAATGTCCTTCATCGATGTTTCCCCACAACTGGGGATTCATCCAGAGGTTTCATTTCTTGCCATTCTTTGTTAGTGCATCCGTGGTATCTTATCAGTGTTTTAGCAGAGACCATGTTTCCATACAGTCATCCAAAACAAGGTTTACCTCCATATAATGTTCCATTTTTTGTAGGGCCTAAATCAATAAAACCAGAAGGCTAAAGTCAAAACGGAGGGGTATTTATAACTGCATTTGCGATCTAAACCTTTTATTTAAAATATCCATGCCAATCGCCATGGAGCCGAACCCGACTGGCAGATATCACACGTGGACACACAACAATCATCGCAATGTAGTATTTGACAATCTTTGACCGTGTTGAGGCAGATATTTAGAAACTGATTTATATGTCACCATGTGCCTTTTATTAAGATTACATATATACCTGAGCTTAAAACAAAAACAAATCCACTGCCCACAGACTCCTAGAGGCTGAATAGGATAAGATAGTCCTGGCAGCCCTGTGAGTTTTCTAGACTGTAATTGTTTACAGGTGTAGAAACCTCATCTTTCTCCTGAGCAGCTGCTGGAGGTTTCGAACTGCAGCCCTTGTGGATTTTAGCCCAACGCATAACCATTGTGCCAGATAATGTAATATTCTGCCAAATTTGAAACAAACAAACAAAAAATGACTACCTGCATTTAACTAGATTGCTGAAAGTAGAGAATTATGGAGCTTGTCCTTACTTTTAATTTTACTAGGCAGTAATGCCCAAATATAAACCATTACCTTGTAGGTCATGTATGGTGTCAGCGTAGAACTGCCCCACAGGGTTGCAACGTGACCTGGCCTATCTTCCAATGTCCCTCTGGGTGGATTCAAAGCACCAGCCATTCATTCAGTAGCCAAATACTATTTGCATCACCCTGGGATTCTTACATTCTTACATTTAATGAGATTAAAAAGTCCTTACAAAAAATAAGCCAGAACATTTTAACTAAACTATGAATGCCCAACAACCTCATGAGCTCCTACTCAAACCTGAGTCGAAGGCACACAAAAGCCAGCCTAATCCCTGAACAGAAAGGAAAGAGAAAGGAAGGATGGTGAGGAAGGGCAAGGAAAGTCTGACTCAATCAGTGTAAAAACATTCAGGTTCATTGGTATTCATAAAGGCAAATCAAACAGTGCTCGAAGGCCCACATTCTGCTGAATGGCAAATAATGAGTGGTATGAATATGTAGAAATGAACACTCTAGTACAATCCAATCAGAATTATTGGCAGGTACCCTCTGGAGGGAAATTTTTAAAATGCCTATCAAAAGTATGTTGACCCAGTTAGTGTATATTTGTAAACACTTGACACACACAAAAAAACTGATAATATATACAGATGCAAGTAAGCATTGATTATGATAGCACTTTTTTTCTATCAGCACTAACTAAATTAAACTTAAGGTTCTACAATAGGATGTTGAATAAATTGTGATGCATCCTAATAAGCCATAATTACATTTGTGATACAGGTCTTTGATGTTAGCATGGAAAAATGTTTGTTTTTTGAACTAAATGAACTAAATGAAAAACAAAAAACAAAAACCCATAAACAAACTCCAACCCCCAAAAGTACATAACTGCCTATCTGACCAATCTGAATCATAGCGTACCCTGTGCATGTTTGAACTAGCTGCTATCACGGTGAGACCCACTCATGACAATACTGTGTGTCAGAGTAGGACTTGTTCCAAGGATTATCAGTAGCTGATCTTCCAGAAGTAGATTGCTGGCGCTTGCTTCCAAGGCCCCTCAGGAAGGATTCAAACCACTCGCTTACTGGTTAGCAGGAGTATATGTCACATACACTCACAGCAACCCTCTAGGACAGGGTAGAGCGGCCATGCCCTGTGGGTCTCAGACTGTAACTCCACATGAGCAAGAAGACGTCTTGCCCGGGCAGAGCAATTGGTCATTTTGAACTACTGACCTGGTGGTTAGCAGCCCAATGTGTCACCACTAAACCACAGGATCATTGAGAGTCAGAGTAACACAATGGTCGTGAGGATGGACTGGAGTTTGGTGTCAAATAGATGCATCGCCCAGCACATAGTTGGCATCTTTTTACACCATGTAGTAAATAGCTATTCAGTATTTCGCATAGCAGTGATTGACATACAACCTCCCCACCCAGGAGGGGGTGGCGTACAATAGAAATGTGGGTAAAGGGAGACAATGGATGGTGTAAAATATAAAAATAAAAATGATTTATAAATTATTAATGGATCCCAGGGTGGGAGGGTAAGTGAGGGAGGAGCAAAAAGAGAAGCTGATACCAAGGACTCGAGTGGAAAGAGGGAAATGACGGCAACATGTGTGCAAATGTGCAAATACATTGGACGTATGGATTGTTATAAGAGCTGTAAAAGCCCCAATAACATTATTAAAATAAATAAAGAAAATAAAATTGAGAGAAAAGTGTGCCATTTCTTACTTATAAAGTGCACCACACCATTCATTACTCAAAGAATTTTAGTTGACTTTTCTGATTTCAGGTAAATGTCAACTAATTTGCTTCATGGTCCATAATATGGGCTACAGACAAATATGGGTATTACAAAATTCTATAGCAGATTTTATTTTCTATTCAAGGTCTATATTAGTAGCTACAGAATTACCTTTATACACATATATGAACGCTTCAGTTAACATAAAATATATTTCCAATTACATCAGTGCTTTATGTATTAAACGAAGATAGAGGAAACATTTCAACAACCCTTCCCTTCGTATCTTACATTCTTAAAGAGCCATCTTATTGGATTAGAATTTATGAAAAATTATTGAATAAGGAATGCAGCAATTCTACGAAAGCAGGTGCTCCCCATCATACGCCTTCAACCTTGAAACTCTAGTATTACATTACGTTTTGTAAAATCTTGCTATTATCTCTATTATTTGTTCAATAATGTATCGTCCCCTAAGGGCAGTAGCCATGCATGATTTATTACTGCCATATCCTCAGGGCTTTGAAATCTGTTCTAATCAAAGTAGATATGCAAACTATCACTGTTGGCTGAACAAAAGGACAATGAAGGGAATAAAGGCAAAGGGCAGAGTTCCAAACACATAGAAAACAGATGCTGGTTTGGGAACTTCTTTGCAACAGTGTGTAGACAGTAAAAATGAATTAATCCCATATTCTCCATTCTTCCATTTAGCAGCAGGTATCAGTCTCCAATCCCAGGTGGGAGTGGGGACTGCAGGCACTGCAGTTTGAGAAGGAGAATGTGCCTGGATCAGCTCACTGTTGGCATACCAGCAGGAGGGCTTGTGAGGCACTTGGCTTAGTGGGTTGGGCTGCTTACCAGAAGGTTAGCAATGTGACACCACCAGCTGATCTGTGGGGAGGAAACAAAGCTTTCTATTGCCATAGAGACAGTCTTAAGATCCTAGAGGGCCAAGTCTGCTCTCCTATATGATCATCACTATGAGTCAAAATTGACTTGATGGCAATGAGGGTGCTTTTATGAGAGCAGAGAGCCTCCTGCTTTTCCCACAGAACACATTATTTTGGTATTAGGTACCACATACCAAATACAGTAAGATATGGGGTGATTTTAATTGATCGTTCAATAGTTGTCCTATTAATTCCTGACTTTAGTTTTAGCACACAGACCAAATAAGTCTGATAAATTATATATAAAGACTACTTAATATAGTTTCAGAGTTCTTTAGAATCTATTGGCCAGCTGCAATGTCTGCAAGTTCTCATTCAATGTTGTGGTAAATCTCAGACTCATTCATCCAGAATTTCTAGACAGAGCAGTAGCACTGAAACAAAAGCACGGGAGACAAAAACTTTCTTTAGAACTGATTTATCATCAGGCAACATTTGTCTTTATACTTCAAAATGTCCCAACTTTAAGAAATGTACTTAATTATTTAACTATCTAATGAAAGGCATGCCTACATAATTGGTATGATCATGAAAGAATAGCTGGGTGAAATATATTTTCAAAGCCAACCACACTAATGTCAAAACTAGGTTCCAAATGGCACGCTTGATGATTTCTTCAAATCTTGTCATAGTTAATAGACATGATTTGATGATGGAAGCCTATTTCTTGGGCAATAGGTTGGATCGCTACACTACAAAGAAGGTCATCTCACTTTAATGAAAATTTTTGCATTATGCTTAAAAGTTGTCTGAAAATATTATGAAAAATTACATAATCGACATAATGTTTGTTTATTATATATAACTTTTAAAATTTCATGAATCCCACTATTTGGGAACATACCTTTCTAAATAGCTTTGATTTATTTGGGTGTAGTAGTTATATAATTGTCAATTTGAAAGGATTATGAGGGAAGGGGTGGAATCTAGTCTGTCAATCGGATCATAGCCAGTAAGGCTTCTGTGTGGGCATGGCTTTCTCCTGCGAATTCAGGGAAATCTGGTATTTCCTCCTTGGAGGTGGGAGACTGTCTGCTCACTCCCTGGGAGATGTTGCAGCTGGTAAGACACATGGACACAACCAGACCTCTGAAGCCAGAGAAGCCACAGAGAGACCCCCGCCAGCGCTGAGATGCTTACATCGCCACTTGACCCAAAGACTTTCCACCCACTGGCTTGTGATGGTCCTGCATTCGGCTTCATTGCATGTGTTTCGTGAGTCTGAAGAGGACTTTATAGATTGGTATTGTACATATGGGCTAATATCATTCTAGTCTTGGACTGGACTGGGTTGGCATGTTTTCTTAATGTACAACTGTTCTTGTATATAAACCTTTTCCTTATACACATATGTGTGTCCATGGATTTGTTTCTCTAGTCTGCTCAGACTAACACATTGGGTTATATCAAACCAGTTTTCTAAATAATCATGCAAAAGAAGCAAGTGTGTAATGCTGTCTTTCTTCCCATTTTACCATAGCCACAACTATGCCTCACATTAATCTTTACATTAAGAGAACTATAAAGAGAACTACCACAGAAAGGTGTATTGCTTTATAATGATTACAGTTTCATACATAAAAAATACCATATCAAATGTGATAAGGATTTCTTCTTGTGCAAAAAGTAAGCTGTTGAGTTTAAAATGGGATTAAGAAATGATGGCTTTTCCCATGAACTCTTTGAAGCCCCCTCCCCATTAATGAAGTATAGCTTCATCCATGAAAATAAAGTTCTGATACATGCCACATATGGATAGACCTAGAAAACATTACAATGAATGAAATAATCAGTCACTAGGACATTATTTTATGATCTGTCTACTGTAAGAGTTTCATAGTGGTTACAATGAGTGGAAGGAGGAGGAACTGGAGAACCATCGTTTACACAGCGCTGAGTTTCTGTTGATGGTGATGGGAATATGATAATGAATACTGGAGGTGGTCGCATAGCATGAATAATATAATTGATCTCCACGAATTGTATACACTAAGAAGTTTGAATTATCAAACTATCTACAGAACACTACATTTTTTATAACACTAAATTACTGAAAGGGATCAAACATAATAACCTTTTAAATAGTTTCATTGGCATACAGTTCACATATACTACGACGCAATCATTCAATCACATTCTGAAGAGCTGCACAATCACCACCGCAATCGATTTTGGAATGCTTTCTCCTCCCACTCAGTTTTGTTAACTCCCGCTTTTACCAGCCAGTTTTTCCTGTCATGCCCCTAGGTAATTTTTTTCCCAAGTAATTTTATTAGACATAATCCAGACATCCTACCAATAGTTCAGTCATATCAAGCAGTGTTATACAATTGCTACCAACATCATTTTCAAACCATTTTTTTCCTTTTTGATATAGGCTTGCCATTAACTCCTGCTCCGCTGCCAGACTAGGCCCCTCCCCAGGAACCATTATTCTAGTTATTATCTCGCTAGATTTACTCAACCTGCGTTTCATATACCAAAAAACATAGAAAGATACATAACAGAGAATCAGGACTGCTACAAACAAGAACAAAATACAGCATAGATAAACCCAAATCTGGTGGGGAGGGGGGGAAAAAACGGAAAAGATTACAAATCAAATCAAGCTCAAAGTGTATCCCAAGGGCGTTAAATTACACAGTTTTAACCATTGAAGCCAGATTTATTCTTTAATCTTCAATAGTCATCTCTCCAACCGTGTCTGGTAACCAGGGTAGGCCTATCCCTCACATAGGGTCAGAAAGGAATCACTGGAGACATTCCCTGTGTAGAACCTGCAAATGTATTCTGGGATCTCACTGTCACCCATAACCTCTACAAAGCAGACTTTCACAAAACTATTCCCTTCTGTGGAGTTAGATGACATCTTTTCCACTTCTGAGATCACAGATGTTGATGTGCTTCTTCCAAGGTGAACCAGAAACAGATAAAAAACCAGAGATTTAGGAATGGATTTAGGGTACTTAATCCGCGTGGCAATCTAATTACCATATATACTCGAGTATAAGCTGATCTAAATATCAGTGGAGGCACCTAATTTTAACAAAAAAAACGCAATAAAAATGTGCTGAAAAACTCGGCTTATACTCGAGTATACACAGTAATATTAGTTCTAATGTCATGATCCTGCTTAGTATGCATCCTCATGATATGGGTGCTATAGCAAATGGTGGTGAAGAAATTGGATGGTGCCCAGCTATCAGAAAAAATAATGTTTCTGAAATACTTGTTTTCAAACTAGCAGCGATCTAAATGAGAGGTCAACTAAACACTTTTTAAAAAATGGTTCAAAGCCTGACTAAAGAAAGAAAAGTGTGCTAAGCACATCCCTGGTCCAAAACGCACTTCCATAGCTATAACACTACCTCAGATCATCTCTGAAGTTCTTTCCAAAACCACACCAGGCACCATCTCCCCCTGCAGAGTGACCGGTGCATTTCAACTGCTGGCATTTCTGTCTACAAGTGGCACTTCATCATTGTAATCTACGACTCCTTTGACAGCTCTTTACCACTTGCAAATTCTGTCCCAAGTAAGACCAGCTCTTTAGCATTACATAAGATACAAAGAAATAGGAAGAAAGAACAATTGGTTCCAGAAATTTAGGTGACCTCTAAAATGTTCTCTTATTTAAAATAATCTTTTTGGAGGTAGTGATAGTGATGATAACGGCCAACAACCTAAAATATATTTATTTTATTAAGATTTAATACAACAAAATGCCTAAAGTGGCTTTTTTTCATTGTACATATTTTAGCAAAATTAAAAATATGTATTTAATGATCTATGTCACACATAAAAAGATTAGTTAGCTTCAGTGCTGAACAGATGAAATGTATATTTGAAAGGTAAAACTCAAAACTTACCAAGTGACTGGATATGGCAAGCAATGGAAAAGGAAGACTAAAAGTTAACCTCAGAGTTCTAACCCTCCATGACTGAGACGATGGAACGTTGTTGACAGAGTAAGGTGCAGAAAAGGAAGACGATTTTACACGGAGAAGGTAAGCTCAGTTAGGCATATTGTGAATTTGATGTACTCGCCAGATATGAAATTGAGATAGTTTTGTACTGGCACTCAACAACTTCTTTATTAATCAATACCAGCTTTTATTAAGAGCATACAAAATAGAAGAGGAGAGTTTAATAATGATAGGTCTCTAGGGAATATGAACAAATGGAAGACTGGGAAGAAAATGAGAAAAAAAAATGTTTGGCCAGAGACAGAGTTCTAAGGTTCTTCAATGAAAAGGGAGAATACAAGGAAAAAGAGGATTACTTTTGCTTTCTGATCAATGAAATCAACTAGGCAAAAGAAATACAAACTAAATACACAATAATTTCTTCCTTTATATAGTTAACATCCTTCAGAAACCTTGGTAGAAAGTTTTTAGAATGCTAGACAAAAAGAAAATCATAAGTCATAACCTGAATAGCCCTTGTTTCCAAACACTGCTCCCAGGGCAGGGGAGTGTACAAAGACCCGAGTTCATAAATAGCACGAAATTGTACCCATAAAGTAAAAGGGGTGGATTTAAAGGAAATAATCAATGAAGTTAAAATTTGCAAAGACCAAAAACATAATCTTAAAAGCTCCCAAAATGTGGCAGAAAGCAAACGGGGGAAAAGGTTGCCATGATTAAAAGAAAAGTTAAGACGAAAAGGGAGAAAGTGAAAAAGAAAGATGAAGAGCCATTTGGAAGAGCATTTCACTGTTTCAGTCTAAAGAGCAGGGAATCTAACAGCAGAATAAAATGGAGACCCAAAAGTTGTGTATATATAAGCTTTTTTCTTACAGTTACTCAAATATAATATGAAAGGCTAGTTGTAGGAGCTACTAGAATTCTTAGTACATTTTATTGAAATATTATACCAGTTCTGACAAACAATTCATTAGAATTTTTATAATAATTTAATAATAGTTTTGAAAAAATATTTTTGATGAACATATTTAAATATAATTGGACATTGATGTATAATGATCAATGGCCAAACAGGACTGTTTACTTTTAGTTCAATGATTCAAATTTTAAATATAAGTTCAGACAAAAGAAGTCCAAAATAATACATCATATTGTGTTGCAAATACCCATTTAATTAACTCAATTGTGTCTTTCCAAAGACCTCACCCCATGAATTTAAGAACTTTATCTCTAGCACATACCATAGTATCTGGCACATTTGAGATGCTGAATAAGTGGTATTTGTTCAGTAAATAAACTAGTTAAGAAAATCTCCCTTCAGGATTTATTTTTTATCATTTCATTGCATGGCTTTTAGCACCTTCAAAGTACAAGCAAGGCTAAATTGAACAGAAAGTATGCAAAGTTAATACCCCCAATATTAAAGCAGGAATATTTGAGATTATTTAATACAAAATCTTATATAGGAAAAACATCCCAGTGCCTTCTTGTACATCTTTATTTTCCTTGAATTAGGTGAAGATTTACAAAGCAGATAACCCCTTTTATATGCAGCGATTCATATTCATTTTGTTTCCATTGCAATAACCTTAATATGTCATCACTTATCCCTTGATAGTTTAATCATTCCAAGATTTATAGATTTGAAGACACTATTTAAAATAATATCCTAATTATACTGATAGTTTTAAGGGGCGTGTGTGTGTGTGTGTGTGTGTGTGTGTGTGTAGTGTGTGTGTGTGTGTGTGTGTGAGAGAGAGAGAGAGAGAGAGAGAAAAGGCACACAGAGGGGGGAGAGATGGATAGGGAGCAAGTCAGAATGAATAAAAAAAGACTATGTTAGTCTGCTAAGTATGGAAAACACTAGTCTAAAAATCAGTGAATAAGATTGCTTATTTTCTCTCAAAATACGTAGCACAATTTTCATATCAGATCTTATTAGAATTTTGGTTCCAGAGATCTATATCTTGGGGGAAATGGTTATATAAAGATATTTTTTAAAATAAAATATGCCAAAGATTAAATATGAATATATACATCAAACTTTACTGAAAAGCTATGTACTTTTTCCAGCATTATTTAAATATATTTCATTGAGATGTCTTTCAGAACAGCTTTTAAGGTTAGGTTTAAGAACAAAGCAAATTCAATCCTATTAATTGAATTATTATTGAGCAATGATTTTCAAACATTTTTAGAAATGTACTTCTAACTATGAAGGAACAAGAAGTAAATATAGGGATATAAGCAGTGAGGAAGAGCACTCTTAAAACTTCAGCTATTTACACAAAGGAAATTGTGGACTAAAATCTGGGCAATCCTCATTTTACCTTAAAAAACTCCACTATCGATTTTTAAATTCAGCTTATGTCATATAATGCAGCCTGCCACTTCTGTAACATTTCCACTGTACCTTTGACCTCAAAATAAGGTGGTCTACAGAAAAATGCAGTTTTCCCCACCTTATTTTACTACTCCAAAAGTTCTATGAAAATAAGCTTTCATTAGAAATGGTCACTATAAGGCTAAAAAAAAAGTCAATTTAGGTATTCATCATCTGCCTTTCAAAAAAATAGTTCCTTTCCTCCCCCTCAAAAACAAAACCAAACCAGTTTATCTAATCTGTGCCTAGGTCCCTGCAAAATCATCCTGTGTTTCAATAAATTGTTGTAGTACTCCTCAAATCTCTGTGCATATCAACTACCCACAAATGTCTGCACTGTACCTTCCTCTGATCTTGTGAATGAACAGCTCTCACCGTCCTTTGTCAAGTGCAGTCTGACTCTTTTGCCATAATAAAATTTGTATTAAATTTTAACCAGATTTGTATTGTTTTTTCCTTCACTACAGCAGCGGGAAGGTCAGACCTAGAGAACTACCTATTTTTGTTCGTATAGTTTCACTGCAACCCATATAACCCATTTAGTTATCATCCTTGACTGTACTGCAAGATTATGATCTCTGTGAATTCTATTTGTAGTGATGTGATGGACAGGGAAAATACTCTGCTGCTTTTTTGGTTTAATTTCATAATTAGCAGACATTTCAGTTTTTAATAATTACTTGTTGCTTTAAAAATCACGAATGTTCTAAGTCATGAAAAGGCATACAAGGCTGTTCAAAGTTTTGCCACCATATTTCCTTCAGTATAACTAAAATCAGATAAGCAAACACATTTAGGTAATCTGCACATCATGCCATATAAGCATATTGAACAGTAAGGATAAATTGCACATATAAAACAAAAACAAAAAAACATCCCAACTGCTATCATCCAACCAACTCCAATTCAGAATGATCCTATTTAGGGCTTCCAAGACTGTAAATCTTTATAACAGACAGCCTCAACTTCCTCCCCCTGAGCAATTAGTGGATTTGCACCACTGACCTAGTGGTTTGTAGCACACTACATACCTCACAGAACCACTGCACACACAGAACAAACTCAGAACTCAGAGAGAACGACTTGAAAGGAACTCATCTTGACGCACAGGACAGAGCAGAAGTGTCCCTGTGGGTGGCCCAGGCGTGACATCTTCCTGGAAGCAGAAAGTCTCAGCTTTCTCCTGGGGGGTTTGAACTGCTGACCTTGTGGTTAGGAGCACGACTCTTAATCCACTATGCCACCAGTCCTCTTAGATACAAAAACCAGGAGTTCATAGGGAAACGGAATAAAAAGATAATGGAAATCTCCAATGAACTTTTTGAAGCTCTCTCACATTTATAACATATAAACCCCCACACGCAAAATGATAGCTTTTTCTGAAGAGAAAATATGTAGTATATTATATTATATATTAAACGGTTACCTCGGTGTTTTAAATTATGTACGGTAATAGCATTTGTATGATGACCAAACCCAAACCCAAACTGCCAACAAGTCAAGTCTGACTTGT
>NW_022103915.1:80823704-80840567 GCF_000313985.2 Echinops telfairi | reverse complement strand
GGTAAATGTCTACTAGTTTAGATATCTAGAAAAGCATAGTTGTTTTTTTTCCTCAAAGTGAAATAACAGGTTGGCTAACCTTTCCATTCATAAAACCATTAAAAAGAAAACCATTTAAGCAGGAAAAAAAATCCGAAACACTGAAGCACATTTGGAATTTTACATAACACTTAACTATACTTTGCTTTCTATATTGTATCCACACAATATGTTCTTAAAATGATTATCTAGAATTTAGTAAGAAAGTTATTGTCATTGTTAGGTTTTAAAATACTCATAATTTCAAACTGCCTTTGTAAAGTATAATAAAGGATATTAGATTTAAAGGTTTTACTTAATGAATTTGTTAGAATATGTATACATATGTGAATAATTTTCTATCAATAAGTTCGTGAGAGAGTAAGAAACAGAAGTCTCTGAAATTATAATTTACATGAAATGAAATAGCTTTATTGAAGGAGAGGGAGCACACTTGATTCCCAGTTGGGACTATATTTTTAAAATATTGACCTGTAATTAAAATAAGGAATTGGATTTTTTAAAATGATCTAGAAACATGCATGAGAAAATCAGTTGTCATGGAAACAGCTAGTGCAAATGGCAATACATTCAGAAGAAAATGTCAGTGCTCCTGAACGATGAATGAACACAAAATTCTGCTTAAAATAATAAATCACATTGGAATTATAATTTGTTTAAAATGTTTAAAGTTTTAACTTCTCTATTACAAATTTTACATAAAAATGTATCCAGCAAAACTACTGATAAATGCTATTACTACAGCATATACAAAGTATTTTCTATTGAACATCCATTAGTGGAAGTGGAAATGGTAGTTATTAAAACTAACTACAAGTTCACCAGTTATCATTCTTGACTTCAAATCCAAATTAGACTGTAGATAATATGCCATAATTACATAAATCATAATTAATAAATACACAAAAGACAGAATTTACAAGTAGTTGTTCTTATAGTAGAGTTAACGACAAAGACTACAATAGATATGATAATGTCAAATTGCTTTTAGTCAAATTATTCTAATATGATGTCCTTAACAGAAAATTAATGTGATTAAAAAAGCGCTAAACTCATCTCAATGTTATAAAATAATATCAATGTTACTCACTTATTTTTAAAATTCTAATAATTTGCTTTGAAATTTTTCAAAATAATAATTTTGAAATAATTTCAAAATAATGTTTCAACATAATACTCTTTGTTTCAGTATTATATTTGTAAGATTTGATCAAATTATATTTGTAGCTCACTCGTAAGTATTGCTGTATGGTATCCAATTGTGTATACATAGCACAATGTATGTTTACATCCTATTGCAAAGGCGGCAACAATGGGCTAATGGGCTCAGGCCTGGGAATCAGACAATGGCTTCAGATCGTGCCATGTGTCCTTCTGTTGTGTATGGGGTCACTATGGGTCAGAACCAGCATAAAGGCACCGAACAACAACAACAATGGATATCTGGGAAGTTTTCTGCTTAGGGACCCTTCTAACAGTGTTGTTAGGAACATTCTTGTAGAACGTAGTTGTGTATATTGTAGGACGAGAATTGTTGGGTCATACAATATGTGTGTGTGCACTCAGCTTTAGTCTCCTCAGGTGATTGGATTTGGTTTGCACATCATAGTGCGCTCCCATTGTGGGAAAGCATATTTCTTTAGAAATATCACTAGTTAGATAGCCTTTGCTGAAACATTAGCCATTCAATTGCTTATTATTTCCCTTGGTCACTACAATGAAAGCTTCATAGGGTCATATGTTAATTATTAAGGGACTATATAACATTGTCTAGTTATTTCTGAGAAAAATGATCATGTAATGCTATAGAATAGTTATTGTCGTATATAGAAAAAAATGGGGGGGAAATCATGTGTAGTACTCATATTTCTTCATATAAATGATGTGAGCATTTCAAATATTAATATTGTAATTAATAACAGTGAATATCTTCCCAAATAACAAATGTTATAAATAACAAAAACAAAAACAATGTTTTCCAAAATTCAAAGCTGCTTTTTAAAAAACATTATTACACTACCCCTTTCCATTAAAACCACCTTTTTTATTTTCCACTTTTCTTCCAAAACAAACCATTTGATATTTTAATTACACTTTTAATTGCAAGAAAAAACCTATTAGTGTCAAAAGTGTACAGAAGAGTCTTAAATTTGTATGTGGAAATAAGGAACAATTGTAGATTTCATATTTTTTCAGGTTTATTCCAAATCTAACATTCTATGGTGTTTACACAGAAGAAAGATGTGGCCCTTGAAAATGGAAATAATTTTAATGAAAATTTTACAGTGTAAAAGAACATACAGAAAAACATTTTTACCTTATAAATCTATTTTCTTCTCTTTTTTTAATCATTTTATTAGGGGCTCATACAACTCTTATCACAATCCATCCATCCATCCATTGTGTAATGCACATTTGTACATTCATTTCCCTCATCATTCTCTAAACATTTGCTCTCCACTTAAGCCCCTGGCATCAGCTCCTCATAATTCCCCTTCCTCAGGTATCAGGCATCATCAGAACAAAAAATCTTATCATAGTGAATGATGAGGGGAGTGCGGAGTGGAGACCCGAAGCCCATTTGTAGGCCACTGGACATCCCCTTACAGAGGGGTCTCAGGGAGGAGACGAGCCAGCCAGGGTACGATGTAGCAACGATGAAAATTACAATCTATTTTAATTGAAGTTTTTACTTCTGTCTTTCTATATAAAATAGTCATTTTAAAATATATTAGGATAACATTTAATAGAATAAAATTATTAACGTGGAATTTAAGCAAGTAAAATATAGTCTAGTCTTAAAAATCGAAAATAAAATTTTTGAGTTATAATTATAAATGTCATAATCACATTACAATTTGTGAACTAAAGCCTGGGTTGGATTCTGAAGAATAAGAGATAGAATGGGCAAAAGCAGATAAGAACATAAACAGAGCAACTGTGGATGAACACCGAGGAAGAAGTGCAGCCTGCTAGGATCAAACATGCAGGTTCTGACATGCATTCAGAAGAAATGAGAAAAGAATAAGGATAAATTTTCTCTACAGCCTGAAATAGGATCAGATTATAAAGGGTTTACAAATTCAAAAAAACCTTAAATATCAAAAGTTCTAAAATGAGTGATGTCATACAAATTTGTTTTAATAAACTGGTATGTAGGATTAGGAAACACAAGGTAAATTATTGAAAGTGAATAAGAAATGAATAAAAATAACACCTTCAGTTATTTTTCTGTTAATGGCAATGGATTTGCAAAACTCAAGTCTTTTCTAATGAATAATGTGATATTTTGGAACTAAGACAGTCAAGATATAAATATCACCCTAGGATATAAAAAACGAAGGCTATATTATTTAGAAAGAACCAGATAAAAGAGCGTATGTAAACTTTCTAAAACAAGTGACAGAATATAATTTTTTTTCTCTATTTACTTCCTTATCAATGTGATCTTAAAAAAAAAACCAATAATAATGCATAAATGAAGAATGGGTGAAACAATAGATCAATACGCTATTGTTGTATGACAGCATCAAATGATTTCTGATTTCCAGAGACACTGTACAGCAGGACAAAATGGGCACTTCAGCATCATTCTCATGATCATTGCTAGGTGTGAGCCATGGTTGAAGATGCGTCCATCTGTCTCATAGAAGGTCTTTTTTGTTTTCAGCTGAGTCTCTATTAAGCGTGATTTGCTTTTCCAGGAACTGGACCCTCCTGATACCACAACCCAAGAACAAAAGGTGAAATTTCATCATCCTTGCTTCTAAGGATCATGCTGCTTGTACTTCTCCCATAGCACACTTCTGTGTTTATTCTTCTCACCTTCTGTGTAATAGCCACTATTCATCACCAGCATTATAATTCAAATATGTAAACTCTTCTTTGGTCTTTCCTATTCATTTTCCAGCTTTCAAATGCATATGAAGTGACTGAAAATGCCAAGGCTTGGGTCAGCGACAACTTAGTCCTCAAACTGACATTTTTGCTCTTTAATAATTTAAAGACTGTTTGGTTACAGAGTCACCCAAGGCAATAATATGTCATTTGATTTTGCAACACAGCCACCTCCATCGCAGATCGTGTCCAAGTAAAACAAATACCTTGACGAGATCAAACTTTTCTCCTTTTTTCATTTTGTTGCTTATTGGTCTAATTGTGAGGATTTCTGCTTTCGTTAAGTTGAATAATTGCTATTAAAGGATTTGATCTTCCTTACTGCTTCGATCTTTTAGTCTTTGCTCTTCATTAGTGCTCAAGCCTTCTTCACTTTCAGCAAGCTACGTTGTGACCTCTGTGTACTGCAGGTGGGGGAAGTGAATTGTTTAATGATGTCCTTCTAGCCTCTAACTAAGTCTCTAACTCCCACCAAAGGACCTTTCTCTGTATACTGATAGGATTCACATGTGAGCGACTACAAGTAGAATTCCTGGAAGGCCATCCTGCTGTGTATAAAATGAGCCCTCTGAGAAAGAGGAGGAGTCGTCACATTATCAGCAAAAGTCAGGAGTACAACCCGTTCTCTGAACATCTTGAATTCCAAAGACTCTACAACATCAGAAGAGCTGCAGCAGAACCAGAAGCCAGAGCATGGAACAGAGTGATGGGATTCCCAACCCAGGGAGCAAGTAAGGTTGAGTGATTTTGTGGAGGAGGATGGCTTGCAGAGTAACATCGCTCTGGGCTCCTGAATTCAGAGAGCCTGGTTTGCTGACCCCCAGTGCTCACGCAGAATGCCTACAGGGTGAACCTTACAAAGTAGTGTAAACCCCTGTATGCGTTTATTAGGAGACCTGAAAGAACTTTGTAACTTGTCTTGATAAACAACTCAACCCTGAGCATTTCTCACTGGCATGACAATTAATGAACTTCCTTAATAAAGCCTTTAGTCATGAAGTTTGTCTGTGAGTTTTGTGTAACTACTACAATGGATAATAGAATGCTGAGAAGTAAAATAGAGAACATTAATTTAAATAGCTCAAACGAGTCTTCCTCTAATCCTGATGTTACGTTGTTTCATATAGTCCCTCTTCTTAGATTATTTGCTCAGCATATAGTTTGAATAAACATAATAAAATAGACACCTTTCTGATTTGTAAATTTGTAAACTTGTATGACCACTGATCAGAAATCAACAGTGATATCCCTCATTCCCTGAATATGTCTCATTACCGTTGCAGCAATGCTGCAGACTTTTTGAATTATCTTCAGCACAATTTTACTTGCGTATGTTATTCACGGTCTTCTTTGGCAATTCCACATTCCATTGAATCAGTTTTCATTGGAATAGGAACAAATGCGGATCTCTCCCAAGTAGTGTGTATATTCTGATTCATAACGGCCCTCTGTAGAACACAGTGAAACACTGCCCACTCGTCAGCCTCACAACCATTCCTATGTTTGAGCCCAAAGCTGCAACCGCTCAGTTACATGGCCTGAATTTTCTTTTGCATTCTCTCCGTTACTAGTTACACACCCCAGAGCAAGACACGAATGTTCATATCCAAAATTGGAAAGGCTTCACAAGTTTAATTCTGTTGATTCTTCTAGCTCAAACACTGCAAGAATATTCCTGTAATGTGATTCTCAAAAAGTGGTCTGATAGTCTAAATGGGAAAGCTCTCTTCACAAAAAGCCAAAGATTTGGAAAATTCTACACATCAAAAAAAATCTGAAGTCATTCTGAGAAAATCTACCACATAGTTATTTTTCAAAATTCAGGAGAAAAAAAATCAATGCCTATCTGATATAGTTAACCATAGATAATTTAAGTCACAAACTGAGAAATATTTAAGTGAAAATATGGCATGCTTTATAAGTATCCAGCCAGTATAAATGGGTTTACAATGACCAAATTTCTTGCCTGAAATCACTTTAACTACACACATTATTTAGATGTAAATAAAAAACTCACAAGTAATTTTAGGCAAATTGGTTTCAATGTAAACACATACTAAAAAAGAAAAGCATACTTCTAAGGCATTTTTAATGAAAATTTAACCAGTTGTTCTTATGAAGCCAAGCAGACTGAAACAGGACTTCTTAAGAATAGTGTTCTTTGTGTTTTGTAGGCATCTTCTTGTGTATCACGTCTTTTTGTTGATTTTTTGTTTGATCTTGACTTAAATTGGTATTTTATGAATTCCATATTCTTTGTAGATGAGCTTTCATTTTAATTTACACTTGGATTTCTTTCTTTTAAAAATAAGTAATCAAAGATACAGTGTTGCATGGAAATAATAATAAAGATAGCTTAATAAGAGACACCCTCATGGCACAGTTGTGACCACAAGGTCAGCAGTTTCACACCACCAGCCGCTCCAAGAGAGAAAAATGGAGCTTCCCACTCCCTTTCAGAGTTACAGTCTCAGAAACTTACAGGGACAGTTCGATCGTGTCCTGCAAGGTCACTGAGTTGGTATTAACTCGATGGCTGGTTTTGTTTTGTTTTTTTCATAAGTGAAATGGGGCCATCTCAAGAGCCAACGTAGACAAATGTTTCTGTAAGGAGTCTCACAGTAAGTATTTTAAGCTTTATGGGCCAAGAGGTAAATCCCAGGGTAGGTCTATCTAATAAGAGAAAAAAAATGCTTATTGACAAAACCCAAACAACAATAACAACATAATAAAACATGTTTAGCAATGAGGAAAATAGAATTCTTTTTTCTGGTTTTGTTTTGTTTTTGTTTTACAGATTTTATTTAATGTTAATAAACTTTATTTAAGGAGTTTTACATATCTTTGTTGTCCGTTGGTTGCTATTTAGTTCCTCTAAATATTGTAAAATCCATCAAGATAGCCTTCTTTAAGGAGCCACCGTTGTCCAGTAGGCATTAATCTCAGATCTGTCAATTCTTCTGGTTATACCACTTTAACCTCCATTATGGACAAATGTCAAACGGAAATAGAATTCTTTTTGACAGGAAGCAAATTATTTTTCTTAAATTAGCTTGGTGTTATTGTTCTTTTCCCTTCAATCAATTGTAAATATTCAACTGTTGATGATGATCTAGAAAGAGCCTACTTATGTCACATTTGATAATGTCACACAAAAAGATAATGCCATGAGTAAGAGATATCCATTAAGCAGAACCATCATTTGGGTAGAAATTACAAAGGAGATTTTTCTCTTGATTTATGATGCCAGTACATTGGAATAGTCACTGCCAATTGAAGATAAGTGGAAACTCCTCAATTTCTTAGATAGATTTTGAAACACATTTATTTGCATTTACGCAGATGTTTGAAAAACATTGCCAGAATCATAGTCTGCTCTGTGAAAATACACCTGCAAATTTGTAAAATTTGAAAAAATTGAGATCAGCTCATCTTAGCATTTTTAAATCTGGGAAGGGTATACTTGTGATTTGAAAAATAGGTGTTATAAAAATAATTTTACCTCAAAATTTGCACACAAGTGTTGTTTTGCCTTGCAATTTTGAGCTAACTTCATTCTGAAACATTGTCAAATCTATGGCAAAGCTAATTTCAAAGCCATTCAGTGTTCAATAAAAGGTCATTGAAAGTTCTGTGTTCATTCAGAAAAACTTCTATCTCAGTCTCTACAAAATAAATCCAAGTAAACTTTACTATTAAAGTTATGACAAAAATGTACAGAACTGGTAACAGCTAAATCTGTACTAGTAAATAATGCTTCATGTTAAAACTACTGGTTTAACATCACATGATCGATTCAAATAACATTTCACAAAATAGTTGTTGATGAATAATTCAATCAATATCTTTAAACATTTAAACATGTTGAAAACTAATTCATTAAATAGATTTTAAACATCTGACTTTATTACAATCTTTGTACATGTGTGCAATTAAACATTTCTCTGTTTCACACATATTTTTACCACCATTAATGATAACTCATATCAGCAAGTTTTACTCCAAATTGTCCTGATCTGGTATTTTCTCATATTTTCATCTGTAACTGTTTCCAACAGGTTACTTATAGCAGTTCATTACCCAGCTACATTAATTTTTCAAATTAAGATTAATTCCTTGAATAACTAAAAAATTATTTTTTCAGAAACAAGCTTTCTGAAACCAAGTGATCACAGTTTAATCAGTGAGAAGTGAACTGATGCAGGTAGTCAAATATTTTTGGAGAATAAAACCAATTGTTTCTCAAAAGGGACTGTAATTTACACTGCAGGAAGACCTTGGCCTATATTTGTTGGTGGTGAAAAAAGTGGTTTATTTTTTAGTTCAGATGGACCAAAATAAACTGATCACAAAAATAACTCAAAGGATACGGATCACTAAAGTTTGACTCAATGTTAGAATGCTGAATATAAATTCACTCAATATTAAAATGGCATCACATGTTTTAGATTTGTCCAATCATGTGAAAATACAGACACCCTTTCAAACAACTTACCAAAGCAGCCAATGTAACCTAGTCATCTTAAGTCATTTTCTCGACTAGTAACTAAGAATTTTATCAAATATTCACTAGCTACTTTGAATTGTGTATCACCTTTAACCCCATGCAAAATGCGACGTGAAGGGAAGATGATGTCTTTAATCTGACGTTGTATACATACTGTAGACAAGAAGGCCCTCAAAGCCTGAACCTTTATATCAAAGTCAAAATTTAGGACTTTGAAGAAATTGACAAAAAAAGAACCATAGAAGTTAATTGAAAATTTTCACAAAATTTTTGAAGATTCCACAAAACAAAGAAATGTTGTCAGTGCTTTACAATTAAGAGGGGTTATTCTAATTTGGATAGTTTATTAGTAGTCACTTTGTTAGAAGAAGAAAAGTAGCACCCAAACTTAATAAATTAGTCTCTCGTGTACACATATATATTAATTCTACATACATTTTGGCCAAAATAAAATATTTACATGAGTTAACCAACATGCATTTGATTTCAAAGGGATACATGCAAAATTTGAAGACCAAGACCATCTTAATTTTGCAAACCATTTAAATTATTTTGCCAAAATCCATCCTCTAATGCTATGTAATGAGGAAAGCATCTTTCTGCTTTACAACAGCAGTTACTGTAGTTTTTATCAGCCAACTTATTTTGGGCTGAATGTCTCAGCTGCAAACAATAAAACAGATGTGGTCAATGCTTACAAGAACTCCCCTCACCGCCCCCCACCCCATCAACACATACTTTTGCCAATTGTTCAACTCCTACACAAAAATTTCCGTAGGTCACATATTATCATTGTTTTAAGATTAAAAATCCCTTATTACTAATTTACAATGTAGAAAAAACAAACCAGACTCCGGAAAGAACTATGATAATTTTAGTTATACCGTCTACTTCATACTCTATGACTAGAACACACAGTGACATGTCTGAGGGTTATTGCAAAGTTACTTATTTAGTTTGAAATTAAATAACATCCATTTTTCACAATTATTTCTACTTAAAAAATCTACACCCTCTCTTCCTATTATCTTAACCATTTGCATCTAAGTTGTCTATAAACAAACTCACTGGCCTCAAATGCATGCTGACTCATAGCGACCTAACAGGACAGCGTAGAAATGAACCTGTGAGTTTCTGAGACCATGACTTGTTATGAGTAGAAAGTCACACTTCAACTTCAGGGCTGCTGGGGATTTTGAGCTCCTGACCTTGCAGATGGTAGTCTGCTCATGCTCACTACACCCGCACCCATATAGAGAGCGTATGAAACATCTCTACCAGCAAGACACGACAGTGTAAAACCACGTATCTCACACCAACATCAACCTCCAGTGGGAATGGATGTTTGAAACAATTAAGAAATTTGCTACAAAAACGTTCCATAGCTGACATTTTCGTAAACTCGCATTTGTATTACTGGGTTATCATACAGAAAGTAACTCTAATAATCAAATAATCTATAGATCTCTCTGAAAAGGTTTATTATTGTGTTTTTAATGCTTATTTGTCATTTTTTCTCCTGAATCTGTGTCCTTTATTTTTCTCCATCATTTTTTCTACGTATTTAATGTGGTCTATACCTTAAGAGAAATACTTTAAACATTTCACACGTTTTTATCTATACATTTAGAAAATGCTGTATAAACGTCCCTTGAGGTGATTATCATACCTCCATTTACACCTGGGGAAGGGTGGGGTTTAGGTTCATTAAGAAGACGGCCACACTCTAGATAATAATGCTCTTTCCTTCATGTCAGATTCTAAATGGAAAGTGCTAAAGTTAACATTATTAAAAAACAATTATTTTCTATTTTAATATTATTTTGAAGATTTATGTGATTTTAATTTTTCCAGTTTAGATTCTAAAGTTCAATTGTAAAAAATAGCTAATAAGTTCATTCATTGTATGCTCAAATGTAAAATTTCTAAATATGCTAATATATAAATTTGCTTAATATGCTACCAAATAATGAGATTAAACAGTTTTTTACATAAATCAACCCAAATGTGTTAAGTAAACTTAATTCAAACGTGACGAATGTTAAATATGAGCTTATATAATATACAACTCTACAAATTAGGTGTGGTTTAGTGATGACTAACATAACTCTGTTTTTCATCAATTACTAAATTCCAAACGTGTAACAAATTTGGTTCTATTCCTTTCTTAGTATTTTGTAATTCTTCTCACAATTTTCAAAGTTGATGTTGCTTAGAAACTTGTATAAACACTGTCTTTTCAAAAGAGGAAATTAAAAGTTCCTTGGCATAGACGTACAAAGCTGAGATAATTGTAAAATTAGACCAAATGTTCCTATATTTATTTTAAAACTCTAACATTAGTTAAGAATACCCTAGTGGTCCAAATCATTAGTACTCAGAAGGACAGTATTTCTGAGTCTACCCAGAAGTACCTCAGGAGAAAGACCTGGCAATCTAATTTGGAAAAAGCATTAGCCACTGAAAACCCGAGAGCACAGTCCTGGCCCACACATGTGAGATCGCCGTGAGCCGGGGGCGACCCCAAAGCATCTGGTTTGTGATGGATCACAAAACTCTTAGGGGAGTGAAAGTACTTTCATATTCACAGGTACATCATATTTTTAATATTAAAAGTTCTGAATATTTTCTCTTATTACCTGCAGTACCTCAGAAGGAAGATCTGGCAATCTGCTACTGAAAGCCCTTAAGCGTTTATGAATTTACAGAGCAATTCTACTCCGCAAACATGAGGTAGTCAGAAGTCAGAAGCGGTTGGATGATAACCAGCGATATTAATATTAAGACAGTGTGAATGCATGTTTGAATTTTTCCTGAATTTTGAATCAAAGGAAAAAGAACTAAAAGCAAGTTGTCATTACTTTTGAACAATGAAACAGCAACATCTAAATCCTTTGGCTGTAGAGTCGATCCCAGGGTGACGGAGAACTGCTACATCAGGGTTTGAGGCTGCAATGTCTATGGCAGCAGACTGCCACCTTTGTCTATGAGTGCCCCCTAGGTTTCAACCACCAAACTCTGCTTAGCAGCTCAGGACTTTAACCAGTGTGCACCCTGGCTCCACTTCAAAAATACCTGGCTTCACATCTAAAATAAATGATATGTCCATGTACCTTTAGGATAAAGTGTCCATGCAAATACATGGTGCACTATAAATGTTGTGTTATTAAAGAAACAGCAATAACAAAGGTTCAGAGATATGTGAAAAGGGTGATTTCTCCCAGGATGTGGCCATCCCAGAGGCAAGGTCTATACCAGAACCTGAGGCTTTGGGGCAGGTTTCCAGACACGGAGGTTCCTGATGCCTCGGTTGGCTTCACAGGGACCAGCTAAGGTAATACTTGATGGTATGCACTGGGCCACTGCCATTGTGCAGCCCCACAGAAAATGCTTTAAAATTGTAATGGAAAAGGAAAAACTGTTTAGTGGGACCAGTTGTAGCTGCGGTGTTCACCCTGGAACACACTGCCAAGAGGCATGTATTCCATTTTCATTGACCGGTGCGTACTCAGTGGGGGAAGAGTGTGCATTGGTGCCTGGCTATAGAATGACTAGATCCCTGTCTCTGCAGATAAACTTGGCAGCAGATTGCAGACGATTTATAGGCCCTGCTCATCACCCAGGCGGATATCCACAGGAAACAACACAGTGAGGAATATCAGGGAACGTAAGAAGCTGGTGAACCCTGAGCTGCCCCAGTACGAATCACAGCCAGCTGCATAGACCCTGGCCTAGGGCATGGTACTCCATGTACACTTTAGGGGAGGGCCCCAAAAGATGACCGTGATTTCAGGATACGTGGCCAAGGTGCCTGGCCAATATGCCCAGACTGCGAGTTACACAATAAAGCAGAAAAGGAAACTCTGGACATGGAGCCAAAGTTATGTGGCCCGCCCGGTAAATGCCCTGTGTGGCCTCTTCCTTACTCTTAAAGAGACACTGATGGCAATTAAAGGTCTTTTCAGGCTGCCCGCTGCCATTTTCATCTGCACAATAGATGCGGAGTGCGCCAGTCAAGGACTGTCAGAGGGAAGATGGGGCATGTTTGCATTCCCTAATACATCTAACCAGATATTGGTCTTATCTTTATAGACATTCGCTGGCAGTGAGCAGACACCTTAGAGAGGTAGTGGACATTTTTTCTGCCACAAATCTTCCACAGTGAGGAGAGATCATTGAGAAATGAAGAGGCACTAATGGGACAACATAGACAATATCGGTTGAACGCTCACTAAAGCACCTACTTAAGAAAGGTAGTTCGAGCTCTACAAGCAGCAATTCCAAGACAGGTATCTCCCATGTACATAGACTACAGGAGGTTAAGAAGAAAGGGAAGAAGTCCAAACTGGCTGTAAAAAACTCAAACCATATTATTCATCTTTCCCATCCTATTTCCTTCTATATCTACCCCTGGGAACGAGTGAATAGAATGTATAAGTAGAGACAGCAAGAGAATGGGACTCTAACTGGTTTCCCTTTTGCTCTCCAGCCGTGTTTATGACTATGGTGATTTGAGGATAACGAAAATAATATGAATATAAGGTCAAAACTCCCAAGGTGGTCCTGGTGTGAGTCATCCATCAAGAATAAGAGATGAACGAGTGGGGTGCAAGGTTGCTAAAGGGAAATGGCTGAACTACATATGGTCAAACCTAGATGTATGGTGTGGGTAAGGCTTAGGAAGGACAAAAAAGAAAAACAAAGAAGGTCAAAGGATTACTGCAAATATTGGTCCAACCAAACACACGAGTGGGAGTAGAACCACGACTAGGCTGAGGGAAAGAGAACAGCTTCGCCACCATCAGGTCAGTGCGTGGGAAGAATAAACAGTCCTCTCTCTCCGGGCATTAGGTATTGGGCTGCTCATTCACCAGTCTCTTCGCAGGAGAAAGAGTACGCTGTCTGTTCCTGTAAATATTTACAGTCTTGGAAGCAATATAGAGGGTGACTATGACTCAAAACAGACCCAATGGCAAGGGTTTGGTTGGGGTTTTCGCTCAGATCTTTGCCATAAAACATTGCACCAATTTAACTATCTCTACAACTTCAACTTGACAGCTGACCAGGGAAGAAGAGCCATCAAAGAAGTCTCAGAAATCTCTAAGATGCAGGTAATACCAGGAAAAAATGTCCTGGGCACTGATGAGGCCCGTTAGTTAAATCCTATTATTACTCGTGCTCACGTATCTTCCTCTGTTGATTAGGGAAAGCAAATCCTTTTGGATATATATTTCTTCACAGACTATAACTGGCTGTTCTTCCACTCACCATTCTATTGACCCTTGAAGGCTATCCTGAGACAGTTTCTCCTATCTGCTAGGTTCTGATGAGGTCTGAGATTGCCTGCAGCACCATCCACCCCATGTTTCCAGTCCTGAGAATAAAACTGTGTTTAGAACGGGCGGTTAGCAACAAGAGATCCGGCCGGTAGTACCATCTAGCTTCTTTTGTTTTATTGTTGTCCTTTTGCTGTGTGGAATAAGCACCTCAGCATATTTTGCTTCTCTCCCCTATGCTGTTTATTTATGAAAGGAATAGGCTATGAACCTAATAAGTTACTGCTATACCTTTCCCAGGCAATTCTGTCAGCCAGGCCCTGGCTTCCCATTGTCTGCTTGAGACAGGATTGACAAATGAATTATGGTATGTCCATTCTATCACATACCACTCAGCAGTAAAAAAAGAATGAGAATGATATAAAAGGGATATTTTCATAAGGTATGCTGCTAAGATTAAAAAGAGAGTATAAAGCATTCATTTAGGCTTACACATATACAAATACTGATGCATACACACACACACAAGGGGACTTGAAAAAGTTCATGAAAAGTGAAATTAAAATAACATGGATTTTCCCATGGAATTTTGATGTGTCTTTATATATGTACATAAACACATATCAGCATAAACCATTAAATATCTCTGACAAGGAGACTATTTTTTACAACTATATTGCTTGAATCAAAAAAGTAGAACACATAATTACCCATCAATTAAAAGACATGACTAAAATGATTTTTGCAAGAGTGCTTATTAGTATTTGTTTATTGACTTCTGAGGTGGAGTGGGGAGGGGACAGATAAAATAAAAAGTGATCGCTTCATGTAATTAATCAACAGAGTAAATATATCAGAGAAATCAAATGAATTTCATCTAAATATCATCCTCGCTAGACTTCTTCAAACCAAGAACCCAAAATATTGTAATAACAACAGTCCCAATAAAAACAGACACTTACTGAATATTTTCAGTAAGTGAATATGTGACAATTATTGTGATGAAAGTATTTATACATTCTAATCCAGACTGTTAGCAATTTCTATCTAAGCAGCACTATTAACAGAGAATTCATTTCCACACAAGACATCTGTTCATTTGTTAGATGGAGTAAAGCCTACAATAGTATTTTTTACACAGCCAATCCTAACCTCAAATCTACCATTATGATTAGAAAAGAGAAGAGAGAAAAAAGCGAGTTCTTCCATATTTTAGAGTTCTTCAAATGAGAAGCAACTTTCCTTTCTATTTCACCAAATTAAACATATTTATGTAATGATACATGTAAAAATTAACTCAAACTGAATCATTACCTAGCCATAGTTGTTGCTTTTGTTTTGGGTTATTTATTTATTGCAAAGAATCAGGAGGTCACTTTGATAACTAAGGTATATGCCGGCGTCCAAAATGAGGTTTTTCCAATCACCTCATATTCATGCAGAAGCTGAACAATACGTAAAGAATGCTTGAAAGATTTAATGCATTCAAATTATGATGTTAATAAAGAATACGAAACACACCATGCAGTGCAGAAAAGTGAAAACTATCTGTCTTGGAAGAAGTACATTCAAAATTCTTCTTCGAGTCAGGAGGGCAGACGTTGTCTCATCTATTTAGGACATGTAATCGGGGGAGGCATCCTAAGCAATGGAGTCAAGGTAAGAAGATCGTCAATCAGATGGATTGGCAGCTGTTGCAACAATGGGCTCAGACTTAACGACTGGAAGGACAGCACAGTTCTGAGCCATCTTTCCTTCTGTGGGGCATCAAAACCCACCGAACACCAAACACCCAAAATTAAATTATACAGCTTGTAGGAGAAAACAATGGAGAAAAAGGAAACATACATGACAACGGCAAGTATTTCTTGAGGCACAAATAAGCGTAAGATATTTTTAAAAGAACTTAATCAAAACTGAAAACTTCTGTTCCTTGAAAGATATCAAGTAAAAAAAAAAAGCTAGATACAAGATGTGAGAATATATTTACAACACGTAAAAAGGAACTTTTATCTAAAATATGTAAACAAAACTAATCACTTAATGATAAGAAATAAAACAATCCCATAAAATTGATAACATCTGAAAGGGTACTTGACAAAAGAAAGCATATGAAGTAAAAAGCCATTAGGGAAATGGGAATTTTAAAATACCGACAACACTAAGTCATGGTGAAGATGTAGCCCTATGGGCCTTCTCAGACATTGAACATAGACTATAGAATGGAACAGCCCTTTTAGAAAACACTCTAAAGACGACTATTCCACGTGACTAGATATTTTATTTCTAAGTATTTAACCAAGAATAATGAAAACATATGCCACACAGATTTGTATACAGATGTTTATCCTAGTTTTACTTAATAATACAACTAGAAACACATGGCCATCAATAAGTCTATAACTATATATTATGTAACTGTAGATCCATGTAATGGTTACTAATCTGTATAATTACTACTACATAATAATAAAAAGGAAACAATTATGGATGCAGGCAACAAGAGGGTTGAAACCTAAAATCACCATGCAAAACAAAAGCTAGAGTCAACCCATTGCCATCGATTAAGTAGCTGCCAGCTCAGCACTCTGGGAGTTTGCGAGACTACTCTTTCTGGGAGCAGAGAGCCCTGCCTTTATCCCAGGAGTGGACAGTGGTTTTGAATTGCTGACCTGCCAATTAGCAGCCCAGCACATAACCATTAGGCCACCAGAGCTTCTCAAAAGGAAGGTAAATAACAAATGATTAATTTAAATAAAACCCAAGGAGGAAAAAAAATCAAATTAAATCAATTCCGCAGTGACAGAGAAATGACCAGTAAATACCTAGGATCAAGGATTACATTCAGGGGAAGGAGGATAATATTCAGTAGGGCTCAAGGGAGTTTGGGGTATGATGAAAATATGCTATAACTCACTTGTGGTTGTAATCACATCAATTCGTATTTACTCATGTAAAGGTATGCAAGGAGCCCTGGTGGCATAGTGGTTACACATTGAACTAGTAACCATAAGGTCAGCAGTTTGAAACTACCATCTGCTCTGTGGGAGAAAGATGAGTCTTTCTACTTCCATAAAGAGATACAGTTTTGGAAACCCAGAGAGGCAGTTCTACCCTGTAACACTGTTGGAAACCCAGAGAGGC
>NW_022103915.1:80813476-80822823 GCF_000313985.2 Echinops telfairi | reverse complement strand
ATTTAAGTGAAGAGACATTTTCAAAGTACTACAATTATCTCCGGGTGCTTTTATAAAAAAGGCCTAATCAGAACAGTGGCTTCTGATGGGATCTGCTGGTCCTGTTAAATTCAAGGCAGAGAGGATAGAGATTCAGAAGGGGAGAGTGATTATTTTGGGGGGGCAGGGTGGGGACAGAATCCCCAAGGAAGTAATCTCCCTGGAGTTTCTAAAAGATTGAAAGACAATTGGTTTTAGGAGAACTACATTGGTCAGAAAAGTTATACCAGAATACACATATACATATATATATATATATATTCCCATTATGACCACACACTTGCTCATTCTTCAAGGATAACACCAACTGTCAGATGAGCATTTCCCTGGGAAAACGTATCCTATCCAGCCTAAGTCATGATCTTGCCCCAGCAGACTTCACGTTGGTCCAATACTCAAGGAACTTTTAAAAAGAGCACCGTTTGAGTTCCTGAAAGATGCCCCGCTGCTGTTTTCACATGGAGCGAATCCAAAGAGCACAGAAACCTTCAAGTAAGGGTGGGAGAGACAGAAATTCCCCTTTCAGAAGTTTATAGCCTAGATGGAGACTATGCTGAGAAACAATACCTTCATACTTGGATATGCTTTTATAAAAATGGTTTCTGGAAGTTCATAGCCATATGTTCTATCTTACTATTGGAAAATAAAGGAGGGTCTTTTATTAAAAAGAGGCAAGACGGTCAAAAAAGCAAGTAAGATATGTAGCAATAATGGAAGGAAGAGGTTGAAGTGATTTGAGAAAGGCATCATTAAGCAAGGAAAATACAACAGGCGAGGAAATGTATTCACCTCCAGAAGGAATTAGCCCAACAGGAAGGGCGGGGCCCCCAAGCTCCTTCCCCAGAAACTAAACTGAGGCTCTTACCTTTGAGGCCCCCCTGTGTCTGCCACTCTCCGTGTTAGTGGTATGTTAGGGTTATATGTTCTGTATTACTATTTGCTAGGCTATTTTAGGATTCCAGGAATGTTAAAAAATATATCCCTTATAACAGTAATTGCTTCTTCACTTTAC
Source organism: Echinops telfairi (assembly GCF_000313985.2). Lineage (NCBI taxonomy): Eukaryota > Metazoa > Chordata > Mammalia > Afrosoricida > Tenrecidae > Echinops > Echinops telfairi. The sequence goes on along the minus strand of NW_022103915.1, from coordinate 80,821,772 downwards.
AAAGGAATTCAAAGGAACATTCTTTTGGATAGCAAAAGAAAACTATATAAAGCAACATTAATTAAAACAAGAACTAATATACCAGTGAACCCTAATGAATAAGCCTCTCCACTCTCAGCTTTAGCATATATAAATATTTACAGCAATCACAGTATAAACAAAGGGCACTGGTTATACAGTGGGTTTAAGCGTTGAAATGCTAACTGAAAAGCTGGTGGTTCTAACATAAGAACATGTATTAACATACAAAGATAAGGCTTCTATAAAGAGTTACAACCTTGGAAACCCTAGGAAGCAGTTACACTTGGGCACAATGAGTCAGAATCAACTGCAGTTTAGTAGCTTTAGTTTTTGTTTTGTTTTGTTTTGGGGGGCGGGGAGGTGTAGAGTGGTGAATATGATTATTCAGAAATTCCAGTGCTGGCATAACTGAAATACACTTGGGAAAAAATATGTGAGGACATTTCCTCACAAATGTGAATAATAAATTCTAGGTAACTGAAACATAAAAATTTAGGATAAATTGTAGGGAGCACATAAAGAGGCTTCAAAAAGTATGTGGAAAAATTGCATTACCTTTTTAGTTACATCTTCTATGAACTTTATGAAGGCGTCGTGTGTGCGTGCATGCGTGTGTGTGTGTGTGTGTGTGTGTGTGTGTGTGTGTGTGAAATCTCAATAAGGAAATCCATTTCAAGCATAAATGAAAGAGAAAGAATATAGGAAAAGAATAGATTTGACTATAAAATATTGTAAATGTTTACGTGAAAAACAACATAGTTTTCTAAAACAGAAAACATTTCAGGGAAAGTCACACATTGGAAAGGATAAGGCAAACCTTTAAATGCAAATCAGATCAGAAACTAGAAAACTTGGGATGAGAAACAGTCACATTCATACACTATTTTTGACAGTGCAAACCATTTTAATTTTATGAAATATAATTTGGTAATAAACAGTGAAAAAACGTAATTTCACTATTCTATGATTAAATATTTGTCATAATAAACAATCATAAATGAGCACGCACATTTAAACACAAATAATATGTACTACAGTATAGTAAAACAAAAAGACTATAACAATATAATGTAAGAGGGCTTCAAAACGCATGTAGAAAAATGGGACCTTTGAAGCCCCTCTATATGTTCATAGATTAAATATTTAATAACAAATGCCTCAAATAGAATATTTGGGAGATAGCTAAAACTATGTTTGCAAAGATAACAAATACAGCTTTCTCTAAATAGACTCAAAGTAGAGTTAAGTGAAAAAAGTGATAAAAGGCTACATATTCAGCATAAGCTCATTTTACAGATAAATGTGCAAATATAACTGCAAAACTGCATAGGAACACATTTTACATGTTTATTTCTAACTTCACATATTTTCCCTAATTCATGAAAATACATGCTAATTTTATAATCAGATATATTTTCATTAGAATATTGTTCAATATAATACCTCAACATGGGTGGGTTTTTTTTCCCCTTTAAAAACTATGGGAAAACCTCATGTGAGAAAATGGTTTACTGATGTAATCTAGTGAAAATATATAATTCTCTATATAAAAATTTTGAAAATACAGTTGAAAAACAGTTGACAAAAGAGAAAAATACCACCATAATGGGTTAATATCACTATATTATATATTTCACAATATAAGTATATACTAATATGCCTAATAGTATATACTCCACAATATTAAATCCTTGTAAAGGAAATAAGAAACAATAGTGAATAATTTCAGCTAATACCCTCACCATGGAGTTAATCCCCACTGCCCCCGACCCTGTGGAGAGAGTAATAATACCTCTTTGGGTTTCAAGATTGTGATTCTCTCTGTGGATGACCCTCAAAGGAATCAGAAGTGAGAAGGGATGTTGTGTGAGGTCTAGGAACAGATCCTGGGAGGGGCTAACATTGAAGCTGAAATAAGAATGATTAGACAAAGTCAACCAAGTGACGATTTGGAAAAGAGGGATACAGAAGGTCTGTCCTGTTTGAAAAGTCATTGAGTGTCTAGCAATGGGGCTCATACAAGAGGAAATCAGAACGTGTAGGTTAATCCTTCTAAATCATCAAAAAGAGTTGGTAGGACCTTTCCAATGAATAAGAAAAATATCAGCAATGCAAAATAATTATGGCTAGAAAGAACTTCACAGTAGATAAAGAACAATGACAAAAATATACACAGAATATGAATCAGGCTAGTAATAAAAGATAAACAAATGCAAATCACAGGATATATTCCTCTGCCTTTCATATTGTGTGGCCATCATGTCAATACATATAATGCCAATGAGGTAAGAAATGTGGCTAAAATTAATGTTATTTCTATAGGCAAAAGAGGTCAAGTGGAATAGTCCAAAGTAATTTTAATAAATTATGACATATTTTTACTCTGGGCATGTATACATACATCCATTGAATCATATATATAAAGAATGGTTTATGTTTAAATATATCTGTATTGGTAACTAACCTATTTTTAACCCATTAGCAAAGTTAAGCAGTGCTTCTAACAACACTTCTGCCAAAATGTAGCCTACCTATCGTCATTACCGTGATTCAAAGCCACACATACAGACACAGTCATTTCTTACCGGAACTACCACAAACATGTGATTACCTGGTCTTCATCCCTTTGTCCATTGCTCACCAGCCATACACCGGGCACAGCGGTTTTCTCCGTTCTAATCAGATCATAGCATTCAAAAGCCCAATGTTTTCACATTGTGATGAGAATAAAATTCTCATTCCTTATTGTGGTCTATTTAATCTGGATCCTACATTATCTCAAAGTCCTCGCTTCCTGCCATATTCTCTCTTTCTGTTAATAATGGTCTTGTACACCCTATCTTTCTGTCCATTGAGTATACCAAACTCATTCTGATCCAAGATACTTTGTTACTCTAATCCTAATACCTAGAATATTATTTTCTCCTCTAATTATTTAGATAGAAACTCAAATGGCAACTGTGAAAAACAATGTTTCCTTTTATTAGTCTAGTTAAAATATATGACTCCTTCAATATTTTTATCTATATTCACTTCATAACACCTATTATATCAGAAAGTATTGATTTATTTAGTGTTACATGTTTTTTCTGCCGTTTTTATATATAAGAATGCAAGTTCCATAAGGATAAAAGTCTGTTTCCTCAGCATATAAAATAATGCTTGCCACACAGTATTACTAAATAAATATCTGTTGGATGTATTAACAAATGGTTAGTAAGACTAAAATAATATACAATTAAAAGTGTGTTGATTATGTAAGTTTACTAAGCACCATATAAAACATGAATGGGCAGTATAAAATGTAGAGCAGAAAACATTAATATTATAGTTAAATCTGAAAACATATAATACAATACATGTAGGCTTTAAATTCTATAATCCAATTAAACAAAATAAGACATAACATATTTGAATTTTATCTTTTGCAAAGAAATAACTGAGACATTACAATAGGCAGAAAGTAAATATAAAATTAAGACCTCATATAAATAAACAGGAGAATACAGGTATCTGTGTATGTGTACATAAATACTTTCCAAAGGAACTAAAGATAAACTGAGATAGAATTAAATGATAAAAATATTCCAAGGTATACACCAACAAGAATATTTTTAAGAAAGTTATTTCAAGAAAATACACTTAAAAGAAAATCTATTTCTAAGTAAACATAACTTACACATTCACTCAAACAATCTTACAAAGCAAAGCTAATCTCGCTGCCCTCGACTCATTTCTGGTTCCTAGAGACCATATGATATAATAGTTTCAGGGACTGAAAACCTTCACCTGATCAGACAACCTCATTTTTCTGTCAAAGAAGCTGATGGTTTTGAATGGCCAACCTTGCAGTTACAGCCGAACCCACAGTGGCAACACCAGGGTTCTTTAGTAATGTTACTACACACCCTAACGACAGGAATAAGCCCACGTTCAAATCCAATCTGATCTGAAATGACAACACTATCATAAGAAAAAATCCAGACCACTGAGTCTCTTCAAGGATTACAATGAGAAGGGGCACAGGCAGAAACCAACCAGCTACACATTTCTAGCACAGAAAGGACTGAAACAGCCGGCAGCCGAGTTGTTCACAGGGGGCCAGTGTGTCCTCTTACCAGCACACATCAGACTCCTGGTGGAATGGCACTGTGGTTTAAGTCTTTTGTAAGATTTCAAAAGAAGCTTCTTCTCATGAAGCTCAAAAGGAGATAGAAATGGACTTAGGCAAAGAGAGAATTAAAGCCTCCTGCTAAAATCGTTTCTCTCAAAATAGCATGCAACCATATTTTCAAAATGGGAAAAAAAGAGAAAAGGCAAGAGTCAACAAACTGGAACTGAGAAAGATATTGCTAGTAAAATTGTATTCACGGAATTAGTACCAAGCCACGTGCTCTCACTAGACTCTTATTCTAATTCACTTAAGGAACTTTCCTAGTGAAATTAACATGAAAGGAAGTATTCTCAAATTGCAATAATGTATGATTTTAAAGTTTAAACCACAGCACTGATCTGGCTTTCAGCAATTTATACAATGTTGCTGCATGAATCAGCCACATCACAACTACCTGAATGATTCTGGAGAATATTCTCCACGGAGAGCACAAAAGTTAAGACTACGTGGTTTCCACCCTCAAAGTGAACGCAATCCAAGCAGTACACAACTCTTGGGAGGTGCTAAGTAAGACAATGAAGACAGAAGGAGAGGCACAATGAGTAGGATGTGGCAAAGAGGAGGATGTGATTCAAATCAAAGGCGAGGGAGTAGAGAGCGAGAGCAGCATTTTGACGAAGGGTAAAGTGTATGGGGGCGTCAGACCTGAAATAAGCGTGACTGTGAGACAGCCATTGATTTCGGTTCGTTTCAAATACTCTTTCACAGTAGAATATCAGGAAAGTACTTCGAAGTATCGAAGTATCTATTGATGGTCAATGTCCTTATTATTGGCAATTTACCAACCTAGGTATTTTTCATTAGGAAAAAGACTATTAAGTATTAGGCAAACAACAAAAAATTTGATATTTGTTGACATGTAAAGCTCTTTACTTACTTTTCATATTTTTCTTGATAAACATTAAACTTTATAAAGTAAAACGCTACAAACAATAGAAAGACTTGAAAACAGAATGCATCGATTACAAGGATAAACATGAGAAACTAAGCAAAAGCGAAAGAAGTATACTTCAGTTGATTATGGAAAATATTTTCATTCTTGCCTTTTCCTATTGCTAAATAGTGCATACAAATAATAGATGCTTCCTAACAATTCACCTGCATTTTATTTTTTCTCAAGAACATTTAAAAAAATTTTAAAAACCACAATTTTGTTCTTCTTAATATTAAACATCCACTCTGAGTCACTTGAAACTTCATAAAAACTGAAATAATAACATTTCACTACTATTAAAAGTTTACGTTAAGTAGAATGCTTCAATGACTATAAAGACTGAGAAATAAAAAAACTAAAAGAAATAGTGTTTTTTGTTACCTAAAACTGAGAATCTTATGACCACATTTCAGTCTTATTCTTCTTCATATTATTATTTTAATGATGGAGCCCTGGTAGCAGAGAGGTTATTAACTTAGCTGTAAAGTGAAAGTTTAACAATTTAAACCCACCAGCCATTTTTTTGCCCTCCCCCCTCCCCACCCTCATGAACCCTTCATAATTCACAACTTATTATAGTTTTGTCATAACTTACACTGTCCGACGTCTCCCCCCACCCTCTTCTCTGCTGTCCCTCCCCCAAGGAGGAGGAAATACCTAGATTCTTGTAATAGGTTCCCCCTTTCCACCCCACATTCCCTTCACCCTCCAGGCCTCCGCCCCTTTCACCACTGGTCCTGAAGAAGTCATTTGTCCTGGATTCCTTGTGCTTCCAGTTGCTATCTGTACCAATGTATATCCTCTGGTCTAGCCAGATTTGTAAGGTAGAATTGGGATCATGATAGTGGGGGGAGGCGGGGAGGAAGCATTTAAGAACTAGAGGAAAGTTATATGTTTCATCGTTGCTGCCCTGCACCCTGATTGGCTCGTCTCCTCCCCTCAACCCTTCAGAGAGGGGGTGTCCAGTTGCCTACCAATGGGCTTTGAGTCTCCACTCCACATTCACCCACCTTTACAATGATATTTTTTGTTCTTTGATGCTTGATAGCTGATCCCTTCGACAGCTCGTGGTCACACATGCTGTTGTGCTTCTTCCATGTGGGCTTTGTTGCTTCTGAGCTAGTTGGCCGCTTGTTTATCTTCAAGCCTTTAAGACCCCAGATGAGATATCTTTTGATAGTTTGGAAATATCCGCTTTCTTCACCACCTTTGCTTATGCACACGTTTGTCTTCAGTGATCGTATCAGGAAAGTGGGCCCCCACTGATTTGATTTTTAGTTCTTTGATGTCTGATAACTGGTCCCTTCTGCACCTTGTGGTCAGACAGACTGGTGTGTTACTTCCATGTGGGCTTTGTTGCTTCTGAACTAGATGGCCGCTTGTTTATCTTCAAGTCTTGAAGACCCCAGACGCTATATCATTTGATAGCCAAGCACCATTAGCTCTCTTCACCACATTTGCTTATGCACATATTTGTCTTCAGTGATCGTATCAGGAAAGTGGGCACCCACTGATATGATTTTCAGTTCTTTGATGTCTGATAATTGATCCCTTCTACACCTCATGGTCAGGCAGGCTGATGTGCTTCTTCCATGTGGGCTTTGATGCTTCTCAGCTAGAGGGCTGCTTGTTTGTCTTCAAGGCTTTAAGACGCCAGCCGTTATATCTTTTGGTAGCCAAGCACCATCAGCTTTCTTCACCACCTTTGCTTATGTTCACATTTTTCTTCAGCAATTGAGTCGGGAAGGTGTGCATCCTGGAATGCCAGTTTAATAGAACAACGTGTTCTTGCAATGAGTAAGTGCTTGAGTGGAGGCCCAATGTCTATCTGCTGCCTTAATACTAAACCTATAAATATATGCACATAGATCTGTTCCCCCACACTCTTATATAAATATATTTACATATGTACATTCCAGTCTTAAAACCTCTATAAATACCCTTTGTCACCTAATTCTTTCCTCTATTTCGTTTTACTTTCCTCTTGTCCCACTATCATGCTCAGCCTTCATTTGGGTTTCAGTGACCTCTCTCGGTTACATTGCCCTTGCTGTAACCCTACCAGGCCTCTCACAACCTCCTCCCAATTTTGGATCACTTGTTGCTCCCCTGTCCCTGGGTTGGTCAGGACCACCTCCTTACCCCCCCTCCCCCTCTCCTGTGTCCCCCGGAACCGTTGGTCCCGTTGTTTTCTCCTCCAGACTATTCTTCCAGTCTATCTTATCTAGATAGATCTGTAGAGATAATAATATGCATCAAAAACCAAGCCACAGCAAGATAGGCGATCAGTGAGAACACAGCGATCCACCATCCACTCTTTAGGAGAATAATGTGGCACTTGGCTGCCATAAAAATTTACAGTTTGGGAACCCTTTTAAAATCAGTTCCATCCTGTCCTACAGGGTCACTTTGAGTTGGAAACCACATGATGGCAATAGTTTGGTGCTGGGTTCTGGCTCTTCCTATGGAGGGGAAGGTGGGGGGTGCACACTGACACATTGAATATTGTAAGAAATACAAGTGCCTATGACTAATTATATATAATTTATGTCACTTGATGTTTAACTGATCATGCACTCTGCCATAATTTACCATTTCACCTAACAAAAAGGTCAAAATATGCATTCACTAAAATTCCTAAGGCATTAAGTACTGATTGATACAATAAAATTAACATACATTAAATAGTAAAATATCACTCATTACTGGTGAGTTAGTAAGGGGGATATAGGTCTCTTTTTAAAACATACATGGCTTTTTCCTTATTTAGTATTTATTTAATATTTCAATGTAGAAATACATTGACAAACAAGAGGAGAAATGTAAAAATGTATGTGACATTTTCCATATTCCAATGTAGAAATCAGGAGCAATAAAAAAGTACTAGGATATTTGCTAGAGAAAGGGAACTATGTCAAACATTAATGATTTTATTTGAAGAGAAGGTATTTCATCCTCTTAGCGTACTATCTGCAATCATTTGTAGCTTTCCAGCATGGGGAAATCGTTATAAACATAAGAAACAACTTTTCATTTTTTCTATTTAGAATTCCATTTTTATTTCTAAATTATTCAATTCTATTTGCCTAATAATATATATAAATAATGTTCCTAGTGGCTAGATTTCAATACTAAAGACAGCACTGAATTATGCTTTTGGGGACTAA
>NW_022103915.1:80808324-80812572 GCF_000313985.2 Echinops telfairi | reverse complement strand
CTACTTCATAACTGTCATTTTCCTCTCTTATGAATCATAATGTAAATATCTGATATGCAGAATGTACTTTCATTGTTACAAATTGAACATAAAGCATAGTGATTCATCACAAAACAATATGTAATTATATCTTGTGAAATACTTATTTCTAATGACAAATAAATGAAATTTTGTCTTGAACCATGGCATAGCATGGGTAACACTTTTCACGCTGGCTACTCGTGTGTGGGCATATTTGCATGTGGGCAGACCCGCCTGGAGGAAGAGAAGCGGTGTCTCGGTTCCTAAAACCATTGGAAATATGTGTCTTCCGATGGTCTTAGGCGACCCCTGTGGAAGGGTCGTTCGACCCCCAAACGGGTCATGACCCACAGATTGACAACTGCTGCTCTAGAATATAAGACCTTCAACAATAGGTAACTACAAGAGCAGATACCTGACTTCGGCCTACAGAAAAGTCATTTATTGTTTTCATAAAAAGCACTTTGTGTTCTCATTTTTATTTTGTGTTTCTTTCTTTTTCTCCCAACAGCTTTGTTGGCATATAACTCACATATCATACAATAGTTCAATTACACCAAGAAGAGCTGTACAATCATCACCACAATCAGTTTTAGAACTTTCTCTTCAATCTTCTACTCATTGATATTAGCTCCCCATTTCCCCCAACCTCTCCTGCCATAGCCCCCAAAAAGTCATTAATCCAGTTACCAATCTTGGATTTCATATACAGAAAAACTTAAAAAAAAAACTAACAAGAATAACAAAGTAAAGTATCAAAGATCAATTGAAAAGAAAACAGAAAATATTAAAAACTTGAACAAATTTAAATGGATCATAAGGAAGATCAAATGATAGGGTGGCTAAAATTTTAACCTAGCTGCATCTGCAACAATCCACTTTCCAATACATCCAGCCTGTTAGCAAGGCTATTCTCATACCTGGTCCATAGTCAGAGGGGATTTCCAAAGGGCTTAATCCATGTGTATTTCCTCTTCACTTAAAAAAACACAAAGCAAAACTGAAACAGCTTTTAAAAGGGTCTAAAAGAAGACCAAATGATAAGATTTTACATTTTGACCACATGATATTTGTCTCACCATAATTGACTTTAAGGCAAGCTGCCTGAGAGTATAGCAAACAGTTTGAGCTACTAGCCTAGGAAAGGTCCATTTTTCTAGAAAAAGTTCGCTTCAAAATCAGGGCTGATGTGAGAGCAGGATTTTATGCTGGATGAGAGTTTGTCATTTTAATTTAGACTCTTTCAGTACCCCCCACCCGAAGTTGGTCAAATTGAAAATGGAGAGATCGCTAAAAGAAAATGAGAGAAAGAAAGAACAGAAGGAGTGGGGTGAGGAGAGGAAAGAGAAAGAGGCTTCGTATTTTTGAGACGGAAGGAAAACATTCAGAATGGGAATGCAGGTACTGTGACTGGCCAGAATGAAATAAAAGCGTCTGCTTGCACACTAGCAGCCCTATTACTTAGGAAGACTCAGCGACGTCCGCTAATTAAAAGGCCATCAATTTGATGTGATCGCTGTGGAGGATGAGAGCTAGTCTACAAACTCAGCGTTTTCCTTACAGAAGTCCTCAGTAAGTGATACTATATATGTTATAAATTTGGTTAGGGGAGTTTACATCTATTAGTAAAATGTTTACTCATTTACATCTATTAATACAATGCTTACTGAGTTGCAGAAACTTATTAGAGACAGAGTTAAAGAAGATAGACTTTTCGCTCATTATTTTACACCAAATGGAGGAAAAGAGACACGTACAAAGGCATTTTGATTATATACCAAATCTAGAAGTGTGCAAAACCTACAGGATCCTAAGATAATTAATATGTAACACAATACTGAAAGGCAGAGGTAGGAAATATCTTTTTAGTGAAGGAGACAGGTGACAAAAGTATGCAGTTACTAAAACAGATCACAGTCGTTTAGGGGTAAAGCAACACACAAAATAAAAAGAATATTTCAGGAGACAAGTACCCAAAAAGGATTATATCTGAGAACTGCAAGGAGTCCCTATCAATGTCACATACAGGTGCGAGGAAGGAAATGCGGCTGAAGAGGAGGCTAATCAAATATCCTCTCGGGAAATTTAGATGTCATCCTGGGGCAGTGGCACACTGAAAGGTTTGCTATCACTCATGTTTTATGCACTGCACATCTACTATATGCTAAACACTCGTTCACATGTTTTATTGTTTTTCCCTCACAACAACCCTGTGAGGTAGGTGTAATGATTCCCAATTACCAAATAAGAAAACAACTTTTAAGTTGTTAAGCAATTTACACTTGATACAACAGTTACAGAGTAACAGGATTTGCAATCAGGGTTTAGAAAATACATTACAAAGACGGGAAACACACAAACAGGCACACACACAGGCACACACACATTTACTCACAATTCCTATAGACATTCCAGAGTTAAAGAACGAGTTTAAAGTAATATATGCCTATTAATTCAGTATGGAAGACAATAAGATATTTAACATAAACAGTTTTATGCAAATGTAAATATATTTAAATTTTCTAATAATTCAATCGACAGAGAAATAGCAGCAGGATTAATTTTTTAAGATAAAAATCAATAATATAAAATAAGAATAGCAATGATAACGGTAATTGCATGAACAATTTATCACCTGTTGATCTACCTGAGATTTGGAAGGAAAAGGACTTTTCATATTTGTTTTTATATTATTTCAATCCAAAAATTTATGAATTATTCTAAAAATATATTTTTTATTTTGTATTATTTAAAAATTAAATATTAAAAGCTATTAAAGTAAATCGAATACTAAATGTCAACTGTAAAAAGAATTCCCCCATGTAATTTTTTATGAAAAAATTACTTCCCTACTATTCACAAAATATTCCAATCACAAGCATTTGTTCAAACAAATTTGATAAGACAAATAATTTTTATAAAACTCTATTTGAGATTAATTATTAAAAATATGCCCTGAATTTAAAAGACAGTGTTTATTTTATAAACTGAATTACATCCGACAATTAAAGAATATGAGATGATAGTCATATTTAAAAATATGAATAGATTCTTGAAAATTAGTTTATAAATTAAATCTATACTGAAAAAATATTTCTTTATGCCTTCAAAGTTTCTCTATTTCTAGTTAAAGAAATTAATGCACAAGTATATTGATGAAATATATTTCCTACCTTATCAACCCTTTTCAATTCCCATACAGTATGAATTGATTGATGCACAAGACTCATAAGATTAAAAGTTTATTCCGATAGTTGCTAACCTTGCATCACACACAGGATTTAAAAAATAAAACAAATATCCTACATAATCTAAAAATAAGTACTCTGACTTACACGAGTACAGGGCATATGCCTTCAGTAGAGCATTAAATACATAAAAATATGACCTATTATGTTAATTAATCAAACAAATGAGATGTAACACTTGTAATTACATTGGAGAAAATGTAAAAGAACCAAAGAAAGCATCTTGTTGCTAAATATATACACATGTATTGTCATTTACAACTTTTGAAAAATCATTTTGCTGTTTAGTACTTTGACTATTAATTAGATGATGAAAACACTACATCTATAACTAAGAAGAGGAAATCACAATTTTTATGCTTTCATATTTTGAAATAAAATTTTGTAGTAATTAAAAATATTTATTAATAATAAGAGTTTATGGTCTAATTCACTGATGCTTCCATGACAACTATGAATTTAAGAATTATACTGCATTTACAACCAAAAAGTTATATTTAAGTCAGTAGGCTAACTCCACTACAAAATTTGAGATAGATGGGAAATATCTTTGAAGGAAAACAGATCTCTTTTAAACACACCATTACTCAGAATTTTTTAACACAAACAGTATTCTAACTAGAAAAAAATTACTTGCCCCCAAATATCTTGGTTATATAATGTAAGGTACAATTCTGAAAACAGAATTCTGCTCTCACATTAAACAGAAATCACTTTTTAAAAGGGTCTCTAGGAAATCAATTTAATATCCAACTAATTCTACAAATAAGAAAACTATGATGCAAAGAAGTTACTTTCGTCCACATTCATTGAGAATCTATAAGCATAAGAGGTATATACAGGAATCATTGGACTTAAGATAAATGACAGTGTACTTCATTTTATTCAGCATTTTTGACGACCATGAAACCTTAATTTCTTTTCACAGAAATGTCTAAAGACAAAAAGAAAAACAAATAAAATGCATAAAACAATGAAA
>NW_022103915.1:80800960-80808224 GCF_000313985.2 Echinops telfairi | reverse complement strand
CTTTCACAAAATGAAAAACTAAATAAGATTATTGGATACATTAAGTGGATATTCCAATATTCAGTTTTTTCTCTCTCATATTTTGTTTAAATATGCTAAAAAATGAAACTCAAGATTTCTAAAACAAATGATCAAAATCAGATTCATCATGAATTGGCTTTGCTGCAAAACACAAAAAAAGCAAAAGGATTAAGCCTATGACTCTAAAACATCACAAGCAAAGCTAACTAAGATGATCCTGCTGAATCACAAGTTCAAAGACATAATGTAATATTAGTTTGGTAATTTAAAATTATTTTTCAACAAATTGACCGCTCTAAGTGTTACGAAGAGAAATATTTATGAAAGCATTTTATTTTCATGAACGTTAGGAATAAAACAATTTCCAAAGAATGTGTCCATCTGTTTGTTATTCAATTTGGTACCAATGACAAATTGGAGATTCAAAGAAACATTTAGACCCGGGAAGAGGCAGTGCTACGTTTAATTGACCTTAGTATGTGGTGTCAATGCGGCACTCCAGTCAGCTGTCATTCCTTTATTGGATTTTCCAGACCAGGGCAGGTACACAAGAAACTTACAGTCTATGTGGCACTCCTAGTCAGTGGCACTCTGCAGATGGCACAGGGGAGGAAGTACCTTCTGCACAGGATCGTGTACACTTTCTTCTGCAGCTGTCAGCACCTAGGGGAAAGCGCGCTGTTAAACAGTTGCTGCGTTCCACCTCAGAAGTGGCTGCAATTCGGTGGTGGGTGAAGTGACTCCTGTACATATATACAGGGATGAAAAGTACTATAGAAAATGAACATTTTTTACAACAAGTGTGGCTGCCCGAAAACTAGGCCACAGCAAAATGAAAACCATCAGTCAACAGAGCCCTGCGCAGATGGGCTGGCATTCATTTAAAAACCGAATGTTACGAATGATTGAAGTAAAAAGTAGAAATACAGTCATTCAGTTCACAACATATTTATAAATCAGGATACTAACACGAATATAGATTAAAAATAAATCCCAAACATTATACACTGATTTATGATTTTTCTAGTTATTTACTTGAAAAGACATAACTGTGTAGTACGATCATGCACTCTGTCAACTAAATTAATGCTTTTGTTTTAAATGACAATTCAAGGGGAAAGGAAATCAAAATCTGAGACCAGAACTGGAAAAATGAGTTAACAGGAAATTAGCCCAAAATTAACAAGAAAATAATTCTGAAATTCGGAATTGGTTCATATTTGAAAAACAATTTTATGATCTAGTTTTCAAAACCTGAAAAAGTTATTTTTTCATATATTGTCATTATGCAAGTGATTCCCTATAAATTGACAAGTTCTCTTCTCCAGAGGCAAACCAAGCTAACATCTAGTCTTTATGTTTAGTCTAAATAAATGAGTTTACCAAGCGCAATAATAACATTACTTCTATAATACAGAAACGTATTCATGCACCCTACATTTATTACAATATCTTGTCTACAGGATTCATCTACAGTAATCAGATTTATCCATGGTAGGTCACATTAAACAAGTATTTTCTAAGAAAAAGAACTAATCATTAGGCCAGCATTCTAATCTCTTATCTTTATGTACAGCTACTTTGTTTACATTACTCTGAAGCCGGAAATGTGTTCACCAAGTCAAAAACTCATGCTTACGTTACAGAAACAGATAAAGCACGCCAAGTAGGATAGTCAAAAGAAAGCTTGGCCATTAAAAAGTGTTTCATAAATCAAATATTTCTAAATCTTTCTTGATGCAGCAAAATTATTTTTTTCATATACTCAGTGGAGTGGGTGATGGCTGGCAATTTTCTTTCAGTGTTTTAATTTTCTCTGGACTCAAGTACAGTATAAGTAGACATTTTTTCCTATTATGTAAGAAGCAGGGAATATCAGCTGGCCCATGAAATCATCAATACAAGCTAACATCACACGCCTCGCCAATGAGAAGCAGTTCTAGCCATCGCCTTAGAAATGAGTTAAGTAAATACTTGATCAGCATGGCCCATGAGTGATGTTATAAATGTACAAATGACCCTTGGCAGAAAAAAGTTTCCAGCTCCTGCTATAAGTATTAAGTGTAAGAAAAACGTCTAGAATTCCTTAATCTTTTTATGAAAGAAGTCATAAATCGAGGAATCACAATCTGAGTTCCACATATGAAATTCTGAAAATATGAAAGATTTGTAAAAATACATACTAAAATGAAGACAACCCATATGGGTAAGTAACGTAGTTTTGTTTTGTTTTGTCCCCCTATGGAAAATGATTCAAAAACCTTTGTCAGGTTCTCAAAAAAGCTCCATGATAAGCACCCTTTCAAAAAGTTACAGGAATTACTGAAAAATAAAGCTGAAGACACCAAGCTGAATAAGCAGAACTAATCCTTTTAAATTAAATGTGCAACTCTGAGCAGCTGTTTCTTACAGAAATGAGGAGCAGCATTTACAGGGATGTTCCAAAAACTAAAAAAACAAAACTCCTAAATCACACAGAATAATACCTAGCCAATTACCATCAACATTGATAAAAATTGTTCAAGAGTGACACTCCAACACTCATCTACAAGTTTCACTAAAGGGCCCTTCATTGTTCAATACTACGCATGTTTAAGCATGTCTTCTCAATCAATACGATCGATATCACAGGCTGCACATGACTGTATTATTTTAGATACAAAAATGCTAAATCCAAGCTTTAGACCCTGCTATATATTGCTGGAATATGCATTTCCCAAAATATCACACTGGTTCCTTCTCTGACACATTTACAAATGAATGATAAAGAATGGAATACAAAACAATTTCATGGCTTTTACCAGTCTACCTTTTGATTCATAAACATAATTTACAAATTAACTGAATCTAAATTGGAGGTCTCTAATGGAGAGAATAACATTTTCAGCAAAAGGAATTTTCCTTCATAAATCATATTCCCTGCCTTCATCTTAGTTTTCTGTCAGTAAAAGATATAATTAACAGCCATACATATGCACTAGTTGATAAGAATCTCTGACTTGCAGATTAGTCTCACCTTTAAAATAAATTTACAATGTTATAAACAGTATTATGAAATAATGTACTGTGGTACTTGTCAAGACTGTAGTAACTAGCCAATACTCATCAAAAATGACTAGTGAACTCTCACCATGTACTACAGATACACAATAAAGAAACAGAAGTGTTGGGATATGTAGGAAACTACAATGTATCTATATAGTTCATTCACGATTTTACACTTAGAGAGCTTTTCTAGAACTTTTCATAACAGGAGTTATATTTTATGTATGCATACATTAAGCAAACATATCATTGAAATAGGTTAGGCATAGCAACTGGTAATGGGCTAGTGGGAAGCACAGGCACAAGCCCATTTATACTCAAGAGCTGGAGAAGGGTTTGCTCCAAATGGCAGCCTTTATGCAAGTATTTTTTAAAAATCACCCTAGTAGCATCATGTAAGATGGTTCAATTAGAGTAATGATGAGACTAGAACATTCGGAGTAATGAAAGAGTTTCATAGCAAAATAAAAATCATATTATAGTAACATAAAATGTGGGTTAAGTTAAAGATATTTCTAAGGTACGAGGCTGAAAACTAGTATCATTCCACTATTTGTTCAAGTAAAGAAGTAACGAACAAGTTAACTAGGTTAGTGGCTCTACAGGGAGCTTCTCAATATTAGTATTGAAGTACAGGATATCACTGGGTTATGAATGAGATCCTGAACTAGATCTGATCCTCGGTATGCCATTCAGTCAGGCGTCCAGGCATGTCAGAATGGATGCACATGGTTCTCTTATTTTCTTAGTGCAAGGAAAGTCTTGAAGGCTTGTCAATTATTGAAAAGTTGCACACAAAACACAAGGTGACTATGATAAAGAATTTGTTGTGAGTGTAAGTTTGTTCGATCATTTCAAAGTGAAGGCAAATTTAGTAATAGTAAAGGGAAAGTTAAAGTTGCATGTAAATTAGATGTTGCAATTTTGAAGTATGTTCTATTGTGACTCATAGCCAAATAATAAAAGTTTGTCTCCTAAGTAAGAATTGTGTTCTTCATAGGCACTTAATATTTTTCAAAAATTATCTAAAAGTTCAAGTGTTTCTTCTAAAATAAATGATGGGATCATCATTTTAGATGACTGAATTATGAATGACTTTACATCACTTTAAATATCACACTTTTACAAAATAGAAGTCTATTCTATTTATGGTTCTAATTATTTGTAATGTTCCCATTTTTAAGAAGCATATGCTACTTTAAAATATGGAATGTATAATAAACACATAGTTTATTAGTCATTCCTTCTTAGAGAGAAAACAAAATGAATGTAAGATAAAATTACAAAACAAACTCTGTATTTACAACTTTTCTAGACTATTTTCTCAAAGTATATAAGAAAGATATATTAGCAGCTAAAACCAAAATGAAAATTTTAAAGAAAATCATACAAACTCAAGTTATCTCATCAAACAAAAGTATTAAGTTAGTGAATAATCACCAAGGATTCCACTGCAATTGTTTTTGCAGTTTGGATAATAATTACTTAAATCAATCAATAATGCAGCACATTATTAATGACTCTGCATGTCTACCTACATAAGATAGGAGGCATAAAAAACTTGGAGACGAAAAGAACAGGACTGATGGTTCCGATGGGAGAAGGCAGGGGACAACCCAGGGACAAGGGAACAGCAAGTGAACCAAAATCAATGGAAAAAAGGTCATAGCATGCCAAGTGGGGCTTCATAAAGGGCAATGTAGCAGCAAGAAATCACTAAACCCAAATGAAGACCGAACATGCTGGTAGGACAAGAAGAAAGTAAAAGGAAATAAAAAAAAAAAACAAGAAACAAAAAACATTTATAGAGGTCTAAATACAGGCATGTACATATGTAAATATATTTATATATAACGAGAGGGGAATAGATCTATGTACTTATATCTATATGTCAAGAATTACGGTGGCAGATGGACTTTGGGCCTCCACTCAAGTACTCCCTCAACACAAGAACACTTTGTTTGTTCTAATAATCTGGCATTCTGTGATGCTCACCTTCCCGACAAGATCACTGAAGCCAAATGGGTGCATAAGCAAATGTGTTGAAGAAAGCTGACGGTGCCCGGCTATCAAAAGATACAGCCTCTGGGGTCTTAAAGGCTTGAGAATAAACAAGCAGCCATCTAGCTCAGAAGCAACAAAGCCTACATGGAAGAAGCACACCAGCCTGTGCAATCGTAAGGTGTCGAAGAGATCAGGTATCAGTCATCTAAGACCCAAAATAAAACCATGCCCAAGGTGAATGGGGTGGGGGGGCATGGAGTGGAGACCCAAAGCCCATCTGTAGACAATTGGACATCCCTCACAGAAGTGTCACAAGGAAGAGCCAAGCCAGTCAGGGTGCAGTATAGCACTAATGCATACAACTTTCTTTGTTCTTTAATGCTTCCTTCCCCCCACTAACATGACCTCAATTATACCTTACAAATCAGATTAGAACAGAACATGCACACTGCTACAGATAAGAGCCCGAAACACAGGGAATTCAGGGTAGATAAACCCCTCAGGGAAAACAATGAGAACAGAGATATCAGGAGGATAAGGGAAGGTGAGGGGAGAAAGGGGGAATCGATCACAAGGATCAACATATAACCCTCTTCCAGGGGGGCGAACAACAAAAAGTGGGTAAAGGGCGACAGAGGATGATGTAAGATATGGAAATAATAACCTATAACTTACCAGAGTTCATGAGGGAGGGCAGGTGGGTGAGGGAAGGGGAAAAATGAGGAGCTGATATCAAGGACTCAAGTAGAAAGAAATGCTTTGAAAATGGTGATGGCAGCGTATGTATATATTTGCACAATGGATGAATGTATGGATTGTGATAAGAGATGTAAGAGCCTCCAATAAAAGTATTTAATAAAAAATAAATAATAATGCAGCACAGTAATTTAGACTTACAAAGGTTTTATAGCTATTTCCAAGGATCTTACATTTTTAATAACTGTGCAGAAAGTATTTGTTCTGTTAAGAAATTCAAGAATGAATGGGGTTAGCATAACTATATGAAAATTTAAAGAAGTCCAATATATCTAAATGAAAATGGTGACATTATTTTCCAGCTCAAATCAAAATGAAACAGTTCAACTGAGTCTATGCCAACTCACAGTGGCCCTATAGGACAGGGTTGAACTGCCCCTGTGAGTTTCTGAGACTGTCACTCTTTATGGGAACAGACAGGCCAGCTTCTTCTCTCATGGGGCAGCTGCTGGTGACCTTGACGTTAGCAGCCCAATCCATAACTACTATGGGACCAGGGTTCCATTGTTCAGCTGGAGTCATAAGAATGATTTATGGAAAAATTATGTTTTATCTAAATATAAAGCAAAGTGATAAGACAGCAATGCTGGTTAAAAACAATAATCTTGTTGTAATGGCTGGATATGAAAACATACCAGGTAAAATTGTTTGTTGTTTCCCGTTTTTCTGTTGGCATTGCTTCTTAGAGTTACTTCTTAGTCTTAATTTTTTTTATTTGTTGCCACATGTACTTGAAACAGTAAAATATCAAAAGAAGTATTTTGTACTTTCAAAATAAGAAATAAGTCGAAAGAACCTATTATCTAAACTTTTTTTCCTCATGCAAGAGTAGCATTTCAAACTGCTGGGATATCATTATGCATATTAAGCTTTATGTCTATAAAGGCAATTATGCCACAATAGGAAAAAAATGTATAATCTATTGAAAAATACCCAAAAAATACCCTTGCCATTTAGTCAAGGCTAACTCATCAAGCCCCTGTAGGACAGAGTCGAACTGCTCCTGTGAGTTTCCAAGGCTGTACTTGTTTATGGGGATAGAAAACTCCATCTTCTCACCTGGGGAACAGCGAGTGATTTCGAACTGCGGAACTTGCTGATTGCAGTCCAACGCATAAACAGTATGTCCCAGGGCTCATATAATCTATATATGTAGGAATACTATAATTGGACAGCAAGGTTTAAATAAGCCAAAACATTTTGTTACCTCTAACAAAATGCTATTTTCATTTCAGAAATTCACATAAAATCACAGACATAATAATAACAAGATTTTGGAGGTATAGTCACAAAAACATTCACTATGTCCTTTATATTAATTTAAAAATTCCTTAGGCTGCTGGTAATCTTAGGATGAGCTACATAATTCAGCAAAGTGAAATGGGAGAATTATGGCTAAAAAAACACAAGATAATTTTTGTTCCATTCTTTTTTTTTT
>NW_022103915.1:80755492-80798474 GCF_000313985.2 Echinops telfairi | reverse complement strand
AAAAAATACATTTTCTTTTTATTTTCTCCACATTTTAAAGGGGTCAGAAGCTAAATGTAAATTACTTAGATATAGCCACATTCCTATGCAATTACTTTATTATTATCAAAATATTCTCAGTCAGACTTTTGACCAAAATGCATCTTTCCTAAAAATAGAAAAACCACCAATTTCAGAATATTTCTAGTGGTAGTTGTGTTTAAAGCATAATTAAGTGCATAAAGTTTAATCTAAAATTCAACAGATATAAATAAATGAAATTTTTCCTTCATTATATATTATTCTACTGTTAGTAAAACTCTGGAAAGGTTATTGAACATTTTGTATAAAAATCTGAGGTATCTGTAGATTTTATTATTACTTTACATAATTTCAGACAAATTTATATTTGATTATCTCTCATCTGATGACATTTCCAAATCAAATGTCTATTAAATTATTGAAAATAGGTCACATAACAAAAATATACTTTATAATAACAATAAGATTAAATATATATTTAATTAGGACTTTCAGCACAACTTCCTACTTTAGGATATCTGTCAAATATATGGGTTTCTCTGAACTCCATAAAATTTTATGAGGTACACTGGTGTATTTAATAACGCACATCATTATATAAGCATTACCTCAGATAAAACAGTAAGTGCCAAGTGGCATAATGGGCTAACTACTGAGCTGCCGACTACGAGGTCAATGTTGTGAACCAGCAAGTCGCTCCGAGGGAAGAAGATGAGTCTGCTACTTTTGTAAGGATTTGCAGTCTCTGAAACCCAAAGGGCGATTCTGACCTAGCCTGTCGGGTGGTAATGGGTCAGAACTGACTCAACCACAGCAAGCGTGGGGTGGCTTTCTCCCAAATAAAACACGACTGTAGTGTCAGCTACTACTAATTTGTAGAAACGTAATAATGAATGCATTAGATGTGAAAATTAAGTAAAATGAAGACTATTGGAAAAGGAAATATAATAAGCAAATGTGGTAAAGAAAGCATAGCGTCTGGGGTCTTCAAGGCTTGAAGATAAACAAGCGGCCATCTAGCAGAGAAGCAACAAGCCCGCATGGAAGAAGCACACCAGCCTGTCCTGTGATCATGAGGTGTCAATGGTATCGGGTAACAGGCATCAGAAGACCCAAAACAAACAAACAAACAAACAAACAAACACATTGTTGAGAATGAGGGGGATGAAAGCAGAGACCTAAAACCCGCCTGAGACAACAGGATATTCCCTCACAGAAGGGTCACAAGGAAGGGATGAGTCAACAGGGCTCAGTACGCACTGTTGAAACACAAAATATTTTTCTTGTTTTTTGAGGCTTCCTTACCCCCAACTACCATGACCTCAGTCCTGCCTTTCAGTTCTGGCTAGACAGGAGTGTGTGCACGGTTACAGAGAGGAGCTCAGGATACATGCAATCCAGGTCAGATCAACCCCCCAGGAACGGCAATAGGAGCAGTGATACCAGGCCGGAAGAGGAAGGGGAGGGGAGGACGGAAGGAAGGAAGGGGGAAGAGATCACAATGATCACGGCATTACCCCCCCCCCCAGGGGAATGAACAACAGAAATGTGGGTGAAGGGAGACAGCAGTTGGTGTAAGATAGGAAAACAATAATAATTTATAATTTTATCAAGGGGTCACAAGGGTGGGAGAGGGGGAAGGGAGGGACAAAAGAGAAGCTGATATCAAGGGCACAAATAGAAAGTAAGTGTTTAGAAAATGATGATGGCAATATATGTACAAATACGCTTGATACAGTTGTTGCATGGAATGTTATGAGCTATAAGAGCCCCTATAAAATGGTATATTAAAAAGGAAATACAGATTTAATTCTAATTATGATATGTAGAGACAGAAATCAGAGATCATCTAACCAAGTGGTCCATAATTTGCTGAGGCTTTTTAGGTTAAAATCAAATAATAACAGTTCCCAATTCAAAGATAAACTAAACAATATAAATTGAAGATATCATATAATTAAAATATATCTCTGGTAATATCTATGAGTTGCATATACTAGATTCAATTTGGGAAAAATATAAATTGTATGAATATAATCACAGTGATTACAGGGACAGACCTTTGGGAAGACCAGGAGTAAAATAAAAATCTTATCTTGACTTCTGAGTTTTTAGACCACACAAACATAGACACCCAATACCAACACGTAGGCAAGAGCAAGTCTAAAAGTATTGCACTATATCATGTAACTCTTTACTAAAAAAACTATCAAAATATGAATTTATTTTCTGACATATCCTCCATCCAGGTCTATACTAGATCAGAAGGCAGAGTGTCTCTCAATCTCTCTATCATTCACCAAATAATTCTGTGTTCTTCAATTTTCATTTTATCAAATGGCGGTTTATGCATTCTCAAGAGATTCACTCATGTTCCCTTTAAATGCTCAAATATTAAAAGGAAGTCTGAAAATGTGTGCTGTAGGGTGGATGGGGTAAAGTTTCTTAATACAATACTTGTAGGAAAATCTTGCTACCCTCAAAGAATGAGCAGGTACCTGGGGGAGGAAAATCCACATGCAACTCAACTGGCTCTTTTCTTGACAATGCAGTTTTCAATTTTCCTAAAACTTCTTCCTACTAAGTCTCCATAGGTTACAACCTCAGAAACTCACAGTGGCAGCTCTCCCTTGTCCTATAAGGGATTACTATGAGCAGCATCGACCCTGTGGCAGTGAGTGGAAGGAGACTAAGACAAGTGTAGTACTGAGAGAATTTGTCCACAGCCATCCATAGACACAGAATCGTGTTTAAAACCATTTTACTTGGAATGCATTCAAGTATGTATGAACTGAAGCCCAACACTTTCCGACTAACACACACACACACACACACACAGCTCTTGTTTTCTTCAGACTGGGATTATTATGTGAACTGATTCAGGGAAACCACTTAGTTACAACCTTCCCTGGCTCATGGGCAGATCCATTTAACTATTAATGTTAGTTTTTATCAATGGTAACTCATGGTGATTTGCGTGTTGCAGTGTAGAGCTGGTCTCCACAGTTTTCAAGTCTATGAACGTTCAGAAGCAGCCTCCAATGGACATCCAAACAAGAAGAAGAAGAACAAGGAAAAGAGGTCGTACTTTGGAACTAAACTAGAAAGTTTAGAGGTGGCAGACACAAAACTGACAGCAGGGAAATAACTCTTGTCACCACATACTTTGAGCTCTCTTGATTTTAAGTCTAATTGCATGTCATATGAGATTTGTGAGTAGAGATAATAGAAATGCATCCCACCCCCAAAGCTTCTTTATGCGTTAGCAACAGCAGCTGACACTGGAGAACAATTTCCTGCTTCACTGTGCTGACAGAACATCTCCTAGATTCAGAAATTATATCCTCAGCAGGAAGGCAATAGGATTCTGTCGACACCAAAGGAACAGGTGGATAGAAAGATTACACTAAGTAGAAATGATTTATTACTAGGGTAATAGAAAAATCAGACTGGTATTGGACTGCATCCTTTTTAACCGGACACTCTTAAATAAAATAACATTTCCTGTAAATTTCAAATACTTGGCCAGAACAACGATTTCTGATAGAAATTAAACCATGTTGTTTATGTATAACCTTTAAGTCTTGAAAGCAAATGGTATTTCTGCTAGTCCTCAATATTTGAGAAAAAAAATTTCAATGTGTTATCAATTAAAATGTATTTAGTCCTCTGATGTTATCTAAGTATTACTAGTATGTTAGAGCATATGTATTAAGTTAGTCAGCAAATGCCAATTTTTATTTTAAAATTATTTAGAAGTGTTCATAATAATGAATAGTTAGAGGTTCGTGTGACAAAATAAATTATTCTTGATATAATAAATAACAAAGTATTTATTAGACTGTACGTCTAAGTCATACTGATAAGTCATTATGTTTTCCTCTCACTTGATTATATGAAATTTTAGTGGTTTGCCTTTTTGAACTGATTTTGAAGGTGTCATATTAGCTTAAGTAGCACTAGAAGTTATGAACAAGAATTGTGTACTTTCGCCTTTACTAATAAAGAAAAAGTATGAAGACATCCACTTAGCAGTTTTACTAGCCGTTTGACATTGGAAAAACTGCTTAGTAACAATGAGCTCATCTTGAAATAAGCACAACAGTGGTTTCTCCCATGGCGTTCACATGCAGAATAAGCGGCAATCTACAATCAAGCACGAAGGGCAAGTCAAGCACACGGTACCCAAAAAACTCCAACCTCACTGCCATGGAGGCCACGCTGACTCACAACAAGCCTGCGCCAGAAGATGGAACTGCGCCAGGGTTCCAAGACCTTAGGTCTTCGTGAGAGCAGAGAGCCTGGCTTTCTCCATGGAGTAGCAGAAGCCCTCAAATTGCTGACCTCGTGGGGTGCAGCCCAGCATGTAAACACTATGCCATCAGGGCTCCTTCAGCATACAGGAGAGCACCCATACGTTCTAGTTATTCGGAGTATGATGGAGGGGGGCAGATGGAGCACACACATTACTCATTCGTTGAAACCCCACAAAAATGCATGAAAGCATCTGTCCACAGAGATAAAGAGAACGGTAGAAGAGACAACAAGAAATTCTATGTCGTTCTGATCATTGAATACCCAGGCAGAGGAGTGGTGACTAATTTAGCACAGCAGAGAAAGCTTAAAAACAGAGACAAAAAGGGAGAATTGTTAGAATCAAGAAATGTGCCTAACAGGAACCCTGAAAGGCAGGTGTAACGCTGGTAGTGAATCCCGACACACAGAGAATATGCTGACACCCAGATTCCCTGCTCCATCCTACGGCGTCTCCTGCACACCCAGCTGACTGGAATATGAGATACTTTGCACCACAGAGGGTACTAACTCATGACTACTAAGCACAGCCTGCAGGGCAGGTGAAAGACAAGGCTAACATGGAAGGAACCTATCATCCAGACAGGTGTAGACCATCCCTTTAGAGCAGCGGTTCTCAACCTGTGGGTCGTGACCCCTTTGGGGGTGGAATGTCCCTTTCACAGAGATCACCCGATTCATAACAGTAGCAAAATTACAGCGATGAAGTAGCAACAGAAAAATTTTATGATTGGGGCGGGGGTGTGTCACCACAACATGAAGAACTGTATGAAAGGATCACAGCATTAGGAAGGCTGAGAACCATTGAGAGAAACTGAGATCCATCCAAACAACAGATGCTACAATCTAGGGCCGCCAATAGAAATTCTGAATGTGTTTAACGGCCCTAATGGGAGCACTCTAGGTCACAAGTCTCTCCCCAAGCCTCTCCCCAGACTTATAAGGGACTTCACAATGTTCATGGAAATTTCCATAAAATTTTTGAGGCTCCCTCATATACCTTTCAAACAAATTTGCAACCTCCTTCAACCAGGGGTTTGAGAAAATCCTCCAACATGAAAGATAAAAGCCAAAATAAACAGAAAATCCTCAGAAGAAATGAAAACAAAAATAAAAACAGAAAGAGCAGAAGAGACCTAAAAAAAAGCATGAGAATTGATCATTGTAGCTATAAAATAAGAACATGTATGTAAAAATGGACTCATCCGTGACACAGTAAGAATTGACATTAAAATAGTAGAAATAAAACACCCACTAAAAGTGAAAGTCTTCAAAATCTGCTAGATCGTTAGAAAACAAAGACAAAGAATGGAGAGGCGGGAAAGGGGGTGGTGGTGGTGGTGACTAAGATATTTCAGAGAACAAATCCAAGAGCGCGATAAATGTATGACCTGTACGACCAGCAATAGAGATCAAAAAAATAAGACAAGGAAGCGATGTCTTAAACACTCTGAAGTGTTTCCACTGCTTGTAATCTACATTTCTTTATAGAGGTTAATGTCCAATCAAATGTGAGGATGGAACAGATAAATGTCAAATGTGCAAAACTGTATTAATTCTTTCTCACAAAGATGACAAAATATACTCTGATAGCACACACAACAATCAGGTAAAACAAGCCACCAGGAGAGCATCGGATGCAGGAAATGGGACGTAGCACCGAGGAACAGCTGGGGGACGCCCCCAAATGCCCACTGCGCACCTGCACTACCGAGGAGCAGATTCAGGTTGTAGACAGGTGTGCAAGAATAACCAACTCCTAGATGTCTGCTGTGGACCAGAGCTGCCCAGCCATTAGATTAGATGATAAGATTTGTTCTAGTTTTTAATATTTTCTACTTTCTAATCAGGGCATTTTCTGCTTAAATTTGTTGGAAGTTTTTTTGTTGTTGTTTTGTAGATTTTTCTGTATATGAAATCAAATAGAGACAGTAATTGGATTAATGGGCCATTGCAGGGAAGGGTGGAGGGAAAGGTATTAACAATGAGTATCAGAAAGAAAAAAATGTTCTAAAATAGATTGCGGTGTACCACTCTTCTTGATGAGATTGAACTATTGAATTAGGTGGTATGTGGATTATATGCCAATAAAATTGTTGGGGGGGAAAAGGATACTAAATAAATAAATAAAGTTCCAGAGAAGGCTCATTTTATATATATATATATATACACACACATACATATATTAGGTATATATATAGCATATATATGACTATGAATGTAAGAATAGTAAATCTCCAACTAATAAAACAGAGTATGTTAATATAACACAAAATTAATAAACATAAATATAACCTAATATTTAACACAAGTTAAAACGTGATATTCATAACAAGCAAACTGACTGTTCTGGCTGTAGTGTAGGGCGGTGTGAGACAGGGAACTACTTTATTGGGTTTTAAATCTTCAAATACTATTTGATATTTTAACTCTGTGCATTGTGTAATTAAAATATTAAATTTAAGGCATGTATCCTCTGCCTAAAATGCAAAATAATAGGTGAGGGCTGCTTCTTAATTTTAGCATCGTAATATTTCACCTAATAGTTCCGGCGTGGCACAAGCAGTGAAGCCCTTGACTACCAGCCAAGAGGTTGAATCCTCCACAAGGCATTGCAGACTGCTGGCGCACATATCTGCTTCTGAACAGTGCATCTCTGAAAACCACACGCTGGTGCACCATTAGTGGGAATCAACTCAAAGGCAATTAAAAACACCTAATTATCTAGCAGCCATCTTGGTTCACATAAAATGCTTGTTTGTTATATATTTAACATCACTCCTAGCTTCTTGATGACTAAGGATCATGACTATGGAAAACAATTACCACACTGGCACCAGGACTTAGAAATCTATAGAATATTTCGTTGTTCATTAAATGGCCCAAGCTTCTTTTAAGTGTCTGCTCTTATGGACAAGCGGTCACCTGCATCTCACATAAATTATGCATAAATTCGTACAGCTGGTGTTTTGATTCTGTATTTAGAAAATTGAGCAATCTGGTTATAGGGACTATTTTATCCAATTTCTGGCCCTTTTCCTTACTGGAAAGAGATATTAGCTTTACTACTCTATGTAAGAACTGTGTTTGAGCTTCACACCTGTGTCACTGCATTTGACCAACAGTCCTGTTCATCAGGTGTAATGAAGTCCACTCGACAAAGGAGGAAAACTACGGCTCAGACAAGGGTTGCTTCGCAGTATTCAGAAGCAACCTAGGTGTATTGTAGCATACTTTATTTCCACTAGATTCTATCCTAAGTCTACTATCTCAATTTTAAGACAATGCTACAAGACCAGCAGAATTATTTTGAGGGTGTAATAAAGTAGCATAAATAAGCTCTAAGGACAACATAAATGATCATTACAGTGAAGGTAGGGTACAGTTATCAACTGACTTTGAGAGCCTATACAATAAACTGATGAAATATAGATGTGTGAAATTTATAAACTCGTCTCATTTATTGTACTTACATTCAAGAATTGAAATAATTTTAGAGATAGAAACAACCTTAATCCAGTGGTTTCCAACATTTATCCAGAACTAGTTTCTTCTACAATCGTTTACAAAAATAACTCACACATAATAAGTAATCCACAGATGTATCTGGGTACACACCAGTACCCAAACTACCTATATCATTCTATGAGGACAAATCTCCTAGAATTTTCTGGAGATCATAGAATATAGTTTTCATAATACTAATATAAAAGCTCCAAAGTATCTCTGAAACGCTTAGTTATTCATGATGACATTATTAAGGCATTTGCATGTTAGATAGGTGATGAAAAATATGTTTATAAATAGTAATCTTATTTCAGAGAATTTGAAATATGTTAAAATATCCTAAATAAATTTTTCTCTATTGGGAAAGAAGTACAAATGGGGAAACTTTAGTTAATGTATACATCTGAATTTTAAGGTAAAAACACATTAAACTTTTCATTTTTAAAGAAAGGGGAAAGTGGAATGATCTGTTTACTTTAAGGCATCATAATTAATAAAACCAATTAAAACTTTTTAAATGTCTATGATACATAAACATAACAGCAAGCATGCACACTGTTGATGGAGGAACATAAAATAACAGCAAGCACACAAATTGTTGTGTTCTACAAGCGACTGACCTAAGCACTTTACACATAAACTTCTCTGTTGGGATGTAGGAACTACTGTTTTACTTAATTTACCAATAGAAAACAAAAGAATCGTGAGGTCATTCTACTTGATAAAGTGAGCAACCGAGAAGACCTGAACTCAGGCTTTTTTTCCGTAGTCCACGGTCTGTAATGTTGTACTGTACCTTTAGGGTTGTTAATCTAGTTAGATTATACTTTAGAATCTCAGAGATCCTGATGTACATAATTATAAACTACCATTATTTCTGTATTGCAGATATAAGAAAGTGTGATCAAAATTTTTAGAATGCCAGTAACTGAAAGATGTTCACCTTATAAATTTTAAATATAATTTTGACCCATAAGAATATAATTTGAAAAACTATAAAGGGTTCATTTAAACTATATATTTCTATGCACAATTTACCACATTTGTACGTTTTACATAATAATAACTTATCATTGTATTCAGTAATTTGTAGTCAAATAAATAAAATCAATATAGCATACAAGCAGAAGATGTTTATCTTTAAAATAATGGAGCACCCACACACACAGAGGGGTCGCAGAGAGGGGCTGAGTCAATCAGGGTGGAGTAAAGCACTAATGGGTCATGCAAGATACCCATGCTCCCTGGAGGCCTCCTCACCCCCCCGCCCCCCGCTATCACGACCTCAGTGCTGCCTCCCAATCTAGACTAGACGGGAGCATGTACATAGGTATAGGCAAGAGATAAAGCTCACAACACATGGAACCC
The DNA here is from genome assembly GCF_000313985.2 of Echinops telfairi. Lineage (NCBI taxonomy): Eukaryota > Metazoa > Chordata > Mammalia > Afrosoricida > Tenrecidae > Echinops > Echinops telfairi. The sequence continues at coordinate 80,789,264 of NW_022103915.1, read as the reverse complement.
AGGAACAGGAGTGGGACTAGAGATACTAAATGGGTAGGAAGAAGGGGAGGAGAGTGGGGAGGGAGGGGGACACCGATCACAATGAATGGCACATACCACACACCCGCAGCCAGGGGGACGAACAACAGAAACCACAGGTGAATGGAGACAGCAGTTGGAGTAAGATTTGAAAATAATTAACAATCTACAATCTATCAGGAGCCATAAAGATTGGGGGGGGGGGATCTGATCCCAAGGGCTCAATGGAAACTAAATGTCTAGAAAAGAATATATGTACGAATATGTCAGATACAACTGATGTATGGTTTGTAACAAGAGTTGTAAGAGTCCCCAATAAAATGATTTTTTTAATAAATAAATTAAATAATCATAATCTAAAAATGTATATAACTTACCTATTCAATAAATGGTATCATAGAGCACCGGTTCTAAGATCCATGTTGTCTCACATTTTAATATCTCTGAAATTAGGATATGCTTTGCAATCCATGTGGTGGATAAATAACTGGAAATATTTGATTTTTCCTCTCTTTGTAGTCATAAAGTAAACAAGTATCTTTCAAACAAAGGTAATTCAATTTTGATGAGACATGGTAGCCAACACTTATGATTTATCAGGTACTATACCAGTTGCTTTATACAAAGTGAATCATTTAATATTCATAGAAATTTGGTGAGGTATGTGCTATTTTATACCTCTTCTACACACGAGAAAAACATGAAATACAGAGAGACTGAATTATTGGAGTTCAAGCAGCTAGTAAGCAGTAGAAGGGGGATACACACCTTAGCAGAAAAATCTGCTTAATATGTCCCTTTCTCTGACAAACCCTGATGCTCCTTTCTTGTTTAATAGGGACATTTTTCTAGCTGAAACACTCTGTAAACAAAATAAAATATTTCTTTGTTTCGTAAGGGCAAGAGGAACATTGAAGTAGTACTACCAGGTTGCCGGTAGCAAAAACGGGGCGTTCGACTCTGTGCTCAGTTTCTTCCCACACACCCTCTGAATATTCTGTCTCCTAAACTGCCTTTCCAACCATACTTTCAGTTCTGAAGATATTTCAAGCATGAATAAAAGCTTTAATAATACAAACTAACCACTTCATGGGCAACTTCATGATTGAAGAAATTGCAGTGACTTCAATAACGTTTTAAATGGGAAATGTTAAACAACTGATACCTAACTTCATTAGTAGTTCCTATATACACAGACCTAAGAAATTCTCTAAAAAATTAAGTGAACCTCAAACACCACTCATAATGGAGAGGAAAATAAGAACCGTTTGCTTATATAATTTAATGATCAAATACTGCTTTACAGCTGAAATAATACAATTTGTTGAGTTCATAGTCTATTCTGGTGAGATGTTTGCATACACCATCACACAAGCAACACTACAGTCTCTTGAAATGGATACTAACATACTTGGAAATTGTTAAACAAATAAAATCGAGATACCTGCCCCACAATTACAGACTTGGCAATTCCCAGAACTAAACTTTCAACCCAAAACTGCTTTATTGAAAAGCCTTTGTTATTCTCTATAAGGAGGACAGTGTTGTAAGAAAATGGGTGATAATTTTAGAATAAGAACTGGCAGTAACCAAACTTAGTACGATAAAACATATACAGAATATGTTGAAGGAATATTCAAGTTATGAAAATATGTACAACAGGTATGTCTGCTCCAGTTCTATGAGATAAAAAATGATAAAACTTTATGTACTCTACCCAAACATAATTTGAATGGCATTCATGAAAATCTCTTCTGAAATATATCCCACATACACCTAACTTCATAAAATATAATCTAGGGTTTTTGGCTGAATCACTCATCACTGAGAGATCAGTAATACTCTTTGTGGCAGAGATGGCTGCAGGGAAAAGCAGTAAGAGACCAAGTTTAAGAGGCAACCAACTTAAGAGAAGCTAAGAGTTCTGCTAGTTTGTTTGAAGACATTCATGCTGAGAGAATTAAATTATATATATCAGCCAGCTACATGGTCTTAGAAGAGTTTAATAAATGTTACCTATTATTATAATTGGACAACACTATCCCTTATCATCTAACACTGTTATTGCTCAGCTAATATGGAAATGAATACCCCTCTACACAGGACAAATACAAAAGAATTACTACAAAGTAATGCAAATTTTGGTTAAACATAAATATGAAAATGTGAAACCATTGTTCCTCAATGAATCCTCCATCTAGGTCTACACATTTCTGATGGTAGTGCTTCCATCTTCTCACCCTTCTGCAAATAATGCTACATTCTTCAATTTACATCACATATGAATGGAAGTTTGGGCGTCTTCAAGGGACTCAACCGGTGTTTCTTTTAAACGTTGAGCTTGGGGAATAAAAACACGTCTGAAGAGTCAAGATCTGGGCTATAAGGTTGATGAAATAAAGTTTCCCAGTACATTCTCTTAAGACAACCTTGCTACCGTCGACAAACAAGAGCATGCCCCGGTGGAAAACACATTCATCAGCACAGCTCTCCTGACCTTTTCCTCACCTATGCACTGTTCAATGTTCTTGAAACTTCTTCACAATAAACCCTCATGATGGTCCTGTGTCAGTTGAGAAAACCTACCAAGATGACCTCTTTAGAATCCCCATCAATAGTCACCATAACCTTCTGAGCACTCTGCCTTGACTGCATGTGGCCCATTGATCCCCTTGAAAATCACTGTTTTGACTGGTCTTTACATAGGGAACTTTTATATAGCCATCCACTGATCACAGAGACATGTTGCAGCATGCCTTACCTGGACATGTATGAACTGTGTGGTATGAGACTATGCCAGTAGGGCATATGTACTAATAGAGGGAATGGGTCAGTTTCCATGACTACCTCCCTGGCAATAAGGAGGAGCCATTTCTGAAGCAGCAGCAGGGACAAAGGATCCCCCAGGGCAGTGGAGGAACATGTTCAAGATCTCGGTCTGAAGCCACCGAGACCAGGTACATCACAGAACACAGCAAGGAGACTCAGAGCAGCAGTGCCGAGACTGTGCGGTACCTTCCTGTCTGGCCCAAGACTGTGGAACTGTGGGACAGAGTGACAGGCGGGCTGGCTTCCTGGCCCGTGGAGGCAAAGGCCAAAGGACCACATTGCTGAGAAAGTAAGAACTACAGAGACTCGGTACTGCATCATTGAGAGAAAAGCTATGAACTAGAAAGACTTGGCTGCTGGCTCAATAACTATCCTTACTGTTGGCTGATGCTGACCGGTCACAATCGATAAACTTCCCTAATAAATCCCATTGACTTTGAGTATTGTCCGTGAGTTCGGGGTGACCACTGCAGTGAGTCATTGAACCCAGCATAGATGGAGAATGGCGTGGGAAGAGCAAGTGGGGTCAGAATAGTTTTTGAAAAGGACGGACCACGGAGGCTTGTCTGACCGCTGCCTCATGGCAACAGGGGAGCCAGAGGAGGCCAGATGCATCCACTCAAACTGCAAACTGGAACCCGAGGTGCCATACTTTTTGACTCACTCCTCTAACAATGAAAGCAAAAATTGTAATTCCGAAATTCAAATAAAAGATACTGAGAAAAAGAGGGCATTACATGATGTTTACTTATTTCTTACTTGGTATTTGGCTTTCCAGTTGGACATTAAGAGTTTGTGGTATCAAAATTGGGAGGGGGCTGAGAAGACATTATAAGAGAAACGCAATGTACAATATTAGAGCCAAGTAAAATGGAAATTGTAAATTGTAAACTGAAAAGAAAAAACCCTAAATGCTACTCTTCCTTAAAAGAACTAATTCTTAGAAAAATATTCCATTTTTCTTTGTTATTGCTTGGAATTAAAAATATATTTTCAACCAAAGTTAGAAGGATCTGTTACATAGGCTGAGCTCAATCAATATATGCACAATTTTAGAAAATCCACTTCATTTCCTATAAAATCATAGGCTCATTTTAACTTACCTAATCCAAAAAACTTCACAAAAACATACCACATTAATATCTATAAAACTAACATGATACCTTTGGGTTAAATTTGATAAATTTGTTTTAGAAACAGAATAACTTATAAACACTATGTTTAGAAAATTTTACTCAGTTTCTCTCATCTGTATTAAGAAACTTATAATACATCTCATCTGATTTAATTACCTTGATAGTGGGGAGAGCAAACCACTATGGAGAACCATTATTAAGATCATTTATTCTATTTTGTGTATAGTTATTCTTCTATACCTGTCTCATTTCCACTCTCTTGCTTCATTAACTTTCCATTTACTCAGATCTATTAGATCTGAAATAGTTATCTCATAATGCAAAGCATCAGATAACATTTTAAGGTATTTTTTTCTTTCTCAAGATGAACTAGTTACACTATTTTTAAACAGTTTTTTTTTTTTTTTTTTTTTGGTAACTAATAATGCTCCCTTCACTACATTATCTTTATTGAGGAAATCTTAATGGATGCTGTCTTCATTTCTACCTTTCTTGGACCAAGGTAAGAATTGCTTGATATTTGCTGTGTAACAGTTCTCAGATTAACAAAACACCAACTGGACTGCTAGGACGGAAGGTAAAAGTGAGCAGGGACCATGAGCAAGTAGCTGCTGAAATCTTGGAATGGGTTTGCCGAGCTTGAGAGAAGTGATGTTTATTTAGGTAATTGTAGTGTATGTATTACTATCTATATTGGCATAGATTGCTAATTACCTTTTACACCATATAGGAGCTGCTACTGTAACAGCTTGCTCACAATTCCTTATGGAATTCCATTCCGTGATGTCCAGCATCACTAATCCACAAAACAATCCCTACCTTTAAACTCAAGTGTTCTGTGAAGAAGAAAGCCATACCTCAAACAACACGGAGGCAGTGCTGCAAAACGTAAAGAATGGATTCTCTGGAGTAAGTCAGCTCCTTCCTTTGGCTGGTTGTTCAAAAACGATTAAATAGAACAAAAGTATAAGATACGCATCATCCAGAGGGGTGGGAGGAAATAAATAAGATGATTTATTATTTTTCTTTGTAAACAAAATCCAGGACGCTATCTTATCAGGCAATATGGTATGGTAGGTAACCCAACTAACTACCTTGAGATAACTAAAATATTGTAAAATACATTTACATACTGAGGACACATTGTTTTGCCCATTCAACAATTCTTACATATACAGCTCGGCAACACGGAATATATTCTCCACGTGTGCAGCCGTCTTCTCACCCTCCTTTTCTGAATTGCTCTTCCCTCATTCATGTAAACTCGCAGTACTGACAGAATCTTTCAAACTGCTGTCAATTTGATCCCATAGACAACATACCGGTACCTTGAAAGAGCAGAATGCTCAAGGCAGATTTTCTTTACTGGTTAATCTAAACTACTACTCAGTTTTAAAAGGAGACTTTGGGGAATATGTCAAATTACATTTTAAAGATTATAACAGGACAGTATTTGTGGGCTTTCTCCACACTCCATGACTCCAGAAAGTCTGAAAGTCTTAACGAATGTAATTGATATCACTTAACTGTATTTATAGAAATTCAGGAATTGGTGTATGCTTTGCTGTGTATATTCTTTTTTTTTGTGCTGTGTATATTCTTAACAAAAACTGAATCAAAAATAAATTGAAAAATATGTTATCCAATGTATCTGCTAGTTGGAAAAAAAAAAAAAGGGAAGAAACACTGAAGTTAAGAGATAAGTGAGTGTGGGAACCCAGCGAGGTAAGCAGAGGATTAAAGGGCTATCTGCCTTGCAGTCATTTGATGAACCCTGGCAATGCGACAAAGGTGGTCTCCCTAGTAGAAGATACCGTCATAATACTTGGACCACAATGAGCCTCATCCCCACTGTATGAGCAAAAGAAAAACTTTAGTTTCCCTAAACTTAAAAAATTTAAGGGAAAAATATCCCAGGAATCCTTAATAAAGGTATTGAAGGAGGTTCTCAGCCTGAAACAATACGTAGGAAATCTGAATAATCTCAAATCAAAAACACTGTTTCAAACTGTTCCAAACTGGGAGTGACCATAAATATATAACAAAAAATGCAAACCACTCTAGAGAAAAATCCCCTTGGACACAGAGCTCAAGATATTCCTATGAATGATTATGAAAAATTAACATCATCTCCCCCTCCCCCCTCCCAAGAAAATGCATGAATAGTGTAAGGGGGAATCAGCATACACAACGGGCAGCAAATTTATCAATAATCATTTCCCATGAATAGGGAAATGCTTCAAAATACAAAATGGGGCTTGCAAATAGAAGAGCAAAGAGCTCTGGGGAAAAAAATCATATAACACTTCTAAAAATGAAAACTAACTGAAATTAAAGATCTTAGCAAAGTATCCTATATATAAAATCTCATAATAAATATTAATTCATTTATATCCCCTTTCCTCTCAAAGACACAAACATGTTGATTAAGCGGAGAGCAGAAAAATCTAAATTATTCAGAAATCTGAATTATAGTGTGTATTTATGTGCAGTTTATTAAATCATGTTTTGACAAGAAACCAAATCATTAAAATATTAACAAAGAGAGAAGAGTAGACAAAGATGATGCATTCGAATGTTTAAGATGTTTTCAATGTACTTTTTAAAAATTGTAATTTTATTGCAATATTATCAGTTCTCTGGATCTAGAAATGTTTTTCTTTCAGTTTTTTAATCAGAGAGAGTAATTGGATTAAGCCCCAGATCTAAAAACATAAATTAGTCAAAGTGGAAATCAAAGATGTAACATGTGACCATTATTGATCAAAAATGATGACACCCAATTTCAACCACCGTGCACTTGAGAACGTAGCCCACAGCAATGTTCTAGTTGAAAAGAATCCGGTCCAGACTGTGTTTCAAGTTTTCAGTTCTTTAGCAGCAACTATTTGTTAGTGTTGATCTTTACTCTGAGCATCGTAAACGAAGCAACGTCCAACTAATATTGAAATTCTTATTCACTACATGGTTAAACAAAGACAGTATGTTCCTCACTAATGAGGATTCTTTATCTTCCATTCCTGGTTCTTTACCTTAAAGGATCTATATAATTAAACAACAGGAGCTAAAAAGAGGGTTTTTTTCCAAATAAAAAAACCTATTAAGTGGTTATCGGATTGAGAGCTGGTGGCATGGTGGTGATGCTCCCGGTGCTAAGGGAGATGGGGGCAGTCGGAGCCCACCAGCTGCTGCATGGAAGAAAGATGCAGCAGTTTGCTTCAGCTAAGGTTTACAGACTTGGGAATCCTATGTGGTCCTTCTACTCTGTCCTGCTGTTGTTAGGAGCCTGAGAGTCGGGTCAGTCCCACAGGGACCCAAAGCACAACAGAAGGAAACACTTCCATGTCCTTTGCCATCCTGACCATGGTTCACTTGCCAAGCCCATTGTTGCAGCCACTGTGTCAGTCAATTTCATTGAGCAACTTCCTCTTTCGCAGTGGCTCTCTACGTTAGCATGATGTTCTTCTCCACGGATTTGACAGCATGTCCAAAGAATGTAAGACAAAGCCTTCCTATCCTTGCCTCTGGGGAGCACTCTGACCGTACTTTTTCCTATAGGGTTTTTATAAGTCAGAATCAGCATGGGCTTGGCTTTGTATTACTGAATAATCTGTCACCGGAAAACTGCGCTTGTCAAGATGAAATTTTCCTGGAATAGATTAGGGAAGGGCGGAGGAGTCACCATTCTCTATATAAAACAGGCACAGGCCTGTGTGTGTATAAACATTTACATAGGCATGCATTTAAAAGCAATGAATAAATGTTATGGAAAGTATTTTTCCCCCAAAAAAATGATAATTAGAAATACTCTGGCAGGTCAAGCATCTTTACAGTCACTATTTTTAATCCTTTTTAAACCATTGCTATGGCACTGAAATGTGTTAAGGCAGAATTATACGTAAATTTTATATTATGAACCTTTAAAATAATCACTCTTAACTTTAGTAATTTTAAAGTACTATCATTCACATTATCTTTTGTGTGGTTTTCCAAAATTCTGTGAAACATTTATTTTAATGGATTATAACAATAACTATTTTCAACCTCTTTTTTCCTGGGACTTCTTAAAGCCCCTCATAGTTCATGAGCAATAGAGATGAGATTTTTTTAAACAATGATAGAGGGCAAAAGGAGAATTGTGGAAAAAATATATCATATGAATCCAATTTTTATAACGTGCTACTTTCATGAAAGGGTAAATATAGAAAGGTAACCAAATACCCTGAAAAGAGAAGCAATTAATCAAATCACCTGGATGATATTAAGGAACTTGCCCTTTAAAGTCATTTATATAAATACTGTCAATAAGGTTTAAATGATCAGATGTGTTTAAAATGCATGAACATAATCATGAGGATATGTACATACAGCGAAATTCCAAAATACTTTTGATCTGAACAAATTTACTTAATTACATATATTAGTGTAACAATTAAAGCTGTAGGAATCTACAAGGTCAAAGACAGAATCATATGAGATTTTTTTTAAAAAGCAAGAGCAGTCTATAAAATGCTTGAAAGGGTATAACTAGACACAAAAAAATAGAGCCAGGACCCTATAGGCATCAAGAAAGCCAAGGGAGAAAGGTACCAAAAAAACCAGAGTGGTTATCAATATTGAATTCTTTAGAGAATTAAAGGGTGATGGCTAGATATCTGAAAACATAATTTGGTAAATTAAGGAATTAAAAGGATACAAATGGACTCTGAAAGAGAAGGGTAACTTTAGGGTAAGAGAATGATAAGAAGGCAGAAACTCAGTATCCCTTTTAGTCGTTCAAGAAAAAGGAATTGCTAAGGAAAGGAGAAAGAGAGAAACGGACCATAAGAGGGTATTGGACTCAAAGAAAGGATCCAGCTTTGGGTTTACAATTCAAGACCAATAAGAATTGACTATATTATATAAACTGAGGAGGAGATCTAATATATGTTTTTTAAATCACTGACATTCACAAGAATGAGATCAATAAAAAACAAACCTGAAAAGTGTAAAAGGAGAAATAATTTCAACTCTAGAAACATAGGCAAGGATTAAAGGTTAAATTAGAGAATAATTTTGAAGTTCAAAATCAAACGGATACAGGTTCTTGAAGAGGATCTAAGTAAATCGGGAATCGAGTTAATGTCCAGTATGTCCAATCCGGGGTCAGTGTCCGGGAGACAGGGATGAGGGAGTTTTTAAGTACACATGAATGAAAGGGTACCAGCAGAAAAGGCTCAATAGAAATTATATAAGAGACTGTATGGTACAATCAATTGGCCCATTTTAGTCTTTTTCTCTAGGGATACTCAGCAACCTCCAAGCAAAAGTATATAAGTAGATGGCAATAAAAGAACCAGGCTGAACTACATCAAACCTTCCATTTATATCGTAAATACTGGCAGTTCAATAAAACAAATCTTGTGTATCTTTAAATGTCCTCAGGATTAGAAATGGGTAACATAAAATTGAAGGGGGAAAAGTAGCAATGGCATGATTAGTATAGCGCATAAGACACCCCATACCTTGAAAACATTATTCAATATTTAATTTTAAATAATTTCATTTGGTCAGTTTCCCTACTTATCTATTTCCTGAATAGTGCCTTCAAGTAAAACAGTGTCTCACAGAACGTATCTTTGATTTCCAGTTTTAAGCAGAGGGATAGAAATTAATGATCATTTAAATTAAAATTGAAGCACAGTCCCTCGAGGAGGTACCTAATTTTAAAACATGATATTCACTTACTTTAAATCTTCAAAATATTAAGTTAATTAGCTATTCCATACATAATGCCTGTTTATGATAAAAAGCATAATTACATCCTAGAATACTCTCTTAGTCAACTTAAAGTAAATAATTCTTTAAAAATTGCGAACACCCACTACCAGTTAAAGGGTTTTGCACATCAGTGTAGGTGTGAGCATGTAAAAACTGGAAACTGAGAAAGTGCCTTTAAATATTTTATGTAAAATGTGACTTAATGTAAGTGAAAGTACAAATTACTGACACAGATTAAAATCTAACACTTGCCTGGATCTCTATCTTTATCCCTAATCACTGAAAAGCAACTTGGTCTTAGTCATTTATTATTAATCATTATCTTAATTTATCTTAATCATGGATACAAAAATTTGTATTCTTTGTAAATAACAAAATGGCTGATATTTAACCACTAATGGCTTAACACATGCACTAATAAATAAATGTAGAAAACACAGAGCATTTTAACTTAATTAACACCAAACTTGGAAAAATCAGGTGGGAAATTAATAATCAGGCAATATATCACTATCCCATATTTATTTTTATACTCAACATATAATTTTTATGAGAGAAGACTGAAGTCTAAATATCATTGTGTTGCAGGTGTAGACAAGCCATAAGCTCTTTTATAAATCTGAAAATTAAAGAGATGATTTGAATATGCTGAAAACAGAATATGAAGCAAGACTTTAAAAATAAAGCTTCTGTATAGTATCTACCACGTGTCTCTCAGTTTACTGTGGTGGCTGGTGTGTTGCTGTGGTTCTAGAAGTTATGTCACTGCTTTTTCAAATACCAGCAGGGTCACCCAAAGTAAACGTCTTTCAGCAAAGTTTCCGGGCCAACAACAGACTATGAAGAAGACATAGGCTATCCACGTCAGAGGAATTGGCCACTGACACGTAACGGACAGCAGCAGACCATGGTCAGATACTGTCCAAGTCATGTGCCCCTCAGCTCAGAAGGCACTCACTGCCTCTCAAAGTACAGTGGACCATAATGATGTGGATTTAGCAGAGAACACCAAAAAGATGTTTACTTGTGTTTTATTGACTATGGCCAAGACATTCAACTGTGTGGACTACAACAAACTATGGATATCCTTGAGGATGAGGAATTCCAGAACAGTTCATTGTGCTCAAGTAGAACTTGTGCATGGATTACAAGGTACTAGTATGTACGAAACAAGGGACTACTATTTGGGTTAAAAATCAAAAAAAGTGGGCATCATGGTTATATCTTCTCATCATAGTCATTCAGTCTGCATGCTGAGCAAAGACTCAGGGATGCTGGATTGTACGGAGAATGTGGTATCAGGAATACAGGCAGGCTGATTAATAAACTGCATTTTGTAGATGACACAGACTTGCCTGCTGAAAGTGAGACTATGAGGCACTTGCTGATGAAGATCAAAGATTGCAGACTGTAGTGAGGGTTGCAACTCAATGGAAAGAAAAACAATCTTCACAACTGGACTATTAAGTACTATTGTGATAAAGGGTAAAAGGTTGAATTGGCAAGAATTTTATTGTGCTTAAATACACAATCAATTCTCATGCGAACAGCAGTCGAGAGATCACAAAACGCACGACACTGGGTAAATGTACTGAACAAGACCGCTTGAAATTTTTGAAATTTGAAGGCTATTTTGTGCCTGGCCCAAGCCATAGTATTTTCAATTGCATGTGAAAGTTGTACACAGAACAAGGAAGACAGACAAAGAATCATGTCTCTGAATGATGCTGCTGCTGAAGAATATTGAAAGAACAAAAAAGAACACACAGATCTGTCTTGGAAGAACCGTAGTCGGGATGCTTTTCACAGGCATGGGTAGGGAGACTGCGTCTCACGGACTTGGGACGTGCTATCAGGAGAAAGCAATTCTCAGAAAAGGACATCACGCTTGGCAGAGATAGCAAAAGAGGAAGGCCCCCAACAGCATGGGTTGACACAGTGGCTGCAACAATGTGCTCAGATATAGGTGCGAGGATGGCGCAGCACCAAGGAGTGTTTTGTTTTACTGTACACACAGTCGCTATGAGACCGAACCAACTCCCCGGCACCCAGTAACTGTACAGGGAACTGTACTGGTAGACATATAACATTAAACAATTGTCAGAAGCCACAATAGAAGTACCCAACACAAGTTGTGAACACGAATATAAATTATAAGCTTCATCAGTTAATCGTGATCAATTGACAGTGACTCTTCAATTGTAATAAACATACCATATAATGGATCTAAAATGCCATACTAGAAGAAGCAGTATACATGGGAAAGGAATTGTATGTGCGCTCTCCATAGTTTCAGAATATGTTTTTCTATAAACCTAAAAGCACTCTAAAGTACTAAGTCCATTGAAAAAGAAAAGACACTAGTTTCCTCTACCAAAATGAAATAAATTAAATAAAACCTCAATTTGAGAAACTTTAAAAACATGTAAAACTGGGTACTTTAGCACAACTCAATTATGGAAGAATTACATTCATTCAATGGGTGTATTTTACTTTATAAAAAAAAATAATGAAAATTAAATCCTACAGATAAAATATTTTTTTATAAAGTACCAGGAGCTGTGTGAAAACAGTATAATGCAGGTATTTCCAAAATGATATGTAAGAAAGGTTTCAGCAAACCCGCAGCTCCTAAAAATGAGCATGGTTTTAAAAAGACACGTGTAATTGTTAAGAGCTCCGTAGCACAATGTTTTAAGGCATGAATTGTGTATGCCATCATTTCGGGTCACAAAACTAAATTTTCATGTTAAACTTGAAAATGAAACCAAATACAAACACACAAGTTCTAGCCTCTGTAGTGTGGAAAGCCACAATCACCACAGTTAGATATTTGTTTGTTTGTTTGTTTGTTTGTTTTTCTACAACAGTGGCTAAACAAGCCTCGTCTACTATTTTACTTCTATGTTATTGAGTTTGCAGATTTATTTTGCCTTATTCTAACAGACAATTTTCAGAGATTAAATATCATTTTGACAGTAAACTATATTAATAAAATAAATGATTAAAAATGAAGTAAAATCATTATTACAAAACTATTTCATTAAAGTTTTATATTGGGTCTATTCTGCACCAGTTTTTTACATGTGGGGGAAAAAACATTATTTTTTTTTAATGATTAATGATAGAATTAAAATTCTATCAAATTAAATTAAATTAAACCTAGTTGAATAAAATTAGAGGTAAAATTTATCAACTAGAATAATGTTAAAAGACGATAAAATAAGAAATTTAAACAAGATTCTACTAAAAGTATCTCAAAACATTAAGAATAACTCAATGCATTTCATTTTAAAAAATCACTATTCAATATTTCAAAATGTGCAATTTCAGTTGAAGCCTCAAAAAGAGATGGATTTTTTTACTAAACATGTTATATTTTTCATTCTTAATATGTCTATATGAGGGTTAATTAAAGACATTACTACAGTACCCTATGAATCTTTACTAAACAAACTTATCAAAATATGGAGCTATTATTTTCTCAACAGTACTTCCCATTTTGTACTTCTTTAGGTAATGTGTCTACTTCTCTACCCTTTTCTCAAAGCATTCTGTGCACTTTGATTTATACTACATCAAAATAGCAGTTTGGTTACCTCAAGGGTCTTGAATCATATTCCTTTTAAAGGTCCCCGAGTGTCCAAACAAGAGGAAGGGAAGAGGGGCGAGGCCAGGCTGGAGGTGAATGCAGTTTGTCAATGACGCGCTCCTGGGACACACGGCTGCAGCTACTCCCCAAGAATGTACTCCCCAGGCGTATCAGTTTGAAGGGGAAAATTTTCCTTTGCACAACTTTGATACTCTTTCCTCACCAATACGGTTTTCCATTTTCTCAAAACTTCTGAATAAGTCCCCAAGAGTGCCCTGTGTCTTTTGAGAAAATCTATCCGAACTATCCTGTTGGAACCGCGAAAACAAGTCGCAGTAGCTTCTGCGCAGATCTCTCTGCAGACTCATGTAGTCAAAAGGTTGCTGTTTCCCTCATAGTTACTTAAAATTGCCAAAACATGTGAGTCTAAATTCAGCAAGTTTTCCTGTCAGTGGTGAGTCTACAGTCTAAGTCCATCAGTTTCTGGACTGCAGCCAGTCTTCCCTCCCTTGGCTCATCTTTGAGTTCTTCCCAGCTTTCCTGGAAATGCTTAATCCATTTGAAAATTGCTCTTTCAAGTGGGGCAGAATTCTTATAAACTTGTTGCCTAACTTCAATAATTTCAGAAGTTATCCACTGGAGTTTTGTTAAAAATATGTTATTTGTTCCAATCCATGACAAGACAAAGCCAACTGTGTATAACTTAGAAGACTTGTCTGCAGCCTGTCACTGATCAGAGACAGGTTTAAAGATGTTTTCAATGGAATAAAACTGGAAATCTAGCAATGTTTTTTTAACTTACCCCCTTTTACCACCGCCCATTGTTTACATTTAAGTCAAACGTGTCCTCTAACAACAACAGATTTTATTTAGATATATATCGATGAGCTAGTATTCTTTAAAATGTCCATAACCCTACCACTGTACCAAGAATGATTTATGCTAGACAGTTAACCCTAAAGTTTGGGGATTCTAAATACGCCAGTGATATTGTGAAAGAAAAGGGCTGGCGATCCCCTTCCGCTAAGACTGTTAGCATGTGGTACCCTGGAGTCCATGTCTGCTCACAGGAACCCCATGGGGCAGAGAAGAACTGCCCCACGGGTTTCTTACACGATCATATGCATGACGGCAGACTGTTAGGGTTTTCTCCCACGAAGCCACTGAGAGCGCTCAGTTTGAGGCGGATCACTTAGTCATCGCGCACCAGGACTTCGTATCCTTGAGAGCCGCCAAGAAAACCCTAGAGAGCTGATCTACTCTGCCACACGGAGTCACCAAGAGCTGGAATTGGTGCAACAGAGACTGGCAACAAGGGCACTCCCCCGATCTATATATTCTTTAGAAAGGAAGTTTCTTGTGTATGAAAGTAGTTATGCTGTCATGAGTGTATTAAGATACATATCCCTTAAAACAGATTTTCCAGCGGATGTCATATAAAACAGAGTGCCCTATAAAGGAGTTTTCCCAAGGTGCTGCATCTTTTGAAAGGACAACTACGACTGAGGACTGCTCTGCTCATAGCTACTCCCCCATAGCTATGACGGGGAAAGCCCGTGACACTGCATTCACAGGCGGCCCCCTCTTCGCGTGAGTTCTTTACTTGCATCAGCATGACAGAACACATGGGTTTGGTTTGGTTTTAATATAGCAATTACTTTTGCTTTTCCATTTGTTTGGGTTTAGAATATTTGGCTTTTCTTTAAGGCAAATATCTTGAGCAAATCAAGATTCCTGACTGACTGGATGTAGATGGAGTCTAACAGAAAGATAGGAAGTAAAATTCACTCCCAAGATTTCTGACCTGACAAACTGGAACGATAAAGCTGCAACTGTGATGCAAAGATTTGGGGGAGGGGAGCTTAGGGAGTTAAAGAGGAAAAAAATCAGAATAATATTTGTCTAACATTCATATTGAGAATATAAGTAAATAGCAAATGGACAGTTGAATCAATCAATCTAAGCCCAGGAGGGGGGTGTAGACATTTTGAAGTCATTAAAGAATGGAAGATTATGTAGAAGCATGATATTAGATACAAGGACCAAGACAGTAAGACTGAGCAAAGGCAAATGAGAAGAAATTAGAACGAGAGAAGGAGGCACCACACTGAGTGAAATGGAAGCATGCTGAAAGTCACCCAAAATGCTTCCAAGAGGTGGGAGTAATCGCCGGAGTAAACGAGGCAGCTGGAATGAAAGAATGAACTGGGAACTGGCCACTGCATCAGCATCATGGAGGTTACTGATGACCCTGAACAGAGCAGTTGAATTGGCATAATCTGATCAAAGTCCTTGTCATGGGGTCAAAATCCTAATTGGAATGGATTCAAATGAGAAAGTGGAGGAGAACTGTATACAGTTAATATTTACAATTAGTTTAAATTTTTATTGCCAATGGTATGATAATTGATATTCTTCCCCTCATGATCACAATGGAGAAAGAACAGCATGTCTGTAGGTTGATAGCAAATGTCCAATTGAGTAAAGAACATGCATAATACAGCAAAGAGAAGAATGGCTACGAGATGTCTGTAGTTAGATGGAAGGGAATCTAGGTTATAAGGATAAGATTGGTCTTTAAGAGGAGCAGGGCTGGGATGTCAGTATAAGCAGAGAAAATGTCCAGGGTAGAGGCGCGGATGCAGGTAGGGGAGAAGGGCCTGTAGGAGATTTGGATATTGATACATACATTTACGATACATTGTCTAGACTTTTGCTTCCAACGAAAAGAAAAAAAATGCAGCAAATGAGAAGGGACTTTAAGAACTACCTTTAAGGTCTGTATTTTTCCAGGTCTGTATTTTTCCACAAACATTATCTAATATAGCCAATGATATCCCTTACTCTAACACAGACTTAATACTGATCCCTCTTCTATCAATGGTCAACATTCATAGTACTCTCGTTTCAACCACACTTCCTCTGCCAGCCTCCACATATCTCTGCAGGCTTGAAGAATCTAAAAGGACATTCAGTACTCTAGTGACTGTTGTTGTCATTGTTGAGTGTTGAGTCAGTTTTCAACTCACAAAGCACAGATGTGGCAGAGAACTACCCCGGAGGGTTTTCCTAGCTGTAATCTTTATGACAGCAACTGCCACATCGTTCTCTGCGGAGCCACTCACTTGTAGGTTAGAATCGCCAACCTTTTGGTTAACCATTGAGCCACAAGATTCCTTCTCCTTAAAAGATTAGCAACCCAAAACAAACTCATTGTCACTGAGTTTACTCTGACACTTAGTGACCGCATGAAGGACAGTGTACACTGTCCCTACGGGTTTCCGACACTGTAACTCTTCATGAGAAGAGAAAGTCTCATCTCTCTCTAGCAGAGTGGCTGGTGTTTTTGAGCTGCTGACTTTACGGTTAGCAACGTGTAACCACGATGCCAGAAAGTTTCTTCTCTAAAGATCAGGCCCACAGTATTTAATCATTCAACAGAATTTCTCACTTCACTATTCTGAGATTTTATAGTATCTTCTACATCCAAAGGTCTAGCATCCTAACCAGGAGCTTACTATGGGATAGTATTTGCTGAGATTTCATTTTCCTATAAAGTTATTCTAGAATCAATAATAATTTAATAAAAAAATCTATGGTTCTCAAGGGCAGAGTCACACTAAATAAAGTCATATTTGTCTGGCTGTGATATTGAAGAAACATTAACTACATATGTTCTATCTAACTTAATATACAAAACATTGTAAAATACCATGTATACACACCCTGCTTATAAAAGGTATAGATATGATTAAAATTTTGGTTCCATGGTAATCAGGAAATTATCAGGTGACTCATGGAAAATGTGAGCATTTATGAAATGAAATAGGGATTAGCCATAATCCCAAAACAAAGGCTTTACTAGAACCACAACAAAAAAATTCCTTGGATTTTTTTAAGGAAGTTGCAAGTATATGAATTTAAATATTTTAAGACCTCGACCAAAACAATAGTAATAAAAATGCTAACAACCTTATAAATGATTATATGTATTATTAAACATCTTGCTTTATAATATATTATGAAATTCCTTTTGACTATCAGGAAAGGAGTTTCACAATTTTCTTACTATCTTAAAAAACAGCATGATAGATAATATTAAACATCTTATATGTTTCCTTATGCATTCCTGTTAAATTTATGTTCATGATCTAATCAAAACTTATGGTTTATATTTAGAAGAATGTAGAAAGCAGAATCTGGTGAATTACTTTTTAAGAGCTTTACTAAAAATAAGGTCATACGCTTCATGGGACACTGCTACAGTATGTTTTAATGTTAGAAGTTCAATTCCCTAGTTTTCATGTCCTTCATTTCAACTGCATGTGCTAAACAGAAGCCAACAAAGACGACAGAACACATTTTTAGGCTATACAACTAACTGTACCCACTAAATATATCCTTGATCCTTCTATTCCAGGAGCCAGGGTGACACTGGGGTTAGATGTGGGGTTGGTACCACGAGGTGAATGATTTAAAGCAGTCACTCTGCAGAAAAGACGAGGCTGCCTGCTCCAGAAAGAGCTGGACTGCTGGAAATCCCATCTAGAGGAGTCCTTGTCAGTTGAAATACACTTTATGGTAGAAGGTTTGTGTTGTGTTTGCTTGTTTGTTTTTGCATGGGGGTATTAACCCAAATAGATGATGAGCTGGAAACTCATCTCTAAGTATAGAACGAAGCATCACACTTGTAACCTATTACAAATAGGAACCTATGTTAAACCCACAGAGGGGGGCAGTTCAACGCTGCCCTAGAAGGTCACCGTCACCATGAGTCAGAATCGACTGGATAGCAGTGAGTTCTTCGAATATATCAAAAAGTCTTAAAAGCTGTCAGAAAGTCTAGACACATAGAACATGATCCTTGAGGCATAGGATGAAGAGAGTGCAGCTATAACTTTTTCTGTGTCACTTGCATTTTAAAAATAATCAATTACGTGAGGGGGCACCCAATACTTCAATTTTGAAAAAAATTTCTAGAAATGTTTGTCATTTTTAAGGTCATAAATAATGTATTTCTATTCAAATTAGTGGTACACATTTGGTCTAAGTAATGAGGGGCCCCAGTGACAGAATGGTTTACCAGTTGGATGGCCACCACAAGGGAAGCAGTCTCAGTCTACAGTCACCCTGTGAGAAACAGATACAGCTTTCTCCTCTAACAGAGATGTGCAGACTCAGAAACGAAGAAGGAGAAGAATGTGCGGAAACTGAGTGTGGTAGCAATTGTACAATACCATTTGATGTGATTGATCTCTGGAAAGATATGATATGTTTAACTCCCAATTAAGAGTAAATTTTTAAAAAGAAAAAGAAAGAAAGAAACCCACAGAGGCCATTCTCCTCTGCACGGTAAGGTTGCTGTCCATCAGCACCCACCTGGTCGCAGTGAGTTTGGATTGGGAATGAAACCCACGTGGAACAGGAGAATATTTGTAAAGGCAGGACCATACAAGGCTCATTATATTTCAGGCAGTATGTACAGGTAGTCCACGGCTTACCACCAAGAGCTACACTATATGCATCCTTCCGTTGAATTCCTAGTTCAGTAGAACAATGCATGCAGGTTTGTTTGCTTGTAATGTAAGTATTGACTCTATAACAGTGAGTTCAGATTTTTAGTACAAGAAAGGAGCCCTGGGGCGCAGTGATTATGTGCTGGGTGCTGACTGAAAGACAGCAGTTCAGATGCATCAGCTGCCCCACTGAGAAAGATGTGGAGATGTGCTTAGTCAATACCGCAGGCTCCATCACCTTTGGGCGGTTCTTTTCTACACTACAGTTGCTATGAGTTAAGACTGGCAGTGGGCTTTTGGATTGGGGTACAAAAGGATTGTAAGCCTTTTTAAAAAGCTGCATGAGGTGAATCTGATGAAGAATTTGTTGGAGACTCGATTCTTAGTGAGGGCCTATTAGCATTGAAGGGCAAGTAGGAGTGCTGTGATCTGCAGGGTGACAGTTTGAAACCAACCAGCAGCTTAGTGGGAGAAAGACTGGGCTTTCTAAATGGTTACAGTCTTGAAACCCACAGGAGGGTCTCACTATGAATCAGCATTGACTCAATGGCAGTGAGTTTGATGTTTTTTCAGGGGGTGGGGTGGGGGGTGGTAAGCTGTTGGTAAGTCAAATTTCCCTTCCTGGGACTGCCTATAATGCATTTTCACGTTTGTCCTTTGTAGTACTTAAACCAACAACCTCTAACTATGAGAGGTACAAATATCCCATGATTCAGCTGAGAAAAAACCAGAGGACCCTGACAATAATTTCACCAATCCTATAGCTAATACGTGGCAAAGCTAGAATTCAAACTTGGGTCTGTCTGATCCACGTGTTCTTGAAGACTCTTAGAACCAACCACATCCACAAGAAAAGTATTGAACCAATTGGACAATTCCTCAATAATGCCACTATCTAGGTCTTATTATTGCAGTGAATAATGTCATTGATTTGAGCAGATCTTTAAAGCCCTTTCTAGCTTCAAGTCTATAATTCAACAAATCTCGAGGACAGTGGATTTTAAAAAATAAAAAGACAAAATTTTACAGTATCAAAGCAATAATGGACTCATTTCATGTAAATAAATTAATCTCTGAAATTAAAATAAAATTTCAATAGATACCAGGTGTCTGATATCAATATGAGTCTGTGAAAACAACAAAGACTATTTCAAGACTACATGTCTGCTCAGAAACAAAATCTTGTTTCCATGTCCCCATTATGAATAGTAATTACGGTTCTGTTTTCAGTGGCGAGAATTAAATTTGTAGGAATTTCATGCAGAAAAGGAAATCTATCAATCCACCAAAAAAATCTGATTACCTCCCATTGATGACGGAATGTGGCAGTTTGGTAAACTTACGTAACCTTTAAATATTCTATTCCCAAACTCAAACTAGTAGCTCATCCAGTATAAAGAATTACAAAATAGTATGGGGCTTTGTTAATAACTTGCCATATCACAAACCACTGTCTTTAAATTCCCTCATTCCTAAAAGAGAATTTTTTTAAAGTCCTATCCACATTGTAAAGAATATTTAAAAGCAAGAGAACTATAAAATATCCTTAAGCCATATTTGATAAGCTAAAAGTAACTTTTAGTATTGTGGTTTTAGCTGCTGAAAAATAAGACCACCACTTTCCCTATAACTGTGATAAAGAAAATGTACAGATATATAAATTCTTTAGTATGGCTTCTATTTATTCTCCGTAAACAATAGCTGAATTTTTTTTCAAAATCACATATTTTAAGAGGTGAAATTAGCAAAATGTATTAGCATATGTAACTCTTACTTTGACATACTTCTCAAAGCAACATTCCTCCATCTTTCCTCAAATGGAAGGTTTGGGGTTTGGTATTGTATTTTGCATTTTGCACAGAGAGACATTGCTCTGTATATTCCCAGGTGTCAAAATGTGCATCCACCTTACATATATCTTTGTGCTTTTAGAAAAAAATGTGTTATATTACAGTTCTTACTTACTTTTAATGCAGCAAGCTGAATTATCTTATATTGATAAGTGCAACAGTTAAAAATGTTAAGCATTAAGTCCCCAAAACCTGAGTATACTTTCAAAATTCGGCATTTTCTCTAAAAGGACGATACAAATTACAATTTGATAATAATAGCTTTACTGCCAAGAACTTTGAAGATTTTCTTAATCAATATGGGTACATTTTCTATAAATAAAAATGTTTCAACTTCTAATTGTTTAATATATTAAACCCTTTTTTCCATGCAGAATATTTTCATTCCTTAACAAAACTGCAACATATACAATTACTATATGCATTTGCAAATTTTCTGTCAAACTATATACCATCCTTCTTTTTAAAAATTATAATTGGGCACACAAAACCCAGAAAAGAAGTTACTCAGACAGACCCTAATTTTTGACAATAGCTAAAAACATATTTTACTAGGTAAAAAGGTCTGTCAAGATTATAAGCCCACCAACCGGAGGTGATATTCTAAAAAGTAGCAGCCCTCCCATGCAAAATGACTAATTGTAGTCATACAGTACATTAAACACCCCACTTCAAATACATGCCAACTTCAACTGCTACATATGGCCTATACTTAGCTTATTATCCCTGTTTGTGTTTTCATAGGCAGAGCCAGTCTAGATTTAAAACAAGATGTCAAATACGCCAATGTAGCAAAAAATGTGATAAATCTATGAGAAGAATATACCTTTCCTTATGCAGAGAAGGCATACACTTCAGTAGAACAGGCTTCTGTAAAGAACGCGTTTTATTAAATTGTCAGTGGAGACAATACATATAGGAAAATATGAAATATAGTTACATTTATTATAGTTACATTTTTAAAAGCAGAATTTAAAAGATGTTAAATTTGTATTTAATTATTACTTGGAAACAACTTCTAAATCCGCATTGATTCAAAGTTGTTTTCATGTAATTTTAATTGTGCTGCAAAAATGTATACAATTCTTAACTATATTATTCTTAACTAAATGTATACAATTCTCGCCCCTCTTAAAAATGTATCATGAAGTCATAGTGTGATATAGATATCAATTTTAAGGCAACGAGACTACGTTAGTTTCCTTTTTATGTTGACTTCAAGCCTGAGTTATACAACCAATAATACTGAATTTTGAATAACATTTAAATAAAGATTATACAGTGAATATTTTTATTTCAAAACTCCATCTGGTGCTTAATGTTACTTCAGCTGTTCAATTTTAATGTTTCTCTACACAAGTAGCCAATAATTTCACAAATCAATTTAAAGTTATAGACAGATTTTAAATTTCATTCTCTAAATGAAAAAACAGTGACATATTTTTCATGAAGCCACTTTTTAATCTATCCGATTTGATAAAGTATTGCTCAAAATCTACTCATATTAAATTAATATTCATCAATAATGAAAATTCCTGCTGGGTCCAAATAGGCAACTAAATTTTTCAATGAAATCATTACATAATAAAGGATTCACTAACAGACAATCTACTCAATGTTTGTATTAATTAAAGTAACACATACTATTGGTGCTATCATACACGAATATGGAAGGCGTGTGGGAAGAGGGAATAAAAAAGTTCATGGGCTTTTCCTTCGAACTTGTAAAAGACACTTTGTGTACTAATGCTCTGATGTTTAAACTGCATCAAATTCACACAATGGCCAGAAGAACTAAAAAGGCCTATATAATCAAAGTAATGAAGAAATGAGAAATTATGCCAGACACGAGTGCTATAAATTAGATGGCAATTGGCTAAAAAAATTGATCAAGTCGCAAATTCTAAAATACATACATTTCCAACGCTCGGACATGTATACGAACAGTACATGGGAAAGAGATTTCTCTCTCCCGTGTTTTCCGGCACGCAGCGGCACCTTCTTCAGCGGGATTTGTCCTTCCCTAGATCTGTTTTGTTCCGCAGTCTGCACATAATTAGTGACTAAAATGCAGCTCTCCTCTTTCTTAAAATCTGTTTTATGTATTCCTAACTGCGTCACCTTTCCCTTCACCTTTCCATTTCTACACAAGCTAGTCCTCCGGTTGATTTTACTCACATAGCCACAGCATAAAGTACACTCTACAATCGAATACTCAACTCTGCTGTTTGACAATTAGGGCAATCCTTCCTCCTGAGTACAAGTATCACGATTTACTTCTATAGTTGTATCTATACAGATATATATTTCAACAATGCCATGGTCAGTTATTTTTCAGAAACAATTGGTATACTTTTTTCTTTACAGTAATTCTTACAAAGGAATGTCTCCCAAGATTCTTCATCAGGCTTGTCACTTTGTCACATCCACTTGTTATCCTAATAATGCCACACTTTCGGACTGCTGAATGTAATCACATTTCTTCATGTTTCTCTGTACATGCATTTTCTATTTCTCTGCTTCAAATGGCCTTCTCTTCTTGCCCGTCAAGCTATTTGAAATCCAGTCCACAAAAATGTCAATCCCTTTCTGAAGTATAATTGAAGTCTACCCACTTCTCTAAGATTATACCACCAACAGGGTCCTTTAAACTCACAAACATAATTTTTCCATTATTAAGTTATCAAATTTTATTATAAGCAGCTATTCATATATTTCAAGAAGCCCGAGTGACACACTGGATTACTCATTGGACAGTTAGCTGCAAGGTCAGTAGTTTGAGGGCACCAGCCATCCAAGACAGAAAGACGAAGCGCTCTGCTCCCAGAAAGATTTAAGCTCTGGAAAAATCTTGGAGGAAGCTTTCCTCTGTCCTTTAGGATTGCCATGACTAGGAATCAACGATGGCAATGGGCCTTTTGGGTTCATATACCCTCCTGTATATATGTATGGGGGGGGGGGGTTGAAAAATTTCATGGACAATCATTAATATGATTTTTGCACAAACTTCTTGAAGCCCCTCCTGTATCTCTTTAGTTTCATCTTTCTAAAACAAATATGACCACAGGCATTCTATAACGAGTTCTCACCTGTGAGGGAGAGGACACATCAGTGTCCAATGAACTGTTAAAGTCTGAGAACGCTGAAGGCAGGAAAGGGACAAGGGATGCAGCCAGGTTCAGATAAATGATAATCTACTGTCTGTCATAATCCACTAGTTTAAATTAAATAAGTAAGAAGGTTAATAGGTGAGTGAATAAAGAAATAAAGAATAAAGGATGCATATTAAATATTAGTTGTTCCATTGATACATTGTAACAAAATCCAAAAGTATTTGATACAAGAAAAAATGTTATTAATGCCATGCTTTGCTATCTACATTTTAAATAGCTACTCAGTATTATTAAAAAGACTTTGAAATAGACCAAACGCAAAAACTTTCCTGAAAGTTTTATTTCACAAAAAGACCCACATTACCATGACATACAAGTTCGCCAAACCTTAGGTAAATAAATACTTTATTACCTAGATGAGATACTTAGTAAAACAAGTACAGGCTAACTACAGAGCTGAGTAGTGTACTAGAGGTGGGGAAGAAGACATTAAAATAGATGAATAAAACAGTATCCATATTCTTAGTAATGTTATTTCTTCCAGTAGCAATCTTTGATTTTCAAGTTGCCTCAAGAAAAGTTAGGAACAGACTGTCCAATACTATATATGTAAACATACATAACAACTGCACAATATTTAGTAAACCTTACAATGTTGATATTTTAAAATATTTTATCAATAACTGAAAATTAAGGTCATGTTGGTTAGGTAAGGGCATATTTTAAGCGGTCTTCATCTTTGGGATGCATTTGAAGTATTCTCTGTAATACTGGCCATCAGTTTTCCTCACATAAGTCAGAGTCCCAAGTAGAAAGTCAAATCTCCCTACAGACTTTCATCATATCTGGTCCATAGCTATTCTTACACTGCTACATTATGCTTGTTTTCATCTCTGAGCTCATTCTTTCTCCTGTCCACAAATACAAGTTTTACACAGAAGTACTTAACCTACTGACATACACCTAAAATGTAGTTGTTACACTGAGAGAAATAAACCAATGCCATGAAACAAGGTGCTTAAACATCACTGAATAGAAAATGATTTGCTCTGAAAACTTCCACTCAAACTACAATAAGAAGTTCAAAGTAAAAGTAAATGCAAGTTAAAAATAAACTTATTTTCTTCATTCAAAAAATAGTGAATAAATATGGATTACCTCTACAGACACTGATATTATATGATCACTGCAGGGAAATCTCCAGTCACTCACTCATGTACCCTTATTCAAACTCCCAGTGCCATCTGCACAGAGCACTGGGTTGTATGCTGAACAAGAAGTAATATGCAGGAGAGTTATTTGCCAGCAGCAATGAAATATAATGATATTGCGGAGTAGAAGGGAATGAAGAGGACTGCAATGGTTTACTGTAATTTAAAGAAACGTGTAGAGGAAGAAAAGCAAGTCTTCACCACGATGCTAAAAACTTGGAGAACTATTGGAAAGCAGTCCATAAGCCTAAGCCACAGACAAAAACAAAACAAACCCTAATTCCAATGACCTGACGAGTGCATGAGTTTAGTGAAATCCATAAAAACCGAGTACAGCGACACTCTGAAGTTAACAATTCTTGTAGATCTACATCTTTCTTTATCTTGCTCCTTGCTGATTTTTCAGTCATTGTGAGTTGTCCCTTTTAAGTAATCGCTATGAAAATCTTGCCACCAACTTTGTCATGCTTCGTGAAGTTTTTGAAGCCATCAGATAAAAACATGGAAATGTAATACATATTTGAAAATAAAATATGATTGCAATTCTAGATGTTTTTAAAAATCAATGTCAATTCTGTTGAACTAAACATTTAGCACACACACGCATACACATATATATCCCAAAGGAGGAAGAGTAACATGACTGCAGAAAACACTCACTCTGAAAACATTGCCACGTTTAAGCTCTATATATAATAAGAAAGATCTATATAGGATAAAAATAACCGGACTATGCTCCAGGTATTGCAATCTATCATTCATTTAAATGTGCAGTACTTTCTAAGGTGGACACTCTCTTCCATGCGTCCATGGAACACATACCATGGTACATGTCACTGAAGATAGCTATTGTGCTTTTTACTTTTTTACAAAAAGAAAGAAGAAAGCATTGCTTATGTTAAAATTATCAGAGAGAAAAAATGAAGACTAATTTCCTCAGTCAATTTTTTAAAAATATCTAAAGATTGAATTGGTGCAAATCATGAAGAAAATTCAGTGCCTATTATAATTTTACCATAAATCTAGAAAACATGTTTAAAAGTTACAGGACAGCCACTGTCCTTAGGAAAACACTGCATAAGTCATTCTCTGTTGGTACCCTGGTTTTCCCAACTGTTAAATGAAAGTACTGGCTGACCTCACCCAAGCTCCACTCATCAATAAACTTTCACAATACTATGTCTCCAATTTCTTTGAACGTAAACTCTCTGCTGTCCCTAACTGCTACCACAGCATCTCAGACAGGGATGCCATATAACTATTTAAAATACAACCTAGTATTATCAAAATTGAAAAGCTACAATGCTTCTAAGTTATTTAATAATATAAAACAAATAGAAAATAAAACATACAGCATTCCTTCTCATTCTATGCTAATTAAATGTACTATCCTATTCCATCTACGGCTTCTTCTCCTAAGTTGCTGGATCTTAAAAGAAAGTAACTACCCCTTTCTAATTCTGAGAGCAGCAAATAATGAACAATTTAAAGAAGGCAACGTCTTACTATAAGATCAGAATGTTTTGTTCTGTTTTAATTATTAAGTAAACTGAAAGAGGGCATTTATCATATCTCAGGAGAAATTCAAGGAGTCCTGGCAGGGTTTGAAGGTCTTATGAGTTCATTCTGTGAAAAATGTGTATTGAAATAGAATATGGAGACTTTAATGAGTCACTGTTAACAACAAAAACAAATTTAAACAGAGAAAATGTATTGCCTAAAACATCAAAAGTAGATTTGATTTCACATGGAAAGTAACACACAAGGAAAGTAAAAAGTGAACATGCTAAATCACTACGCTCCAAATAAAATGCATTAAATTTCAAATATTTCAAAAATTTCAAAAAATTTCAGTAAGATAAATGCAGACCTTGAAAAATGAAAAAAAATGATGCTAAATTCAAATAAATTACTAAACAAAATGTGTTTAAAATTCCCCATAACTAATAAACTGACCTAAATGACTTTATTGTTAAAGAAACTCAGGTAACTGGTTTCACTTTTCATCTGGCCCTGTCAAGGAGACAGGGGCAGCTCTGTAGGAAGCAGTAAAGATCAGTGGTGGAGTACATGAGTGTTACGTGCTTTTATGATGGAGATTTGTCACAGAGAAGGATATCCATGTAGCGGTGTATAGCTTAGCACGTACTGAAAAGCTCTAAAAGTTTCTAAGTGGACATGATTTGTTTTCAACTTGGTAGTCATTTAAATGTTTCCCCTTAGTCAATGTTTATTTTATGAATATTTTTTAAAATTATGGGACATATATAAATACTTTTAAAAGCATCTTTTCATGTTAATGAAAATCAACAGCAAGACTTTACGATATCAAAAGTGAAAAGCTTAAGTGATTTTTTTGTTTAAATTTGTGGGAATGGGCTTCTTAGCCTCTTAAGATGATTGGTTTATTATCATTTCCTTTTAGTACTAGAAGGCCAATAAAGGAAAAGCGATATTTAACTTTAAGAGATTTATAAACAAAATCTTCAGAATCAAAAATTTACTGGCAACCCTAATGAATACTCTTTCATGAAAGAATACAGGTTACAAAAAAATATAACAAAGAAGGTCCATGCAAAAGTGATACATAAGATAGATCCGAAAGATAAAAAATTCCTCTTATCGAAGTTAATCGACAAAACAAACGACAAATTGTCTCACAAAAACTCCGGGTGCTTTTGTAAAATTTCAAAATATTTAAAAATGATCTTGCTAGATTTACATTAAGGATAGTTTTGCCTTAGGAACTGTTTCCCCTGTGATCATGAAGGGTTGCTCTGAGGGAGAATCAACTCGAAGGCAGTGAGTTTGGTCTGGGTTTGGTGATGAGACACCTGAGCGAAATGAGAGTACTAATGGCACACACAAGGCACTTCCATGTCTGCTAGGGAAGCACACTGTGTGTCAGAACTTCAGAAATTAAAAACACTAGAAGTAAATGGCAGGCTAATCTTAATTTTTAACTGATTAAATTTTAATTTGATTGCAATAAAATATGAGGAAATCTGTAACAACAGCACACCTATATTGACTTGAAACATCTTAAAACATTTCTTATGTCCTACATAGACACACAGATGGTTGAAACAGCTACAAACATTTAGTAAAGTTTGCTTGCCAAAGTGCCCAACATGCGAAAAAAACACACCTTAAGTTTACATGGACTATTTCTCCTACGAAAAGAAACACAATGCGTACACATTAAGATAATGAAGGGGGCAGGCTACAATGCATGTTCACTTATTTCAATTCACTTATGCTTTGAAAAAGTACTTCAGGGACAGGGAAATTGGAATACTTTTAATAAAAGATAATTTGGAACATCTTTATCCCTAAAGCCCCCATCCTCTCTTACATGTGGATTTTATCAGATTCAAAGGCAAGATCATTTCAGTTGCAAGTACTTCCAGCTAAACACATGGACTTGTTGATGCCACATCTTTTGAAAGTAGGTGAAGAGAATGGAAACGTCGCCAACCCAAGTTATCAGAAAGAGCTGAAAAGCACTGCTGCCCTTCTTGCGTGCTGTGGTTTATGCCACGGCCCTCCAGTCCCCGAGGGGGCGATGAATTAAGCTCCATGGCAGCTGCAGGGCCATGGGAGACACACACTGCTGCGGTGCCCACCAGTCCTGTCCAATTACCTGTAGCATTCCAACACTGGGCAAATGTCAACCAACCTCTTCTCTCTGGTCACTCGGTCTCCTGATCAATGTTAGTACAAACTAACCTCTTTTTGGAAAAGACCGCAAAGCAGAATGCACCTGCTGCAGGCTGCAATGATAAGTCCCAGAGAGATGTTTGTCAGTCAGACCTCTGCAGATGTTGTTTAACCTTATGCTAGAGCTGTATCCAGAGATGGAAATGAGATGGCAGCCAAGAATATATCCCATCCTCACCCCCAACTTGATTTCACAAAGCTACACTGGCTGATAAAAGTTGCACTTCAATACTTAGTCCTACTAACCAGGTTAAGTTTCTGGTAAAGACAGCTTTGTTATCAGGGGCTGAATTTTAGTTAGGTTACATAGTAAGTGTTCAATAAGTAAATATGTGTTGTTCACATGGTTTATTTGTTTTGAAACATTAATTCTCTCAAACCAGTTTAAAAATCAACCTATAAACTCCACGAATGTTTGGTTTGTGTTTTCCTTCATGGATGGTTTGTTGGTTGGGTTTTACATGATATACATACTCCTCAGAGTCCCCAGGGCAGATACTGTTTTTCATCTTGATCTATGATATGAGACAACTTCAATATGTAAATATTGAATTATTTCACCAATTGTGTTTATTATTTTTAAATTATTTCTGTAATCTTCGGGAGTAATATTTGTGTGACAGCTGTGTAAGGAGCAGTCCTTGTGATGTCACAAATTGTAAATAAGCACTTTTCCCCAAAGTCTAGAGGAGTTAAATGGAAAATTTTAGAATGTCATTAGCCCATAAGACTGAATTATGCTCAATAACATACTATACCAATTCTAGAAGATATAAAAAAACCAGAAGAACAAAATAAAACGAACACCCAAGAGTTTTAACACTTATTCACTCATATTAAAAATCTCATGACTTAGGTATACGTGTGTATATTATTATATTTTTCAAAAACAGCAATGTGAGCATAGCCGTGCTATGTCAAAACATCCCTTCACGTGTTATGACTGCCTATTGCTTAAATGTTTTAAATATGCAGTGTTAAAATAAATCATTCCTTTCAAAATGGAAATCTTCAGTAATGTTTCAGTGAAAGAGTATGGTTCCTCTTTTCACGGTATAGAGTCGACATATAAAATACGCCAAGATAGGCAGTAGCGTGTCAGTAAGTTTTACAATTTTAGGACTTGAGGAAAATATTCAAAACATGTCAATAGTCTGATCATACTAAAATCAAATGTATACCACAACGGAATCGCTAGATCTCCTATTAAGTGCTCTCAATAATGTTGGCAATTACATTATTGTATTTTCTACCATTAAAATGAAAATTCAATTTCATACTGTTTTCTTTTAAGTGCGTGTCAAATTTTTGAGATTCTTCGCATTTACACTAAAAGAAAAAGTACATACGGAAACTTTGAAGAGGTATAACAGAAGTATACCCAATCTACTGTAACAGAGAAAATAAACAATGGCAACAACAATGTCATTTGTCTTAAATCCCATTAACTCTTTAGATGTTCATAAAATGATTGCTTTTATACAATCTCTATCCTAAAGGTAATATTAGGCTCTTTATTTTCCCTTCAAAACATAAAAGCAACCTGGAGAAGCTTCTGTACTAAAGAAAATTGCACATGTATTATGCTTTTTCATGATTAAAAAAGTATATATATATATATATATATAGTTTATGACTTTTAAATAACAGACCAATGAATATACAATGAATCTAGAATTATAGTTCCAAATGTTAACTAAGAATCAAAAAAGAAATAATTTATATCATAATGTGATTAATTTCATAATCACAAGCATGTAAACAGTATAAAATAAAATGCACACAAATAAAGTCCATGCTTATAGCAAATGATTCCCATTTGACTGATGTAAATGAATATCTTAAGTATCGTAGAATGATGTAAACGCAAGAATACTATGAAGTGTTTTAAGATGTAAGATACATGAAAATATTCATTATATATCCTTAAATATTCCCAACTAAAATGTATTCAGAAGTATTCCTAATAATCTACCTGAATCATCTACTAAATAGTTTCAAAATATAGAATCAATCTATATATTACAGAGATGTAGGTGCCAAGCAGAATAAAATAACACTATAGCTATTTTGAAAACACACATATTAGTATATTTCCCGAAATGAGGAATCCGTTTGTTAACTACAAGGTAAAAAAATGCATGTCACCTAATTATAAAAGAGATATATAAGGAAATCAAATTAAAGTGCATTAACCATGTAACAACAGTGATATAGTCCTAAGCCAGTGATAAATTGGCATTATTTAAAGCTTTGATAAACAAAACAGGTTAATGAATGATAAAAGTATAGCGAAAAATAAATCTACTTGCATTTCTTTTTATAACCATTACAATAATTCTAAAATGCACTTTACAATTCCTCATCATGTAATTTCACCAACTTTATTTATTATAGCATATTGAATACACAAAGTAACACCACTGGATAAATCTAACTTCATATCAATAAATATGGAATAAATGTTTCCTTCATTTCAACCGTAAGCATTAAAAATATTATTCAGAAAAGCAAGTCTGCTTAAGGTTTTTTAAAGATATATGTAACAGGAGTAGGAAAAGGAGCAAGAAGCGAAAACAGTATCATAAATTTGAAAAGAGTATAGTGACTATAATGAAATCATGAATTTATCATTTGAATGGCAATTTATTAAAATGTCCCAAACGTATGTCTATATTCTGTCCTATATATTCTGAAGAAAGTTTTTCACAAGTGCACTAGATTTTCATTAAGCCTAATGGACACAATTACATTCTAAAGATGTTGACCTGTTTTCAAACAATACTTAAAATCGTAACCTCAGATCTATTCTATTTCAAAGCTTAGGTATAATTTGAGAAAATCTACTACGGTACACAATTAAAGTACAACTTTTCTCCCAAAAATCTCTTACTAAATGGAAACAGAAAAATGCTTCGTGGAATAAAAACCAAGCATATACATACTAACAGAATATAGTCAACATACGTGCATTTGTTTCATTTCATGCATGTGTGTGTGCGTGTGTATGAAACAAACAAAAATGGGTTTCCAGATTAAAGATAGCCCTACCATCTCGGCAATGTTAGTTACAGCTTTTAGTTTTAGCTTGTCAGAGACATATAAGGTGAGTATCATCTATACATAACGTAAGAGAAGTTGAAAAGAGCTGAGAGGTCGTTAAGCTGAACAACATCAAAACCTCAGATAATTCCACCAGCTTGTGGGCAAAATAAACAGAAACACGATTAAGTCTATCAGAAGATCAGAGATGTATCTGCCCAAATAGGTAGCAACCTCGTGGCAATCGCCTTTCAATACAAACTGTTCAGAATTCTTAAAGCTTCTTATGAACTACAAGGCTTATTTTATCCGCAAAATTGATTTCATAGTGTGTGATTGGTCTCCACCTGTTAGAGGCAGAGTGTAAGCCTTCCTTTATCCTGACATTTCACTCTCACTTAATCGGGTTACGTCACTAGACACACCAAATTTTATTCAACTCATTCCAGCTATCCATTTTTTCCAACACATACTTGCACTTTATATGAATAAACATGCGTCAGGACTACAACTAAAATAAGCAATTTCAATGTAATAAGAAAAAAATGCTCCACTAAGTGGGACTAAAGACAAAAGAACTAATTTTCCGTGCACCCTTTCCAACCCACTGAAAATAAGCGATCTTCAGATGAAAAGGCATTTAATTTACTATTTGGAATATCCTTGATAAACATCAATTTTCTATAACATCCTTGCACATCTGATACCACCTCATGTATAATGCAAAAAAAAAGCGCTATTTCATTTTCATCTATTGACAGTGAATTTAATTTACTAGTGAAGTTCTTTTTCCTAGAACTATCATGTTATTAATTCTGCAATCAAGCTCTCTTGAGTTCTTTTATTTGTACTAAGGGTTTTCACAATTCCACTTTGATTTTTTTTTCATCATAACATACCTTTCAAACATTTGAATGTGAATATGTTAGCAAACTTTCTTAATGCATACAGAAAGTTTCGGAGACAAGGGCCATCTGCAAAACTACATTACAGAAAACAAACTTTAGTGGAACATCATATTTGACAGATTATGTTGTAGCATAATAAAGTTAATGTTCACAAAAGGCAGCATTTAATTTATACAACCAAATGATAAGTTTCAACAATTCTAAGACCTTCTTAGCCAGCATAATGGTACATTTCTACCACCAAGCGTCTGACTAGGAAAGAGAAAGCCTCCACGTGTTCTGCTCAGAGATTCATGCCAGATGTCTTTGCTGTATTAAATATCTCTCTCGGAACTAGATCACAGAAATCAAATCAGCTTTTCTTTTTCACAATAAATAAGCACCCCAGTCCCCTCACCACCGAATTAATTTTTCCATGGCCATAAAGACAAAATTACCTCCAAAATTGGCAAACTGCTGGTTCTAAGTAAAAGCAATTGAGTCATTATGTTTTATCTAAGAGATGCTCTGTCCAATTATGGATGTTTTCTCATTACACTTAAAATCCATAGATCATACAGCAAAATCGTTCAAAGAAAACAACACTGAGAGGTGGACTTGCAGAGCTGTATAACGCTTTATGTAAAAAAGCACACTGGAAGAAAAGTAGCAACAACAAAAAAATAACCACCTAGGAAACTTGTCACAATCCAGTAGGCTACTATACTAAACCGCTAGCATACTTTAATCAAATACAGCTCTAAAAGAAACACAAATTTTGCAGCAGTATTTTACTCTTCACATAATAATACACTCTTGCCCCTTGTCCTTGTCACAATTACATTAAAAATGCAGTATTTAAATTGTGAAGAGACCACACTTGTCCTCTTCACTCCAGGGCCAACAAAAAAGCAATGAAGCAGAAAGACATTCATAATGGGTTTAGAAGTAAATGGTCCATTCTTTAAGAAGTCTCCCCCCACCCCACCCCTTTTCTGAATTCACTCTGGACTAATGGTCCTCACAATGATGTCTGAAAACTTCAGAGGAGTCCCTATTTCCTAATGACAGCTGTCCAGCTCACTAGCTTTAAGGTGT
>NW_022103915.1:80753535-80755392 GCF_000313985.2 Echinops telfairi | reverse complement strand
TGCTAAGACATACTAAAATGTATAACCTTGCAAATGGTCTCCATCGCACACTCGATACTATTAGCCATCATAGAAACCAGACATAATCAACAATAGAAATAGTCTGACATGTTTCTTCCTAATGTAATAAAGTGAAAATATATTCTCCACAACGGTTTCAAAATTTCTTTGGATACAGCACACAACATACGTAGATCTTCTGTCTTTCCTTGGGGATTCATCAAAAATTTCTTCACCATTGCACCTACCTGGGTAAAAATCTTTGGACTTAGACAGCTTGATGGTGGCTCCCGTTTCTTTTTGCAATTGAACAATTGTCTGTCCTCCCTTCCCAATTATAGATCCAGCAGCATAACTAGGTATGAGAACCTTTAGAAAATACTGGCCGTCTTCTGAAAAATGCAAAGAAATATACTTGGTTAACATGATATTTTAAACTTCCTATGCCCTCTCCACCCACAAGAGTGGAAAAACAGCAATTAAAGAATTGGGCAGATAGCTGCAGAGAATGTGGGGTTAATTTTTTATAGATATAAAGAACAGCAATTGCACTTAAAATAAAGATGTACAAAATGTTGTCTAGTTTGTGGGACTTATACTTTAAAACTTGGAGTTAAAATCTGAACATATTCTATGACTATGCAGCACTGTAGAAAAGGATGACTAAATTCCAGCTGTTAGTCCAAACATGGAAGTCTTCCAATTTTTATCTGTGGTTACTATGGCAAAATGAAATAACAAAACTTCAGAGATTTATACAGTGACAAACCTTCACTTAAAATAATGGAAAGAAAAAACATTCAGGGCTGTAAATCGTGGTGGGGTATTTGTTTGACATTAGGACACATGTAAGTGCTGCAATTAGCCATTTCCCATACCCCACTTAAAGTATGCAAAACAATTACTGCCCTTCCAAACAACCCACCCAAGCTGTAGGGGTGTCTTCCAAGCCTGCAGTCACCACCAGGAAACAAGTCACTGTGATGTGGACTGACAAATCTAAGTAATCCTGGTGCATTTCTTTTGCACTTCTTAGTCTACCATGATCCCGCTTAAGCTCATTAATTAAAGGACCTTAAGAAGATTTTTGTTAGTATTACAAAGCTTAGGAGTCATTTATATTAAATACCCTCAAAAGTGACTAGATAATGTTCTTCCTCAAAATAACAAATACAAACCAAGAAAACCCCACGAATTTTCGAGCGTAGAAGGGGGCAGATGGATCAAGAACACAGGAAATGAAATGTTTTCGGAAATAAAGCCAGCTCCATAAACTTTAATCTCCTTCCACCTGATCATGTCTTAGGAAGGAAGCATCCCGCTAAATCCGGCTTTCTTATGTGAATGAATGCCCCAAATTCTTCAGGTGTGCCAGTCACCAGACCCCCATCCGTCTCTAATGTACATGCTGGAGATAAATTCACCTCTGCCTCGCTGCATTGGGTGCATGGTTAAGCTGACTCCAGTACAAATGAAGACGCGGTCCCGGTCCCGTTATAACTCATCTTCCAAGGAAGCACAGAATGTTAACTAACAAGTCCCTGTACCAGACACCCCCACCCTCGTCTGCACACCCCTGAAGACAAATCAATGAGATGTTTGCACCGGCAATACAAGTGCGGTCACAGCATGCACGCCTCAAGATTTTACAGACTACTTGTGGCCCAACGCAAAGGGGATGGAGAGAGGGAAAACTCTCCTTGGTGCCCCAATCACTGGCAACCCGCTACCCGAGTGCCATTTATTTATTTATTTTATCCAACTGTTAAATGCGGCGCGCATCTTTGGGCGGCCATCACCTCACTCGGGGGTCATCCCTCCTCCTCCCCCCTCCTCCCCTTCCTCCTCCTCCTCCTC
>NW_022103915.1:80730612-80751585 GCF_000313985.2 Echinops telfairi | reverse complement strand
TTTTTTAAGACTTGGGTAAAAAGACATTAGTTAGCATCTCACTCATAGATGCTGATTTTCCTAAGGGCTGAGTACATCCATGGAATATTTATTAATCACACTGTGTGACACCGTGAAGGGACTTATAGTGTCACTCGCCGCCTTAGAGCCTTTCTGGAGCAAGCCAGGATATAAATAAAGCTATTTTGTTAAGTGTGGATTTCCCCTTCATCACGCGATGGAAGGCAGACTAAAGAGAGGCAGCAGCTATATGCACACAAACTAAATGATGAACGAAATATGCATCGAGGGGTGAAGTGTAAATTGCAAAGTGCACAGATTACGATTACGCAGATCTCGATATCTCGTGAACATGTAATCTCAGCCCTGCAACACTACAGAAAAGCCGGATCGAATGTGGCTGGAATCAACCCTGAAGAGACCTTAGAAAATACCTAAAGCAAGTTCCTCACATTACAGATGAGTAAACGGACCGTGCAAAGTATTTTGCTCAAGGTCATCTATCAAATTGGTAATTTAATTAATTCAGTGTGTTAGAAGCAGGGATACTGGAAAAGCACGGTCTGAGGAACCTGAAGTCTTGGGCTCTTGGTCTAAAATGTGTGCCTCCGGCAAATCTCTTAACGTGTTGCCATGTAGTAAGTGCTCGCCATGTGCTAAGCAATCTCCCTTTCATCTTGTGCCCTTTGCATGCAGAATTTAACTGCTGTTGTCACCATTTAATGGAGGACGTTGAGGCTTAGAGATACTAGTAATGTAGCCATGTCACACACTTAGAAACACTGTAGAAGTAATTCAAACCCTAGACTTCCAAACCGGGTCATCTTACTACTGCAGTACACTGAAGCTTCTTCACATTCCCTCCCACCTAAGGCTGCAACTGCAACACTGCCTCTCACAGTTCTTGAGTCAAACAAAATGGTGTGTGTGTGGCTGTGGGTTGGCAGCTCTAAAGGGGTATAAACGTATTAGCTGGATTTCTAGAACAAGTGCACAGATCTGTAATTTCCACCGAAGCCCTTTAACCTAGAGATGGCTTTAGTACTGAGCTCATCGAAGAGGGAGACTGCTTTCAACGCATTCCCACCAAGAAGGTTATCAGAAGCAATAGCCACAGAGAATGCATTCAATTCCTGATAGACCAAGACTAGTAACCCTATTGACACTTTCTAGAAGGATCATTGAGGAGACACTGTGGTGTGCCTTGTTTTTTTAAGGGATGAAGGATGGATGGCAACCTCCTGAACAAATGATGTCAATGTTTACTTTGGGAATAAAGGCTTATTTGGAATAAGGAAAACCTCCCTATAATCAAAGGGAAATGAGAGGAGGGTCAGTGAAGAGGGAAGTCAGATAAGCTCATGCACACTGGTAAAGGGTTATGGACCAAAGCCCAGAAATGTGGTCTGATACACAAATGGGCTTTTTGGAAGTAGTCCATTTTAATTCCATTTTTCCACAAAGTTTTTGAAAGCCCCTCATGCGGGTATATAATTGAAAAGCATGATACAGCCTTTAAGGCCAAAATAATGCCAGGGTGGGTTATTTGTTGGGCTGTTCACCACCTGGTCAGCAGTTTAAAACCACGAGTCACAGTGAGGGGACACGATGAAGCTTTCTGTTCTCAGAGAGAGGCACAGCTTTGGAAACGTGCAGAGGTAGTTCTCCTCTGCCCATGGATGGAACGGCAACGAGACAGACGTACTCAATGACTGAAGGGTTTTTGATGGTGTGTTTCTTTGTTGGACTTGGGCTTTTTTGTTTGTTCATTTTTACACAGACCTAAGGTGCCCTGGTTGAGCTATGTCTCTAAATCCACACTATGGCACATAACAACAACATATGTATTAGAATTGGGTCAGAGGGAGCTGTGCTGGGAAACAAACAGAAAAACCATTTGGATGAGGTCTACGAAGGTCAAACTAGAAAGAGGTGGATAGAAACTTCTGATGTATATCTTGAAATGTATAGAATGTTTTCTTAAGTGTATGAATGAGAAAATGCATGGGATTTGGCACCAAATTATTTCAAGACAGGACAAAACAGAGGACACATCATTTACGGTTGTGTGTTATTTGAGTATGCACTAGAATGCAGGTTTGAATTGGGGCAAGATTGAGTTTTAGAACCTGAAATCCTGAACTTGACATATTTCTGAAAAGAAATAAAATCATTCTGAATTGGTCTGAAGATGTATCTGCTATTGCCATGTATAAGCTAAATTGAGAATAAGCCGTCTGAGTTTAAATCGCCCCATACATAAAAGCTTACCGAGGTAGAGTTGGTGCAAGACATGCATACATATGTAATATTATCTGGCCATTGGTTCTTTCTTCAGACTTTATATTTAAATAATCCCCGTTCCTATTCCATGGAGCCTAAAGCAGAAAAAATGATTTTTAATGTGGATAGTATGTTTACTGGTAACCTAGCCATGGTATGCCAAAAATTACAAAGAAGTAAGACCTGTTGGATCATCTAAGAATCAGTCCTGTGTGTGCTCATCTGATCAGCCTTTCTTCCCTTGTACTATTTATTAGCTTAAAAATATATATTTTTCTGTCCTTTCTAATTCTGTAGACATGTGTTTCACCCATTGTTTTCTGCTTTTTATCCAGTTACTAATAAAAAGATTTCATTTTTTTCATAGTTAGCATATTATTAATATGCATGATCTACATTTTATGCCACAAGTAAGCTTTTTAAATAAACTGAAATATATAATAAAAGCCTTTGGCATCTGAA
Source organism: Echinops telfairi (assembly GCF_000313985.2). Taxonomy (NCBI): domain Eukaryota; kingdom Metazoa; phylum Chordata; class Mammalia; order Afrosoricida; family Tenrecidae; genus Echinops; species Echinops telfairi. The sequence goes on along the minus strand of NW_022103915.1, from coordinate 80,748,840 downwards.
GAGAAATAAAAATTTATTTTTATTAATATTGGAACTGCTAATAAAATAACATTCCAGCATTTTAATACATAATAGAAAGTGTGTGCTTTTTATTGCTAGTTTGATGAATTATAAATTATAAGAAGCTATGATAGTTGCTAGCAAAGGATATCATGTTTGGTAGAGCATCATGGGAAAGAGGAAGACCATCCATAAGGTGGATTGGACAGTGCCTCCCACCCTGGCTTGAACATCAGTTTTAATGGCGGCACAGCACCTAGCACTGTTTTGTTCCGTTCCATGCAGAGTTGCTATGCGTTAGAGCCCACTCAACAACCCCTGACAACAACATATTAGAAAGTGATGTTCATAAGGTAAGTAAAATTCTTAGTCTATTGAATTTAACATGAAGTTATTTTTCTTCCTACATTTTAGACTAAGTATCATGGGCAAAAATAGCCTCTTTTCAGTAGTAGTTATTCATATTAAGAGAAAACACAGATCGTTGATATTCATAAATATTCCTAAGCTCATTCCTTTTTCCCATGTTCCTGGCTTTCCAGTAACCAAGCTGGTTACTACAGAACATAAAAACTCCCTCTGTTTGAGTGTCTCTTCACTCTAGTCTTTGGGAAAATATTTTGGAATTTGGTTTCAATCAGGAGATTCAATTTAAGTTCATTTTGTGTGATCCCAGGAAACAGAGTAGAGTCACAGATATATGAGATCAGAAAGGGAAGAAGACTATTAAAGGATAAATTACCAAACAAGTTATCACTGGGAATTGACAGAGCTTTAATCTCACTGGAATGTTCTGGGAACTATTTTGAACCCATAATTAACCCATTGCTATGTGAAAAGGCGGTGGCATATTGTTCATTTTCTTTTTCATCTGTTGAGGTCTATTTCTAAAAACCAGTTGCCATTATGTCGAATCCAACACACGGAAACCCCATGCGTTGCAGAATAAAACTGCATTGTCTGCCTATGACCAATCAGAAGCAGATCACTAAACCTTTCTTCGGAGCTGTCTCTCGGTGGATGGTGGATTTGAACTTCCACCCTCTCACTACTAAGTTCTTCACTAAGTTTTCTCACTATGCAGGGATTCCTGAAGCCTGTCTCCAAAACAGGAAAACGAACGCTATGTTGTTAAACACGGTTGAATTGCTCCTCTGGGTTTCTAAGGTGGTAATCTTTACAGATTATAGCTTTGCTATAACAATGCGCTCAGGCACAGGAACAATTTTAAGGATAGCACAGGACCGGGTAGTGTTTTCTTCTGTCGTATAAGGTCACTGTGGGCTGTAACAACCCAATGGCACCTAACGACAGTAACAAATCTGTACAGAAGTAGATTGCCTCCCCTTTCTCCTATGCAAGGGCTGATGGGTGTGAACTGCCACCTTTGAGTTAACGATTTAATGCGTTACCCAACACAGTGCAATTAAGTACGTTCCAACTCACAGCAACCTTATAGGACAGAGCAGAACTACTTACCATTTCCCAAACTATAAATCTTTATAGGAGCATCCAGCCTCATCTTTCTGGTGGGTTTAAACTGCCAACCTTGCAATTAGCAACCCAATGCTAAGCCCACTGCCAAAATGAAGGAGGTCTTATTGAGATGCAAACTTGCTAGTTTTCCAAATACAAACACTGCCTGAGACCTTTCCTCTGGTGACTGGATTCAGCTTCTTCCTCACACTGGCTGAAAATGCAATGCTGGAGATGAACTCACTGTGGAACCATTCTGATCTTTAAGGAAAGTCAGGCAAGAAGTAGCCTGTAATGGTAAAGCATGAATATATGAATAGAACACTAAGAGTAACAACAAAATGTGTCCTTGTTCACTGCCATCTGACTCATCACGATCCCTTGCGCGGTGGAAAAGGAATCTGTCTGGTCCAGCACGATCCCTGTTAAAGATCGTGGGTTGGACTATCGTGAGCCATAGGGTTTACATGAGTTGATTTTGCTCAAAGGAAATGGGTAGGCTTTTCCTTCTACTGTCTTAACTTAGAAACTGCATTGAACCTCACTCTGCATCATAGCAATCTGCAATCCTTCAGTGACAGAGAAGTCATAATGGCACGAGTTACATTGGCCAAGAATCAGGAATCGATCCCATGTCTTCTGCATTACAGTCCAGAATTATACACTGAAGTCTACCTGCTATTGTAAGTAAGATATTGATGTGAAGATTAAATAATGATTGTAAAAGCAACTAGGAAGCTTAACTAACTTCTACAAATGAAACTTTATCATTTCTACAAACCAAATATTAAAACCTCGCTCTGATAATTAAGAAAATCTCATTAATTTTTATGATGATTTTAAGAAACAATTTTAGTATTTTTATGATACAAGCATGAAGAATCAATGCATATATTCACATTGTTTTTTCATTCAATGAAAACCAAAGAAGAAATAAACAAATATATACCAAAAGAATCTATCATCTTATCTCATGTCCCAGGTCTGGCTCTACATAATAAATTCTATAAATAGAACACTTCATTTTGCTCATGCAGAACTTGTACATGGATCGATCAAGAGGCAGTGTGAACCGAATAACGTAACACTCACTTACCTTGGACATGTTATCAGAAGAGACCACGCCCTGGGAATGGACATCAAGCGAGGGGCAGAAAAAAGAGGAGCCTCTTCCACAAGCTGGATTGACACAGTGGCTGCAACACTGGTTCCAACAAAAGAGCAATTGTGAGGATGGTGCAGGATGGGTGGAGTTCTCTACTGTTGTGTCACTTTGAGTGGGTACTGACTAGACGGCACCTAACAATACAAGACTAATTAGTAGATCTCTTTAGGAAAAAAATCTGTGAAAGTTCTCATTATTGATGTTGTTTTTAGGTGCCGAGGAGTCATAATAGGTATGCCTAAAATACAAAGGCCATCAAAAGAAACCACAGCTCATCAGTCGATTCCAACTCAGAGTGACTGCAGGATGGAGCAGAGCCGCCTCATCACGTTTCCAAAGCTGTGAATTACTACAGAAGCTGCCTATTCAGGTTTCCTCTGTGCAGGAGCTGTTGGACTTGAGCTATCAACCTTTTCATTAGCAACGATGTGCTTTAATGACTACACATCAAAAGCTCCCTGATTTATATAGAGACACATACAATATTTTTATTATTATGTCCAGGAGTTCCCAAGTTTCCATATCCCATTTGCAAATATGTCCTCTTAATGTTTTAAGAGGCCATCCAGTCTGTTCGGACCCATAAGGATCCCATGCACAACAGCTCCAAACACCACAGGGTCCTGTGTGACCTTCACAATTGTTCTTATATTTCTAGCCCATGGTTGCAGTTCATCATACTGTGGTGGCTGGTGTACTGCTGGATGCTCGAAGCTATGTCAGTGGTATTCCGAAAGCCAGCAGTCACCCACAGTGAAAAGCTTTCAGTGGAGTTCCCGACGAAGAATATGAAGAAACGAAGCTAAGAAGAAGGAATTGGCCGTCCAGCTCAGAGCAAGAAGCTACTGAAAGCCTTGTGCATCACAGCATTGTCATCTTAACAACAACAACAACGAACCAAACTCACTGTCGTGGAGTAGATACCGCCTTATAGTGACCCTACAGGACAGGATAGAGCTGCCTTGTGAGTTTCCAAGCCTGCAACTTGCTCCAGGAGTGGGAAGCCCAGTCTTTCTCCGGTGGAGCAATGGTTTCAAACTGCGGACCTTTCATATCCAAGCCTACGGTGCAACTACTACACAACCTGTAGTAGTTTCTGTCATCCTAATAGATGATAGAATACGAAATTCATTCTTATATAAATCCTAAATTTATATTTCACTAGTTTCTAAGGGATGGTTCAATTTTACAGTATTTTTAAAATATTATGAAAATCACCCTTTTTGCACTTACTTCAAGGACAACAAACTGAAATTAAGACTTTTCACAGCTTTATACTGTGAGTTGACCCATGATTGTACTTATAAAAAATTAGATTAGGGAAACTGTATGAAACTTAAGGGAAGTTCTACCTCTCCAACTCTTCTACAATTTAAAATTCAAAGCAAAAACATACATATATAAGACTCTTCAAGTGATCATCTCTTTTTTAATTCTTCCATCTAGAAACTTTATGACACTGAATAATTAACTTACTTAATTTTTTTCACCTGTAAAACAGGAGCACTAGTAGATGTTCTCTAAGTTTTGTTGTCCATAAAAATAAATTTTCTATTTTTGTATATTTGCTACCATTTATAGAATCTAACCAAGAACATTATCAAAATCAAAGTACAGAGTGCATGTTATATCATATGATTTTAAGTCAGTGTAAGACTACACATTTTGAATATACATTTTTAGGTACAAAGGAAATAATTTATACCATGAGCAATAAAATTTATATTCTTAATGCAGAAAATTTCAAATCCTTATGTTCTATAGTTCTATATTTTAAAAGTGATGAATTATCTGCCATGAGAATCTAGAGTTGAAAATATTTTATTAGAACCATAATTCAAAATGTGACATTTTCACCTTGTAATTCATTGCTATATGAAAAATTGCTATGGCTAAAATAATAATAGATAAACATTTTAATGTTTTACACAAATAGGTATCTTAAAGAAAGTCAAAAAGAATTGCAAAAGTAATCTTAAGATACAGTTCATGACCAATGTCCATATGTTATCATTTTAATCACTTATCAATTGCATCCTTAAATCACCTTCAACCACAAATATTTCTTCAATTATAATTAACCACTAAATAAATACAATGCCTGGAGTGATACTCAGCCACTATCTGTCTAAGAGAGGACTGGATTATGCCAATGTTCCAGGGTAATCATCAGTGCTCTCAAACTGCCTCAACTTAAACAATCAAATATACAGTCACCTAATAATTCTCAAGAACTAGGACTCCTTTTTAAAAATAATCTCTGCCAATTATAAATCATGAGATCTTTGTATTTAGCAATTTCTACATGTGAAATACTGGCAAAGTTGATCATAGTTCATCCTTATACTAAGGGTACAATTGGGGATTAACTAATAAATTAACCTCCATGATACTTTATTCCACTTTTATACTTTTATTTAGCTATCACAAATTCATTGGCATCCAGTAGATTTCTATTCATAGTGTGCCTGTAGCTAAGATTAAAGGTTAAGAGTAGTGGTAGATTAGTATAGTTTTGATATATGTGTTGAGATCAGGTATTATGAGTCTTACAACTTTGTTTCCTTTTTCAAAAATTCTGTGTCTATTTGAAGTTTCTTAATATTTAACAAATTTAATGTTTGACTTTTCTATTTCTGTAAAGAAAGCTCATGGATTTCAATAGGAATTGCATTTACTCTATACATTCTTCTATGTAGTATTGACTTCTTAACAATATTAAGTCTTCCAATCCATGAGCACACAATGTTCTATTTGGTTACATCAATAATTTCTTTCACTCGTGTTTTATATTTTGTAGTGTGCAGATTTTTCACTTCTTCAGTTATATTTATGCCTTGGAAAAATACTTTTCAAAACAGTATGGTACTGGTGTGATGATAGACATATGGAATAATGGAATAGAATTGAGAGTTCAGAAATAAACTATATAGCTGTGGCCAATTGATTTTCAACAAAGGTGTGAATTCCATCTAATAGGGAAATAGTAATTTTAACCAACATCCTAAGACAACTGGATTCCCATAAACAAAAGAATGAGCCTCCAGCCATACATCAGCTAACTACAAAAATAATGCCGCGTGAAGCACAGACCGCAAAATAAGCACAAAAACAATAAAGCTTAATAGTAATGATTAGAACCAAATATTTAATAATGGGTTGCTGGATATGACACTGAAAGCATAAAGAGAAAGTAATAGAATGGATCAGTGGAACAGGCCCCAAATTAAAAACACTGGCTCATCAAAGGATTTTATGAACCAAGTGAAGAGGCAACCTACAAATTCAGAGAAAATTTGGGTACCTTACAAGTTTGATATTGAAAAGTCTGTAAAGAACCTCTACAGTTTAACAACAAAAAGATAAAGAACCCAATCAACAAATGGGCAAAAGACTTGAAAATATATCTCACCATAAGAAATACAGTCAATGAGCACACGAGAAGCTGTTCGACATATTAGTCATTAAATAAATGCAAATCAAAACCACGATGAGATTGCTTCACGCCAATTATGATTTTAAAATGAAAAATAACAGGTGTAGATAAGAATGTGGGAAAATAGGAGCTCTCAGTTATTGCTAGTGGGTAGTAAAATGGTACAGCCACGGTGGAAAATAGTTCAAAATATGAAAATTACCACATGGCCTACTAGCAATTTCTCTCCTAGATATATATACCCAAATCGCTAACACAAACATGCTTGTACACACCAAAGTCCAGTAACACAAACAGATGCTTGTCCAGCCAAATGGTGGAAACTGCCTAAAGTCCATCAACAGATAAACAGATAAATGAAAGGTACTACAGATAAGCATTTGAATTTCATTTCACCATAAAGGAAATACAATTTTAATACATGCTGCATGCAATATGTATGAACCTTGAAACCATTATGCTGAACAAAATAATTTTGTTTCAAAAGGACAAATTATATGATTCCCACTTACATGAAATAGGTCGAATAAGCAAGCTTATAGAGATCAAAGTTTATTACTGATGCCTAGGGGAAGCCAAGGGAGGAGAATGAAGGATTCATTCTTTAGTGGACACTGAGTTTAAGAGTGATGGAAAAATTTGGAGATGGATACTTTTAGAATTCTACCTTTCCATATTTTTACATGTTAATCATTTTGATAAGATGTCTCTATTACAACATATATTATGTAGCGAAATGCAGTGAATTGAAGATACAATGAGACATTATAAATATAACATTAAATGACAAACAATAGATTCATAGATAACATCCGGGAATTACTTCTGTTATGGATTATTCAGATTCGCTGTGTACTTCCAGCTACTCAAATAAGCCATAACCTTTCTTGATTTTGTAGTTAAGCTTTTACTACTCAAGACTTTTTGAAATATAGTTTGCTATTTCCACTATAAGTCACATGATTAAAATGTTCTTCCTGTATTATAATAACATTTATAAGTTGTATAGGAATAAGAATAAATTTATATCATCATATATTTTAAAAAATACATTACTCATCTCTAGATTTTGCCTCAATATTTTCTTTTGATTTCACTACAGGCTTCTGTAGTGGACCTGAAAGTATAAAATATGAATCATGTAATCATAGAGTCTCTTACCTGTGTGCTGTTTTATATAATTGAGAGTATATAGAACTCATTTAATGAACACTGGTGAAAATGTGGGTTATGCACTGGACTGCTAAAGACAAGGCCAGCAAACGTATCATGGGAGATCCATGTGAGAAAGATGAAGCTGTCTGTTCCCTGAAAGATTTACTGTCTCAGAAACCCCAATGAGTACTCCACTCTGTCGTATAGGGCCACTGTGAGTTGGAATTGATTAAATGGCACTTGAGGTTTGTGTTTAAAGCTATTTATAGAGATGTACATTTACATATGGATCTTTATACTTCTAGATATAGCAATGCTGCTTCATGTCAGCAATTGGAGTAAAAAAACCCAAAATAAATAAATAAATAAATACATGTAGTTTGCCTTTACCGAGCCATTTCTTCTCAAACCCAAACCTATTACCATCAAGTAAATTCCAACTGTAGCAAACATGTAAGGTTTCTATGATTATACTCTTTACAGAGAAAGTCTGCTGGTGCAATGGGTTAAGTAATGCACTGACAATTCAAATTAACTAGCTGCTCTACAGGAGGAAGAGAGTCAATCTGTTTCCATAAAGATTTATAGTCCAGACACCCTATGGGGCATTCTATCCTGTCTTATAGGATCGCTGTGAGTCATAATCTAATAAACTGCAATTGGTTTGGGTTTCTTGGGTTTGGAATCTTTATGGAAGCAGACGACTGGAGCACATGACACGTGGGAGCTGCCGAACACTTACTTAGCCCTTGTGCTCTTGAGAGAAAAACAAAACAAAATGAAACAAAATGAAAATGCCATGTCTGTGAATGAAAGCTCAATATATCAAGAAAATAACATAAGAATTATAAACATACACAATTGATCTATGTATTGTGATGAATTGTATGAGCCCCAATAAACTGATTTAAAAAAAAAAGAATCATAAACATAAGCACAGCTCACAATACAGCCCCCAAATATACAAATCACAACTGGCAGATTATAGGGACAAATAGACAATTCTACAATTTTCTTTGGTGACGTCAATATCCCACACAGAAATAGGTATAAAAAAACTAAATAGAAATACAGAAGCTTTGAACTAATACAAACCAAAACCATCAGAAGGAAAATATACATTTTTAAAGTATGCATGGAATATTCTCTAGGACTGATCATGTTAGGCTATAAAACAAGCCTTATGGAATTTAGGAAGAAAAAAAATCTATCTTATTTTACCCAAACTGGGATGAAACTAGAAGAGAACTAGAAAATTAAAAAGCATGTGGAAATCAGTACAAATACATTTAAACTATCAATTTATCAAGGAAGAAATTTAAGTGAATCTGATAGCATGGAGGTTACTCATTAGGCAGTTAACTGCAGCATCTGACATTTAAAACCACCAACCTTCCTCAGGAGAAAGACCAGGTTCTCTATTTCTGTAAGTACCTACAGTCTTGGAAATGTAAAAAGGCCATTTTCCCCTATTCCACAGGGTCACTATGGATCAGACTCCACTGAGTGTTGGTGAGGGGGAGAAAGCACTGGAAACATGTGAAAATGAAAACACACCGTATGGAAGTCTATTGCACACACCAAAAGCACATGTAAAGCTGTAAAAGTGACATTAATAGAAAGAAAGTCCCCAAATTGGTTAACTAACTTTATCCTTTAATGATCAAAATAAAAATCTCCAGTAAGTTAAACACAAACCAGGAAGAGAAAAAGAAATAATAGAGTTTACAGTAGAAATAATTGAAACAGACACTGAAAAACAAAGTTGGTACTTTGTAAATATCTACAAAATTGAGAAAGCTTTATATATAGACTGATCAAAAGTTAAAAGAGAGAAGACTCAAATTTCTAAAATCAGAAACGAATTATAAAAGAGTCCTAAGAATAACTGTAGATAAATAAATTAGATAACCTACATGCAATGGATTCACCCAGTCACATAGAAATTGATAAAAGGGACTCAAGAAGAAATTGAAAACAATGGAGCAACGGAAGCGTTAGTAAGCAAAAATGTCACAATAAAGGTTGAGTTCTTTGAATTCTACCAAACACATGAGGAATTACACCAATCCTTCTCAAATTCTTCCAAAAACTAGAGAAAAAAGAGGAAGCACTTTCCAAGAGCATATACAAAATACATGAGATGGTGTCTCACCCTCCTATTCTAAGGAATATTCTATCTGTACCATTTCCAAGATAGATTTGTTTATATTTCTTCTGTCCATCTGTGTCATTTCAACATTCATAATACCATAATTCAAAATACATAAACTCTTCGGAAGTTTTCCTTATTCATTGTCCCACCTTTAAATGAACATCAGGTCATTGAAAATACCACACTTTGGGTCAGATGCACCTTAGTCTTTAAAGTGACATCCTTGCTGGTCAACACTTTAAAGAGGTTTTGTAGAGCATATTTGCCCAAAGCAATGCATCATTAGATTTTTGACTGCTGCTTCCACAACCACTGACAGTAGATGTATATCCAAGCCAAATGATATCCTTGACAACTTCAACCATTTCTCTGCTTATCATTATATCCATAGGTCCAGTTGTGAGGATTTTTATCTCATTTACCTGGAGTTGTAATCCACATCAAAGACTGCCATCTTTGATCTTCATCCGCAACTGCTTCAGCTGAGAGCATCCCAGCTCAGTCCAGATCAAGTCCATACGTCTCACTTTCAGCAAGCAAGGTGTGCCTTCTGGATATCATTAAGTTGTTAATAAGCCCTGCTCAATGCTGATGCTGCATTTTTCTCTATTGTCCAGCTTCTCTGATTATTTGCTCATATACAGATTGAATTAAGGATGGTGAAAGGATACAACCCTGGTGTGCACCTTTCCTGATTTTAAACTATGGTATATTTTCCTGTTTTGTTAGTACAACTTCCTCTTGCTCCATGTACAGGTTCCATATGAGCACAATGGCGTCTTCTAGAAATCGTACTCGCAATGTTATTATCCATAGTTTGTTTATTTAAGGAAGTAAAGTGGTTATTCTGCACCCATGCATTGGATTGAACTTGAATATTGTCTTTTCATTTTAGTGCGTCCTCAGATGAGTTGCTTACCTCAACTTACGCACATGTGAAATTATGTCCCCTCTCCAGAGAGGTAGTCACTGAGATAAGGGTCCTCAGCCAGGCACTATGCTTCCCAGTTTCTTCTGCATTCAAGAGCTTCCACATCAGTGATTTCCACTAGAGAATGAAAATGTAATTGGTTTGAGGTATTCAAGGACAAAGGTCTTAAAGAAATTGATGTGTCTTCTCAATGCTATTTTTCCCTTTTATCAATTGGCAAGAAGTAGTGACAATAAGGCTGAATATCCTATACCCTAATATGGAGGGAAGGTACCTATGACCAGGAACACCTGCATTGGAGTAGTAAGTGAATGGTGGAGTACAACTGCCACTGTATGAAACAAATGATTTCCACAGAGAGCATTATTCTAATACTGCATCATATGGTTTAAATGCATTAATGCACTTAGAACTGCTGTCAGTATGGGGGTCTAGAGAAACAAATGCACAGACACTCACATGTGTATAAGGAAGAGGTTTATATATAAGAGCACCAGGGCTTCTTGTAACTTCCTAAGAACCTGCATGTTGGAAATATTATTTTCTTAATTATTATGCTGCTGTTGTTAAATGCTGTCAAGTCAGTTGTAACTCATCGTGACCCTATATACAACACAATGAAACACTGACCAGTCTGGTACCATCCTCATCATTGTGTTTATGGTTGAGTGCCCTGATGGAGCCACTGTTTCAGTACATCTTCTTGAATTTAGGAAAGCTAATATCTTGGTACCAGAAGAAGAATGTAAGCAAGAGGAGAAACTTAAGGAAGAAGATAATATGACGCTCTTTTGATTTGAATAGTTAACAATATTCATAGCAATATGTTTCAGAGCCTCCAAAATTTCTGGAAACTGACATAAAGGACTAAGACTATTATAAATGCTTTTACATGCACAATACACCTTACATTCATTGGTAACTTCCCAAAAGGAAAGTCTGTGTGTGTTTAAAGGATAAATATTTTACATGTTCTGAATGTTTTCAACCTTCATTTTCCTGTTTTTCCACCTTTTATCCTCCCTTCCTGAGGTAGTTAGTTGATTGTGCCAACCTGGCTGATAAACACATGTGGGATTGATTGAAGGGCAGAGCAATAAATGGTTGCATGAGCCTTGCCTTGTCTCTTGCTCTTTGATCATTGGGCCAGTGTGTGGCTGCCTTGCTAGTTCTGTGCCTCAATTTTCAAGCTACACTACCTGTGGGACACCTAACCCATGGACTGTGTCACTGTAATTTGAGGTTCCTTCAAGACCTGCTTCACCACACCATTGGAATTTACATCGCTTGAGATGGGGACTGTCGGACCCTCTCATCTGGCTGACTGGTGGTGACCTGCCTTGCTGTTTGCTGCCTGTGCCCGGATAGCCTGAATTGCTCTACAGAGGACTACCCGGCAGCCCTCAAGACTTGAAGGACTGCCAGTGTCTCACAACTATCTCATGGGAGTGAGTTGCTCTGAGCCATCTGTACTGCTTTATAATTTAATGAAATATTTATTTCTTATATTATACATCTATCTATCTGTATAAATCTATATATGAAATTATTAGCATTCTGGTTTTGTTTCTCTAGAGAAGCCTATCTAACACCCTTCCCTTAAACCAGAATGGAGAATACTTTCAACATGCTAAGCTTCTTCAGTACTGAAATTTCCCTTTTTCCTTGCCTTTGGTAGAATAGGACATGTGGTTCCTTCTTTTTCCCTAATTCAAACAGACTTTATCTGGAAACTAAGAGAAACTAAGAGAAAAGCAGCAAACATAGTCATAAAATGTGCTCTATCCCTGATATATTAACTTAACTGAAATTCAGCCACACATGTCCTTAACTGCTAGACCTTTCTAGAACATGGAGCTTGCTTTCTTTTTCTCCCTTCAAATATGTCAAGGTGATATGCTTACCCAAGTGAAGCTAGATGGAGAGAGATTTGGGATGTTCCCACAGCTAGGTGATAAAGACTTTCTGTTTCATTTCTAGGTTTATTTCCTTCCTTCATCGCCCCAGTCCCAAGTGATTTAATTTTGTCCTTTATAATAACCCTGTGAAACCCAGACATGGTCCCATAGTCCCCTAACTAATCCTAAAATTGCAATTTCTTTATTTTGTTAAATCAATCCCTATATCCCACCCAGGTCCCAAATGCTCATGTCTTTGCCTTTTGACTATTTGCCTTGTCCTTTGACTGAATCATTTTTGCCAACGGGTGTGAAGTGAGTCGGCATAGACAAAATGGCAGTACATTTGGGTTTTTTGTTTTTGTTTTCATGGTTTTGGTGTGAAATGAGTTTTATTTTAAATAACCTGAGGTTGTTTGCTTACATTCATGTGCTCAGAGTTTATAGAACTGTTATCTGGGTACATGACTTTATGTGATACTATAAGGATGAGAGGTATATTTTCAATCAGAAAATAACCAAACCTTAGTATTCTGCATCTGAAGTTTCCACTTCAAAGGGATGTGAGAGGCTTCTGTGTTTCAGCTCTCCCCCCTAAAAAAATGACTAGGTAATTGGGAAGACAATATCCCTACCAAGGGTTTCTGAAGAGACTAAAACATAATCAGTGCAAGTGGAGAGAAATAAGGGTCAGAATTTGAAAGTGGGCAAAGATTTTGCCTGGGTGTCAGGGAGAGTTAAAAACAGCAAAGTCCAGTTATCATTTCTTTGATGCTCAGATGAGGAAAGGCTGGGTGATGCTGTTGAGGACCAACTAATGAGCTTTCCAACCTGGAGATCCAGGCATCTGAGCATGCACATAGTGCAGAAAGTGCCATGGGAGTATGAGTGAGCCTGTCAGTGAACCGGTTCCCAGCATAGAGCTGAAGATGAACCGCAGGCGAAGAATGGTGTCCAGTAAGGAGTAAAGACAATCGCCGACTTAAAGTTAAGAACAATGCACACTCCCAATCCCTACCCTCTAGTTCTGAAGAGCTATGGACTAAATGTTTTCTAGAACTTTGGAGGAAAAGAGCCCCTTGCCTAAACACACACTCTCTGCCTCTGTCTCTCTCTGTTTCTCTGTCTGTCTCTCTGTCTCTCACTCTCTCTATATATAAATAAATATATACATACATACACACACACACATATGCAATTCTAGAGAGGGGATTTGCTTTAGAACAAATAAAGCAGGCTACTTAGTATGTGGAACAAATGCTTACTGGTCACATTAATATCCAGTCTTAGTCTCTCAAACAGGTCTATGGTGCTGATAGAAAATGCCATTATTCCTTGCTGGAATCTGTCTGAATCTGTCAGCTTTTGTGACAGCCAGAAGCAGAGTTCTCATCTTTTACAGTTGCAAAAACCCCCTTTCTATTGAACTGCCCACTAAATTCCTATTTTTCTGTCAATGAAATCTCTGAGTTCTCAGCTTATTTGCAAAGCAGAAATGAATGACAGATACTTACTTTAATTACTAGGGAGTCTCAGAAGACCAGCTCTGTCCACTGGCACAAGCCTCTGAAATTCTCTGGATACTTGTAAATCATATCCATGCAGAATCCATTTCCTCTTGGTTTACAATTTAGAAACTTCTTTGTCAAGAGTAAAGATATTAGTGGATGATCATCCCCACACACCAAAAGTAAGAGCAAATTTATTAAAATTATACCTCCTAGCAAATTTTACCTCAAGATATCTATTTCTTTCTTTGACTTAGTGTATGCAAAGGGGCTTAAAAAACTCCTGGGAATTTTCATTATATTTTCATTAACATGCTTTCTCGGTACTTCAGTCTTTTCATTACCTCAATGTAGAATATTAAACGTTACATTTTAACACTGAGCACTTTCGATTCTCCCTATTATCATTAATTATCTCAATACCATTGGGCAAATATTTCACCTTATAGACCTCATTCATCCATAATATAAATAATTTTATTAAGCTGGTTTTTGTTGAGTTTTTTTTTAAGTTTTTAATATACTTATATTTCTGATTGTCTCTGAGTATAATTTGTAAACAAAGAAAGATGATTAAGGAGTCAAGAAAATGCCTTTAATTATTTTCTACTAAGTTGAACCGTTCATTTAAGTTTAAAATTATTTTTAAAATTAAGTTATTTAGGGAAGAGTATTTACTAATCAATTTAAGTGACTTATCAGTCATGAAAGAAAGTGGAATAAAGTGTACTGAAATCGAGATTAAAATACATAAATGATTAAGTGACTTTAGAGATTATGTGAAATCTACATAAATTTAAATCTTGAATTTATGTTTTGATAACACAAACACATATACACCCATTTCATTCATGCAAAATGAAATTTGACATAATTTTAACCCAGAATCAGAGAACACGTAGACCAATAAGGATAATCCAAATCATCTAAATTGCTTCCTCGGAGACATTTGGAGATCGAAGCCATTCTGAGGGAGTTTATGTTCTCTAGGTCAAAGTTTTTACACTGACTAGTTTCTCTTACTTTAGAAGCATGTGATTTCCATTCACGGTGGGGGCGAGGACAATATTTTAAAATGGGTAGATTTAATATTTTTGTCCAAAGTCTATTTTCGGCATTTCTTTGGGGGGAAAAAATCACATAACCTGGAACACCAGGGTCTTAGCGGCACTCTGGTGGCAATGTGTCGTCGGCCTCTGACCACAGAGTCGGCAGTTTGAAAGCATCAGGAGCTCTGAGACAGAAAGACGGCTTTCTACTCCCCTAAAGAATGACGGTCTCAGACACTCCCAAGGTCCGTCCTTCTCTTGTCGCTATGAGTCAGAAGCAACTCAATGGCAGGTAGTTTGGTTTGGCTTGATATTAGCATTAGGCTGCTAACTTCATGGTCATGAGGTGCAAATCCATCAGCTCCATTGCATGAAAAAGATGAGACTGTTCCCAGGGAAATTGACAGTATCAGAAACCCTCTATACAGGGTCTCTAGGAGTCAGTATCAACTTGATGGCAGTGGAATTGTGTGTGTGTGTGTGTGTGTGTAGGGGGGGCACAGCTTTAATCTGGAAACTTGTCCTATATTAATATAGGTAATTATTAGTTAAAGCTAAGTATTGATTTCCCTTGCAGAACATGGACTTGGGGCTTTGCCCTGGTTCCCATCACTCACAGTAATACTCAGCCATTGCCATTTCACTCAATATATTACCTGCCTGAGATCTCAGCCAATATGTTTACTCATTTTTGTTAAGTCTGCTATTATTGAATAAAACTAAGATGTTTACCTGGATTTATAACAAAGCATTTGGATCCTGTGTCACTCAAATTTAGGATGGTCTTCTAAAAGCAAATTGATAGAAATCTGTACAGTCTGATAGTTTTTAGATCCTTATATATTCTGATGGTAGTGAGTGCCAAATTTTGATTGGCACAATGTCTAGATAACAACAGGTAGTGAATTTTGTAGCCTTCACCAAGAAAATGTAGGAAAAAACCCCAAAATGTTACATAGTTATTTCACTTGAATTTGTGTATCAATTTAATGGACATGGGATCTTCATTAAAACTTTCTAAATACCATTGCTTAATAGTTATAGTTCCCAAATATACTGCCATGACCCATACAGAGAGTATTATTTAGGCATCTAATCACTGAAACAAAAGCTAACTTAGATGCAGATATATAATATATAAGGTGTGGTTTTCGAACTTTATAGCAGTGGAATCCTTTTACCAATATAATTTAAAATCATTTTGTAGGACAAAAGGAAAACTGTTATTATTTTAAATCTACTATATAAATTTAAATTAATATGATGTAAAATTAATTACTGAGAGGAATAAAGTAATTTTAAGGATCTAAAGATTTAGAATTAGAAATTATAAATAATAGTTTTAGCACCTGGTTTATTTCTTTATTTTGTTTGGTAACACAGCATGAAGAAAATTCTGATTTCCAAAGTAAGTTGTAGCTGGTAGTAGGAATTTCTAAAAAGGCATCTCTTCTGTTAATTTAAAAATTAAATTCTATAGAACATAAATCTCAGGAAATGTTTTCTGTTTGTTTTTTTCTAAAGGAGACATATAACAAGTCAATATGGCAACATAAATTTAAGTATTTACTAGTCTCCCACACATTAAAATTTGGTGTATGATACATTTTCTTAACATGACTTTGAAATGATAACTGTGTACGTAGATGCAAAAAAATCTAAAACAATTGCATGTAGAATCCCAGAGGCTCTTATGCAAACTTCTAGAATGCCACAAAATAGAGTTTGCTAAATAGTGTTCAAGTTAATTAGCATTATTATCAGGAAGAGTATAGTAGAGATGGTGATAGCAGATATAGTTAGGTGAAAATGTAACAACTTATTTGATCCCCCCTTTGATCCATTTAAAAATTATATCAGTTATAAAAAACAGGTGAAAGGGAAAATACACGTTTAAACCTACAATGAATATCCTCAGAAGTAAATAACATTGCTATCATGCGGAGTGCATTAGAAAGCACATTACTGCAAATGTACTTAGGTGAAAATTTAATCTCTTATCATTCAATCTCCCTTTTGACCCATTTTAACATTGTTCTAGTTTTTAATATTTTTGGCTTTCTTTTTGATTCAGGTTTTTCTCTATTTTATTTTGTTGTTGTTAGTTTTGAATGGTTTTTCTGGCATGTTTTTCAGTATATGAAATATAGGTGACTATAGAGACAGTTCCTGGGATAATGGTTTCTTGGGAGTGTGGCAAGGAAGGTTTGGGGGGTTGGAATGGGGAGCTAATAACAAGGAGTACAAGAAAGAAGAAAATGTTCTAAAATTGATTGCGATAATAATTATACAACTCTTCTTGATATGGTTGAACGAGAGAATTGTATGATATGTGGATTAGGTCCCAATAAGCTTTTTAAAAAGAACTTTAACAACATATTGCATTGGGCAAATTTGCTACAAGACATTTAAAGTGTTAAAAAACTAATAATTACTTTGGAGGATTCTTAAGCATTTTACTTAAGAGCTGGGAATTACTTTTATACTCCTTTTTTCTTTGTCACTCCTTAAAATGTTTTTAATTCCAAAAGCGAATTCTGGAACCCACTGACGCATACCTCAGCCATAAGTGTGCTCTTTGTATTGAGATATCTTCAATGCGTGCCAGAATAGGAAATCATGTGTTGTGTCTGGAAGTTCATGTAGATGGAAGAAATAAACATCGAGACTGTGAAGTACACATTCTAAGTTTTTTACAGTTGCATTACCACAAAGTTGCAAAATATTTTTGTTTTATATTGTAGCACACCCTCCTGAATAGACACTTTTGGCATTGGCATTCAGTTTTTCTGGGGTTCATTTTGCATTTGTCTGTTCTGTATTATTTTTCATTAAGAATATGATAGTAGTGGTAGAAATAATGAGAAAGACTGGGCCCTCCAACCCTGTAATGAATCACAGTATCAGAAACTCACAGGGACAGTTCTTACCTGTCCTGTAGAGTCACTATGAGTCAGCATTAACCCAATGGCATGAGTCTGAATTTGTTTGTGGATAAAACAGCCCATGGATAAAGCCTTGCCTATCTACTTCTGGAGATCAGCCCATGAGTACCCCATGATCATGAAAGCCGATCCTGTTGTGCATGGAATTGTCATCATCTGGGTCATTAGTAGTTGGATGCTGACTCCGTGGCAGTTAACACACTGGAAGTTAAGTGAGGCTGCTACCCCTGGGATCACTAGTGGGGGTCTTTACGAGCTACAGAGTAGATGAGGGATATCTTCTCCATCTTGCTCTCTTTTACCTCTTCTTTTCACTTTTGTGGGGATTGACAACCAATTCTGAGACCAGACAGTGTGGAAGATAACCTGCCTTTATGCAAGTCTCTCTCTAAGATGAAATCATAACACTAGCATGAAATAAACCTTTGATGTTTTAACCACTAAGTGTTAAAACCAAGTGCTTTAATCACTTGCAGACTGTTCTAGATCATTCTGATTGTGATAGCATTA
>NW_022103915.1:80727363-80728311 GCF_000313985.2 Echinops telfairi | reverse complement strand
AACTTTGAGGAAAAGGAGAAAATCATGAGAGCAGCTAGGGAAAAACAGCAATCACATGTAAAGGTTCCCAAATAAGAATATGCTCAAACCAATCAGCAGAAGCTATGAAGAAGAGGAGAGAGTGGAATAACATATTCCAAAAATTGAAGGAAAACAACACAAACTCAAGAATACTCTACCCAGTCAATTTACGATCAAGATAGATGGAGAGGTAAGAGTCTTCCCAGACAAGGAAAAATTCAAAGAATATGTTAAAAGAAACCCAGCCCTATAAAATATCCTTGCCAACCCAGTATGGGCAGAAGAACAACACTCACCAAGCATAAATAAGAGACCACCACATAGAACAACCTCACCCAGAGGGCAACCAAGAGAAAACAGACCCCAAGATAGCATTAGCTTAAGGATGAAAGAACTCAATAATGATACAAACACACATGCACAACAGGCTAATGAGAAAGAAAAGTAAGAAAACACCCAACACAAAAGGTATAAGATGACATCACAGAGTCTGCAGATGGAGATAATTACCCTGAATATCAATGGCCTGAACTCAGGCATTGAAAGAGTGAGAATAGCAGATTGGCTTAGAAAATACAACCCATCAATCCGCTGCCTGCAAGAGACACATCGCAAGGCTACAGACAAAAGTAGGCTGAGAATCAAAGGATGGAGAAAGTCATACCAAGCAAACATCAATTCAAAAAAATCAGGGGTTGCAATTCTAATCTTGGATAAAACTGACCTCAAAGTTGAAACAATAAAAAGAGATAAGGAGGGACACTATATAATGATCAAAGGAGGAAGGTATTGTTTATATCTACACAGGGAAAGAGGGACCAGACTTCAACCCAATGTTCCAAGATGTGAATGCAGCATGCCGGCATGGAGTAGGGAACCAGTGGAGAGGCCTGGGGGGTGGGCCCCAGTCCCAAATACTAAGTGGAC
>NW_022103915.1:80714018-80725523 GCF_000313985.2 Echinops telfairi | reverse complement strand
TTAAGTGGAGAGCAAATGTTTTGAGAATGATGAGGACAATGAATGTACAAATGTGCTTTACACAATTGATGTATGTATGGATTGTGATACGAGTTGCATGAGCCCCTAATAAAACGATTAGAAAAAAAAGAGTGAATGGGTGGGGTCTAGTCTGTTAATCGGATCATAGCCAATGAGGCCTCTGTGGGGGCATGGCCATCTCCTGAGAATTCTGGTAAATCCAGTAAGCCTTCTTTGAGGCAGGAGACACATCTCTCTCTCTGCTCATATCCTGTGAGACATCCCTGTACAAGCCACAGGGCACTACAGCTGATAGACCCCGTGCCCTGGGAACTGGAGGAGCCTCGTGGAGACCCCTGCCAGCGCTGATATGCTTAGACCACAACTGGACCCAAAGACTTTCTATGCATTGGCCTATGATCGTCCCGCATTCGGCATCATTGCACGTGTTTTGAGAGTTTGAATAGGACTTTATCAATCTGTATCGAACATTTGAGCTAATATTGGACTTATGGGCTTGAACTGGACTGCGTTAGGATACTTTCTTAAAGTACAATTACCCTTTATATAAAACTGTCTCTTATATAAAACTGTCTCTTATACACATGAGTTTCTATGAATTTGTTTCTCTAGTCCACCCAGACTAACAAAAACTTAAAAAAATTATTAATACAAAATTAAAGATATTGCTTTTCTCTTATTAGTGGAGGCAAAGGTGAAATATACTCAAGGAAGTGCAATAGGAAACTTTTAACTGTTACTATTCTATTTTTAGCTTGAATGAAGAATATATGGGTGTTTATGTTATACTGTAACCTGCCCTTAAACATTTTATATACCTTCCTTCATATGTTCTATATTTCATGACAAAACTATTTTTAAATCCATCAGAAAACATCCTGACACATGACAGCTCATAAAACAGGTTGAATCATATTGTGATCACTGACTTATGTAACTCCTTAGGAAAACTCTGATTCTGTTTTCCAAGGACACAGACAGAGATACATTTATGATATTCTAATTTTGCTTTAAGTTATTTTTTGTGAGAGATGGGCAATCACTTATTAGAATATTTCTAGTTTTAGGTGTATGGACTAACAATGATAATAACAATTTATTTGAAGTTTGATGTTTACAAAACACTTTGTACTGAAGTATTGCCATCTTTATATTAAGGTATGATATTACTATTGAAAATCATATGATAAAAATACACATTGGCTTCTGACTAATGGATATTCTTGAATGAATAAGGTAGTATTGGCAATGTAAAACATCACTGCCTAGGCTAGGAGTGATAGCATGAAGCATTTAGCTTAATGGAAGAGATAAAAAAATAAGTTATATAAATTTCTGAAAGCGGAAAGCTCAAGAATATACAAAACTATGGAAACAGGTTCATAGTGTTTTTGCATGATGAAAAATTATATCCAGTCATACAAATATATAACAAAGCTTTTGAGCAGACTACAAAAATGCGACCTTCTTACTTAGGATGTTAGCAGTGAATGTCAAAATGTCATGCTACAAGTGTTTGGTGTTAACTTTTGAAGATGACAGGTAACCCGGCATACAACATTAGTTTTCAAATGACCATGAAAATATATTGTTTCTGTAAGAGAGCACATCTAAATTACCCATTTTTCTGTGTTTTTAAAGGGAACAAAGCCAATGCTTTCATCAAAGACAGGTCATTGAATAGAGGAGATCAAGTTAAGCCTGAATGAAATCAAGGTTAGAGGACAGAATTCCAGGTGAGTAATTTCAGATACATTATCTGATGAGGCAGCATGACTATATTGAATAGAATCTTTTTAGAAATAACATCTAAGGGGTACGATCTGTGGAGTCAAAGCAATCTGGTAGAAGTGGAAAAATTTAATGTCCAGAAAATCAGTTTATCAGTCTGGGATCTGGTGAAATCTAGGAGAATAGGAGTGTTCAGCTGTCACTAGAAGAAGCCAATTGCTGTGGTTCGGTGCGCTGGAATTGGTTCTGATTCATAGCAACCGTAGGGACAAGAGAAAGAAACACAGCCGGTCCTGTGCCATGTTTGAGCATTTGCTGCAGCCTCTGTGTCAGTCCATTTCCTTGAGGGGCTCCTTGTTATCTACTGACAATTAGCATTATCAAACATGACATCTTTGGCCAGGAACTGGTCTCTCCTGATGACATCATGTTCAAGCTGTGTCAGATGCAGGCCTACCACCTTTCTTCCAAGCTGAAACCAAACGTAAACTCACTACCATTGAATTGATACTACCATTGACTTGATATTGAAGGACATTCTGGGATTTCCATGCCCAAGCAGAAGAGAACCAGAAGCTTCTACTTGCTGCCTCGTGGAATTAAGTCTGGTAGTAATGAGAGGTTCGTGGTGCAGGAAGGCATCACAAAGCTAATGGAATCCAGCACTATGAGCAAGTCCTTTTGGTACTTAGGCTCCAAGGTGGTACACAATGAACACTTTCTTTAGTATTCATATACTTATATAGACCTCTCCTTTGTTAGATGTATCTCATCAAATGTACTGTGGTTTTCACATGGGTGACAACTTCTTCAGATAAGTCATTCTATAGGAGGAAGCCAGCCTTAATGCCATCAAAATAATAATAAAAGCTGACGTTATAAGGAGCTGAGGCCTGCCTATAACCTGAGCCAAAACCATCCAGTCACACTGCTCCCACAACCTGACAAATGTGTTCAGTTGCAAATATACTGTGTTTCTTATGGAAAAATGACATGGAAGGCAGATCCCTGGCTAGCACCTAGTGGGTATGAATGGACCCTAATGGAGAAACATTCTCTGCTCATGAAGTCAGAGGAAATGGTGACATGCTCTGATAGATTTCAGAAATGCTGTGGAATAATAAATGTGTCTCCTATTTCTCTTTATGGAGTGGAGGTTTCTACTGTGTCTGCTAATGTTCCTGTGTTAGCCTGGGAAGACTAGAGAAACAAATCCAGGGAGACTCATATGTGCATAAGAAAGAACTTTATACAAGAGCAGTTGAATATTGAGAAAACATCCCAGCCCAGTCCAGATCAAGTCCATAAGTCTGATATTAGCCCATATGTCTGATATCGACCTATAAAATCCTCTTCAGACTCACAAAACACATGCAATGATGCCAAATGCAGGAAGATCACATGCCAGTGGGTGGTAAGTCTTGTGGATCCAGTGGCGGTGTAAGCATCTCAGCACTGGCAGGGGTCTCCATGTGGCTCCTCCAGTTCCCAGGGCTGCATCAGGGCAGATCCATGTGGCTTCTCCTCAGGGATGTCTCGCAGGGAGTGAGCAGAGAGAGAGAGAGAGAGAGAGAGAGAGAGAGAGAGTGCCTTCTGACTCCAAGGAGGAAATACAGGAGCTCTGGAATCCTCAGGAGAAGGTCAGGCCTACACAGAGGCCTCATTGGCTATCATCTGATTGACAGGCTAGACCCCTTCACCCTTAAAACGTAAATTAACACAACGTTTTGTAACTACCATAGTTCCTTTCTCACTGTTATATGTTGGGTGCATATAAGAGTAATAATTGTGTGTGTGTGTGTGTGTGTGTGTGTGTATAGAAAGAGATGCACATGAAATATGATAAATATGACATCTTAGATTTTTCAGCTAAATTGAGCCTTCAGATGACTATAACATTTCCTGAAAACATGTCTACCATAAGAATCACCCAGCAGAATATAGTCAGCCACAGAACCAGGAACAATAATAATAATTAAAAAATCAGTAGTTTTAAATCACCAAGTTTTGAGATGGGTTGTCATGCATAAATAGATCACTGAATCCATCTTCCAGTTATCTCCTTGCCAGGTAAAGGTCAGACCTCTTACTCCACTGAAGGTCAGCTCTTTCCAGAAATCTTCCTCTACTATTACTTTTCTTGTCTACGATTAGCTTTTTCTTCTTCTTACAGTTTCCTGCCTGAAATAACAACCACTCTTCCACATTGTTGTTGTTTTTGTTGTTGTTGAGTCTTCTCTGACTCATAGTGTACAAAGGGATGCACAGCATCCTGAAACCCTACCTGGCTCTGTGCCATCCTCAAAATTATTGTTATGTTTGAGCCCATTTTGGGTGGCAGCCACTGAACCAGCCACCGCAATGAGGGTTTTCCTCTCTTTGACCCTCTACTTTCCCCAGCCTGATGTCCTTCTCTAGGACTGATCCCTCCTGACAACCTGTCCAAAATATGTGAGCTGAAGTCTCACCATTCTCACTTTCAAAGAGGATTCGGATGGTATTTCCTCCAAGACAGAGTTGTTCTCTGACGGTCCATGGTTCTTTCAATATTCTTTGCCAACACCATGACTCAAATGCATCAATTCTTCCCTAGACCCTGGCAGATGTGAATAATGGATCTCTCTCAAAATTCTGGTTCTACTTCAATTCAGTACAAATATTCCTCTGTATCATTTGCGACACAGAGGGAAAATATCTTAAATATTAAGATATAGAAAGTTTGAAGATGTAAATTTTAAACAGAAGTTTTAAGCAGAAAACGTTGTCGGTATTTCTTTTTGTACTGCAGATACACAGCACATTCTAGAAAGAGGTTCGTTGGCTTCTCACTGCTTAGGGACAGTAGACACTAGTTAAGGTCGATTGGTCCTAGATATCCACACAAAGGAAAGTATAAGTTACATGTGTACATCCGGAGGTCATCTTTTCAGCTTCTGCCATAAAAAGATGGTCTTAGACCATCTGCTTTGTCTTGAAAAACCTTTGAGAAATGAGGTATTAAATCAGAGCAATTATTTTTTTAAGAGTAGCTTAACTGGAAACTTATTATGTAGGTAAGTTTGAAACATAGCAACCTTTTAAAGATTTTACAATTAATTTCAAAATTACTCCATCAGAAATCTTTTCACTCTTACTTTTAGCATTGCTCACTGCTGTTCCTTGACAGACTAAGATGTTCTGATTGTTATTAAAAATATGAAATTGCCAGTGTTTTTAAAAATATATTTTTATTATATAAATGATAGATTATTGTATTTGTGCTACTTAATGGCAGGTACTTTGTAAAATTAAGAATGTTTTGATAATGTTTGGCTGACAGGTGTTTTTTTAAATTAAGGTTTGGTTCAACTGTATGCCCAGGTTTGCTCAAGGTAGTCTCAGTTTATGTATGTTTTTAATTATTACTTTATTATTATTATTATTAACGTGACTTTTAGTCTTAAAACTGTGCTTCTTTGTTAAATAAATAATATTATTAAATTTTAAAATAGTATGTATATCAAAAACATGGAACTATGATACTCATGTGAGAGAAAAGTGTTAGAAATATTTGAACATTTAAAATATTTTGTTGGTCAAATAATATCTATTAAACCTTAAAAAAGGTTAATATGCATTTAAAATCATCTACTTAACTATAGCCTGAATTGATTGAAAATTCAGTGTCTCAAGTCATAATTAGCTTAATATTAAAATTATATTTTATAAATTTACTTTTGCCATTTTTGTCTATAGGATATTTTTTCTAGTTACTTGAAGAAGACAAATGAGGGTTGAAATTACAAAGTAAATCAAAACTTTTCTTGATCAGTGTTACATAAATTAGAAGGAATGTCAGCTTCCTATTAATATTTAATAGTGAGTTGATTAAACTTCGATTGATAGCCTGTTTGTTTACATATTAAGTACATTTATCTTGAAATAAAGAGTATAGATTTATATGATGTTTGCAGTTGCCACTTTCTATGTTTAGACATAAATGTTGGTGTCTATTGACAGCCCCTGAAGAAGTTTACATTTGGAAAAATATAGCCAAATAGTTGATGTAGTGGTGACAATTCCACTGGCCTAAAGCCAATTCCAACTCACTACTCCCTGAAGGACAGAGAAGACTGCCTCACAGGCTTTCCAAGAGTGTACTCTTTCCAGACGCAGAGTAGCACCCCTTTCTCCCCTGGGGAATCTGGTGGGTTCAAACGGCAGGTTACTTTGGATAGCAGCCAACTGCTTAACCATTGTGCCTCAAGACTCCTTAAGTAATAATTAGGAAGGTAGTTCTAATTTAAATTTAATCTCTTGATTCCATCAATTTCATTCTTTTGTTATTTAAAGATGAAAGAGATCATATGGACTAATGTGAAAAAAACAAGTTTCTCGACTGGTTGTTCTTTCTTTTGGCACCTTCCCTGTTTGTTGCTCAGACTCCTAACTCAGATCCATTCTCTGGTCTTGTTTACCTTGTGAGATTTATTATCGGAGTAACATGTTAGTCAGGTTCACTGGCCCTGTAGCTTTAGGCTGACTTCCACCAGGGCAAAATAAAGAGCATTTCTTCTCTGATTCCTCCCTGCTAGGGTATAAAACCACATTTCTAATTATCCATTTATTTTCCTTCTGCCTGCCAGCTCCCCTCCATACCCTCTCCCCCCTTTTATCTATGTCTTCCTAGACTTAATATTCTCCAAGACTTTATAATCCGTATCTTTTAGATGTAGCCTTCCTATTTCTCTCTGATGGATCTCATATGTTTCTAAGATTTCTTATATCACCTTCATGCAACAAACTTACAAGTACATGTTTTTTTACTATCTAGAATGTTCATAAGGTAGTATGGTATTTGGGCTTCTATCTGAAAGGTCGGTGGTTCAAACCCACCAGCTACTTTGCAGGACGAGCAGTTTACTGATCCCCAAATGGACAGTTTCAGAAACCCTACGGTTATACTCTGTCCTGTACATGATAAGGGACAGGCAACGGCAACCAGTGGGGTTTTCGTTTCCTTCTTGAAGTTTTTGTGTAAATCTATTGCTTGTTTCCTCAGTTCCAAAAATTAAGTCAACACTTCCCAAAATAAATGATTTTGTTCTCTTCAATATTGGGTCTTTGCATTTTATGCCCTCTGTTAATTGTAACCTAATTAATCTATCAGCAAAGCCTCAAAGCTTGAGTTTGTATTTATTTAAACTCCTACCTATGTACATCAATTGTGTACTTATTCTTTCATTTCCTTAAAATATATTTTGTATTCTTTCCCAATTGCTCCCACATCAACTATACCTTCACTTATCTTTAGCTGTAATAGTTTTAAACTGTAATAATTAATTTTTTTAATTTATGAAAAATTTAGTGTTGAAGTGATAATATTTTGGACATAATGTGCTAACTAAATATTAAAATTTATTTCACCTTTAAAATCTATTTCTTTGTAAATTTATTGTGGATTAGGTGGGGGTGTTACATATCAGATTATCAATTTTGTATTCAATAATTTGAACTGCTTAACAAGTATCCTATATATTATCATACCTTCCCCTTTTAATTTTTCTTCTCCCTCTTGTGGATTTTTAGTTTACCATTCACCTAAGTTAATTGCTGTCAACCCTGAAGTCTGCTGTGTTGTCTTGCCACCCCATCCCCTTGCCTTGGGAGCCTCCAAATTCTGTTCCCTTTTGTGCGAAAGGCTTTGTCTTAATTTTTTCCTGTATGCAATATTTTCTTGTTTTCCACTCTTAAATCTAGAGATTGAATTGTATGGGCTCAGATTTATTCAGATTGATACAGATATATAGATTTAAAAAGAGAAATATGAAGATGCGTACGTATGCACATGGCTAAACATATTTTCTGTCCTGTCAGCAGAGAGTGCCTAGAAGAAGGAATATTGTATTAGTAGCAAAGACAGCTGACACCCAAGTGCTGGTTCAAAATAAAAGGCACTGGGCTGCCTGGATGAGATGGCTGATTCCAGGAGAGAGGGAAGAACTATAAATGATGAGTCTGGAGCATGTTGTAATGCCAGAGAGTAAGAAAGTGATCAACAAACGGTAAGCAAAACAAAAACAAAAATAGAGAAAGTTTACATCGTCCAAGGGGACAGAAGAGACAACTGAAAGATATCACAATTGTAAAATCTACACAATTTGATCAGTAAAATAAAGTAGTGTAGTATAAAGCAAAGAATAAAATAAACAATCACAAGTCCATATCGATTATATATATTCACCTGGGAAGGTTCTCTATGGTCACAGCGAATTTTTTCATGAAACAATATCACTTGAATCTCATTTTTAATGATGAGATTGTGATCTCATTTTAAGAGAACAGTGTGCAGCTGTGAAATTTTGTTTTCTGCTCAGGAAAAATGCCCCAGAAACTGCTGTGATGTTGAACACGGCTTGCAAGGACAGCATTAAGGGGAAACCTCAAGTGTATGAGCAGCGTTCTCATTTCAAAAAAGTTGAAATGTCAATTGATGACAAACCTCATTCTGGACTGCCACCAACTTCCCGAAGAGACGAAAATGTCAGCCTGAAGTGCTTTTGGAGTTTGTTCCAGCAGGTCAGATTGTTAATCAAGCTTTCTTTTTAGAGGTTTGGAAAAGATTGCATAGCAGTGTTTGACAAAAAAGGCCTGATTTGTGGCAGGCGGGGGACTGGTTTTGCCACCACAACAATGCACCTGCTCATGCAGCCATCTCAGTGCACCAGTTTTTGGCAAAAAACCAGCATGCTTCTCTTGCCCCACACACCTTACTCACCCAAGCTCACTGCAAGCAACTTCTTTTTGTGTCTGTGAATGAAGAGGGACATGTAAGGACAGTGATTTGACGAAGTAGAAGAGGTAAAGAAAAAAAACACAAAAAACAAGGAACATGCTGTCAGTCATCCAAATAGATGAGTTTGAAAAGTGTTTCCAAGAATGGAATCACAGTTTTCACAAATGTATGAAGTGTAATGGAGAGTACTTTGTAATGGAGAGTACAAAGCTTTGGAAAAAATTCCAGTATTTTAGGGGGTAACACCTCATTTCTCTGTTTGTAAATGAATAAATAAATAAATGTAGTAGAACCAGTTTCTCTGCCAAAGAATTTCTGATATTTTCAATTGATATTCTACTCTTAATGATGGGGAGCAAAAGTCCCCACTTCCTAAGGATGAGCTATGTGTAGTGACTTCTTTCTGAAGATCACAATACAAAAGTGGAGCAAACATGTCAAATTATACTGGAGAAAGCTGTCAGGTACTACTTCCATTTATGTATTTTACATACTGGGACAAAAATGGCATTTTACCTCTGTGATCTTCCCCCAAACCACTAACTCCTGTATAACTCTGAGAAAACTGTCTGGCAAATCCCCAAAGAGGAGAATTCTTCAAAACCACAGGTGATCAAAACAAGAAACATCTGAAAATCTTTCAAAGTCAAGAAGAGACCAAGGAAATACGAAAACTAAATATGCTATGGCTGCTTAGCTAGAATCCTGAAACATCAAAGGGTTGTGTTACAATGAATAAGGACACCCAAGTAAATGATGGGCTTTAATTCATCAAGAGGAATGAATATTGGCTCATTAACTATGAAAAGTATGCCAACTTGAATGTGGGGTAAATGAGGACTCTCTGTGGCCTGGTTTCCAGTTTTCTATAAATCCAAAACTATAAATGAAAAACATGATGTCTATTTTTTAAGCAACAATCATAGTATCTGGCACATATAATATGTGCCATAGGTAAGAAATGAAGAACAAAACCATAAACATCATAAATAAAGGTCTGGAGAACAGAATTTAATATTAGTTTAAAATAACCCAAAGGACTGTGCAAAAATGGTGGATGTCTGACCTCTACCTTCACAAGGATGGAAGGTGGGTCAAAGTCAGCAGTCCAAGGTTGATTTCTATGAGGTCAAGGTCAGACATGCCTCTTCTCTCTCACCTTTTTTCAATAATTCTCATCCCAGCTGTTTCTCCAAGTGTGCCCTCTCCTTCCTGGCTGTGGTCAATAACCTGCTACTATGGCCACACCTATTTCACGGGGCATACTCATGATTATGGGACATATACAATTCAGGAATGCATTGACTTTTGCTATAGTTACTTGTTCCTCTCAGCCAGGCCTTATCTATTTTGTTTATATTTCTTTACATTTAGCACATATTAAAATTATTTATTCAATTTCCATCATATTAGAGTAATATCATCATTTTAATATTTTATTAATTGGAGGAAAAGTTTCATTAAGCTTTGAAATTTGAGCTCCTTTTTTTTTAACCTCTTTTCATCCAAGTTAGAAATAGGTCTAAATGTTAAACAAAAGTATCCTAAGTAGCTGTCACTGTCTGTGCAGTGAGAAAAATAAAACTTGAAGGGGAACAAACTTATTTTTAACATACTTACTTGATAAATTTGAAACTATTGTGCCACACAAATGAATTTGATGCATACATCTTCAACATCTGGTTGAAATTTTAAAAAGAAAGAAAAAATAGTATGTTAGTCATCTAATCTTGTGCAAATGCATACACCTTCAGTATTTTGTAGAAACTGAATGAAATAAATAAGATAACTAATAAGAATAGTACGTTCTAGTCATCTGATTTTTGTCTGATAGTGGACATCTACTTACACACTGATAGTAATTAATGAATATTTCATTAAGATTGAGAGATGCTGTTTCTAAGTCTTTGCGATTGTGAATTGTGCCACAATAAACATTTTGGAAAGAGCCTAAGCTTCCATCGATAGATGAGTGGATTAGTAAACTCTGGTACATACACACAATAGAGTACTATGCAGCACTGAAAAGCATGGACGATCACATGAAACACGTCGTTTCATGGTAAGAGCTGGAAGGAATCATGTTAAGTGAGGTAAGTCAAATGCAAAAGGACAGGAAT
This sequence comes from Echinops telfairi, assembly GCF_000313985.2. Lineage (NCBI taxonomy): Eukaryota > Metazoa > Chordata > Mammalia > Afrosoricida > Tenrecidae > Echinops > Echinops telfairi. Next base: position 80,714,876 of record NW_022103915.1, on the reverse strand, counting down.
AACATGAGTCCCCTGAGGTAAATACAATCAGCACGGCAGGAATAGAAGAATAAACACCTATCTCACAATAAATGGGTGGAAGCATAGACAGTTGGAGGGAGGGAAGGCCACACCTAGGGAGGTACATGAGAGTCCAACATAAAGAAGGGGAAGGGGGGCAAGTGGAGGTAGAAGGGGGATGGGGAGAAACTGAGTTGATGGCATGGGGGGAACAGGGCACTAACCCACCCAAAGGGAGGGTATTGGTTGTGTCTCCAAAGAACTGGAACGTGCATACAGACCCCACCATGACACGCCAAACCAGGAGGGCAAATTAACGTGTGCGCAGAGGAATCCACAAAGAGACTGGACCATATGCCGGCCCTAACCAGAATTAGCCCGACCCCCACCATGGAAGGGAGTACCACAGAAAATGGAAATAGATCATCTGGTGTGAGAAAGGAACTGGCCTACCACACCACACCCAGAAAGAAGCCGAAGCAAAGGAAGGAGGAAGAACAGAGGGGAGCATGCCTGGGCTCACCAAGCTCAGAGGACGATAGCCGGGCTCAGAGGGCCCAATGTACAGAGAGGACCATATAGCCTGGCCCATGGCGAGATGCAACATCCTGCACTGACCCAGGGCCCTGCACGGGACAGCACCAGAGACACAGTGTGGGATGTGCAACTGTGCTGACCCCACCACACTGAGGCAAAACACTGGAGGCATGCAATGGAGCGGCAGGGGAAGCAGAGCAAGGAGGTCCCGAGGGAGTACAAAGGATGGGCTTTGGGGCCAGGACATGGCACCCCATCAGACTTGTCCAGAAAACACTCCTAAAGGTCAACAAACAGACCTTGAACTACTAACAGGCTTTT
>NW_022103915.1:80701209-80712700 GCF_000313985.2 Echinops telfairi | reverse complement strand
GCCGGGCAGTGTAAGATAAGATAAAATAATAATTTATAAATTATTAAGGGTTCATGAGGGAGGGGGCACGGGGAGGGCGGGGGAGGGGAAAAAGGAAAAAGAGGAGCTGACTCCAGGAACCCAAACGGAAAGCGAATTGTGAGAATGATGAGGGCAATAAATGTATGTGTGCCTTACACAATTGATCTATGTAGAGATTGTGGTAAGAGTTGTATGAGCCCCAATAAAATGATTTTAAAAAAACGATTGAGAGATGCAAGTTCATTGCAACATTATTCAAATAGCAAGAAGATGGGAAAAAACCTAAATGCTAAAGGAGGGAAGAGCAGATACATAAACTTTGATATGTATTGTTAAAGAGGAATGAAACTGTGAAGCACATGATGGCATGGGTGGATTCAGAGGACATTATGCTGAGGACCCAGGACAGATATTAAATGAGACCACTCCTATATGAAAAAAAAATCGACATAGAGATTTTCTTTGCAAAGAAACAGATTTTGCTGATTACCAGGGGTGGGAACAGAAGAGAAGGCAAGTAATAGGTTATTGGGTAAAGAGGGCTTAACTTGAATGAAGAGGGATGACAGGGTCTTATTAGAGGAAGACAGGCAAAAAAATAGGGGTATAGGATAAGCGTTTAGGAATTTTACAAGCTAATTTACTGAATGCAAAAATGATGATAAGACATGTAAACTCCTACCTAGTTCACATTAAAGTTTTTTAAAAGATTGCTATATACAGAAGAGCAGAAATAGAGACACTTTAAAATAAAAGTGCCACAATTCAAATTGTTTTCTATTGAAACAAACTTCAATAAGTTTAGAAATAAATAATGATAAATCTGCCTAAAGAAGGAAACACATGACCATTAAAAAATCCTTTTTATTGTGAATTACATGGTTTACAGAGCAGATCATAATTTACATTCAACAAGTCATATACAGTCTGATTTAAGTCATCCATTGTGAACAATACATGACAATTTAGTTCTCAAAATTAACAGGACAACTGTTTTAACGGGATAGGGGTAGGTTTTTTCTTCTCTATTTTTTGTCATTTAAACTTTTTACTTGTAATCTATAATCTACTTATAATTTAAGCTCCAAGTGTACAACTTTTCTAGTTGCATAGTATAATTATTAAAGAGACCTCCCATAAATTCATAAAAGTAATACTATTTTTTTAAAATAAAAGTGTGATTACTCCCAGGCCACATTTGAATTTTCCATTGCACCTCTGTCATCCAAATAAGTAGAAAACAAACCAAAAAGATGTATCCCTAGAGGGAAATAACTCAGTATACAATAACTGATTTGTTCTCCACTGGCTTGTCCAGGAAAATTCGTTCATTTTCTGCTTCTTATACCATTCAAATACTTGTGTCACATTTAAATGCTTTTAAAAAAACATGCTTCAAGAAGTTATTTCAAATTTCCTTGTCAAATTACTTGTTTTGTAACTCAACTAATAAAAAATGTTTTAAATAAACCAAAATCTTAAATAACGGAAGTATTGAAATGATGTTCTGCCATTCTGTATTGTGAAGGGGAGAATTCTTCTGCTAATACACTTGGTGTCTTGCTCCATCAGTGGACCTTTGCTGAATAGATAAATGAAAAAAGATGGACCTTTGTTTTCAAATCTGTGTGAAAAGGGTCAAGGAAATTACATTTTCATATTCTTATTTATCTCTAGATTAGTGCATGGTATTCTATGTCAAAAGTATCATCCGTGTTGTTGCTTAGTTACAGTGAATCTTCCTTTTCAGTAATTCTCCAGAAAGTAAAGAGAGAAATCTTTGGGGAGATATTTTCTTATTAAAGCAAAGAGCTGTTCATGTCTCCTTTTGAATTCAATTTTGATGGTTTCTTTCCTTCCTTTCCCTCCTATATCCAGTTTTGTTTTTGCTTTTAGCTTAAGTTAACTGTTTTTCCTCATTCTAGGGTTAGCTTTTCTAAACTTGAATACCTTATGCCAAAATACTTTCTGGCAATCGGCCAACGTGGTCAGCACTGATGTGTGTCAGCTTTTCCTTCTCTCAGTCTGTTGCGTTGTTTCTCTTTGAATTCATCTCTTTTCCGGTCTGAACCTTCCACTACTAAAAATTCTAGCCTGATTTTTACTGCAGAGCAAGTCATATTCCCTTTTGACAGAAGGAAATGAGAGCCTCCGTTCACCACAAGAAGCTGGTGATCTATAGATTCATGCAGAGCAGTCTGATCAGAACTTAAACTTGTGACGGGAAAACTGAACAGAAAGGAGATTGCTGGTTCCTTTACATTTTATTCTTGAATGGTAGAAGTTCATTTAAAATTTTAATCAGTTTGCCTTTTATTAATGGCACAGGCTCCAAATTAAAGTCTTCAATGAAAGTTTTGAAATTAATCTAGAAAGCACAAAACATGATATTGCAGTAGCAGCAGTACAGTGAAAGCGCAGACACTCCCAGGTTCGTCTGAGGATCAGGCCCCAGAATCTGGCTGGTGCTCCATCTCTTGCAGGCCTCCAGGATTCCCTTAGATTTGTTCAGTATGCTGATCCTCTGATCCCCCCATCTGGCTCAGGGGATTGTCCCAAATCTATAATATACAATTTAGCATTTGCCATTGTTGAGTGAAATATACATCATTTATTATATCCCCCTTTTATTTAGCGACTCTTCCAGTGTTGAAGAACACATTTCCATTAAAAAATGGTCTTTCTTATGTTTGAAGAACATTTTCTCTTGTCCCCTCTTAGAAGCAGCATGATGTATGAGTAAAGCCATTGTATTCAGTATTAGGAAACCTAGGTTCTTGTCCTGAACATATTATCTTTTGGCTCATTTAAAGCAAAAATAATGCTTTGTGTTACTTACAGTGGTCCTGTTACAAATAATGGAAGTCCACCCTCACTATTTCTTGGGAGGATATAGAGATAGCTTACTCATAATGTAAATAAAAATTCTAAAATCTAAGCATCATGGTGGATCTTACAAATCTTGAGAGCTGGGGCTAATCAGGGAAATCAGGTGAACACTTTCAGTCTTTCTCTTCCCTTCTTTGTTACTGACACGGAATCCAAACACAATCAACTTATTATCCAAGTTCAGAAAATTGGGGGGAGTCAACTATTTTAATGGATCTTAGTAGACTGCTTGCATGTGTGTCTAAGCAAATGTATATTTGTTTTTGCTTACTTATTACATATATTATAAATAAACACATCATTGTTGTTTACAGAAGAAGGCATAAAGATGTTGACAACATAACCAAACACAAGATGTGGAAAACATAATGCACTGTATACTAAAATTGTCTGCTGGCATATATATATGTATATATATAAATTATTAATTTTATGGAGTTACCTATCCTTTGAATTATTTCCAACCTTCTGTATGAGACCTTTTGTCCTACCTTCCAGCATTATCGCAATAAGGAAGCCACTAGAGTCAGATGAACGGAGAGAGGGGTGCTAAGTTCTATGATGCACACAGTTGTCCTGAGTTGGAGCTTACTCAATGGCAACTCATTGATTCACTCACTCACTACTTCCAAGCTGATGCCAATGCATAGTGACCAGATAGGCAGCGTAGACCTGTCCTGTAAGTTTCTGAAACTGAAATTCTTTAAAGGAGTAGAAACCTCATTTTTCTCCAGAAATGGCAGTTAGCAACAACATTTTAAAAATGGTTTATTTAAAGTTATCAATTTAGCAAGTTATTTTTATTGTAAAAGAGGGAAAACCATTTTTAAACAAGAAGCAGGAAAACTGAGTTAACCCTATAATGGCTATATTGCACTTTTTTCACCCTAAAGGCAATGTTAAATACAGGTCCCTCTCACAGAGTTTGATTGGAGAGGAATAAAATTTTATATGCATTTAAAAGAAAAATCATCAAAGTTTCAAATGTCTGTGAACCTTTTTGTTTGGCTAAGGAATTCATAATAGACATAAATGGTCCTTTGTTGAACAGGCCATCTTAATGTACTGTATATATGCAAAATTGACTCAAAGCTAATTTCTCTGCATCATAAAGTGGCAAAATGAGAATCTTGAATTTTCTGGTGACAATACCAAGGAAAGGGTTTATGGAGCTTCAAAAATAGGATGAAGAAGAATTTTGAGAAATATGATGAGGAAGAGGAGGTCAAGCAACTGGGAACTCCTTTTTCAATTTTCAGTTGAAGAATCAGTTAGTGAGAATTCCTTTAGTTGCTGAAGAAGTTGCCAGAGGTATTGTATTCAATATTTCATATTTAAGTCATTTGCTTTTTTTGTGCTTTTTAAGCAGATATTGCACCTGTCTTTATAGCATTCTTTCTATTTTCCTTGAATATGCAAGATTCATTTGGTTTAAATGTGATTAAGTTTTCCTTCTTCTCCAACAGTGAAGACAATTAGTATACAAAGTCAAGAAATCAATCTGATAATACTTTTTATAGATGACTGGTTTGAAAGTTATCTGTGCTAATCTTTTCACCACTTTTCCTGATATTTTTGTGGTGTGTTGGTCTGGTAGACTAGAGAAAAAAATCCATAGACACCCATATGTGTATAAGAGAGAGTTTTATCTAAAGGATAATTGTACATTAAGAAAGCATCTCAACCCAGGCCAGTCCAAGCCCATAAGTCTGATATTAGCCCATATGTCCTATACCAATCTATAAAATCCTCTTCAGACTCATGAAACCCATGCAATGATACTGAACGCAGGACGATCCAAGGCCAGTGGCTTGGAAGTCTTCTGGACCCAGAGCCATTGTAAGCATCTCAGCACTGGCAGGGGTCTCTATGTGGCTTCTCCGGCTCCACAGGGCTGCATCAGGGTAGATCCATGTGGCTTCTCCTCACAGAAGTCTCCCAGGATATCAGCTCTGTCAGTAGAGAGTCTCCAAGGGAGTAAGTCAAGAGGGACAGTGTGTCTTCTGCCTCCAAGGAGGAAATACAGGAGTTCCCAGAGTTCTCAGGAGCAGGCCATGCCCACACAGAGGCCTCATTGGTTATATCTTGAATGACAAACCAGACTCCACCCCTTCACTCACAATCCTCTCAAATTGACACCAGATTATGTAGCTACCACACGTGGCATAGAGTTTAGTTTAGGAAAGCTCTATTCAGAAGAATACCAAGATTTTTGTCTAATGCTTTTGAGAATTGCCATGCCTGTCCTACTGCGAATATAAGAGGGTCCATTTAGCTCCCATCTTTTACAGAAGTTATCCTTTGATCACAAAGGGAAGATGGTTTTAGGAAAATGCCACTGTGAACGATACAGAAGGAACAAATGAAAAGAACCCAAAACTTTAATGACTTATTTGAGGCAAAGGATGACCAATAAACTGAACCTGAAACCTACCAAATCTCTAATCCTTTTGATTAGATGTCACAGTAACTCATTTTTTGAAAAAAACCTGAATGTGATCCTCTTTCCCTAAACCTCCCATGGTCTTATTCATTTCATTCCCATGACATCTCACTCCTTCCAATTATTCCCCTCTTTCTCTCTCAATTAGCAAATCTGGACAGCATGCCCATCAAAATCTGCAAAAAACCTCACAATGTATCATTGCTTCATTGCTACCACTGTGACCTAACCAGCATAGGTAACTTTCAAGCCAATCATCTGTCAAAAGTACTACCTTTTCCACCGTCTCACATTTTCTCTCTGCTGCCACCCTGGCTGTTCCAATCTTTTCACAGCAAATATAGGGATCCTCCGGTGTAAGTCAGACGATACTATTTTTCTTTCAGAACCTCCCAAGAACTTCCCATCTCACTCAAATAAAAGTATAAAGCCTTATATTGGCCTAGACGCATTTTGTGATTTGGGTTCCCATTATCTTCCTGCTAGTCATCGGCCGGCCACTGCTCTGTCCTTTGCTCAAGTCGCACTTGTATTCTAGGTGTGCTTCACGCAGGCTAAGTTGACATTCTCTGCACTTGCTTGCTTCTGCCTAGAACGCTTACCCTTCAGATGTCCCCTGAGTCACTTTCTCTTCTCTTTTGGGTGCCTGTTTAAAGGCAAATTTCTCAGACAAATCATGCTGATACCCTTATCTACAAAGGTGAACGATATATTGTGGCTTTTTCTGTCTTACTGTTCGTTCTTCATAGTATGCTCAATGTAGATACATATCTCTTATTTATTTACTTAGAATCTCTCTCCCCAGGAGAAATATGGTTCTCTACCAGAGAACCATTTTTTCTGAATTGCTCCTTTCAAAATTTCCAACACTTGGATTAAAGCTGTCTTTCCAACAAATGAATAGTTTAGGACAGGTGGAGATCCCCTACCACCCTTCTCCATTACTTTTAAACAAAAGAGTCCTAAACTAAATTCTTATTGAATGACCATTCACCATATGTTTCAGGAAAATAAGTTAAATATTAACATCTTGCATTTATGGGACTGTGAGAATTTTGAGGCACATTAACGGTATGCAACTATCAAGGTCTCAGAAGTTGAAACATGCGTTTGATGTTCATCAAAAGCAGGGAATTGGAATAAAAACATAATTAGGAAAATCAGAAACTTCCAGAGAAGTCATTAGGGGGGAAAAGGCTATTTTTTTCCAGTGTAGACAGCATAGAATTATAAGCTACTCTATTTAAACATTAAAGGGTGAGCCCTGTGGCATAGTGGGTTATACTTTGGACCGCCAACCTCGGGATCAGCAGTTCAAAACCACCAGCTGAGCCACAGGAGAAAGATAAGGTTTGATACTCCCTCCCATGAAGATTTACATTCTAGAAAACCTATAGGGGCAGTTCTACTCTATCTTATGAGTTCAAATAGACTCCATGGCAGTGAGCAATAACCCGAAGCAGAAATAGCTAACATTAGGGTTATATAATTTGGATGTATGATTTTCCCTTTGTAATATGCACTGTTTGAAAGCTAGATTTTTGCACTTATCAGTGCTCCAGTATAGAGTGAAAATGTACACTTGATGGTGGTTGCATAAACGAATTAGCATTGGAGAAGAGTTCTAGAGTTGGTAATGCCACTAATTAGATATGTGGCATTAGACATATAATTTATTCTACCTTCACCTAGTCTTGATACTTCAGTATTGTCATCTCCAAAAGTGATGAACTTCATAATGAAGTGCTTTCCAACTGTAAAATATTGTATAATTTTATCTGCTTATATATAAGTAAAGAGGTGCATGCACTTTCATCTAATGGAAATAAAGATATACTTCTTAAAATTTTTCCTTGCAAATATATTTTGGCTAATATAGCTGCCATCACTTTGGCTTATAAAATAGTGTTTTCAATGATCTTTTAGCATGATAGATTAACTTTTATGGTCCTAAAGCAATTTCCTTTGAATGCTACTGAATTCACACTTCACTAATGGTAAGGATCCGATTAGAACTAATTTCATAGTGATTCTTTGACATTTTCAAATGTAGAAATGTGTGTGCTTTTCTGAATAAAAGTCAGAGCATATCATAAATTGTAAAAGTTACTATTAAAGTTCAGTCTAATATTAGATAGTAGTTCTGAAACTTAAAGTTCCTGAAATGCTAAGCTATTGAAAAATAAAAGTTTCTTTTACATTTCATGGCCAATCCCTGAAGTTCTTCACACTGGGCTCTGGATCTGCTGGGCCTCTTCCCCAGGCTTTGTATAGTCTATCAGCACTTCCTCTGTTATTTAACTCCATCATTTGATAAAACTTCGGATTAAAAACTAAAGGACCCAATTGAGTGTGGACACGTGGTGGAGTAATGGGTTACCTGCCGGGCTAACCAAGTGCAACAGTTCTAGCCCATCATTAGCTCCAATGGAGAAGGATGAAGCTTTCTGCCCCTTTAAAGATTCTCAGCCTCAGAAACCCTATCTGATGTCTGCTCAGAGTCAGAATGGAGTTGATGGCACTGGGTTTTAGGGTTCTCATTGAGTGTGGAAGGTCCCCTGGTGGTGTATTGTGTTATGTAGTGGGATGTCAACCTCAAGGTCAACAACTCAAACCCATTTCACTCCTCGGGGGGAGAAAGATCAGGTTGTCTGCTCCCATAAAGATGTATAGTTTCAGGAACCCAAAAGGGCAGTTCTACTTTGTTCTCCCAAATCTCTGAGTCAGAATTGACTTGATGACAGTAAGTATTGAGTATGAAATGAATTCAGAAACTCAATCCTGTGATTGGGGTCAACAAAGGAAGGATCAGACTTCCTGTGACTTTCAACTGACAAGAATATTAATGGTTTGTTGCTAAGTAGCTAATTCATGGTTATAAAAAATAACGAGGGAAATTGGGGAATAATCTATAAATGTAATCCGAGTAACTGGGTGACTTGATCCTATCACTTGGTATAGGACTCAGTTTCAAATTTACCTACGTGATGGAATTGTGACAGCAGAACAATGATTGGTTCTACCTTATAAGCTAGATAAATTAAAGGTAGGAGAAATAAAGCTGGGACTGAAATAGCTTAATATGTATAGAAAAGAACCAATTATGGAAAGATAATGGATAAGCATAAGATAAAATAGAAAAATTAGATCTGCATTCAATTGTAAAGACTAAAAGAAAGCAATTTAATTAAATAAGTACACAATGTATTCACTTATTTAGCAATTAGTTTCTTGTTCATGTCATAACTTGAAAGTGGCACAAAATCAGAACTGTAGTACAAAGTTTATTAGAAAAGTGTTACATTTTTCCATAAAAATTCAATACTGATTCCCACAAACCTAGCGTAGATCATTCATCTAAATGCTTCTTTCGTTCTTTATTTTCCTATTTAGCATTAGATGAAGTTATTAGATTTCATATAGAAGTCATGTTTGAAGTAAAAGACAGATTTTTTTTTCTTCTTTCTACACGGACCTTACACCGACTGAGCACGGAAATAGCTACCGAGCAGATAGCAGATAGAGCCTCCTATCTCATGCATCCTGGAGCAACGGCGCACTGACTTTTATAGGATATAAGACGCATGAACTCATTATTTTCTTCCCCTTATCTTTGGATGCGTATACATGATTGAAATTTCAGAAGTCTGGTGCACATGCCTCAGGGAGGTCTGAAGCATACAATTTGGCCAATGACTGTTTTAGTGGGCATTTAGGGGATTATAGATGATCAAAGAAAAAGCCCATGGACTCTATTTGGAAATGGTGGCGTTTCAGACCCAGGTCAGAGGAAGTGTCTGAAGATGTTAAGAGCAGTGGTTCTCAAACTGCAATTTGCACAGACAGCATCTGGAGTGCAGGGGTGAAAAAGCAGACTTGCTATCACCCCAGCTACTCCTATTTGGTGGGTCAGTGTGGAGAACAGAAGAGAGTGTTTTAACTAAGTACACAGGCAACTTTCCTGCTGGTGTCTCTGAGCATATACTTTGAGGCACCAAGTCCTAGAATTAGATAACATCAAAGATAAATACCACATATTGGGGTCAGTGGTGATAAGGATAAGGTTGTATTTTATTCTCTGAGGGGGAAGAGGGGATTACAAGAAAATGAGTATCAAAAATTTATAAATTAAAGTAGAGAAAATATAAAGTCTTAGTTTGAAAAATGAAATAGGCTTTAAAATGAGCTTCCAGGAGGCAAGAAAGGGAAGGAAGAGGGGCAAGGGACAGCTGGAAGGCCGCAGGATAGCAGTCTGGAATGGCTCCCACACTTTAGTGGCTGTGAAATGGCTCTAAATTTGTTTGGGAATGCATGGTTTTTCTATGAAATGCTGAGATTTAACATCATGAACTTTAAAGTACTTGAACTTTTCAATTACAAACAGTTATGTGATTTTTCTACAAAAGAAGTCTCAGATGTAATCAGCTTGACACCCCGGTGGAGAATCATGCACCTTTATCTATAACAGTTTTCCCAGAGGGGCAGGCCTTTCAAAGGCAGTGCATTTGAATTTTCAGTAAAATTGATTTCAACTACAATCTTTCCCCTTCTTTACCTCCTTTCTCACCTCAAGAAGCATTTGAATACGACTGAACAATAAGTTGAAGACAGCATTGTTAAATAGCAGTGATTAGCTAGTTTATATTTAGTCAGTATAAATTTTTGGAAAACTGGGTCTGCAAGATTCTATGATGTTCTTCTATTTCAGGAAGCAAATCAATTAGTAACCTAGAGGGCAAAAATTTACCTCTAAGCTTGATTTCCATTTTTTCCCCACCTCCAAACGCTGCTGTTTTTCATGAACCTTTTTCTCAACTTATGTATCTCCCCGCCCCCCACTACTTATGTATCTTAAACTTAACTAATTATCTTTAAGGATAGTACCCATAGCTGTTGGGAAATTTGTTTGAGAGTATACCTCCTATCTTGTCTGAACAGTAAAAGAAGAGATTTATACAGGCTTTTAGAGGACAACTCAGTGGTTTTACTCTAAATGGAACCTTCAGTAGAACCAAGACCACCTATCTTTAACACTCAGATGAAAGTGACACATGCTCTACCTAGGAAAATGTGTACAGATGGTCATACATACCAGGTTTTATCTGTACAAAGTGACCTGTCTGTAGAAACCTTTGTTCTGAGTATAGATGTTTTGCTCCTAAGTTAAATGCATTGAAGTTTCCTAGGTTGGAAATCTCATTGAACTTTACTCAGGCTGCAGGTGGGATCAAAGGCCAAATTTATGGTAACTAGACAAGAATTGCATTTATGTCTAAGGCTTCTGAAATTTCCTAAAATCAAATCATTAAGTTCATGCACTTAATGAAGGTATTAAAATTACTAAATGAATATATGACCTGAGACAGTTTGCTTGCAAGTAAAGGGTATGCAGATAGAAAGTTCATGGGCAGAGAAGTGCTCCCTGACTGTAGATTTGACAAAGACAAACATACCTGAAAACCCCATTGCTGAAGGGAAGATGGGAAATCGGTAGTAAGGAAAGTGTTCCCACCACTTTTAAACCCAAACCATTAGTAGAAGTCTGTATAATCTCTACAAGAATCTTCTTGTTTCTCAATGTTGATGAAAAATTATGTTTTGTTTTTGGTTTTTGCTGTTGCTGTTATTGTTTTGTTGATTTTGACTTCCTTTGTTGTTTTATTTGGCTTTGCTGGTTTTTGCACTTAGTAATGTATCTGCATGTCTATCTAGATAAGAGAGGCGGGATAAATAATTCAGAGATGAAAAGAATGGGGATAAATAATTCAGAGATGAAAAGAATGGGACCAATGGTTCCAAGGGAACATGGGAGAACGGGAGGTGGGAGAAAGGAAATGGCAGGGGTGGAGGGGGACCAAGTCAGAGACAAGGGAAGAACAAGTGAATTAAAATCAATGGAAGCAAGGTTGTAGGATGCCCAGTGGGACTCGATCAAGGGCAATGTAGCAGCAAGGAATTACTAAACCCAAATGGAGGCAGAACATGATGGTGGGACAAGAGGGAAATATAAAGGAAATAGAGAAAAGAACCAGGAGGCAAAGGGTATTTATAGAGCCCTAAATATATGCATGTACATATGTATATATATATATAAAATGAGTGGGGAATAGAACTATGTACTCATATCTATATGTTAAG
>NW_022103915.1:80691385-80700833 GCF_000313985.2 Echinops telfairi | reverse complement strand
CTCAGAAGCAACAAAGCCCACATGGAAGAAGCACAACAACCTGTATGATCATGAGGTGTCAATGGGATCAGGTATCAGGCATCTAAGACCCAGAATAAAACCATACCCAATGTGAATGAGGGGTGGGGGGGCATGGAATGGAGACCCAAACCCCATCTGTAGACAATTGGACATACCCTCACAGAGGGGTCACAGGGAAGAGATGAGCCAGTCAGGGTGAAGTATAGCACCAATGAAGCACACAACTCTCCTCTAGCTCTTTGGTGCTTCCTTCATCCCACTATCATCTCAATTCTACCTTAAAAAATGGATTAGACAGAGCATGCGCACTGCTACAGATAAGAGCCCGCAACACAGAGAATCCAGCATAGATAAACTTCTCAGGGCCAACAAGGAGAGTAGAGATACCAGGAGGATTGGGGGAGGGGGAGGGAGGGGAAGAAAGGGGGAATCAATCACAAGGATCAAACAAGAACTCCGCCCCAGGGGGATGAATAATGGAAAAGTGGGTGAGGGGTGATGGAAGACAATGTAAGATATGGAAAAAAATAATCTACAACTTATTAAGGGTTTGTGAGGGAGGGCAGGTGGGGAGTGTGAAGGAGCTGTTGGGGAGCTGATATCAGGGGCTCAAGTCAGAAGAGAATGCTTTGAAAATGATATGGCGGCATATGTGTAAATGTGATTGACACATTCGAGGAATGTGTGGACTGTGATAAGAGATGTAAGAGACCCCAATAAAAGTATTTTTTTAAGTATTCAAAAAAAGTATCCATGGTTTCATGGATACTTTATTGTGAATTTTGGAGAGTTGGTTTTCAAAGTACTTATCTGTGACATAAATATGAACAAAATAGATGATTGCTAGAATTTATTTCAAAGAAGACACCAATATTCTAAAAAAAGTTTCTTATTGTTAGGGGCTGCCACAATGGTTTCAACTCATAGGCATCACATGCACAATGAAGAAAGCACTGCCAGCTCCTATGCCATTCTCAAGTGTGTTGTTCCATGTGAGACCCTTGTTGAGGCTGCGATGATAGTCCGTTTTCTTGAGGGTTTGTCTCTTCTTGGTTGCTCACTTTAGCAAGCATGATACTCTTTAGGGATTTGTGTCTCCTGATAATAGATCAAAACGATGTAAGACAAAGCCTCACCATCCTCTGTGGTAAGGAAGATCCACTCTGTCCTTCTTCCAACACTGATGTGTTTGTTCTTCTGGGAATCCAGGATGTTCTTTGCCAGTACCACAGTTCAAATCCAACAGTTCTTCTTTGGTCTTCCTTATTCAGTGTCCAACTTTTACATGCTTGTGCAGTTACTGAAAAATGGCATGGCTTGAGTCAGGCATACAGTAGTCCTCAAAATGACATCCTTGCAGCAAACTTGCCCCATGTCATATGTCCATTGACTTCTTGACTTCTGCTTCTATGAGTGATCACTGTGGACTCAAGCAAGTGTAAGTCATTAGCAATCTCCATCTTTTCTCTGTTTATCATGATGTTGTCTACTGGTCTAGTTGTGAGGATATTGATTTTCTTTACATTGATTTGCAATCCATACCAAAGGCTGCAGGCCTTGGTCCTCATCAGCCAGGGATTCAATTTCACTTCTCTTTCAAAAGAGCAATGCTTTGTTATCTGCAAAATGAAGTTTGTTAAAAAGTTTCCTCCAGTCATGATGCTGAATTCTTTTTCAGAAAGATCAGCTTCTTGGTTTATTTGAGCAGCAAACAGATGGAAAACGTAAGATGAAAGGATGCAATCCTGGTTTACGCCAGATAGTAATCCCTTGCACTAGTCGTAGTGCAGATTGCAGTGCAGGTCCTTCCTCCATTCAATGAAGTGCTCCAGAATTCCCGTGCTTATCAATGTTGCCCATAGTTATGATCCGTACAATTGAATAACTTTGCATAGTCAATAAAGCACAAGTAAAATCTCTTATTGGTATTTTCTTCTTTCAGCCATGATCTATCTGACGTTCTTCATACAATGTTGTTTTTTGCATCCAGCTTGAATTTCTGGCAGCTTTTTGTTGATGTACGACTTCAATTGTTTTTGAATGATCTTCAGCAAAATTTTACTTACAGATATTAATCATATTGTTTGATACTTTCCAAGATGGTCTCTTGGGCCATCTTTATTTGGAACGGGTACAAATATGGGATCTCTTGAAGTCAGGTTGGCCAAGTCCTTTATCTTCCAATTTTCTTGGCATAGATGAGTAACTGCTTCAACAATTTTCTGAAGCATTTCAATTGGTGTTCCATCAATTCCTGGAGCATTGGTTTTTGTTATTGCTTTCAGTGCAGCTTGGGCTTCCTGCTTCAGTACCATTGGTTCTTGTTCACATACTATCTCCTGAAATGGTGGCATTCTTTTTGAGACCATGACTCTCTGTATTCTTTCCATCTGCTTTTTATGATTCTTGCATCATTCAATATTTTGCCCATGGAATCCTTCAGTATTTCAATTCAAGGCTTTAGCTTTTCTTCAATTGTTTCAGCTTGATATATACTGAGCATGTTCTTTCTTCTGGGATCACTAACTCCACACTTTTACACATTTTATTATAATAACTGATTTCTAGTGCTTTCCTTTATATTTGTCTATTCAGTATTTACTTCATCATTTCTTACATTTGAATTAGCTACTCTATTATCACAAACAAATTACAGTTTCTTCTGACACCCACTATGATTTCTTTTTTAAAATTAGGCTTCCTTTTTTTTTTACATTTTATTAGGGGCTCTTACAAAAATCGTTACAATCCATAGTTCCATAAGATCAAGCATAATTGTACAACTGCTCTCATCATCATTTTCAATATTTTTCTTTCTTCTTGAACTCTTTGATATAGCTCACATTTATCCCCTCCTTCCCCTCCCCTACCACACCCATGGATCCTAAATTTATATTATCATTATTGCCATATCTTACACCATCCAATGTATCCATTCACCTGAATTTCTGTTGTCCGTTCCCCTCAAGTGGGGTCATACTGCTATCATTGCTATCAGTCCCTCCCACCTTCCTGTGCCCTAAGGGAATCGTTACTCCCATTACTGTTTCTGAGGGGTTTATCTACCTTGGATTTCATGCATTGAAAGATCTTGATTGTACAGGTGTACATATTCAGGTCTAGCAACATTAGTGAGGCAAAACTGAGGCCATAATAGTGAGGGGGAGGAAATACTAAAGAACTAGAGGACAATTATATATTTCCTCAGGGCTGTACAGAACTCTGGATATATCATCCCTTCCATGTGGCCCTTCTGTGACTGTTCAATAATTTTACAGGTGCATTTTGGTTCTCCACTTTGTCCATGCTCCTTAACATAATTTTGATTGCTTCTTTTTTAATTTCTGATACCTGTTCCCTTCAACATCTCATGATCACACAGGCTGCTGTGCTTCTTCCATGGGGACTTTGTTTCTTTCCTGCTAGATGGTCACTTGTTTAACTTGAAGCCTTTATGACCCAAGTCACTATATCTTTTAATAGCCAGGCACCATCAACTTTCTTCACCACATTTGCTTATGAACCCATTTTGCCTTTGTTGCTACAATATTAGAAGAAATCATTCTTGTACTGAGGTAGGATTTAAGTAGAGGCACAAAGTCCATCTGCTTCCTTGTGTGTGTATGTGTGTGTGTGTGTGTGTGTATGCACATATATAAAAAAATATGACCATCTTTATATATGTATATATTTGCATATATACATGTCTGTATATCTAGTCTCTCTCTCTCAATGTGTCAAATCTATTCTTGAAATTGTTTTGAAATTCAGGTGGGATAAATTTAAGTTTGTATTTAGGATTTTTGGTCCTCTTTTAACTTTCTTGAATTTCAACCTGAACTTACATGTGACCAATTGATGGTCTATTTCACAGTCAGCACCTGGATAATTCTGGCTGCTGATATTGAGTTTCCCTATTGTTTCTTCCTACAGATGCCTTTCCCATAGATGTCATCAATTTGATTCCTATATGTACACATGAACATATGGTGAGGTCCATGTGTATAGTTGCCATTTATATTGTTGGAAAAGGTATTTGAAATAAAGATATTATTGGTCTAGCAAAATTCTATCATGTGGATTCCAGCTTCATTTCTATCACCAATGACATATTTTCCAACTAGAGAAAAAAGTTTATTAAATCTAATAAAATATTTTGAATTATGAGTGAAATAAAGAACCTAGGTGCTAACATAAATATTGAAGGTTTGAAGTCAACAGAAATATTTGGCAGTCTGCTTCTGTAAAGACTACAACCTTGGAAACATTATGAGGCAAATCTACTCTATCCTATGGTATTATGACTGGGAATCTATTCAATGCAATTAATGGGTTTGGTGGCACAGTAGTTAAGCACTTGCCTCCCAGACAAAAACTTGGCAGTTCTTATCAACCCAGCAGCTCTGTGGGAGAAAGACTTGTAGATATGTGTGTCCCTGGCTTGACTTTGGCCTTAGAGAACATAGTAGATTTACCCCATTGCTTTTCTTAGGCTGTACAGGTGTAGCTTGCCCTGTCTTCTATAGTTTCCAAAACCTGGTAATCCTTTATGGTGCAGAACTAAGTAATCCTTTATAGTGCAGAACTATTCTCATATAGGAGTACTATGAGTTCAAATTGACCAGATGACCTAACAACAAAAACAATGAGTGAAATAAACTATAAGAAAGTATCAATGGCATTATTTGCTAAATTACAAATATTAGACATCACCTGACTTGTTTTGCCAACTTACCTTATTTTTTTTGTATACATCAGAAAATGCCTTTCCTGCTACTTCCCTCCATATACTCCAAATATTTTTATCAAATTATTGTAATGTCATTTAATACTGCAATATTACCAAAAATGTTCAGATATGTGCATGCTAAAAACTGTAAACTGTCACATAGCGAATACTATTAGAGCATGTATGTGTGTCTTTGTTTTCAATTTAATGTCAAGCAATATTAAGTCACATCTACTGGTAATGTCTCAAGTCTTGGGGTAATATTCAGAACAAATGAGTAAGTAACATTATAACAAATTCTGTGTATAACAAAGGTATTAAAATAGTATGAATTTTAGCTTTTTTCTATGGATTTTCATAATAGTATTATGCAAGATTACATTCAATCCAAGATTTTCTATTTATAATTCTTTTTGGATGCATTAGAATTATTTTTAAATCTAAGATCAGACTGTTGGCAAATTTTAAATTTGGAAATAAAATATGGCTATGTGATTGGTCTAGTTAAGATGAAATAACATAGTGTACTTGTGACAGTTACACCATTTCATGTCAACTTGATAAAAGAATGAAAAGGTGGAGTCTAGCCTGTCAATCAGGTCAGAATATAACATGCCTCCTTGTGGGCATGGCCATTTCATGAGGATCCTGGAAACTTTCTTAATTCTGCCATCAGAAGAAGTGTGCCACTCTCATTCTCTTTCTCTGCTTCACATTTCTATTGACAAGCCACATGGAGTCATGCTAATGGCAATCAGAGCCCTGGAGATGCTTCCACTGCCATTGGATCCACAAGACTTTCCACCCAATAGCCTGTGAACTTCCTTCATTTAGCATCATTGCATGTGCTGTGTGAGTCTAAAGAGGAATTTATAGACTAGTATGGATATATGGGTTAAAACTGGAATTATGGACTTGATCTGCATTGAGCTGGGATATGTTCTCAATATACAATTGTTCTTTGATAATAAGCTCCCTCTTCCACACATATGAGTGTCTCTGGATTTGTTTCTCTAGTTTACCCAGCCTAACACCGTATTATATTTACAAGGTTAGTTGGCTGATGTCATTCACATTAATGTAAACACAGGAAAATAAAACAATATGCCAATTTTTTTCTACAAAAATCACTGGAAATTTAAAGACAACAATGTTAAAGATATTATTTTGAGGGGGATGATTTTTTTGGCAATAAAAATTACTCCAATCCTCAATGTATTTATGCAGTGAAAAATTTAAGAGTTCTACAATGTCTGCCAAGTTACAACATCATTTGAAATGAAACAAAGTGAGCATAAAAATAAGGCTTTCAAATTCTTTCAGAATGATTGAAACAGCCTAATGTTACTGAAAATTTATGCAAAAACAATTTGAATCTGATGCTGAAATGCATTTATTAAATGACATTCTATTATATTGCAACAATTATATTAGATTAGCAGGCAGCTATGAAAATACAATTAGTACATTGTCTGAAAATAAAGCTAAGAGAAGAATGCAAGGATGTGCACACAAGTTACTTGGCTAATTAGTTTACAGGCTGACAGATGTAAAATCTGCACAATCAACTGGACAAGAGAATAAATATAGAACTCTTATTTGCTTGTGTTCACTCCATATGACTATAAGAACACTCTTTCTTTGTAAATCAATTGACACTCAACAGAAAGAGATTTGCTTTGGAATTTGAGGAGAAATGTAACAAAGTAAAGCTTATCTAAATTTTAGAAAAAGACTCAATTGAACATAACATTGCAAGATTCAAATTTGTTGGAAAATCCTTTGTCCACATTCTTTCAAAATGAACACATATCAAACTATTTGCTATATTTTAAGCAAATGCATTTGTAAATGTCACTTAACTTAATATCCTTTGAGATAGGTATGATTAGTATCAAAGTAATCACTTTACATCTCAAGAAAAAGGTTTGAAGAGGTCAAAATTGAATCATAAATAAATGGGTAGTCAAAACTCTAGTTTATGATCTTTCAGCCTTCAAACCACATATTTTTAACCAGTTTATGATATTAATAGGTTTATTTTGAAATAATAATTTCCCATAATCCTTTCATGCTTTTGAATCAGTTAAATGAGAGTGACATGAAATTTTAAAGTCTACCATTTAAAAGTATTACATTAGACACTATTTTTCTATAGGAATCAGAATTTTCTTATACATGCTTCTATAATAAAATATAGAAATTAGTTAAATATTGTGGTTGAGAATGTTATGACTCATATGTAACTCATGATTTAAAATGTTGCATAAACATTATCATTGTTCATTTAATAGAAATACTTTCATTTACTCTATATTAAGTCATGTTAAAATAAATGTTAAAATATTGTATATGTATACATTTAAAAATATAGAAGTAAAAACTTTTACTTCTTTAATTCTACACTGCAGTTCAATCTAAAAGTTGATTTGAAAATCATGGACTTTATATACAACAAACAATTACAGCTCCATCAAATGCTGTATAATCTTTTTTCTCATTACAGAAACTGGTATATAACCAGCACTTTCCCAAATCCATATCCTTAGACTGAATGCTAAATTCTTGCCAGTGTACCATGATGTTTATAGATGTTCTTGTCTCAACATATCAAAATACTTTAATAATCAAAATATATTTTAATTTAAAAATTCGTGTAAGAAAATAATAAGCCCTTTCAAGAATAATTGAGCTTCCTGCCTATGAATAAGACATTTGTTTTTTACATATTTTATTTTCCTATATAATTTATATTATATTCCAGTTTTGCTGTATATAATCTTGCTTATGAGATAGAATATTTTAATAGAAGTATCTTTTACTGCCTATTATTGTGTCTATCCCATTATTTTACTAGTAGATTATACCAATTTCTACTTCAAGAATAGCATTTAAAATAATATATACTTTCATAATAATAGCATCTGGAATTCTATATTTTTCATACTTTTGAAAGAACATTTTCAAACAGATAAAGCATCAAACATTTTATAAACTCTTAAAACTGCTTTTTATCAGTAGCAAGGAATCAAAATAAAGAAACTCAGCAATTAGGAGTATGTACAATA
Source organism: Echinops telfairi (assembly GCF_000313985.2). Classification (NCBI taxonomy): domain Eukaryota; kingdom Metazoa; phylum Chordata; class Mammalia; order Afrosoricida; family Tenrecidae; genus Echinops; species Echinops telfairi. The sequence goes on along the minus strand of NW_022103915.1, from coordinate 80,693,015 downwards.
TTTAATAATAAAATAAGATAGACAGATAGATATATTTACTGATACTGAATGGCCAATTTCAAATTCAACCATGTTAGAATTAGCTGTGACCAAAATATGCAAAGCATCAATTTGCAATGGCTTGTAAATAAAGACCTACATGTTGTGGGATTAATATTTGTCATGCACAACAAATCAGAACAAACATATTTTCTTCAGTCTCTGACACTGTCAAATTCACATGCCCTTCACAACGGAGACCAAGAAATTCACAGTGGGTAAAAAAGACCAATTTGAAAAATGACAGAAACTGACAAGTACCAGCTTCAGATATCATTTTAGAAATGCCACATCTATGATCCATGTGAAAAATATACTTTGAAAATACAAATCTGTAGTTTCACAATTACATTTCTTAATGATAGCAGGTAATGTGTTTGTCTCCTTCAAGATAATAAAGAAAATAAACTCGTTTTCCACTTTTCCTACTCTAACAATTAGTAATTAACCAATATTGTGGAATAACAAACATTTAATAATAAAGAACAATTTAGAAAAGATACAGATTTAAAAGAGGAACAGAGGAGCAGGAAAAAAGCTAAATAGACTTTTTATGTGAATAACTTTTGAGAAGTTGTTAAATTCCCGAATGGAGTTTCCAATCTGAAATATGAGACTCTTAAGAGCTATCATACATGCCTTTGTGGGATTACATTTTAAACCTATAAACAATGAGTGAGCTCAGGGTGGAAGTAGGTCCTCAGTACTTTCCCTGAACTTAAACAAATTTTTTTCTCCTTACAATGTTTACTCTCCAACCCTTTTTTTGTCTGATATCGTGACCATTAGCCACATAAGACAATTGAGTAGTTAATATTTATCGAGTCTTTTCTGGTGGTATTGCTAAGGAGCTCTGGTGGGATACACATCGGGCTGCTACACTGTAGTTTGAAACAGTCACTTCATGAGACATAAGACAGAGGGACCAGACTTAAACCTGGTGTTCCGGATGTGAATGCAGCATGCCGGCATGGAGAAGGGAGCCAGTGGAGGGGAGCCAGTGGAGGGGTCTGAGGGCCCGGCCCAAATCCCAGCTATGTGGACAACCGCTGTTCCCCCCCTGAAGAATTTACTTTAGAGGACGGTACTGAAGCTGCAGTTTGGGGAGAGGGACATGTCTGATCAGAGCACACGGGAGCAAATGAAGGGGGAGGAAAAGAGAGTGTAGCGCATCCTGGCCCAGCAAGCCTAGAGGATGATATCCCCGCTCAGAGCAGCCATGCACAGTGGACCATATGGCTGGCCCCACTATGAGGCATGATGTCCCTCACTGACCCATGGCCCTACAGGGGCCAACCCTGGAGACTCAGTGTCGGGATTGGCCTGGTCTGACCCTACCACACTGAGGCAAAATACTAAGGGTGTGCAGCAGAGCAGGCGGGGCTGGGGTGGGTGGGGGGTAGAACAGGGAGGTCCTGAGGGAGTGCAAAGGATAGACATTGGGGCCAGGGCGTGGCCCCCCATCAGACTCCACTGGATGACACTCCTAGAGGTCAAAAACAGAACTTGAATTATTTACAGGTTTTTCTTTTTTAAAAAAAATTTTATCTTTGTTTACTTATTTTTAGTCATCAGTGTTTTTGTTGTCGTC
>NW_022103915.1:80680753-80690252 GCF_000313985.2 Echinops telfairi | reverse complement strand
TGAAGGGAGACGTCAAACAGTGTAAGACATGACAAAATAATAATAAGTTATAAAGCATCAAGGGTTCACGAGGGAGGGGGGAATGGGGAGGGAGGGGTAAAAATGAGGAGCTGATACCAAGGGCTTAAGTAGAAAGCAAATGTTTTGAGAATGATGAGGGAAACACATTTACAAAGGTGCTTGACATACACTGGATATATGTATGGATTGTGATAAAGAGTTGTATGAGCCCCCAATAAATGAGTTTTAAATAAAAGAAAGATGGAGTTTTTGCTCCCCTAAAGGTTTACACGCTCAGAAACCCATAGGGCTGCTGTGAGTCAGAATCAATTCGATGTAATTGAGTTTGTTTGGGTTTTGGATCTCTGATGGCTGTATCCTTTAGGTATTAGCCTATTAACTGTAAAGTTGGTGGTTCAAACCCACTGGTAGTTCGGCAGGAAAAGATTAGTTTTTCTATTACACTAAAACCTTACGGTTTCCTTAAGCACAACAGAATTAAATACTGCCTGGGCTTCATCACCATCCTCACAATTTTTCCAATGCTTGAGCCTATTGTTGCAGCCACTGTGTCAATCCATCTTGTGGGCTTTCCTATTTTCACTGACCCTCTACTTTATTAAGCACAATGTCCTTCTCCAAGGACGGGTCTCTCCTGACATGTCCAAAGTGTACGAGATGAAGTCTCTCCATCCTTGCCTCCCAGGAGCATTCTGGTTGTACTTCTACCAAGACAGATTTATTTGTTATTTTGGCAGTCCATGGTACTTTAATATTCTTCACCAGCACTATAACTCAAATGTGTCAAATTTTATTTCTTATCCATTCTTCCTTATTCAATGTGCAACTTTCACATGCAAATGAAGCATTTTAAAATACCATGATGTGTGTCAGGCTTGCTTTGTTTCTCAAAGTAACCTCCTTGTTTTTCAGCGCTCTGAAAAGGTCTTGCGCATCAGATTTAATCAATGCAATGTATTATTTGCTCCCTTAATTGCTGCTTCCATGAGCATTGATTATGGATCCAAATAAGATGAAATCCTTGACAACTTTGGTCTTTTCTTGCTTTATCATGGTATCTGCTGGTTCAGTGGTGAGAATTTTGGTTTTCTTTACAATGAGTTGTAATCCATAGTGAAGATTGTGATCCTTGATCTTCATCAAGAGCTTCAAGGCCTCCTTGTTGTCAACAAATGTGTCTTCTATGGATTTAGATTGTTAATTAGCTTTCCTCCAAACACGAAGTCTCATTCTTCTTCACATACTCCAACTATTCTAATGATTTGCTCAGCATAATTACAGATTGAGTAAGTACTGAGAAGAGACAACCCTGACACATGCCTTGCCTGATTGTAAATCCTTGTTCCCTTTGCATTACTGCCTCTTGATTCATGTACAAAATTCCCATTTATGTCAAGGCTCACCGAATGTCTCGGCATAGTCAATGAAACAGAAGTAAACAACTTTAGGGTAGTCTCTGCTTTGAGTCAAGATCTGTCTGACATCAGCAATGATATCCCTTGTTCTACCTCCTCTTCTACACTTGCCCTGAATGTACTGCTGCAACCATTGTAGGACGATCTTTTGCAAAATTTTACTTGCATGTGATATCAACAATATTTTTCTACAAGCTGAGCATCCTGTTGGGTCACTTTTCTTTGAAACAGGTACAAATATGGATCTTTCCCAGTCAGTTGGCCATGGAGCTGTCTTTCAAATTTCCTGGCATGGACAAATAAGGACTTCCAGTGCTTCATCAGCTTGTCGAAACATGTCAGTTGGAATTCCATTAATTCCTGGATCCTTGTTTTTGCCAAATGCTTTCAGTGCAGCTTGAGCTTTTGCCTTAAGCCCCACTGGTTTTCGCTCATATGCGACCTTGAAATCAAGGAATGTCAACTATTTTGTTTTGGTGCAGTGACTCTGTGTATTCTTTCCATCTTCTTCTTATGAGTCGTGCATCATTCAATATTTTGCCCATAGAATATTTTTTGGTGCAGGCATTTGAATAATAATTGTATTACTTGATTTCCTTGAATTCTGATATATATAACCATATCACAGACTGCATGTATTTCAAGGTAGATATTGAAATGCCCTTTTGACATTGAATGCAACATCATTCCTGTTGACTGTGTGATTCTTGGCATAATAAACCATATAATTTCCTCATTCAAAATGACCAATACCAGTTCGTTTCAGCTCATTAACACCTATATCAATCTTTACGTGCCCCATTTCATTTTTGATGACTTTCTATTTTCCTGCACTCATCCTTCATATATTCCAAATTCTGATTTTTAGTTGTTATTTTTGGTGGTTTCATCTCCATATGAGTTGTGCCCAATCTGGTTAATGCTTTAGACTTTCCCATTTGGAAATACTTAAGTTGTTCAATTCTGGGGAAGATAATACTTACTGTTCCCTTTCCCCATTAATCAGAGTCTTGCTGGTGTGATGGGTCCGTGGTAGACATTCAGCAGCTCCAAGCCAGGAGAAAGATGAGATTGGCAGCCTGAGAAAACCCGAGGGGCAGCTCTACTCGGGTCAATATGAGTCAAAATCTACGCGATGACAATTATTTTGCTCTTTTGATTTCCCATTAAGTGGATTTTGGAATTCAATCAAGCCCTTAAACCCTGAATATTGAGTTCCAATTCTGATTTTATTTCCATTCAACACCTGTGATAAAATGACTGCAGTACACCTTAAATTTGAATTTGCATAAGTTTTCCTTTAGAATTGATTTAATCACGTCTAATCTACCAATCTCATCCTTCTGAGGCTGACATTACTTCTTTTTAACTATTTCTATGAATGACACCATAATTAGTCATCACCTAAATGAACTGCCCTCTGAAAGCAGAGGCCCGGATAAAATTAGAAATCCAAGAATTTTATCTGTGGAAACATCAGTAAATGAAAATATGGTAGAAGAGGGTCCAGCTAATTAGACTACTGCGTCATTCTGAGGAATAGAAAGAAGGAAACATGTTCGAGAAAAGTGCCATCAAAATAAGCTTCAGCAAGGCTATGAGGGAGCCCTTGAGTTAAGCACATCTGTCAGAGCAGCCCTGCCATTTCTAAGGAATACGTCTGCCTCAATTGGCCCGCCTGAGCATCTTTGTGGAGCAGTTATTAACTGGGAGCTCGTGTGGGAGGCATGTCCTCGGCACTGGTGAACTTCATCAAGGTTCCTAGATCCCGTCTCAGTTATGCTCATGTAGTTGTAAGAGTTTGAGGTACCTTCTCATAGTCACTACACAACTTTTTTTTTAGCCTTTGCTAATCAATTCAAAAGAAATATTTACTTTTACACACATTTAATAGAACAGAGGCTTGTACATAATCTTGTTTCCCTACAAATAAATTTCCCTTGTATATTTTGATAGCAACTATTCCAACAATTCATTATTAATAAATTGGAATAGAATTGGGTTGTTTCTTCTTGTTATCTATGGATACAACAAGAAAGAGTTTGGTGATCTGCTTATATTATGATATATACAGAAATTACCTAATACATAAATGGGTTAGATCAGTCAACAAAATTATGAAATAAGGCACTCATTGTATTTAGTGAACTCACCTATATTCTCTCTGGCCTTGTGATTCCAACTGTCCCTAAATCACATTTTAGTGATAATTCCTGAAATATTTTATGCAATTAATTTGAAATTATCCAAGATATTATATGCTTTTCATTTTTATTTTAAAAAGAAATCCTTGGAACATTATTTCCTTCTCCAGTATTTTGGATATCTTCCTTGTAGGTCACAATTCCTTAAGAAATGGTTCAATGATATAGACTTTACTCAAAAGTGGAAGTCTTTTTATAACCAGGAATATAATTCATTTGAGACAAAGATCACTAGGGGGAAAGATTTCCGTTTTACAATCTCTTCACATAACTTGGACTTCAATTTTCTCTTACCACCATTATTTTCACTCAACTCATCAGACAAGATGGAAATAAAATAAAAAGTGTTGCCATTTTATATAAAGAAAGTAAGCAGGAAGCAATCCGTTTATTTTCTCTGAACATAAATGCAAAACTCTGTTTTACTTATCTTTACCATTTCAGACAGATTTCACTACATTCTGGTGATTGCCTTAAAAATCATTTAGAAAAAAATTTGATTAGCCATTTAAAAATACTTATTTTAGTTTATACTCTTGTTTTAGTTATCTACAGTTACCATAACCAAAAATAGCAAGAGTAGATGATTTAACAAACACATTTATTTTCCCATAACTTCGGAGGCTAGAAGTCCAAATTCAAGGCTTCAGCTTTAGGGAAAAACTTTCTCTCTCTGTTGGATCTGGAAAGAAATTCTTGTCTCCTTTTAGCATCTATGGGTCCAGGGATTCTTGGAGATTTACATGTGTCTTGGCATCAATTTCCCTCTGGGTTGAGACAATAGGATGTTTTTAGTATAGGAATTTGGGGTCCAAAGGACACATTTTACTCCAGGGTCAGATTTCTTGTTGGTATGGAAGTCCCTCCATCATTTCTTGGTTCTCTTCTCTTTTTCTCTTGAAAGATAAAAGATGATGCAGGGCACACTCCAGGGAAATGTGCCTTCACACCAGGATTTTGGTTTGTGTAAGTGTCTTACGTTGACTCTTCATCTCGTTACAATGATCAGATCAGATAACATCATGCGGAATGATGACAGCGTTACATATTGCCAGATCACTGTCAAGTTGACAGAAATTTGGGGGAAACACATTTCAACTCACTTTCCTGCATATTTTTAAAACATCCACATTAGTTCCTTTTATGTTGCAATGATGATTGCACCATAAATGTGGATTATGATCATCTCAAATCCATGCTTCTAGGTTCTTGGGGAAAAAGTGGGATTGAGTTTTCTATAAGTATACTCAATAATTGCAGCTCAATATTTCATTGCTTAACATCTCTTTATCTTGATGTTTCAGTTAACTTAAAAATTGAATTCTCTATGTAAATAACCTCATGTTTATTTTGCCATATTAAAAATGAAAACATCAACATTTATGATTTTTCTTATTTGAAGTAATTTTTTTCAATAGCGAAGACTTTGATTATACAGAGGTGTTATTTAGTCTCTGTTCAAGTAATATCCAACTGCATATTTGCAGATAAAGGATGTCCATAGTCTCAACATTTTTCTTTTCTTTCTTTTTTATGCAGTTCTCCTTTGGTTTATTATTTTCCCCTAATGGTTTTAAAGACACCAAAATTGAGACTCGTAGAGCCCTGGGCCACACATGGAATATAGGACTTTCTTGTGGTGTGGGCTTTGGAGTTTGTCCACAGAAGGTCACAGCGGCAGCAGCAGTGTCTGGGACCTGGCTGCTCCTGAAGCTGAGGCAGGTGGAGCTGTGAGCAGGCCTGTCTGCACTCCACCATCCCCGGGCCTGCTTCTGCCTCTGTGCCTTCCTGTGCCCTCTCAGCATGGGCACTGGCAGCTCCCACTATTAGGGCATGGACCAGAGGCTGCTATCGGGGAGGCTGTGATGAGAAAGGACAAATGAAATATGGACTTCAGTGTGGTGTTTGACAATATCCCAAATGGCATCACATTGTATAATATGGATGTTAATTGATAATTGTAATTCTAATTGTTATTCTAAAGCAGACCTTCATTTGATTCATCATCCAGTACTCAATCTTAAGAAAATATAGATAGGGTAGAAATATACTTATATGAGACTGAATTAAATAAAAAAAAACACTTAGAATTTTTTCTCTGTTTGGAATAACTTGATGGGAGTGGGTTTGATTTGGGGGTTTTATACAATAAGATCTAGGACAATAACTAATATGTATAATTTTCTCCTTGGTTTCACTTAAAGGACACTGATCACTTTGAAATTGTAGAGCTATGCATGGTTGTTCTGGGTACAATGGATGAGCAGTAACTTCTCAGAATATGTCGCTATAGAAGAGTAAGTCATAAAAATGAAATCCTGCTGTCAATGACTTTTCTAAATTAAGTGCTTCGTTCTGATTTTCAAAAGAATTTAATGACTTGAGCATGAAGTCTAAGCCTTATGACAGATAACTTAGGACCACTATAATATGGCAAATAAAATGACTCAATGTCTGTCATGGATTGAGTTGTATCACCCAAATATATGTGTTATAAATCCTAACCCCTATCCCTGTGATAACAGTCTTATTTAATAATAATAGTCTTATTTAATAATGGGCTGCCATTTTTTGCTAATGGAACAGAATTAGTGTACCCAGTGTCTGAAGTCAATCTCTTTTGAGATGCAAAAGAGATTGAACAAGAAAGGGCAGAAGAGAGAAGAGGTAAGAAAGATGCTGTGTTAGTCTGGATAGACTAGAGAAACAAATCCATGGACACACGTGTGTACAAGAAAGAGATTTATATACAAGAGCAACTGAACATTGAGACAACATCCCAGCACAGTCCACATCAAGACTATGAGTTCGATACCAATCTATGAAGTCCCCTTCAGACTCAAGAAACACGTGCAATGACACCAAATGTAGAAGGTCACAGGCCAGTGGGTAGAAAATCTTTGGATCCAGTGGCATTGGAAATATCTCAGCGCTGGCAGGGGTCTCTCATGGCTTCTCCAACACCCAGGGCTGCATCAGGATGGGTCTATGTGTCTTGTCAGCTGCCATGTCTCCCAGGGCATGAGCAGTGAGTCTCATCTCCAAGGAGGAAATACTGGAATTCCCAGAATCCTTTGGGGGAAGGCTATGCCCACACAGAAGCCTCATTGGCTATGACCTGATTGACAGGCTTGACTCCACCCCTACATGCTTAATCCTTAAATTGACAATTATATAACTAGCACAGACCACCCCTTGTCAATTTTACACTTTCACATAACTCCGTAACCACATGTAATTTTCAAACAAACAATAATAAAATCATATCTGTACAGGATAAAACTAAAATGCATACAATTCAACATGTGCCACCCTCATTTAAACATAAAATTTTGTAAGTGAACAAAACAAAAATATCCTATGCCTAACAATTGCAGTTAAGTAACACCTACACCTTGATCCTATAATCTTATGACTATATTCCCCCACCTATGAAAGTTTGTAAGTCAACCACTTCATGTCTTTATCCCCCCAATTTTGGGTATCTAATTTCTATATTGCCCATTTACATCAACCCAGTGCCCTGAGGAAACAATCATATTTTTCAACATGAAGAATCTTCATTCCAGTTGGAACCTTGTGAAATCCACATCCCTAAGCAAAGTCAAATCTGGACAGGCCATCCAGAAAGTCTGCATCAATATGCATCAATTCACAGGCTCAAAATCTTCTCTTCATCTGCTTGGGTTCTGGTCAACTCAATGTGGGCTGCCTCTCTTAGCCTCACTAGGGTGAAGCCCCATTAGACCATGGCCCCATCACACATTCTCATGAACTAGGTTCTAGTCATGAACTTCAGACCAGTAAACCCACTCTCATCTTCTCTAGTTTCTGTAAACCAGGTCCACGGGTGTCAGTGTCCAGACTCAAGGCATCTCTCTGTTGCTGCTTTTATTCCACTTTCACTCAACAAATGGATCCACGTGGTCCCCTACCAAGCATTTCAGCTTGCCTACAGGCTTCGTTTAACATTCTGTCATAGGAGTTTTCTTCATGGTTCCAGACTTTTTCCAGCTTCCGACAAAAACCACAAAGCGTTCCTTTTTTGTTTCCCCTTCAATCTGTCATGCTTGCCCCTGCGAGTCTCTTGAAATGCAAATGTCCTGAGTACTCCAAAGCACTGGGCGGGGCTCATCTTTTCAGAGCATTCTCTGCTGGTGTGTCCTAAAGCCATCTATAGATCCAATTTTAATGGCTGACAACAAATGGGTTTACTAACTCTTTATTTTCATACTTCCCAATAACCATTTCTATCGATCATTATATCAATAATAATAAACAGAGGAAATCAGTATAAACAAAGTAGAATCAGATACCAAACTCAATTCTTAAAACAGTCAAGTTCGATCTTTATTTAGCTTATCTAAATCCTTATCTAAATTATTCTATTTATACAAAAATATGGGATTAGGCCTCTTGAGAGTATCAAGCCAGAGTCAGGCTTTCTGCCGGCCATTTTAACCTTCTGTCAACCATTTTCTCTAACCAGCATGGTCTCTGAGAAATTAAAATGGCAATTTCTACCCCTGAGCAAAAAATATACATTCATCACATTCATTCTCACCGTTACAAACAGGAATAACCAAGGGCTACAATCAAACATAATTATCAAGACTTTAACTTCCCATATTCTTTCCAGAAAACAATTCAGTCAACTTCAAGGATATTTCTGATATCTATTTCTGACTTCTGGCTAGCCAAAGAAGGAACACTACCGTCAGGGACAGGTCAAACAAACACCTACTCTCCATCTTTATGATCTGTTTCTCTAGTACCCCCCTCCCAAGGTATCACGATGTGTTAGTCTAGAGCATCAAAACAGACAATTCTATAACTACTGCAGGTTCCAAGAAGCTGAAGAGACAAGAACCTTCCTCAAGAGCCAACAGAGAAAGCCTTTCCTTGAGTCCGCATTCTGAATTCACACTTCTAGCTTCATAAATGGCGAGAAAACAAATCTGATTGTTAAACCTCCTACTTGTGGCATATCTGTCGTAAGGACACTAGGAACCCAGATAGAATTTTGTACTGGAAGAGTTGGGTGCTACCTGATAAATACCTCAAATGTGGACATGGTTTTGGAATTAGGACGTAAGGAGAGCTACAGGAAAGTCCCTATTATGTTAGAGCCTATAGAAGGCACAAATTACAGAGTATTGTTAGGAATGTAATTTTGAATGTATGTCTGGGGAGGCTTTCAAAGGGATGAACATCTGATTGGCAAGTTGAGGAAAGGTGGTGCTTCTTGCAGTGACCAAATACTTGTCTGAACTATATTTAATGTTCAGTAGAAAGCAGCACTTGGAAATAATAACCTCGGGTATATGGCAAAAGACATTTTTAACGTACCCTTAAGAAGACACCTGATTTCTCTTTGCTTCTTATAGTAAACTGTGAGAATAAGAAGATGGACTTAAAAATTAAAGTATAATATGGAAACATAACTTAAATATGTGGAACATTCTGTTGTACAAACTAAGGGCCTGCGTCCTAGCATTCCCATAAAGAATTAAGCCTGATATTGACCAATCTAACAGATTACTACAGCAGAAAGCTCATCAGTTTAGAGAAAGAACTAAAGGAAAGAATGCTATCCTACAGGCAAGAAACAGGCCAAAGAATCTACATCTGCTATCCTCAAACAAAAGAAAAGGATCGTTCCTGAGTAGCTCAATGGAAAACAGAAATGTTGAAAGTAGCAAAGAAAAAAACAACTGTGCAAGTTGTTGGTATTGGTATAGGAGCTCAAAGTTCAAAGTCTGCATCTTTGAGATTCTTTAGCTCTTTTCTTTTTTTTTTTTTTTAAATTACTCTTAAAATTTATTTTTCCCTTTAATTTTAAAAATTTTTTTATTGGGG
>NW_022103915.1:80650951-80680083 GCF_000313985.2 Echinops telfairi | reverse complement strand
AAGCAAGATACAGTGTGTGCTTCATGGCTCAACTCTGCCACAAGAGAGGCTAGGTAAGGAAAGATGTGGCTTTTTTCTAAAATGGATTCAAGTACGGGATAATGATTCATGAATGGTATACTATTGACCGAAAGTGTCTGCCACTTTCTATTTTATTTCATTAAATAAATGAAAGGACAGAATTTTGCATTACCTTATAGACAGACTGATCTGAAGAGATTAATGAAACTAGGAACACACTGAAGAGAATATAAGTTTCTAATTTATCGGTGAACATTTTCACTTACAGGTAAGAAATCAAAGCATAGGGAAAAGCCAAAAATGTCCCTGTGAGGATAATCTTCAAATTCTTACTTCAGGAATTAAAAAAAAAATTTAAACTGGAAGTCAGCTGCTGGTCTTGGGGATATTTCAAATTCCACACTATTTCCTCATTTGTTCACTTTTATGCTTCCAAAGATCCCAAGTATTCAGTCTACTTATTTATTTTTATCTACGTCCCACTGAAAGTACCATGGACTGCCAAAAGAACAAACAAGTATGTCTTGGAAGAAGTACAGCCTGAATGCTCCTCAGAGGCAAGAGTGAGGAGATTTTGCTTCATGTACTTAAGCCATAATGTCATGAAAGACCAATCTCTGGAAAAGGACATCATGCTAAATAGAAGAGCAGCGAGAAAGAGGAAAACCCTTAATGAGGTGAACTGACATAATGGCTTCAGCTGTCAGTTGAAGGGTAAGAGCAATCCTGAGGTGGGGCGGGATTCTGTGGCACTTCTTCATTTGGCTGCACATGGGGTGACTGTGAGTTGGAGCCAGCTTATTGGCACCTAACCACCACAGCCACAACAGGCCCCAGTACACATGCTTCTACCAGCGCTCCTTTTCCTGAATCAACCATGGAGAGTCCTGGTAAATGATACTTGTGTGAATCATATAAGCTTTCCAACTAGTTTTTTGGGGACTTGGAGGATCAAATGAGCTAATGCATTGATAGGACTATTAAGATGTATAAAGGGCTTTCTGTACACATAAGTTATTTTTATTGGACTTGGCAGAATTTATAGGCTTCTTCTAAACAAAATTGTTAGCATATGAAAACATTTGAAGAAGATATTTGAGCTGAAAATAAATGTATTTAGAGAGTATTGGAATTTTTGCACAATTGACTTAGGTAGCAAAGACATAAGTTATGGGAATGAGAAAAAATTAAAGGGAGGAAATGAGTAAATAATTTATCTGCTGATTAGGAAAATGGACACGTTTTCCTAAATGATTAAAACCATGTTTTAAAAACAAAATGATTAAAACCATGCTTTTAAAACTCTAAAAGCAGTTTGATTTTTCCCTTTTCTTTCTTTATCTTACCATAAACCTTCTTGGTAAATAATCTCAGATTTCTTAACAAAGAGAAAATGTCAGCAAATTCCCACTGGGGATCATAGGCAAAGGATAGACATATTCATATCATGACTTAAATGATACAAGAACCTAAAATTTGAAACATAAATACACTATGCATGATATATTATCTTTGAAATATGAACTCTTATTAATTTTCTTTTTGTCAGAATAGGAGTCATTAAGGTGTATATCCTATTGTCAAAGAGCGCTATGGCATGTCATTTTTTGGACCATCAGTTAAACCGATATAGTACATGTAAATTGTGGAACTAAATAAAAATTGCTATTTAACTCTACTAAGCACACTTAGTATAGCATACAACTGCTATTTACAGGTTCATAAAAATGACTTCTTATCTACTGTTTAAGAAGTTTTCATATGCAACAACATACTGTGCATTATGGATAGACAAAAAAGCAAATTCCAGAACATTAAGCCTGCTTATGTATTTTTAAAACTCATTAATGTACTCTTTAAACTGGTGCTGTATGAGAGTTAAAACCCAACATTAAAGAAAGTGCTCTGGTGTAAGTTTATCCTTGTGAAGTTCATTAAATCTCCTTAATGCATCTGTTATAAGTCTTCTACATCAGGCAGAAATTAATATAGAGTGTTTTAAATCATTTTCATCCTCTCAAAATGGTTTAAAATATGCTTATGTATGGTTGCTAACTACAATCAAGTATTTTTATTGTAATAAGTAATCGAAAAACATCCACTATAGGTCATCTAAAAAATATTCGGGCTGAAAACTTAGCATGAACTTGAAGATGTGCTCTAGCTTTTCATATTCTCAGGGTTATGTTTTGATTTAGGATTTTAATCAGACCTATTTTAATAGATCACACTTCACCCTAGTCCTGCCCAAGGTCATGCAATCTAACAGAGGATAGCATTTTTTACTCAGCAAGTTTGACACAGTAGAACGAAAACATGTTTGTAGATTAATGATGTAGTATTCCTTATGATTAACATTTCAAATGAAAAGTTGTAGCATCAAGTAGTGGAAATAATACTGGGCTTGGAGTTAAGGAGAAGCAAACTGAGCTCATTCATAGACTGAAGGACGTTGAGAACTCATTTTTTCGGAATGAATATTCCTCCATGAATACCAGGGGGTGATAAAATCCAACCCAGAGCGTTATGGAGGGCACCTTCACAAAAGCCCAATGTTCTGGCCTGGGTTCTAGTAGCCATGCAGTATTTGTTTATTTGAAGATTTCATGGGAAACAGGAGTGGATTATTCTCTGGTAAAATATACCACAAGACCAAATCAACTGCTATAAAGTGATTCCTACTTTTGGCGACCCTATGTATGATTTCTGAGGCTATAAATCTTTTTATAAATTTTTATTTGTTCATTTTAGCAAATCATTTTTATTGGGGGCTTTTACAGCTCTTATAACAATCCATACATCCATTGTATCAAGAATATTTGTACATATGTTGCCATCATCATTTCCAAAACATTTTCTTTGTGCTTGAGCCCTTGGTATCACCTCCTCTTTTTTTCCACTCCCTCCCCCACCCTCTCACCCTCATGAGCCCTTGATAAATTAGAAATTATTTTTTAAATCATTTTATTGAGGACTCTTATTATTGTTATTCCTTACACCATTGGCTGTATCTCTTCACCCATGTTTCTGTTGTTCATCACCCTGTGTGTGGGGTGGGAGGGTGGGGGGTTATACATTGATCATTGTGATTGGTTCCCCTTTCTCACCCCACCTTTCTTCTACCCTCATGGTATCGCCAATCCCATTACTGTTCCTGAGGGGTTGATCTGTCTTGGATTCCATGTGTCGAGATGGAATGCTCTCAGGTACATGCTCTGATCTAGCTGGAGTTGTTAGGTAGGACTGGGATCATGACAGTGTGGGCTGGAGGGGTCTAGGAATAATTAAAGAACTAGAGGAGTGTTGTATGTTTCACCAGTCTGTGAGGCGATGTCCCATTGTCTACAGATGGGCTTTGGGTCTCCACTCTTGCCCCCTGTGTTAGTCTGGGTACATTAGAGAAACAAAATCCACAAAAACTCATATGTATAAGAGAGAGTTTTATATAAAGGGTAAGTGCACATCAAGAAAATATCCCAACCCAGTGCTTCCCAAGTCCACAAGTCCACCATTAGCCCATATGTCTGACACCAATCCACAAAGTCCTCCTCCATCTCACAAAACACATGCAGTGACACTGACTACAGGAGGAAAGCCGAATCAGCGAGCATGTAAGCATCTCAGCGCTGGCAGGGGTCTCCACATGGGTGCTCCAGCACCCAGGCCTGCATAGGGGTAGGTCCATGTGGTTTCTCTTCGGGGATGTCTTGCAGGAAGAAAGCCTTGCCAGCTGAAGCAGGGAAATGGCTAAGGTGATTGCACCCTGGACCAACCATCACAAACAAGAGATCCGAGAACAAGAAAGGCAAGGCTCACTGAGTCATTTATCCTTCCGCCCTTCAATTAACCCCACTTGTGTTTATTGGCCAGGTTGGCACAATAAACTTTAACTATCTCACCCTCCTTGTTTGCATCGATATGGTTATTTTGGGTGATCCTGCTGACACCTTGTGATCACACAGGCTGATGTGCTTCTTCCATATGGGATGTGCTGCATCCCAGCTAGATTGCCACTTGTTTATCTTCAAGCTTTAAGACCCCAGATGTTCTATCTTTTAATAGCCAGGCACCATCAGCTTTCTTCACCACATTTCCTGATGCACCCATTTTGTCTTTAGTGATTGTGTTGGGAAGGTGAGCATCACAGAATCCAGGTTATTAGAACAAAGTGTTCTTGCATTGAGGGAATATTTGAGTAGAGGTCCAATGTCCATCTGCTATCTCAATACTTAACATATAAAAAATGTGCATAGACCTATATCACTATCACTATATATTACTATATTTACATATATACATGTCTATATTTAAACCCCTATAAAAGTTTACAGCCTTCTAGATCTTTCCTCTATTTCCTTTTCCTTTCCTCCTGTCCCACTATCATGTTCGACCTTTGTTCGGTTCAGAGTAGTTTCTTGCAGCTACATTGCAATTGATCAAGCCCCACCAAGAATTTTATGCCCCTTCTATGCTCCCCGCATCATTGATTTTAGATCATTTGTTGTTCCCTTGTCCCTGGGTTTAAGGCTATAAATCTTTAGGGGAGCAACTAGACTCCTATTTTTCTAACAAAGCAGCTGTTGTGTTTGAAACACCAAACTTTTGGCTAGCATCTCAATGTTTACCTGATAGTAATTTAAAAGTAAATCATTTTTATATTTTGCTACTTATCTGCATTAAGTGGCCTAATGTGCTTCTTAAATGATAGTGTGAGTTTAGTTTAAGAGCATTGCGTTTATTGACACTGATTTTATTGGATTGCTTGGTGAGTAAACAGTAGCATGGCCAATTTATATAATCAAAGTAGGTTTAGCACGTAAAGAAAAAAATGAGTATGTTTATGTTGCTATTGTCTGCTGTCAATTCTATTCAACTCCTATTTGCCCATACGTTTCCTAGGCTGCACTCTTTACAGAACACAGCACTATGTCTTTTTCCTCTGGGTAGCTGGTGGGTGGGCTTGAACCTTTCTGTGAGCTGCTGAGTGTTCAGCAGTGGTGCCACCAGAAGCTCTACAATGTTATACTCTTGTAGTTCAGCTGAGAGGGGGGAAAAGGTTACCTAGAATTTTTTCCTCCCTAAGAAATCTATGGCAGGTCAGCAACTCTATAACTGTAACTATCTACCCTTGGGGTTGCTTAGGGAATTGGTAGAAATTATATGGAAAAGTCTAATTTGTACATGACCTCCAGGTTTCATTTCCCTAGCTGCTGGAAGGATAGTGCATTTGAGAAGCAATGAATTTAAACTCCAGGAGATTAGAGTGCGAGTATGAGCCAAGACATTGTTGGTTGCTGCTTGATGAGGTGACTTATGTGTGGAGTGGGACCGACAACTCTTTGAAACTTAGGTGATCTCAGCCCGAGGCACTGTGCTATAACGGTAGGCACATGTGTGAGAAGATTAATGGGAAACCCAGCTTAACAGAGTGTTGAAGTGTTAAAGAGGGAACTCAAAGACCCTGTCCATCTGGATTGACCTTCAGGTTGAAATTGGTAGAGTGCAGTACATTACATTCTTGTTCGCCAAGAGTGTCCCTTAGTCACAAATAAATATGACAGTGTGTGTGTGTGGTGTGATTTGAATCAACTCTGTGATATGAAATGTTAACGAAAAGCTTCTAACCTAGGGTTTAAAAAATGTATTCACCACAGAAAATCTTGAAAATATTTAATGCTTCAAATAATTTCCCCTAGCCTCTGAGATATCTTGCACTAAAAATGTCTTTCTGCTGAAGTATTTTCTAAAATATTGGTTTCTACTTTTACTTTTTTGCTCCCAGAACAACTATTCCCTTGAATCAAAACAGCTTCTTTATTTTATTTTATTTTTTGCTCTTTCATTTTCCCCCCTAGTTCTGAAATAGCCCATCCTGAAGACATAAACAACTAGCCTTGATGGCTAGCCAAGACTCTGCCCTGCAATAGACCTCCTCCTACTCTGTTACTTCTTACCCCAAGGAGCCGTAAACATGAATCCTGACCCACGAATGCAGCCTCAGAACAGAGAAGAGACATGCATGCTGCAGCCAAACGGTAGGTGGAAATAAAAACAATGCCTCAATTTGGTCATATTAAATGTGCTGGGAAGACAGTCTGTAGGAGAAAGGATAAATAACCTACATAATAAAGAATTAGTTAGCAGTGTTATGTAAATATTGTAGCAGCATCAATGAGGAGGTAAGCAGAAGTATTTTAAGACACCATATTATACAATACACTGTGCACTGTTTCCTGGTGATAAGGTTTTTAAAGCATCTTTATAAGCTCTTCTTCTCTGTTGTGACAGGATTATTTTTGCACCTTTGGAAAGCAACTGAAAAAGGAACCCTGGGAAAAATCCTGCCGAACAAAGCAAATAGCTTAAACTAGAAGAAAGAATGGATTCAAGATATAAGAATAGATTTTAGATATATGATTAAAACATAAGTGTAAATGATACCCTCATTTTTATTACAGTGCTGTAGATTCTTGCCAGTGCAGGGAAATGCTAAAATGGTAAAGGATGACTTTTTTATTATGATGATTATTCCCTTGAATTTTAAGTGAACTCAGAAGTAGATATTTCATATAATAACATAAAGACAAAATAATCAATGTAATAGACAAAGTTGCGTGAGTGCGTATTGAAGTATATGAATTGCCTACAAAGAATACTGGCTACAATAACCATTTTCTGCTACTGACATCCCTAAATTGTATACTTTAAGATTATCAGTATCAGGAGAAGAAGTTAATTAATTTCTACCTCATCTCCACCCATGAAAAAAACTCAGATCGAGAAGGACAGATATCAAAATAATCTGGAATTATATAGATTTTAAATATACCTGTAAAGATGATCAAATCTTGGTTGATGACTTTAGTGCATGAACCACTGTAATTCATCAATTATAAATTCCACTTTATACATTAGTTTAAGACATGTTTGTGTTTCAAATTAGTGAAATGATAGCAAGTCAGATACTAAGAAAAAACAAAGAAGAAATCAAAATACATTAGATAATGAATAAACTGAAAAATTAGCTATTGTTATATCATTAGTATATGTGTGTATGCATAACATTCTATAGAGATGATTTCATTGAAAGATGCCTTCCTTCCTATATTAGTTTTTTCATGGCCATTCGTTGTGGTACCTTCTGGAGCACAGATATATTTCCATAGTAGCTATTTTTTAAGTCAAGAGGCCCCCAAATTAGGGTGTGGCTGGGCATAGGAGCCAGAAGCCCAAATATACTAAATGGAAGTCGATCCACAGATACAAGAAGGTTGCTTTGGTTAAAGTCAGATTCAGAAATAAAGGAAGTCAAAATGGAGCAAAGCAGGTTACAACAGTTGAGCACAGGAGCAAAGACTGCATTTTACAGGGACACTCAGGTCTCCGAAATGAATCAAACCTCTGGAGGCCTAAGAGAGCCAAGTGAAGGTCAAAGGCTTAGAGGAAGAAAAGTTCTTCCATATTGGACAAGTCCTGCTTCAGATGTTATTTATAGTCTCAGACCCAAGAGCTGTTAAATTCAGTTCAGCATTTGAGTCCGTAAGATGTGTTAAGTCCGTGTCCTTGTGCCTGCTTTCTGGCGGATTGCAGGTCGTGTGGCTTTTCATCTCTCTCTTTCACTGCCTGGGAGTCAGTGCTGACTCATAGCGACCCCCTGTGGGTGTCTGAGACTGCACCTGTTTATGGGAGTACAAAGCCCAGTCTTCTTCCTAGGGAGCTCCTGGTGGTTTCGAACTGCACAACCAAACCAAAATGGAAGAGTTGCCTTTGAGGCAAGCCTGACTCATTGTGACTCATTGTGGGAACTCTGCTTCATAGGAGTTTCAGAGCTGCTGCGTTTTTGTTTTGTTTTTTTCAAAACCATTTTATTGAGAGCTACTACAGATATCATATCATTCAATAGATCAATCATTCAAGCAGTATTGTACAATTGTCACCACAATCAGTTTCAAAACAGTATTTTCTTTCTTGAACTCCTTGGCATCAGCTCCTTCTTAACCCTCCCCCTTTTCCCCCCTCCCCACCTGTCCACCCCACCACCACATACACACACTGTATGTGCCTGAAACCCTTATTCTACTTGCTGTCACTCTGGGTTCATCAATTCTGGGGTTCAAATACTGAGAATCAGAAAAACGTATAACAAAAATTCAAGAGGTTCACCCCCAATGACATAACACATCTGAGATAAACCCAATCTGAACAAACAAAAAATCAAAAAGCACAGACAATGTTGAAAACCAGATCAGGCCCAAGGTGCATCAGAGGGAGATCAACTGACCAGGTCTGAGCCTTCAAGTCAGATTTTTCCTTTTGATTCAATGTACTTTATTTGGTGACCACTTTCCTCCCAGTCCTCTATTATGGATAAAGGGAGATTACTGGAGGCTCAGTTCCAGTGGAGATCCCACAACTGTATCTTGGGCTCCACTGTCATCCACAGCGTTCTGCAAACCAGTTTATCATAGGTTAGGCTGTAATACTATTTCCTCTTTCAGCTTCGGATTATATGATTTGCAATCCTTTGGTCACTAATGTTACTGTGCTTCTTCCATGTGAACTTAGTTGACATCTCAGATTGCTGCTTGTTTGAAGCAAGCCATTAAGAACCCAGACATTATTTAATCTGACATTATTTAAAAAACAACCATTTCTATGTGAATGAGGGGGGTCGGAATGAAGACCCAAAGCCCATCTATAGGCAATTGTACATCCTCTCACAGAAGGGTCACCGAAGGAAGGGAGGAGCCACCCATGGTGCAGCATCGCACCAGCGAAACACAACATTCTTCTCATTCTTTAATGCTTCCTACCCCCCACTATCATGGCCCTAGTTCTATTTTACAAATATGGCTAGACCAGAGCATGAAGAATGGCACAGGTAAGAGCTCACAACACACAGCGTCCAGGACAGATAAACCCACCAGAACCCATAATGAGAATAGCAATACCACGAGGATAGGGGAAAGGTGGGGGAAAAGGGGAAGCCAAGTGCAATGATCGACTTAGAAACCACCCCCTCCCAGGGGGACAAACAACAGAAATGTGGGTGAAGGGAAACAGAGGATGGTGTAAAATATGAAAATAAAAATAATTTATAATTTATCAAGGGTTCAAGAGGGCAGGAGGATGGGGGAGGGAGGGCAAAAAAGAGGAGGTGATACCAAGGGCTCAAATAAAAAGAAAATGTTTTGGAAATGATGGCAACATAAATACAAATGTCCTTGATACAATGGATGTATAGATTGTTATAAGAGTTGTAAGATTCCCAATAAAATCCTTTATTGGGGAAAAAAAAGACCCCAGACATTATTTAATCTGATAGCCAGGAACCATCTAATTTCTTCACCACACTTTGCTATAGCACCCTTCTCGTCTGTGTTCCCTTCCTGAGGATGAGCATCTAGCAGTGCCATGATATAAGGTCTGATTGTTCTTCAAATGGAGCTAGGATCTAGTGCAAGCCCACTCCAAATATGCATATATCTATATATAATCTATATCTATCATCATCTATAAGCTGCTTTTGGCTCCCTTTTAAAACCTTCTTATTTATTTCTGGTAGAGAGTATTATCTATCATTCCCCTGAGACATAAAATATTCCATTAATACTGTCTTTCATTAGCCCCTGGTACTTATTTTTCAAAGCACTATTGAGAGAGGGATATATGACCAGAGTAACTCCGTATAGCAATACCTAAATTATTCACTTGTACAGAGTCAATCCCTTCATGGTTGGACACTATTTATACAAATAATGGGAGTTGATTTTCAGGAAAATTTATAATAAGCTTCACTGAGATTTTCGGTCACAAGTTTCCTGGAATATTATATATCTTAATTCAGCATATAGGGCATTGGTGTAGCAATCCATGATTGTCTGCCTACCAGCAATTCAACAATCTTGGGACAGCTGTCTTCCGCTTCCTCAGACACCATGGATTTTCAGTCTTCAACGCTCAGTTTACAAGTGTGTCTGAGGTAGAGTCCACCAGTTCACCCCACGGATTTTCCACATCAGATCACCGTGATGCAGCCTCTAGCATGCCGTGCACCTTGAAGATCCAGGATTCAATGTCCCAGCATTTCATGGCACCTGCCCGAGTCCCCAGGATGCACCCAGAACCCTGGCCCACTCCCCCAGTAGGTTCCCCCAATGCCTTTTCAGTCATTCTTTCTCCCTCTCTGGAGGTTGGTCCTTGTACTTTTCCTGCCAACACTCGCATTTGTGCTCCCCCAGGTGTGCTTGCTTCCTTTCTCCTCTCCTGACGTGACTTGCCCGTCCACAACTCTCATTCCTCTGATAGGGCTCTCTGCCCATCTAAGGGGACCTTATCATAATTTTACATGGCATCCACTCAGTAGATAACATCCCCTACCCCTCCCTTAACAAGTGGCCTTCAAGCTACATACCTAGAGAGGGTGTTGTATAGTTCATTGTCACCAGTCAGGCTCTTGCAAAATATGCTATTAGCCTTTTTACTCGGTTGACTGAGGATGGGTCTCAAAGACCAGATTTTGCATTAGCCACCACAAACTTAAGCTTTTGCAACACCCAGGGACTGTTTTTCAGAAAGGTCGACTATGCCATCCAGTCAATTTTGACTCAAAGTGATGCCAAGGAGGTAGTAGAATTACCCTGTGGGTTTCTGAGGCTATACACTTTATGGGAGCAGAAAGCCTCATGTTTCTTTCATGGAAGTGGATTTGAACTGCTGACCTTGTGGGTAGCAGTTCAGTGAGTGATCAACTATACCACAGTATTAGACCCTATCAAAAGAAGACTGTTATACAATTTTCTGTTGATTCAAATTGTGTTCTCCAGGCAATGTAACTTGAAGATGATAAGTCCATAAAAGTTGAGGGCATTATCAATATTTAAATCCTTTTCATAGTTTTGAGTTTTGAATTTTCAACTAGGGGTAAAGAATGTTGCTTAATTTGGACAAACTCACCCTTTCAATATATCCAATGACAGGAAAAATAATTTAAAAACCTGAGTTATTCATGGAGTTTATGGTAACTCACTTTCTTCTTAATTTTATTTTGGTTTTCAATCAGATATTAAAACGCATTTTAAAAATTACATGGACAGAATTTTCAATACAATTGTTGAACTCAACCCACAATCACTAGGTAAAATTCTAGGTGAACCCAAGTTTTTGTCCCACAGTTCCAAAAATTTTTGGCTTAAAGATGGGCCCAAGATTTAAGTTTAGGTAGCTAGTGTACTTCACTGGAATTTCTTACAGAGGTTCTGGAGAATTAATGTGATCTTTTCACCTGGAGTAGTGTTATGGAGAAGAAAATAAACCCTATATAGAATTTATAGATAAACTCTATTCGCATACAATTTATAGAGACATATTTACTATGTTTGAACCAGAATGAACATAAACAAGACAAAAACAATTCATCCAGATGAGGGGGCCAGATCATAAAACTTTAATGGTGTCAAAGACTACAGAACATGGCCATTTAAATAGGGGATAGGAAAACTGTCAAAAGCATAATTGTGATCTATCAATACATCACAGTTTCCCTGGGGACTATAGAAATAGGAACGGACCATGACTGAGATGTGTACACCAGTCTCAATAGAAAGACTAACATGATTGGCTCAGGGCTTTCCAATCAAGGAAGCCAGGGTATGGCTCATAACCATGTTGACTCTAGTACCCTCAGTTCATCAAAGGCACACTCAGGAGGGTCCTCAAAGGCTCCCTCCTTGGGCTGGCAAGGGAAGTGGTATCAATCCACTGTCAAATACCCTGTGTCAGATAGCAGAGCTATTCACATTGCTGATTAATGGTCAGAACGAGTTCAGTGGGTGCTAGATCTATGTGAAGACTCAGAACTAGGTGTAGGGCTTTCACTGCAAAATGCAGTGTTCCACAAACCACTGCAATTGTGTCCATTCTGACTCATCGTGCCTTACACAACAGGGTAGGAATGCCCCATTCATTTCTGAGAATGTAAACATTTACTGGAGTTGAAAAGCCTCCTCTTTCTCCCATGGAGTGGCTGGTGGTTTCAAACAGCTGACGTTGTGGTTATCAGTCCAATGTGTGAGCCACTATGAGACCAGGGCTCCTTTTCACAAACCCAGTGCTCAGAATTTAAGATGTAATTTCTATCCAGAATTCCTGGATGTGGAGTCAATTGTAGACCATGCCCTCTATAATTCTGAAAAAATATCAATACATTAAAAAGACTAAAACACACAGAGAAACAAAGATGAAGAACAGAGGAAAAAGAGATAAAGAGAGGGATGGGCAAAAAACGCCAGGAGGAGGAAGGAGTAGCGAGACAGAGAAAGAGCAGAGGGAGCCTCCCAGGAAGCCAGCTAGCCCCTCCTCTTGATGCTTCTCCCTCTTCAGGGCCTTTGGAGGTGGAATTCTTTGACAATGGAAAGTATCCTGGTTCACGTTCTGCTTGGGATTGCACCACTCATCTTAAAGACAATTTAACCATGGGTGGGTGTTCTAAAATTGATGTGGGGGTAATTGCACAATACGCCTTCATATGATTCAATGCTCAAACTATTGAATTATGTGAAATGTAAATTAGTTGCTGATAAAACTCTTAGGGGAAAAAAAATTCTGCTCAAATACCACCCCTTCAAACCCTGAGCTCCAGTCTTAAAAATGCCCAAGTTTCATCAATTTCCTAAGGTTTTGGCATTTAATTAAAAAACTTCTGAAGTAAACTAGTTGACTTTGCTCTAAAATGTGTTTTACATGAATTGATTTTAACAAGGAATGGTATTGATATGTCCACATTTTAATACCTCTATGGTCACTATTACAGCTTAAAGCTGAAGTAATTCAAAAGATCATATTAAACCAATTATCTCCATGCAAATGGTTTCTATGGTCTGAAAATTCTTTTAAATATTTTTAAAAATATTATAACAGTGAGCATTACAAGAAGAAATTTAAAACCAAATATATTCAATATTCTAAATATATTATTGTTTTAAAATGATCTACTCTAAAAAATATATATTATATGTTATAGCTCCATTTTAGTATTTATTATAATATTATTTCTGTGATTCTAGTCCTTGAAATCTTATATATCCTTAAGTCAAGTTCTTTTCTGAGGTAACTATAGTGATCCACTCTATTTTAAAGCAATTTTACTTATAACAATATTTATAGTATTTGGTTGTAAAGGAATCCAGCAGATAGCACTAGACCATTATCCCCCAAACAGCGCTGCCCCACCTGGCTTTCCATGAGGTTGTCCACCGCCCTCTCAGTTGCCAGGGAAGAAACAGTTGGGGGACTAGTTACTGTAACAGTCTCCAGCTCTGGGAGGTTAGGTGAGACCATTGGAGAGGGGGAAGTTTACCTGCAGTGGTTATCTCAGAGCTGGGGCTTGGTGTGTCCTCTCCCAAGAACAGTGATAACAACCCACCTTTTCTTTCTACCTAAGCAAGAGGCAAAACTCCAGATAGGGCAACAAAACTCTCTCCACCCTAGGATTTACCCACAAGATTGAGGGCTTGGCGTGATGGAGCACGGTGTCTTGAACAAGGATTGAGAAGCAGCTGCACCAGAGGGGGTGCATTTTGGTGAGAAGAAAAGCACATCTCACTCGTAAGTCAAAGGAACCCTCAGAGTCTTCCTTGTCTCTATCCCTAAAGCCAACCTTGGGAGCTGGGACTGCTGGGCATGAGGCAGGGAGAAGAAGAACGGAAATACACGGCTGCGATGACTCGTCCACTCCTTCTCTTGCTCATTCATTTTATAGCCTGATGCCATCTTATGTTCTTTTTAACCATGAGTTAATAGTTATCCGATCACAGTAATACTTACCCAGGTAGGCAAGTCATTAAATCATCCTCCCTGATCTTTGCAAAAGTCTTCTTTATTACAAAGTTCAGTTTCAAGACTTTTGAGATCTTCGATAGTATTTTATTGATCTGTTTATTGACCGCTGAAATATAGAAATAAGAGTTATACAAGAGGGTTCAAAAACCCTTGTATCATTTAACTGCATTTTTGAAATTCCCCAGAGCTTGTATAATAAAAAAGTATTTTAAAAAACCTTTTGATATTTGCCTCTATGCAAAATAATGTGCTTATAAGGCTATTTCTTCCCTGTTTTTGTTTTCAAAACACATTTTGGATAGTATCTACTGGCTTCCTGCCAGGTATTGAGTATGATATTAAAGCAAACCGACAATACTGAACTGTTAGTACTTATTTACTTGATATTTTATTTTATGCCTTCTGAAAACTTTATAGGTTGAAAAACATGATAAAGCGTGTTCAGACTTGAGACAATAAAATTAACCACAGAAAGTAAAATACTTTAAATATAAAAATTAATAAATATAAAACCTATCTGTTCATGCTGTCCCTACATTTTCCTTGTGTTCAGCTCTTGCACCCCTGTTCCTCTCCCAGTGGTCCCCTGTGAGTAGCATCTGATGTGGCCAGAGCGATGGGGAGAATTTCATCAGCTTCCCACCACGTTTAGCTCCTGTAAGTGGAGTTTTAAAGGTCACCACCTCTAGGCAAACCCACTGCTTTATCCAGTAGTAAAAAGTAGCTCTTTCATTTCTTTTTGGATAACCCAGGAGGATTGGTGTAACTGTGGTCCAAATCCTTTCTTTCTCATTGGGGAAATTAATTCTCTTTATAGAGCTTCTCCCAGCATGTTCACATGTAACCACTTTTAGCAAATAAAATGGGATGGATCAGGGAAGTTGTGGAAGCTCAGTAGTTACAAAAATCTGGGTGGCCTGAGAGAAAGTCAAGGATGAAGTCTGAGAAGGCAGAAAAGAGGGACAGAGAAACAACTTCTCAAAGGCTGAGCAGCAACTGAACAATCAATTAAATAATGACCGATTGGTGCATACCATCCCCAAAGTGAATCTTCTCATTACTTTTGTAAAGAGAAAATTGTTCTCCTATAAAACTCACTTCCATTAAATGCATATTTACCCTCATCTTGAATTCAGAATTTGAACAAAGTCAGGGTTCAGAATTTACATTACTGTGACCATAGGTAGTGTTCATGGCTGAGTCACATAGTGTACTATATATGGTATACCATATACTATATATGACTTATACATAAGCCAAGTTTTTCAGCACATTTTTAATGCAGTTTTTGTGGTGAAATTAGGTGCTTTGGCTGATATTCAGGTCGGCTTATACTCGAGTATATACGATATATTTATTTTTTGTACAGCCTTTGTTGTCTTTAGTGTTAATGTGTATCAGTTTTCTATTGATGAGCAACAAATTACCATGAACCCGTTGGCTTAAAACAGCACGTATTTTTTTCTGTGCATCAGAAGCACAGGACTGGCTTAGATGGGTCCTCAGAAGGCAGTTTCACAAAACTACCACCTTGTTGTAGTACCATGGAGAAGAATAGGGTTCCAGACTCACTCAAGTGAGTCTCCCTAGCAGAATTCATTTGGTCTGGTTATGTGACTAAAGTTGCTGAACCGTTGCTTGTTTAGGCCAGCCTTCAGATTATAGAGGCAAACCATAGTTCCTCTCCGCATGGAGTTCACAACATGACAAGTTACTTCTACAAGGCCCAGAGGAGAGTGCATTCCCATACCAGACAATAGAGTGAAGAGCACATCTTTCATGTTGATCAAATACATCAGTCCACCCATTGCCTTTGATTTCAGAAATACTTTTTTTGGGCATCTTCTGACCTCTTGCTCCAGTCTGGACTACTGCTTTAGAGACCTGATCCACAAGCGTCATCCTTAGACTTTCAGGTTTTATAATCCATGTAATGCTCTGTTCCTTGGATTCTAGTCCTTCCTTTATTGGTTTAATTCCTCATCTTATTGAAGCTCAGCTTCCAGTAGTTTCTTAAGAATGGGGCTGTCATGAAAGGGAAGTTAGATTGTCAGATTTTCTGATTTTTTTATAATTAAAAAAATAGTTTCCATTGATTTGCCTTTTTCTTTTTTTTCAATTTTTCTAGGAGTTGAACTTGACTATTTTCAGTTCTTTCTATTGCATTTTTAAAATTTAGGTTATGATAGTGACAATTTAAAACAGCTCTTTATTGTTGAGCTCTTGTCTTTTTCTTATACCCCTGATACTATTTCATTGATAGACTGCTTTGACGCATACCTATGATTCATTAGGTTGTGTAGTGGTAACAAGTTAGGTGGTATGATAGCCTGGGTTGACTAGAGAAACAAATTTACAGACACTCATATGTGTATAAGAAAGAGCTTTATATGAAAGAGCAATTTTACATTAAGAAAACATCCCAGCCCAGTCCAGATCAAATCCATAAGTCCAATATTACTCCATATGTCAATATTAGTCCATATATCCCTCTACAAACTCATGCATCCATAGAATGATGCTGAATGCAGGAAGGTCACAGGCCAGTGGGTGGAAAGTCTTGTGGATCCAGTGGTGGTGGAAGCATGTCAGTGCTGGCGTGGGTCTCCATGTGGCCTCTCCAGCTCCAGGGCTGTGGCTCTATCAGTGTAGCTCCATGCATGCGACTTGTCAACAGGAATGTCTTGCAGGGAGAGCGTGTGTCCTGCCTCCAGTGAGCTATTTTTCTCCTTGGCACCTCCAAATGAGGTCATCAAACTGTGACTTGATTGACAGGTTAGACTCTACCCCTTCACAAGTTGATAAGAGATAATGTAACTGCCACAGGCGGCCATCTGCAAGGTTGGTGTTTCGAAACCATCCTCCTGCTCTGAGGGAGAAAGACAGAGCTTTCTATTCCGGTAAACAATTACAGTGTCAGAAACTCAAAGGGGTCAGTTCTACTTTGTCTTATAGCGTGGCTAGGAGTCAGCATCGATTTTGTGGCAGTGTGTTTTTGAGTTTATGATTCATTAATTGCTTACATTTCTGAAGTTTATTTCTTCCTTAAAATTCCTTTCTCATTGGTTTATTTTAATCTGCCTTTCTCCTTAGAAGCTTTCTTCTAATATCTAATGGACCTCGCAACCAGCATTTCAAATGATTTTATAAAGACAAATGGGATTAAATCAGACTTAGCCAGTGAAATGAAAATTCTGTAAGAGACTCTAGAACAGATATCACTAGCTGCCTATTCAATAATTATTCTCCAGTTGTTTAGTTAAAAGAATCCAATAGAATTAGGAGAAAATATTCTGGTCAATGAGATGTACTCAGAAGTGGTTATGTAGAGGAGGAGCTTTTGAAGAAGTGCTCAAAAGGGGACAGGACTGCTTGCGTCTCAAACCCTTTGTCTCTTTGCTTTTACCCTTCTAACTTGTTCCTGCCTGGAAAAGAGCTACCTTGGATGTGAATTCTCCAAGGTGACACCACAGAAAAGGACTTCAGAACCCGGAATGCTTTCTTAAACAATTGTTTGACCCATAGATTTCATCTTTCAGTTCCTCTAATTTCATGAGCAACTTTCTCCTTATTGTGGGCCACAGTGAGATTCTCATTAAACACAGCGGAATGTAATTCTGAGAGGCGGGGTCTTCTATGATCTCCAATAAGACTCCTGAATGTCACAGATTTATATGCCAAACTAGGTCAGTGGAAACTATACATTTAGATGCGCGTAAAAGAGGAGGTTTCAGAAAGTTCATGGAAAAATTGAGTTGAAAGATGATGGAATATTTTGATGAGCTTTCTGAAGCTCTCTCATATCGATTGCTCTCTGGAAAAAAATATGACCTTCATGGCTAGTGACTTCTATTTCTTCCATATTACTGATAGTTTGAAACTAATGGACCATTCTGATGGTTTCATGAGGAAAGTGAACTTACACCGATGCTTTCTGTTTTTTGTAGAATATGGATACCCAGAGACATAGATGTAACTTTCTCATGCATTGGGGAAAACTTCTAGGATTATGTACAAACATTTGGATATACTTCTAGGAATACATACTTATACATATACCTATATATACATACCCAAGAAGGCACACATGTCTATCTCCTAGCGAAAAATCAAGCCATCACTCAGCCATCATGCTTCCACTCTGTGACACTCTCTTCCTGTTAGGTACACATTTTAACCATGACATATACTTAAAATTATACTCAAAAATCAGCTAATTATACCTTCCTGTAAGGTATATGACAAGTAAATATCATGAGTTGTTTAACACACTTGAACTAAAAGTCCAATAGAATAAAAGAAAATACTTTTCAGAGTTGGATGCTATTGTTGTTAGGTGCCAGAAGAGTTGCTTCTGACTCACAGAGACGCTGTACCACAGAACACAGCAGTGTCTGCTTCTGTGACAGCCTCACAATTGTTATGTTTGAGCCCATCATTGCAGCCACTGTGTCAAGCCATCTCATTGGAGGCCTTCTTCCTTTTTGTTGTCTGCGTTCTTTGCCAAGGACTGTTCTTTCCTGATAACACGTCCAAAGAGTGTGAGACAAGTCTCATCATCATTGACTCTAAGGCACATTCTATCTGTACTTCTTCCAAGAGAGACTTGTTTGTTCTTTTGGTAACTCAAAGCACTTTCATTGTTCTGTACCAGCACCATAATTCAAAAGCATCAGTTCTTTCTCAGTCTTCCTTATTCAAACATTCCCAGGCATATGAGGTGGTTGAAAATATCAGGGTTTGTGTCAGGCACACCTTAGTGTGCAAAGTGACATCCCTGCTCATCAACTCATTGAAGAGGTCTTGTGCCGCAGATTTACACAATGCAATGCATTGTTTGATCTCTTGACTCCTGCTTCAATGCACATTGATTGTGGATCCAAGCAAGGTGAAATCTTTGAGGATCTTCAATCTTTTGCCAATTTATTGTGATGTTACCTATTGGTCCATTTGAGAGGAGTTTTATTTTTTTTATATTAAATTAGGAGCCCTGGTGGTGCAGTGGTTATACATAAGTCTGCTAACAGAAGGGTCAGCAGTTTGAAACCACCAGCTCTGTGAGAGAAAGACATAGCTTTTTACGCCCATAAAAAGTGACATTATCAGAAACAGGGAAAGTTCTACCCTGTCTATTTGGTCTTTAAGTCTTGGCATTGACTCTACGGCAGTGAGCAAGTTTTTTACATTAAATTGTAACTCATATTGAAACGGAAATCCCTGATCTTCATCAAGTGGTGCTTGATGACCTCCTCAATTTCAGTAATCAAGGTTGTAGGATATGCATAGTAATAATCCAACTGAACTTAGTGTAACATTTTGAATATATTCCTAGAAATGACTGTATGAAATGAATCATTGCTTTCACAATAGACATGGCACAATCTTGATGAGATTTCATTCCCAACATCACTGATAAAAATACAATGAAGTGTTTATTAGTTGAAGACCAATTCTTCTGAGTTGTTCTAATGGCAAATCTGCTGGGTGGTTCTATGAATGTTCACAACATGAGAACTCACTTGCTAGGTTTATAGTGAATCTACATATAGTGACCCCATTATGTAACCCCATTATGACTTATTCTTTGCAAAACAATCAAAGCATTTTCAGATAATAGGATATAATAGTACTTAAAAGAGCCTTCGTTGTGTAAACAAATAAAAAGATTAGAAAGTGCTTTGGAGATGGAAGAAAATGCAATTATGGGGCTCAGCATTTATTTGCACTACAGCAAATTCTGCCGACGGGCTGATGGGTGCTATGAAGAATCATCACTGAAAGTAGCTGCACTAAGTAGAGTATTGCTGAAGTCATTCAAATGCACTTAATATTTTAAAAAGCATTTTCACATCCATTTTGCTTCTTAAGACCCTTTAAAACATTCCAAGCATGTGCACTTCAATATAATTTATGTTGTCCGTGCTTGACTGTACTTTCACATGTTAAATTAATTTTACCTTTAAATACATACTCCATTCTTCTTCCAGAAAAGATGGAGTAACTTATGACAAAATTACTTTCTGCTATAAATACATGCAAAACTGGACAACAATGGTGATGCTCTTCTCTGACCCTGAAGAGTAGGCAGTGAAGATTTGTGAGATGAGTTGTGGGTGCTCTGTGTCTTTCTGCTTGGGGCACGCTCATTATTCCAGAGCAGGGGCGTCCCTGGAGGGTAACCACGGCAGCAGCGTGGGACTGAGCACTGAGACTCTTTAAGTGAGTGCAATTTTTTATGAGAGGAGGAGTTGTAACAAGAGGGCTCCAGAAGTTTGTAGAAGACCCCTATGGGTCCTCAGCTGAGGAGCTTGCTGTAGGTGTTCAAGAAGGTGAGGTCCAACAGCTTTTGCTGCAGAGCTCATAGGTGAAACAAGTGCTAGAGGTCACCCAATAGTGGGAATGTTAGCATTCAGTGCAGAGCCCTTGGTAAATGTGATGGTTATATAATCATTTGCCAATTTTAGAGGATAGAGTGAAGGGGCAGAGTCTAGCCTGCCAATCTGGTGATAGCCTAGAAGGCAAGTGTGTGGGCACAGCCTTCCCTTGAGGATTCTGTGAACTCCAGTATTCCTTCTTGGAGGTGGGAGACACTCTCTCTCTCTCACTCTCTCGCTCTCTTATCAATCACTCCCTGTGAGACATCCCTGTGGAGAAGATACATGGAGCCAGATCTCTGGAGTCACTGGAGAAGCCACGTGGAGACCCCTGTCAGTGAAGAGATGCTTACAATACCACAGGATCCACAAGACTTCGCACCCACTGGCCTGTGATCTTCCTGCGTTTGGCATCGTTGCATGTATTTAGTGAGTCAGAAGAGAACTTTATAGATTGATATTGGACCTATGGCCTAATATCGGAATTGTGGAGTTGATTTGGACTGGGCTGGGATGTTTTCTTAATATTCAGCTGCTCTTGTATATAAAACTCTTTATTATACACATGAATATCTATGAATTTGTTTCTCTAGTCTACCCAGACTAACAGGAAACATATTGGGCATTCAGTGAATATTCCTGAACACCATTAGAAAACCACTAGAAAAGAAAGAACCAAGGACAAAACTGAAATCAACTCAATATAACAAACGATGCACTGTTCAGAATCAAAAGGACCTGCCAATAGTTTAACGACCCACTGGAGAGTGAAATCCATTACAAGGAAAACGAAATGATACCAATGAGTCAGGTTTGAATAAAGAAGCAAGATAGACAATAAGGCCAAAACTTGAGCAAGAAAATGGATAGGTGCCAAGCCTTGGCCCACAACAGAAAGGTGCCTAACAGGTGGTGGTATTAAGGCACTTGGAAATCTCAAGAGGAAGATAACGAGTTAAGGAAGCGGCCTCTGTCAGTGGTCCTAGGTTGGAGTATTGAGGAGACATGACATCAAGGTGTCACTTGTCCTCTCTACTGGGCCCTTTCACAGAGGACATTATCGAGACTTGGATGAGGTTTCCATGTGAATTATACATGGCAACTTTTAGAGTTTTTTTTCTGTAAATTTGCATAATATTTTTAATAAAAAAATAAAAATAAAGACTAGGACCTGTACAATTTTGAGATAAAAAGCACACCTTTATTTTGATATATTTGATCTGATGAAAAACAGTGAAATAGACTATGGCAACCATCAAGTTTTCTTCCTATCCAGTACAATGGTGTTCTAAAATTCACCCATGGCTGAGGGTTAATTTTAACCCTGAGGTCTTAAACATACATCAATGTTGCATGGACATAAATATTTGGTAATAGGTTAATAAGGCCAATGATTAATTAAAGGTCAGATCCTGGAGCCAATCCACCTGTAAGTGAAATGAAGACTCTTTTTAACATTTGTGTTTGGAAAGAGCACAAGCATCTACCCGATTCTGAGTAGGTTGACACCCAGGTGCTTGTTGATGCTTGTAAGCAAAGCTGGCAAATGCCAGGGAGGCTTTTCTTAGAGCTTTCTGAGCCCTCAGGAGATGTTGCCAAACCTTGACTCCAGTCACATTGGCAGGAAGCACAAGCTCTCGAAAACTACTTGCTGCCATTCCAAATGCCATTTTAGGTTATTGGGTCTCACCCAAACGATTCTCCTGAGGTGACCTGTGTGAAATGTGGATCCTTGTCATGTCCTTGTGTAGCTCTCCCCTGCACGGAAGCCATCCTTCTGGCTCCGGACACGAGGCACTGACATGGTGGTTGTGCGGGTGTGTATTTGTGTGGACGGGGATTGGAGCATACGGCCAACAGCATCTAGTAGTTGGGATACATGAAATGCCATCTTCCTTCATTGGAAGCTCTGTGTACAAAAGGATTCTGTACTCATTTCCTTACCTTTTGCTTTGTTCAGACTTTTTATGGTGTTCAAGAAATCACATGTGGCTCAGCACTAATACTGTTCAAAGATCAAAAGAACCTATCATTTTTCTGAGGAAATAAATGGAACATGCTCCAACTGTAATGTTTAGAAAAAGATAGAAAAAATTAGAGGCAAATAAAAAAGATGCAAAAAAATGGTGAGGTTTGATATTATTTTGAATGTCTACATTATTTTGATTCTTAAGTTTAATTTTAATCAATGAAATCTTAAGCTAATTAATTTTTAATATCTGTAGGTAATTCATTCCTGTCATGAAAGTAATATTTATGTTCGTGAAGAGTTAAATTTATAAGGGTGACTCAAAAGGTTCATGAAAAAATTCTATTCTTTTTCATTTCACGTTTCTGCAAATTTATTGAAGCCCCATCATATCATAAGTAAACAATGAAACCTAAATTATATTAATGGGCCTTAAGTAATCCTTTGGCGTAGTTTATTTTTCTCAATTTCACGAACAATGAATTGTATTACTCATTACCTTTGGTTCATGATGCATTCACATCTTCATTTTTGCCTTCACATAGAAATATTTCAAATTTAAAATTGTGTTTTAGTAAAGACTTTGACTACAATCCTTGGTCCTCTAAATCACTTGAATTGTACTTATGCTAGCATTCTGTGATTCTTGTCTTCTCTTCTCACAATCAAGTGTGTATATTGTTTCAGAGAAATAACCCCAGTCCTTTTGGCCTTACAACTGGTAAGTCTCAGGAAAGGTAGAACTTTCTTTGTAAATCGGAGATGTAACGAGATGCATCCCCATCAGATTGACTGCCTGCAAATAGCATTCTTCAAGTGTCTCTGTTTATTTTTAAGATCCCCTTAGTGGGAGTATCCCATGGGCTCTAAAGCAGCCATCAGATGAGTTCATCATGCCTTAGCCTCCGTGCTCTGTCTCTTCGGTTTCAGTTTCCACTTGTTCACACCTGCTGCCTACAGCACTGTTTGCAAAGGCCTCGCTGCTCTCCACCCCCCAGGATAATTCCAGTGTCTTCTATGCTTCTCTTCATGGGGTCCTCGAACAACTCAAGGTTTCCTGTGAAGTGTGGGATGGCATCATTTTCTCTTCCATTCCCCATCCTATCTCCTGGGCCCACAGCAGCTTTATTTGTGCCTAGATATTGAAAATCTTGTCATATTCTACCCCATATCTTTGTCTGCAGACGTTCCACAATAGCCTTAGACAATTGGTCAGGGACAGATGCAGGATCATCCCCTCTGTTGTCGGTGTCCTGCCTGCAGAATTCCTCTATTCTTTTCCAGTTACCACATGCAAATGTCTATATTTCCCAATGGATACAAATGGAGGCGAACATAGGTGTTCATTGTATGAGTAGTGTCTAGCTTCCAGTATAATTAGCTACAAAGAAATGTCCCTTTACAATTGTTTTCAAAGTCTGATTTAGCAGTAAGCAACTTCAAATGAGCTTCAAAATATAGATCAAGAAGGAAGTATTCTGTCATCTTCAAAATCAGTTAATCCAAACCCTTGCCTCAGTCAATGCTGATGCTGACTGATAGTGGCCCTTCGTATAGAGGATTTTCAAGTTAGAATTCTTTAGACTAGCAGGTAGCTTCCTCTTTCTTCCACAGAGTGACTGGTGAGTTTGAATTGAGGCTAAAACAGTCCTAAAGAATATAGAATTCACTTTTAGTGTATTATAATACTTCAAAGGAATCTTCTGAGTAGAAGAGATAACCATCAGGTCCCATCCCACCTGTCTCTCAGATGCTTCATGATTTCAGTTCTCTGGTCCTGCTGCTCTGAGTTCCTACTAGGTAGAAAAGTATACTATTAATAAATCATAGGACACTGCTTGCCCAGAGCTCCATCTCGATTCTAGAGGGCATCTGGTTCCGATTCTTCCAAGAACATAGCGCTGAATTGTGATGTGGACTCCGGACCAGCTGGTTCTGTTCTTGAGCAGAGCAGGCCCTTGCATCTTGATCCCTAAGCCTACATTTGAAATAGCAGATTTGGAAACTGAGAGCTCCTAGGTAACTTATGAGCAATGTTTCCAATCCATAGGGAAGAGGGTAGACAGGGCTGTTTGGGGCTACCAAAGAAAGTTATAGATGGAAGAGAGAATGTGATTTCTATTGAATAAGATGGCTTGTGAATACATTTTTAAGTAAAAATGTCTTCTTTGAACATTTTTGTTAGTTGAACTTTTAACAACAATGACGTTCTTGCGCCTATGTATCTGGCACCATCTGAGGTTATAGGGATAAAACATAATGACTGAGAAGATCTACTCTTACCAATTAGAACATTTATGGCAACAATGTGAAAAATGGAGAAAAGAGGATGACATGAGAGTCAGGGAGCAGGAACTGGTCATTTATCCAGGTAAGTCATAATGAAGGTATAGATGGAAAATAAAATACAGACGTGAATAGAGTTGAAAGTTAATTCAGAGAAAGAACAGGCTTAACCTATTGGGTAGGAAGTATTGGGAGTGGGTAGAGAAAGATAAGATTGTTTCTAGAATTTTAATTTCCTGAATAATATTTCTTGGAATGGTGTTTTCAAAAGTCAAGCATGTCTCTGTAATAATTGGGCTTAAGGCAATTCAAATAAGTGGAATAGTTACATTTCAGAACAAATAACTTCTTGATTGTGTGTGTGAACATAAATGGCAAAAACAGTGGCCTACATTGTGGTTTAACGCCCATCTACAAGGATAGCTAACACATTTATGTAGCAATCCAAAAATAAAGTTTCTCATAGAAAACGGCATCATAATGTTAAAGTGAAAACAGTGTGTGGTGTGAGTCTCCCAGGGAGAAAGCCCAAACCAAGCTAACAGTT
This sequence comes from Echinops telfairi, assembly GCF_000313985.2. Classification (NCBI taxonomy): domain Eukaryota; kingdom Metazoa; phylum Chordata; class Mammalia; order Afrosoricida; family Tenrecidae; genus Echinops; species Echinops telfairi. Next base: position 80,655,047 of record NW_022103915.1, on the reverse strand, counting down.
TCCCATGGCATCATCCTTGACTCTGAATTTTACCTCCCCGATGTCTTGTGAGGCAAGTCAAGAGATTATATGGAGGGGACAGATGTGCAAAGACTCAGACACACTTGCTTGGCCAAATTTTGTATGAGGTGCAAGCATTTCTGCAATCATTTTCTAATCTTAACCTGAAAATAGTCATGTTTGAGTTCTAGAAGTTCAACTGAAACCGAAAGAGTGCATCCATGAACACTGGGGAGTGTGGGGGGGATGTGAGTAGCTCGATGAGAGTGTAAGGGGGTCATTCACTTCAACCGCAAACACGATCCTGACCTGGCATGCTTTTGACACTCACTGGCTGTGCCAATAGCTTCTCAGGGAGGTGAAGGGTAGCACCAGGAGTTTTGGCAGTAGCAATAGAAAACCCCACTTAGTGCAGATATCAGTTCCCTTGATATTGGAAAGAGACATGTTGGCACAGGTGCTGGCAGTCATCACACTTAGTGTGGGCAATGGCAAAAGGACTTGGACAGCTATAAGCAACAGAGCCACTACATTGCCAGTGATCCCCTAAGAAGTCTAAGCCAAAGAGGAAAACATGGCCAATGCCACAGGGTGCTTGAGAAGCGATTGGTCACATGCTTTATGTTTCCTTTGTGATGCTTTGATGTGGAAGTGAGGATCGGGGCTTTACCTGGTTTTCGGTTGATAAGTTTACACTCTATGGAAATTATGGTGAAGCACAAGGAGCCACACAAAATAGGATACACCTTGACACAACCAGATTCTCTGCCAATTGTTCATCTGGTTTGTAATTGAAGCAACAGAAGAGACCGGAAGCTTTGTCTTTCACAATGGCATCATAAAAATCAGGCTTGGTGACATTCCTTCTGATTCCCTGAACTCGAAGAAATTCACCATTGTTTCATTTTTACTTTAATGTGCCACCAGATCACAACACTTGTATCTGCATGTACTAGCAAACTCTGGCTTTGTTTATGTGTATACTCACATTATATAGAAAAAAGAATGCTTTAATTTGTAGAAATGTCATTGGTCATGAAGACTTTCAAAACTGAGATTTTCTTTCGTGAGCAGTCTTTGAGTAGGGAAACAAACAATAAAACAAAAACCTTAGTGCATTGCGCCCCCAGAATAGCACAAACAGACTTCCACCCACGTGGGTTTCTTGCCGTTGAGACGTCCCACATCATCATGACAAAGATTCACTAGTGTCAGAGACCCTGCCAGCAGTCCTGGGAGAAAAAATCATGTTTACTCTTATGAAACACATCAATTTCTCAAGTCAGGCTCTTTCATCATAGATTTTCAAGAAGTTTTGTCTAGAAACTGAAGTATTATTTATATATATATATATAATAAATACTCAACGAATTTATATATATATATATATAAAAATTCGTTGACTTCTAAGCATTTGACTCACTATTAAACTGAAGTTTTATTTCTCTTAGATAATAGGAACACCCATTCACAGAAGAGTTTGACAGAAGTCCATTGAAGAATTGCCTTACATGGCAGATATGTTGGTTCTGAGAAAAGGCTAATATTTTGGGTCAAGGCCCTGCTATCACTGGTGAATGCTGCTGAAAACAAGGAACGGTCCAGTTAAGTTTTCCATCTGCCCAAGGGATTGGGACCTATGGCCATACAAACTTCAATTTGAGAGGGAAGGCTTGGAAAGCCTAGATTGGAGATTCCTAGGCTTGTCATTTTATCCGTTGCCTCACATCTTTGGATATATCAAAGTAATAAACAACTTTTTGAAAGTTACCATTGCTACAGTGACCTTCACGCTGCAATATGGATTTCTTTTCTTGCTGACGTACACAGGATCAGTGATGCAGTTCTTGCCAAAGTTGACCTTATTGACTGGCGGATGATGTGACAGAAATTCATCCAAAGGGTCTTAGAGAATTTCTTTGTTTGTGTCTTCCCATATTATTACCTTTGCCTGCCAAAGAGACTAATGGTTATCTAATTCTGAATAATATGGCAATGTCATTTATTCTGTAAGCTTCTTGTCTCTAAACACTAGTAGCAATGTATAAGGTAGTCTACAAGCTCTTTACAATATATTGTCTTTACCAGTCTCTAGGATATTCACAATATATTATCTTTGCCAATGTCACAGTACATTTAAACATTCTAGCCAGCTTTCTTATTAAAATCTACAATTAAGAAGAATTTATTTTCTCTATCTTTCTACCATTTATTTCTTTTTGTTTTAGGAAGTGGCCCTTATTTTGCCCTGGACACTGAAAAGAAGAAAGATTAATTAATAAAGTTTTTTTTTTAATCTGCATAAGGTGAAAAAATGGTTCCTAATGGAAAAAAAAGTCTGTGAATCTCAAACAATAATTTTAATTTTTTTTACTCTTTCTCATTCATACCTTTAGTGTAGCTGCTCCTCTGAACGCTTCTTTTAGCATTCTCTCCCATTTTATCCATCCTCTTTAAATATTTTTAACCTATATTTCCATCTCCTTTCTCCCAGTCCTACTTCAAAAAGTCCCTCTCCCGGAGATGGCCTTTTATTTTTATTTTTGGAAGCTACGAGAGAGGATCAGAGAGGGTGAAACCAGAAACTTGTTGTGGGAAAAGGAAAATCCCGCGAGTGCTCTGCAGTGAGTTGTTCTGAGTTTGTCACAGCAGAAACAGATATTGGAACTTGCTGAAACTGGAGGACATGTTAGAATGCCTAGAATCCTGATGAAACTGAGACAGTGAAAAAGAAGAATAAAAAGAAAGGTTCTTTCAAGATGTTAACTCTTAAGGGAGGCACAAATAGAGCAGTTGTCAGAGGGAAGCTGTGAAGGTCTGAAAAAGAGAGACATTTGTAAGCAGAAAATTAAGGCATTTAATGCCTGGTCGACTGTATTGTTCCAGAAAGTACAAAGGAAGGTTTCTCTGGAGGGAGGAGGAGGGGAGTCCTCCTCCTTGGGAAGAGTGGTGAAGGTTTGGAATATTTTATGAGACCGGCTGAGACAGAATTCAAAAGTGTTAGCTCTGGAGAATCTTCGTTTCGAAAGTACAAAAGGAAATGCCTTGATCCGTCGAGGTTCGGGCCTGGCTTCTCTAGTTCTAAGATTCGCAGAGAATGGCTGTCACAAGGTGGCCCAGTGCGCAAGAGGCTAGACTGCTGCCAAAGCCCCACCTCTGTCCCAGCCCCAGAGGACGTTTCCAGCCTGGAAAGCCCATTGGGTGGTTCGACTCCGTCCCTTCGATCACTGTGCATCTGAACGGGCTCACTTGTTTTTGCATCTGCTTGTTTGGCTTTGGGACAGTCAAGTGAGAACTGGCGCAGATGCACGATATTTGCATCATGAATATGTATTTTTAACACATAGCTCCATCAACGGAACTGTTTCGATCTGAAAAGCTAGGAGGTAGCCTAAGACTCCTAGAAGTTTTTAAAAGTACTTTTATTGTATTTTTTCTCTGGCTCTGTTGTAAACTACCGAATGTAGTAACATTAGGCTGTCATAACAATTGGAGAAGTTCTCATTTGCTTCAAGTGTAGGCAAATGGAGGCTGTGTGCCGTATTTTATTTTTATGGCCCCACTTTCAGGCAGTGTCAGCTGCTTTTAGATTGACAATAAAAATCCTCATTGCCGGGGGAATTATAGTTCAGAAGTTTCTCCTCTCAGCTTTTCTTGTGAAGAGCAGTTTGGCAAAGGCGGAGCAAGGGAGTCAGAGCACTGCAAGCCTCAGGACGCGGCCTGGTTGTCATGGGGTGGGACAAGCACGCAGATGCCGACGCTTCATTGGCTCTTCTTATTGATTTCCAAGTGTGTCACGAAATATAGCTATACAGCTCTTTGTTTTCCTTTTTCTTTTAATCGTTTTATTAGGGGCTCATACAACTCTTATCACAATCCATATATACATCAATTGTGTAAAGCACATTTGTACATTCATTCCCCTCATCATTCTCAAAACATTTTCTCTCCACTTAAGCCCCTGGCATCAGGTCCTCATTTTTGCCCTTCCCTCCACTCTCGCCTCTCCCTCATGAACGCTTGATAATTTATAAATTATTATTTTGTCATATATTGCCCTGTCCGACGTCCCCCTTCACCCACTTTTCTGTTGTCT